>NC_136065.1:4156446-4756446 GCF_964261635.1 Lissotriton helveticus
TCATAATTTATAAACAAAATTCTACACTAACTTATGGACCCATTTATAAACATGACATATTTGGGCCTACTGAATCAGGTGGTCTGATTAAATCTATATACACCTTATTTACAAACTATATACAATTTTATACATCTGCAGAAAGAATGTTGTCATTATAACAAATCCTAACCATTTAAACGACCACCATTGGCGATGGGATCTAGCTAATAGTAACCTGCACTTCTGAATAATCAAGACCAGCTTGTTTGTCAAAAGCAAGATTTTATTAACTACTTTATGGTATTTCGAAAAAGTAATTTTATAAATGCAATTTTATTAGCAATTAAAGTAAGCATGTTTGAAGAGAATCATGAAATTTACAGTTTAAGCAAGTGAATCAAAGTTTAAGTAAGAATATTAAAGTTTAGCATTTCTAAAGCCTAAGTCCCTGGCTAAGCTAAATAAATGGAAAATAAAGTAAAGTTCTTTGAGGATTCTTACGTGCTCCACGCAAAGTCCAGCAGCACTTCGCCCTCATCGGAAAGTCAGAAAGCAGCAGCCAGCCCATCCCTAAGGGCATGACTTTTTATACTTTTCTAAGCTAAAAAATCTAAGTAAAGGAAAGTTTTTCAGAAAACCACGATGTCCCATTGGTTGAGAGTGACAAGTGACATGTCACCCACATTTCAAAACTTCCATTAGGTCACATTTCTTAAGGACCATTGTCATTTCCAAACGTGACCAGGAGCTTCCTTGATTTGCAACAATTGTAAATCAATGTTCTCGCTGCGTTCATTACACTTCCGCGGGTGCCAAGTTAGAGCTGACAAAATTGTTCTTTTCCACCAGTTTATGACATTGGCCACGTCCGACAAAATGATGACAGCATGTCAGATTTGCTTAGTGAATGCAGCTTTGACGAACACTTTTTCAGAATGGGCTTCTCGTGACTTTTGCAGAAGTAAAATTCAGCTTTTTAGCAAACTCGAGCAAACTAGGCCCAAAAGCAGGCAACTTATGCTTTCTAGTATAAAACAAACACAAGAAAAGTATTAATGTAAGAAATAATGTTGATTCTGTAACCACCCTTCGTTTTCTAAATGATTAACCCTCCCAATAAGTCTAATGTTACCTAGCAATTGCAACAATTAAAGCAGCATTTTATATTTACCAGTCTTCATGAAATCCATAAAACCTTATGTGCACCTAGAATAGTAGAAATGACACTACATAGACAAAGAAAGCAAAATAAGCACATGCCTCTTTTAAGTTTGCTGCAATTAGTAATGACAAAAAAAACGAAAACAACAAATTATTTTATTATTTTGCACAAACAAAAAGATGCAACACTTATGCACGTTTATGAGCACACATGTTAGTCCCCCCATGTGTAAAGTTTAATCTAGATTGAATTAGCACAACACATCACAAATCATTAATTTTATTATTCATGTTATGGAAATGTGACTTCGCGAGTTTAAACAGAATTCTGTTTTCTATCTCGCTCCATCAGGCATCGTCAACAATGTGGAGCAAGGTAGTTCCAGTGCTGTGCCCCGGTCTGAATACAGATTGGAAGTCATTGAGTAGGTGGAAGTTGTTGATGTGTTGACTTAGTTGTTGTTTTACACACTTCTCTAACACTTTGGCTAACAGAGGGATGTTGGAGATAGGTCTGAAGTTGTCAAGGGAGGCTGGATCCAGCGACGCTTTTTTTCAAAATGGGGAGGACTCGGCCGGCTCTTACAGAGTCAGGAATTGATCCCTGCCGGAGAGAGGCATTAATTATTGCAGTCCAGCTAGAAATAATGGATTGGCGACAGCAGCTAGGCAGCTGGATGGGACCGGGTCATTAAAGCGTTTGTTAGGGTTTACGGTAGATAGGATTTTAGAGACAGATTCTTCGTCATAGCACTTGAAGTCAGTCCAGCGTGCTTGATTTTTAGGCGAAACCCGTGAGGGTAGCGCCGAAAGAGGAAGCAGGTCAGGAGGGGGTACTGTGGAATATTGGATTACGATGTGAACACTACCGGCGCAATCTTGTCCGATCCTAGGCCCGTACGAGCGCGTAAGCGGCAGCCATCTTAGACACCATGGCCTCTTCATACATTGCCGATCACCTGCACGTCGCCCAGACCTCGCTATCATCCCCCGCGTGCTGGCAGCCCCAAGCACACATGCTAGAGCCAATAAAGCATCCTCAGCGCGACCCTGCCCCGGAGTCACTTCCCGTGTCGGACCCACATGCCCTTTAATCTCTCGCGCTCGAACAGACCCCTTTGATAACCTCTTCCCCTGCACCTTTTTGTGCGACCTGATCCCAGACCATAAACAGACCCTGCGGATACAGTTTATTGCCCCCGTACAGTAGAATCTCGCCTCCCATCAAAGGAGCCGGAATTAATCAATGCCACAACCCTATGAGATCCGACCGATTGCGCGTATTTCAGCTCCTGCCAGAATGTCCAGCTGCGCGATAGCCATCACCTATTGAGATCGGGGTGGGGAGGAGGGCGTCATTTACCGTGTGAAATATGTGTGGGAAGAAGTCTAAAGCGGGGATTCCAGAAATGGTTAACATACATCAAAGTAATGTCAGGAATGTGTTACACTGCAATAAAGAATTGAGATTGTATATAAAAGGCCAGACCACAGAGATGCAGTTAGAGCACCTCGAGATGACACCCTACCTGTCTGATCTGATGTGTTTTCCTTCGAAGAAAATAAACCTGTTTCCTGCTTTCCAATTACCAGTGCCCGCCTCTTTATTTGATAATTACCGTGAATTAG
This sequence comes from Lissotriton helveticus, assembly GCF_964261635.1. Taxonomy (NCBI): domain Eukaryota; kingdom Metazoa; phylum Chordata; class Amphibia; order Caudata; family Salamandridae; genus Lissotriton; species Lissotriton helveticus. Next base: position 4,159,219 of record NC_136065.1, read on the forward strand.
AGGCGACTAACGCCAAGCAGTGCTTGAGGATATCTGGGGAAAATCTGCTTGTTCAACAATTGGCGCCCAACTTGGAGCCCATCAGCGACACGTGGGTCCAGTGATAGAGGTCCTAACGACGGAGTGAACGACTGCAACGATCGGGAAAGAGCTCCTGCCCGAAAGACCCTCGTCTGGCAGCCGATCATCCGATCTTCACCGGTTCTGAATGGACCTCTTTCGAGTGATCTACGGTCCTGACTGGGATCCCACAGGAGTGCCGCGGCAATAACGGAGAATGGAGGATGATCGGGCGCTGGAAGTGGAAGACGAGAAACATTCCATACGGTCCGGGTAAGGTCGTGCAGCACGACTGTTTTTGATTGATTGATTGATTGTTTGATTGTTCGGAAAATCCTAGTATTACTCATATTTATTGGTTCGTTTAACCTTCGTTGCTACTCGATATATTGGTTCTTTTTGAGATATTCTCTGTTTGCAAACAACGAAGAATAGAAATATTCTGTCTAGTCTTTGCAGGTAGTGAAGGATAGGTAGTGCGGACCTTTGTCCACCATTATTTGCGATCTTCACTTATCCGATATACTTCATGCCTATCTTCTCCCCACTGATCGGAAAATGGTTTACCCGGATTGTTTATTAGAGGTAGATCATCCAGCTCCACTGGAAGGCATCCCTAATAAGGACATGTATGTTAGATATGGACTAGTCGCCGTAGCTTACAGTAAACTATGGCATAAGAACACCAAGAAAGATCGCGAAAGTCAGTGGCCACTGATGGGATCTTTTGACCTCACAAAAATCGAAGCGCTAGAGATAGCCCTTCACAAAAATAAAACAAAGCCAACCATGCTTGATAGTCTCGGCATGTGGCGCAAAGAAGCAAAGCAACGTAAGAAGAGAGACGAAGCAAAGATCGATAAAGAGCTACGAAAAGCAGCTCACTTAGCTGGTAAAAAGTTAGAAGAAGAAATAAAGGAAGGAGAAAAAGCTAGAAAAGAACGAGAATCAGAAACCTCAGGCCAATGCCCTGTTAGAACACCCTCAGCGCTTTACCTTGAGCTTCCATCGAAGCAAAGGACAGATGATGATTTACTCTTAGATCCCCCAATCATCTATATGCCTCCTCCTTATGCCCCTACCCATCCCTTAGTACAGCACCTAGAACCCCAGAACTTAACTGAAGGTAGCGCCAGGGCCTCGGTACCCATGGCCTCCGCGCCGAACGAGCCTCTCGTGCTAAACACCTCGCTAGAAGGCCCCTCAAAAAAGATCGGAACCAAAGAAAAAGAACAGGCGAGAATTCCCTGTTTGACCAAAACTAAACGGGCCGGCATTGACAAAATAGTTAAGACCTTAGTCGATAGGAAGGAAACCGAAGAATATATAACAGACACGTGTAACTCTTATGCTGGCAATTACAAACAACATTTCGTTGTGCATTTTTGCCATCACACCCTCACAGCGTACGAAGAAAAATACGACAATGTAGGGCCTGACCGACGCATTACTCTATATAGAAAGGTGTACACAGGGGACAAGAGTGAATGCGATGTAGCAGAACTCTTCTCCTACATTTTAGAAGTCTTCTGCCACCTCATAGAACAGGGACAAACAGTAAAAAGCGCCACCCCTGTAGTAGTCAAACCCCCGATAGAAAAACTAGATAACATGATGCCCATAACAGAAGCTGCCCCCTACTGGGTTCCCCCAAGAGGACAGGGAACTAATGATGACATAAACCATCAGGACGCCAAAGGAAGAGTAGGTGTATCACCCCTGGGATAGACAGGATATCCTGATGTTCCGCAAATCCTTGCCGGACTTGCGGAAGAATCCCACCACGTTATATACGGAAATGGTTACCGCTTTAGGATCAACGATCACGACCCTTGCCAATATTAATTTATTCTTTGGGCTATGTCTGCCAGCTGATGTGTGGAAGCAAATCCGGAAAGTCAACCACACTGATCTGTTTGGACATACCTGGGAACAACTCGAAATCCTAGATAAGCAAGAAAACCTCCTGTGATTCTGGGCAAATCACTTAATCTCCCTGTGCCTAAAATGAAAGTGTTTCCTCATGTAACGTAACTGGAAAATATGTAAAGCGCTCTGATACCTGATTCGGTTCGGGTCTAGTTCGCGCTATATAAAACTCTGCAAAACAAAACAAACAAACAAAGCAATGAGACCCTGGGCAGAAACCCTTGAAAGCCATATTAGACCTCCCAGATAATATCGTACAAAAGGTAAAAACCCTAATCCCCGAGAAAAAGGTAGACTGGTCTATAGTAACAGCTTGCCGCCAGAAATCCCAAGAAGATGTCTCCGAATACTTCTCCCGGTTTGAAACGGTGTTCTCCGATTACAGTGGACAGGACATGACCACTGCAACCGGACATCACTTGTTTGTACAAAATTACGTTAAAGGTATATTACCGGAGGTTTCGCAGAAATTGCAAACTAGTGAAAGCAGTTGGGCTGCCTCAAAGCTTGCAGCCATTCTCCAAATGGCCCAGTATTACGAACACCAGAAGAATGAAAGTGATAGAGCCTCTGAAAGGAAAAAGAAAGATTTAAAGGAACGAGTTATGATAGCTCAATTACAAGGCGTGAATATAGGGAAAGAACAATACAAGGGAAGTTATCAACAAAATACTCCTAGAACTCCGCCGCCCAGAAACATTGCACCCATACCCTACGCTGAGCGTAGAGACTTAGGCGAGAACCAATGTGCATTTTGTAAAGAGTACGGACATTGGAAGTCTCAATGTCCGGTCCTGTTAGAAATGAATAGGAACAAAGAGACAAGAGGACTAGCGAATGGACCAAGAAATAGAGGACGTGGACGAGGGTACACAAACGACGCTAGTGAAGAAAGACCAGGTAGAACGAATACATTTGACCGTCCCCAACAGAATCAGTATCAGCAAACTGACTGCGACAATGCATACGATTTCGCATAGGACTGCCAAGGGCAAGAGAGGGATCCAGTCGAGCTCTATGTTGACCAGCAAGGCCCTTATGTTACCGCAAAGGTCCTAGGCAGAAAGTCTCCATTTCTGGTAGACACGGGAGCAACACGTAGTGCATTATCTAAACGACTGATTCCAAGGGCACCCTTGTCTGGCTCACATGTGACATCAATAGGATTTGATGGTACGCCCTCCACCAACCCCTTGTCGAAACTGATCCCTTTTGACCTAGATACCAATATCATTGACACGACATTCCGTCTCTCCTCCTATACCCCAGACGCCATTATGGGTCTTGACTTGCTGAAGCATTTTCGAGCAACTATCAGGTGCTCGCCCGACGGAGTCCGACTTATCCTATACGATAACCCCAGCCTACTCAGATCTTGCCCTTCACGACACATGTACCCCGCAGACATGTCCCTACTTGATACGTTACCCGCGCACTTATGGGCGAAAGCTGACTCAGACGTAGGACGAATGATGATAGACCCAGTGCATGTGACTGTACAACAGGATGCGACCCTACCGAAAGTACCCCAGTACAAGATATCACCAGAAGGCGAGAAAGCACTGATTGAAATAATACAGTCACTAGTGGACGCAGGAGTAGTAGAAGAAGTAGTAAGCAATATATCTGCAACAGCCCAATTCTGCCGATCATCAAAAGACAAGGAGAGGGAGATGAGAAAGCGTACAGCTTCATTATCGACCTCCGAGAGATTAACAAGATAGTCGTGCCACAATACCCTGTAGTCTCTGACATCACCACCATCCTGACCCTGATCCCGTCCACCGCCACCACTTTCACCGTCATTGACCTAAAAAATGCCTTCTTCTCCATACCCATTCACCCAGACAGCCGCTACCTCTTCGGATTCACCCTAAAATCCAGTTCGTATAGATTTTGTAGAGCACCCCAGGGGTACACCGAAAGCCCAAGTATCTATAGCCAGGCACTCAAACGACAGCTAGATGCAGTTCAGTTACCGGACGGAGTGGTGTTGATACAGTATGTCGATGATTTCCTTTTAGCAGCCGACACCACTCCACTTGCAGTCACAGCCACCATCCAGCTCCTACGCTTTCTCGCAGAGAATGGTCAAAAAGTTTCCCGAAAGAAGTTGCAGTTTTGTAAATCCCAAGTGACATATCTAGGACACCTCTTATCGAAGGAAGGGAGGAAACTCACACCTGACAGAATCCAGACTATCCCAGACACTCCCATCCCTGACAGCCAAAAGCAAGTCCGCTCTCTGGTAGGCCTCACCTCATTCTGCCGACAGTGGTTGCCGAACTTTAGTCTCATTGTTAAGCCCCTACTCTCCCTTCTAGCCAAAGATGTCCCCTTTCCCCTCCCTTGGACCCTGAATGCCATACCTCTGTCAAAGAATTACGAGACGCCCTTTGTTCGGCACCCGTTCTAGGAACCCCAGACTACGCCAAACCTTTCTCCCTTTTCACACACGAAAGGGAGGGATGTGCATTATCTGTCCTGAGACAATCAATTGGCCCCAAACAGCGCCCTTGCGCTTACTTCTCAGCCACTCTTGACCCCGTAGCCAGAGCATTACCAGCTTGCCTACGAGCTGTTGCAGCAGCAGCAGTTACGATACGACAGAGTGAGGGAATTGTGCTTTCCAACCCCCTTACAGTATTAGTACCCCATGCTGTTGACACCCTCCTGAATCAGACCAAGACCCAACACCTGACTAGTGCACGACTGACCGGATACGAGTTGACTCTATTGGCACCACACCTTACCTTGAAGCGATGCACTACTCTGAACCCGGCTACATTGTTACCACTGCCAGAAAACGACCCTAATGTAACTCCACTACATGACTGTGACCCTTACTGACGAACAGACCAAAAGTAGAGTAGACTTCCGAGACACTGCCTTCCCAGAACCTGACGGAGAACTATGGGTAGATGGCTCGTGCATCAAACTCCCCGACGGCACCACCTCAGCTGCATATGCCGTCACCACAGCCCAAACCATTATTGAAACCGCCCGCATTGCCCAGCAATCCGCACAGGCGGCAGAACTGATTGCCCTCACACGAGCATGTATTTTAGCAGCAGGGACAACAGTAAACATTTACACGGACAGTCAGTATGCCTTCGGCGTAGTTCTCTATGTTGGGCTCCTATGGAGAGAAAGGGGATTCCTGACCTCGCATGGCACACCGATCTTACATGGAGATCTAGTCTCCACCCTGACTGAAGCAGTCCTCCTCCCCAAGAAGCTAGCAGTAATCAAATGCCAGGCACATAAGAAAGTAACGGACATTATAGGACAGGGAAATGCATTCGCTGACATCACTGCCCGAGCCACCGCTGAAAACAGAACGACGACACAAATGTATGTGACCAGGTCACAAGCAGAGAAATGGACAGACGCTAGGACCACTATAAGAGATATCCAACTGACGAGTACACCACACGAACTTACTGAATGGGCTCGGGTGGGACTTAAAGACGATGAAGACTGCTAGAGGACAAAAGACAAAGACAAATGGCTGCTACCTAACGCGTATCTGATCACTATATTGACCATGGCACACTTACCCGCACACATAGGATCCGCCCCATGACTGAACTGATTACTAGAGTATGGCATAATGACAGAATAGCAGATTCAGCAAAACGCCTAGTTCAACAATGCATGGTATGCCTACAACACAATCCAGGGAAGGGGACGGTAGTACCACAGGGAGGGTTTGGAGTCCCTGACCATCCCTTTGAAATCCTTCAAATGGATTACATTCAGTTAGAAAGGTGCCATGGTCTAAAGTACGTCCTAGTCATTGTATGCGCATTCAGCAAATGGGTGGAAGCTTACCCCACTCGTGACAATACTGCCACCACTACTGCAAAGGTGTTATTGAAAGAGTTTTTCCCACGCTATGGCCTTTGTAGAATTTTATGGAGCGACAATGGCCCCCACTTCGTAGCCGAAGTTATCTAACTCATATTGAAAGGGTTGGGAGTAAAACAAAAGTTCCATGCATTTTTCCACCCCCAATCTGCGGGCCTGGTAGAAAGACACAATGCCACACTGAAGCTAAAACTAGCAAAGATAGTTGCCTCGACAGGACTGAAATGGCCTGACGCCCTCCCACTGGCATTGCTATCAATGCGCTCCACCCCAACCAGACCCCACTTGACTCCGTACGAGGTTGTCTTTGGCCGGCCAATGAACATTTGGGCCGTGCCGAAACCAACCTCCATCCATGATGTCCCAGACATTCTAATGTCTGATTACCTGCATAACCTTACCAAAGAACTAACTGTTATCCATCAACACGTGCAGCAAGCCATACCAGGCACATCCAGGGGCCCCAAACACGACATCAAACCTGGAGATTATGTTTTGATCCGGAACTTTCAGAGATCGAAGAGTCTGGAACCCAGGTGGACGGGCCCCTGGCAAGTCTTGATCACCACCCGGACTGCACTTTGAGTGGAGGGGAAGAAAAATTGGCACCATGCACATAACTGTAAAAGAATATCCCCAACCCTGACGACGAACGAAAACGTGGACACCCAAGAAGAGCTCCTGACCAGAGACACTCGAATTGGCAGAAATTCCCGATCCCACTGTGCCATCCAGAAAAGGGTACAACTTGCGACGAAAGGAGAGTGTTTCGTCAAAGCAGACCACTAACTGAGTCAAAAATCTCAGAGCGGTAGCTAACACTACAAAGGCTACCAGGAGAGACGCCAGACAAAGTATGTGGTCCTGCCCGCCACCGAGCCTCTTGAAGGTGATGGAAGATCCTGGACAACCGAAGACCCACCGCAAAGACCCCAAGACTGCCGAGCTGCATAGCACAAAGACAATTGTACTTTTCATTTCATCCCTCCTCAGCCTCTTGCTAATGATCACAGTTTGGATCTTGGAAGAAAGTGCTCCCGGTCACAAAACAGTGATACCCACTATGCAGCCCACCACCAAGAAAGAACATTATCTGGTCTCACTGTCACCCCATCTCCGAGAACGACGCAAAGAATTTTGGAACAACTCCTTTGTACAACTGCTGCATCAACACAACCTTGCTGCCAATGCCACAAACTGTTGGATCTGTGGGCTGCTACCACATGCAACCGAACATTCTATTCCCTTCATCCCTTCACCTTTCTCCGTTAATGGATCCTGCCTTGCCTGGCTGATGCTCCTGCAAGAGAGCTACAAAGACAATGCTACATCTGGTGGAACAATCACACAGTTCTACATTGAGTTCTGGCTGAACAAAACTGGGAAAACCTCTGCTCCCTTTTGCCCTCTGACCTCAAACACAACCTTTCAAATGAACATTCCGGAAAAAGAACGAATCGAAATGCAAGTGTTCAACAACCCAGCCAGACCCACCTTCTCATATCTGCGGAAACAAACTGCTGCAACTCTGACTGTGGCCCTATCTGTGGTGAACGTCTCAGGCCTTGTTTGCATTGAAGGCCGTGGGACGAAAATCGTGGGCCACAGTTCCTGCCTCATAAAAAGGACTCTGAACACTGCCGATCCCCCTTCATTTGTTGCATCACCAAATATGTACTTTGTCTGCGGTACCAAAGCTTACACCTGGCTCCCAAAAGGCTGGGGGGGCATCTGCTACATTGCCTTTGTCCTTCCTCCAACGTATGTAGCACCAGCCAACCATGACAGACAGAAACGCTCAAAGGACACAGAGCAAGAAGACTCCACCACATCACAGTTCCTCGATGCAGCAAAAGGACTCATTCCTCTGTGGGGTCTGATGGCAAACAGTCGAGCCATCCGACATCTGACCCAAGCAATCGAAACAGCATTGAGCATCACAGCCGGCATCCTCACAAACAACACATCTGAGCTACAGGTAGTCTGCCTGGTGGCCCTCCAGAACAGGCTTGTTTTGGACGTGGTACTAGCCGATCATGGAGGAGCATGCTGCATCATCGGTGCCAGCTGTTGCACCTTCGTACCAGATAATTCACCTTCCGTTTACAAAGCTATCGAACACCTTCACCGACTGGCATCAGAAATCCACCAAGAGCAAGAAGGCTGGACACTTGGAAACTGGTTTTGGAACACTTTGAAAGACTGGGGTTGGAAACTACTGATGATAATATTGGTGCCAGTTTTTATAATATGTGGTTGATGCCTGGTGATACAATGCATACCTCCTCTCTGCTCTCTTTTTATGAACTCTATTTGCCCTAAGACTTTGGACACTAAAAATGAAATGATGAAAATGTCATATGATCTACAAATACAAAATATGATGAACATTAATGTATATTGACAAGTTGGCTAGGATATGTTCAAAGGGAGGACTGTGGAATATTGGATTACGATGTGAACACTACCGGCGCCATCTTGTCCGATCCTAGGCTCGTACGAGCGCGTAAGGGGCAGCCATCTTAGACACCATGGTCTCTTCGTACATTGCCGATTGCCTGCACATCTCCCTGACCTCGCTATCATCCCCCGCGCGCTGGCAGCCCCAAGCACACATGCTAGAGCCAATAAAGCATCCTCAGCGTGACCCTGCCCCGGAGTCACTTCCCGTGTCGGACCCACATGCCCTTTCATCTCTCGCGCTCGAACAGACCCCTTTGATAACCCCTTCTCCTACACCTGGTTGTGCGACCCGATCCCAGACCATAAACAGACCCTGCGGATACAGTTTATTGCCCCCGTACAGTAGAATCTCGCCTCCCATCAAAGGAGCCGGAATTAATCAATGCCACAACCCCATGAGATCCGACCGATTGTGTGTATTTCAGCTCCAGCCGGAATGTCCAGCTGCGCGATAGCCATCACCTATTGAGATCGGGGTGGGGAGGAGGGGGTCATTTACCGTGTGAAATATGTGTGGGAAGAAGCCTAAAGCGGGGATTCTAGAAATGGTTAACATACATCAAAGTAATGTCAGGAATATGTTACACTGCAATAAAGGATTGAGATTGTATATAAAAGGCCAGACCACAGAGATGCAGTTAGAACACCTCGAGACGACACCCTGCTTTCCAATTTCCAGCGCCCGCCTCTTTATTTGATAATTACCGATTGAATTAGAGGCGACTAACGCCAAGCAGTGCTTGAGGATATCTGGGAAAAATCTGCTTGTTCAACAGTTGAAAGTATGTGACGGCATTGAGTTTGTTGCCTAAGGTTGTGATTTTGTCCGTGAAGAAAGAGGAGAATTCCTTGGATGATATTAGAGACTTGCGAGTTTCTTTCAGTGTTTTAGCCAGTTTATTGGATTGGTGTTTGACCAGTACAAATAGCTTGCGGGGTCTGTTCTGAGCGTTGCCCAGTTCCGATCTGAAGAATTCTTTTTTTGAGTTGAGGATGTTCTTGTTGTAGGCGGTTCTCGTCTGGCGGAGAAGTTTTAGATGAGCGTCAGAGGGGTGCTGTCTCCATATTCTTTCAGATTGCCTGAGGGATCTCCTCTCCTTGTTGATGGATTCAGTGAACCATGGGTTTCTGTCTTTGATTTGTGTTCTTTTTTGTTTTAGTGGGGCTAGGTCATCCAGAAAGATTGATATAGTCGCTGAGTAGTGATCATTAAGGTCTCTGATCGTTGTGATATTCGAAGGGGGTGGGAGTTCAGATATACAGTGGGCCTCCAGTACCCTGTGGTCGAGGTTCTTGGTGTCTCTGACCCAGCATTTGGGAATCACCAGTTACGGTGCCGTTGTCTTGTGAGTCTTGGGTAAAAGGAAGGCAATGGTGTGGTGGTCAGACCAGTCGCATGGGTCTATAGAGATAAGCTTGACTGTTGATTCCTTAGAGATTATCCAGTCCAGAGTGGCCCCTTTGAAGTGAGTTGGGAGATAGCAGGCTTGGGTCAGGGCTTGATCGGCCAGGAGGTCTTTAATGGCGTTGACATGAGGATCCTTGGGAACGTTCCAGTGCAGGTTGAAATCACCAAGGAATATCTCTTTAGCGTTGGAGGCGATCTTAGTTGTGATGATTTCCAAGAGGTGATCCGTGAAGGAGGCTGGTAAAAGATGTGATGGTTGCACAGTTGGGTTGAGTTGCTGCAAATGGAGAGGGCGAGGTATTTGCAGAAGTCAGTGGTATCCGCCATAAGGTCTGTGACAAGGAGTTAGAGCGATAGATGCAGCCGATGCCGCGTCCTTTCCTGCTGGATTGTCTGATGAGTCTAGCAATGTTATAGTTGGGAGGGAGTAAGAGGTCCAGGCATGGAGATGAGGGTTTGTTGAGCCATGATTCTGTTAGAATTGCTAGGTCAGATTTTTGTTCAGGATAAGATCGGCAATATTGGCGGCGTGCTTAACTGCCAATCGGCAGTTGATTAACAGACCAGACAGGGAGGGTTAGGGGGAGTGTCAGGAGTCGGGGTGGACTGGTGTACAGGCGCTAGGTTGCTTTTAACCACACTTCTGTTACGGATGGTAGCTGTTCTAACTCCTTACCTCTAGTCCAGCAAAACTGTCCAACTACCTGTCCAGCCCATGAACTTTGAGCTCATTGAAATGGTCTGGCACATGACATACGCCCACACACACTTGTCCAATAGCATCTTGCCCATGATTTCTAATTCCAAGGACCTGATGAATGCTTTCTCCTGCCCAGGCCTGCCCCTGGCCACATAGAATTGGCCATGAGCTCCTATAACGCATGATCTCTGACATTATTCACTTCTTCCATATGTCTTGTTTAACATGAACTCTTGACTGCACAGAACTGTCGTATACCTATTTTAGCCTATGATCTCTGCCCACAGACTGGTCCAGCACCTGCTGCAGCTCAGCCATTGACCATACACACCTACCCACTCCCCATCCTATCTCATGTCCTCGTGTCCCGTAACTATCCTATCACGGCCCACTGCATGACCTCTGAACTCATTGAGCTGTCAGTATCTTTTGCTGCCCATCAATCATGGCCCCACAGAGAGATCTACCACTTTTTTCTGCTTTTGACCTCTAACCTCCTTGAGATTATCAATACCCTGTCCAGCTCCTGACCTTTGAATCGGTTGATCTGTCTAATAACTCTACAAGCCAACACATTGTCTCACTAATAGACCTCAAATGCATCTCCCAGTCACTTACCTCCGACTGAGTTGAGTCCGATGCATATTCGAGTCGTCAACCTCTGACCCCAGTCAGTTGTCCACTGCCTCTTCCAGCCCATGACCTGTGACTCTGTTGAGTTGTCCAGTATCGAGCCTACAGACCCTGGTCCCAGAGAACTTCCTAGAACAATGTATTGACAATGACACCTGGCCCACAGCGCACTGTCCAATACCTCTTCTGCCTCAGATCTGTACTCCTATAGATCAGTTCAGTACCCTCTCAGCCTTTAACATCTGACACTGCAGATTGGCTCAATAATGTTTGGTCTCATCGCACTCTTCGAACCTAAGAGCTCTCTTTTGTCCCTCATTATCGCTGACCCCACATACCATTATCTGTGGTCCCTAAAAATGTAACCAACATCTCCTATAACCCGTGATGCTCAAGTCAACCTAATGAATTCATTTAATCTGTGCCACGGAGCAGTCCAATATACCGTTGAACTCTTGACCGCCAGCCCCATTCTGCTCAGATCTTTTTTAGCCCATAAACTCTGTCTCAACAAAACTATTCAATACTTCCCCCACCCCATTGAATCGTACTCTGCCTTTTCCTACACATGATCTCTGACCCTACAGAAGTCTCCAATGGGTGACCTCTGACCTCATTGGGTGGGCTAGTACATATTGTGGCTGATGCAACCTGACTCCAGCGGCTGCTGTTTCCCTGGTCCTTTGACCCTGCATCCTTGTTGGGTGTCCCCTTGAGCCTTTGGCCTGCCCCGCCCATTTCCTTGGTCCAGATGTCACAAAAGCAGAATTGGGGTGTTATCATGAGCATCCCTAGTTTGCTAGTAGCTCCCCTGGCACCTAACCTTCACTGATTAGTTCCTCTCTCTTTCTCAGGCTGTACCAACTGCGCAACAGGGAGAGGATCTCAGTCTCCGCCGCCTCCAAGCTGCTCTCCAACATGATGTGTGAATACCGCGGCATGGGGCTGTCCATGGGTAGCATGATCTGCGGCTGGGACAAAAAGGTGAGTGGAGGGGACAGTTCCATGAAGCACACAGATGCTCTAGGGAGTCCCCTAGGAATAGATGGCAGGCTGCTGGCTGTGGAACAGTGACCCACTGGATGGGGGTCCGGCCCAGTTTTAGTCCTGTCCATGGATTAGAATCAGGTATGAGAGTTAAAAGATGAGCCAGGTATGAGTTTGCTGTGATTCATTTGTTGTATTCTTTAGGTCTCGCCTGGCGATAGCAGCGCATGCGCTGCACTCGCCATGCAAGTGCCTTTTGTTATCGATTCTCTGAAGGCTTTGCATGCACACGTTGGGATGGACAAAGACGGCTGCTCTCGCCATTTGTCCAAACATAACAGAATGCGCATGCACGTATGGACAGTGGGCAGTCCGACGCCATCTTTATTCCAAGCTTTCCATTTTCATGGCAACTCGTCACACTGCCTTGTTTTTATAGTGCGAACTTCACCTGAAGGTATCGGGTATCAGAGCACCTTACATGAACACCAGTTGCGCTACACAAGGCTGTAACTTTTCTTGGCAACGCTGCCTTGTTTTAATTCTTTCTTTACTTCTTCTTGTGCCTGTTTGTCCAGGCATCATCCCTTATTTGATTGTCACCTATAGTGCCTTTTTTACGCGTCACCATCAACTTTTACCTGTGTGCCTGCTATGAAAATTGATCATGTTTATTATTATTAACCTATTTTTTCATTGTAAAGCTCTCTTAACGCCCTTCTTGGTCCACGTTCGTGCTATAGAACACTGGCAAAATAAATAAACAAATAAAATTCCCGTAATGTATGTAGCGCTTTCAGCAGTGTTAAAGCCCTTCTTAACTTCTAACCGGCTGCCACGCACCACAATGAGAACCATGTTGAATCATGTGAGAAGCGTGCATCTTCATAGGGCATCAGCCACGTTAAACCTATTGTGCGGGCCGTGGCTGACCAAAGAGGCTGACCAGATCTGACGGGCTAAAGTCGGACATCTTGACATCTTGGTGGAGAATGTTTCCGGATTGGCTGGTACAGTTGGGATACTGTTCTTCAGCTACAAGACGAGGCTGACTCTTTTGGCTTTCATGCCTATTCCACAGTGTTCCACCTTCCTATAGGCCGCTCATGTTTTCTACAGATCTTTGAGATACGAGTCTCCGAATCAACCTCTAGTGGTGTGGGTGGACGGATGCTAAAAAATAAAATGCCTTCGGACATGTGGTCCGAAAAGCTCTTCACAAAGTCCTGGCAATCACCACAAACAAACACGCTGTGTGCCATCTACAGAGTAAAATACAGTGCTGAGCAGATGTAATTTATTGTCCACAGAAATGAAATGAAATTACAGTTGCAATAGAGCAAGCCGTCCAGGTGCGTAAAAGGGGTAGTTGTGTGCATGTATTTGTGGTGTGCGGGTGTGTGTGTGCGCGTTTGTTGTGTGCCTATGTGTTCATAAGTGCGTGCGGTGTCTCCAGACTCTGCTATCTGCTCAATCTTTTCAGAGTGAGCGGTCTGTCCAGAGCGTGAGTCTCTTCCAAGTGTGCCTCTCTTCTGCTACTGGCAGCCCCTCGCCTCTCTTCTTACCCGGGGGCACGATTCAAGAGAGTGCAGAGAAGTGATTTCAAATGAATTATTCTTTGCGTGTCTCTGCCTGGGGCTCTCTCCTGTGCAGAATCGCCGGCTGTTTATGGATGCATTGCACTTGTGCGTGTGCAGGTATGAATGGTTGTGTCTGAAGCAGGGCTGCGTACATGCTTTAGATCTTTTCTTGTGCAATGGTTACATGTCTTTACGTGCGTATGTTTGCACGTGTGTTTTATGTGCTTGTCTATTTCTGCTTACTTTATTGTGTAATCAAAAATGCAATAGGTCTCGCCTTTTATTAAGTTTTTGCTTTGCTACACAATACCATTAGCAAAGCAAATGTCTTAAACTTAATCAAAGGCGAGACCTGTTGCCTTTTCAATGCTTGTTTTTTTGTAAGGTGTCTTTCATGGGAGTGGTATGCTTACAACAGCTGCTCTTCTGAATGAGATGAAACCAACCTAGAACCATCCAAGGTGTTCATCAGGGAGGCTAAAATCAATCCTGCAGTGAACCTAGTGCGGTCTTTTGAAATCTGAAAACAGGTGGGATCAGAGAGAAAATAGAGTGTTATTAAACATGTATACTGGTAGAGTCATCAGTCCCTGGGGCGGTGTCTGTGGCAGGTATGCCTGTGTATTACTACTGTCGTGCGGCCAACATCTGAACCAGACCATCAATGAAATAGGAGTACAAGAAGCTTGGCGTGCAAGCATTGGGAAACAAGCCGTGTATCAAGTAATGCAGATTTCAGTCAAACAACTCACATATTTAATAGACAAGAACGCCTTTTCCGTAAGATGACATGTCTGGACAATGATTGATTCGTACAAAAACTGATGTCCCAGGAGTATCTCACAGTTCACTTTTCGCAGTCAATAAAACACCAGTTCATGCAGTACAGATTTGGAAAATGGGAAACAAAAGTTCTAATCCCAGATATCAAATCAAGAATGTTGACTATGTAAATACAAGGAAGAAATCCTGGTACATATTTTCTGTGTCTGCCCAAAGTTCTTGAAAGAAGTAAAACATTTGCTAAAAGAAATTTTCAGAGATCTAAAAACGAAAACTTCCAGGCAAGCAGCAATTTTGTGGCTAGCCCGAGCTTCAATAGCACTCATTCCCTGAGGTGTAGCATTTGTAAAAGCAAACATAAAAGCAATGGAACAATGAACACAAGGCACTTGTACTATTATAAAGAAGTACCATTGGGGAACAAAATCTGCAGAAGTTGTAAGAACAAAGTATTATTGACTAGAAGTTCTGCAATGCGCCGACACTTCAAACCTAGGGGTTCAGACAAGGCAAAAGGGAATAACGGCCTCAATCACAGAAAAGAAATCAAAAGAGGAATTAATTTACACACCAAGTATGGAAATGAGACTAGGAAGGAAAACAACTACGTCTCTAGATAAGTGATCTAAA
Source organism: Lissotriton helveticus (assembly GCF_964261635.1). Taxonomy (NCBI): domain Eukaryota; kingdom Metazoa; phylum Chordata; class Amphibia; order Caudata; family Salamandridae; genus Lissotriton; species Lissotriton helveticus. Next base: position 4,174,262 of record NC_136065.1, read on the forward strand.
GAACATTCAATTTGAATAATAAGTATTGAAGTAAGACTTATAAGACTTATGTGGGGTACTATTAATGAGGTATAGATTGGTAATTTAAAAGATGGCCGCTGTAACAGTAGGAACGTAAAAAAGGATGAAATGTCTATCTTTGATAGAAGTGTCTGTATGACCTTCTGGAGATTTCAAATATATTCTTTTTAAATTAAAACAACTTGAGAAAATAGTCAAGGTCTATATTTCAGAGTGGCAGTAAAGAAATTGATTACGTTTATGACATGCAGTGAACAAATGTTTGTGTAATGGTTTTTATTGACTATACACTTAAAAAAACATTATTATATTATCAACACCCGTCTGTCTTCCTTCCTAGGGCCCTGGGCTATACTATGTGGATGACAATGGGACGCGTCTGGCTGGACCTCTTTTCTCCACTGGCTCTGGGAGCAGCTACGCCTACGGGGTTGTGGACAGTGGCTACCGATACGACCTTACAGTGGAGGAGGCCTATGACCTGGCCCAGCGAGCCATTTGTCACGCCACGCACCGGGACACCTACTCTGGCGGTTACGTTAATAGTGAGTTATATATAACAGTTCCGTCTGCTGTGTGACCCGGATCCACTGTGCATTGCCCATTTATTGACCAGGGAGGCACTCAATCTGGGAAGTTTGCAGCTTACAACCCCTCTTCTGACCTTGAAATGGTGACAGTTTCCCTTGCACGAGGTTGGCCTACCTTTATGATGTATGGTCCGTGGCCTCTTTGGAAAGTCTGCTTGACAACGAGCACTAATTTCACCATTGCGGCCTAAGAAGGGCCCCACTCTAACTCAGGATGAGTTATTTCTCATCAGACTCAAATCTCTCCTTCCTGGCCTAGGACTCACCTGTCCCAGAAGGTTTCTCCCTCCTATTGCAGACTGCACCTCCCCATCATGGCCTTGGAAAGGGGATAATGTTTATGTTGAAGACAGCCTCTCTCTTTGAGATTCAAATCTCTCCTTCCTGGCCTAGAAGGACTCCCCTGTCCCCGGAAGGTTTCTCCCTCTTAAGACAGGCTCTCTCTTTGAGATTCAAATCTCTCCTTCCTGGCCTAGGACTCACCTGTCCCAGAAGGTTTCTCCCTCTTAAGACAGGCTCTCTCTTTGAGATTCAAATCTCTCCTTCCTGGCCTAGAAGGACTCACCTGTCCCAGAAGGTTGCTCCCTCTTAAGACAGGCTCTCTCTTTGAGATTCAAATCTCTCCTTCCTGGCCTAGAAGGACTCACCTGTCCCAGAAGGTTTCTCCTTCTTAAGACAGGCTCTCTCTTTGAGATTGAAATTTCTCCTTTATGGCCTAGATTAGACTTCAAACTATTCTTGATACCGTTGCGGGGATTCTGTGTTGTCCAGTGTAAGCCCTCTCTGCTCTCCTCTACCCTTGGCAGTTTGCTCTTTTACCATGTCTATGTTGTGTCAGGCCATAGAGCGCACTCCACCCTTGTGGCATGGGATGGCGTATCTCAAATCTAGAACAGGAGCTGACTAGACCTTTCTGCCTTCTTGTCGCTTTTGAGAACACGACTGTTACCCATGTCTAAACTGTCTCTTGTCATGGATCCTCCTCTGGTACCGTGGCCTGAGATAGCTTCCATTTATTGATCTTACACTTGTCTCTCCTTTGTTTACCCATGCATAAACCCCCTGTGATCACAGAGTCCGCTCTCCCCTAATGCCCTGGGCTGGCTCTTCCATGACCATGTCTAAGCTCTCTTACACCTTTCTGTTCACAGTGTACCACATGAAGGAAGATGGATGGATTAAAGTCTGCAGCAAAGACGTCAGCGACCTTATGTACCAGTACCAATCCGAGAAACTCTAGATTAAAAGAATGCGGCCCCTTTGCCCATCTACAGAGCCTGGATCCAAGACCTGATAGAGGGAAACCTCGGATATGTCCACACACTTTCCCCTGCAATACTCTGAAAGCTGATCCATAAAGCACATGCAATTCTTTCTAAATCTATTTACCACACATTTTAAATAAAGATCAACGAGTCAAATCTTCCCATATGTCACTGTCTATACTTTTGATACATTTAATTTGGATTTTGCAGTGCGCTATATCTCAGGAGATGTTTGACTTGCGTCACTCAACCAAAGTGCATGGCCGGGTTAAGGGTCGAGCTGGTATCACATCCAAAGCAGATATTCAATTCCCTAACTCCCTGTCTCATAGCGGCAGAGCTGAAAGCGATCACAGTGGTTTCTCAGTGGTATATAGAGGACTCAATTTAAATGTAGGTCTGGCCACCATTGGAAGACGAGTAACATTGTGGGGTAACCACATGATAAAGTGAACACGTTCTTTTGTGGGCAGTCGTAGTACTCATGGGAGTCCTGGCACTGGTGAGTATTTTTGTTATTGTTGGGTTTTCTTGTCTATGGTGAGTACTGAGGTATATTTGACGCACTTAAGGGCAGTCTTGGCATTGGCAAAGCCATTGATATTACGTCATGGCACTGGTGAACAGTCCTTGTGCAAGTGAGTACTTTAAGCATTTAAAGGTAGTTATGGTGATAGTAGGTACTCCTAGAATGGGTGATGAGTTAGATTCCTAAAAGCTACTTTTGCTATAGTGTTGGGTTTACTCATGACTGGTGTGTACATTTCACAGTGGTGGGATCTGAAAGCTTTGGTAGGTGCCCATAGCATCAGTGGATACTCTTGACATTGGTTGGTAGTTATGGTATTGGTGAGTACCAAGAGCACATCTCGATGTCCTTGTTGGGCAGTAAGTCCGCGGCATGACTCTGAAGAGCGGGCCCTCTGTCCATGTCACGTTTCCTAAGTATTTTCTATTTTGTCAGCTTCCCCCAAGTAAACCCTGCAAACTCAGTGAAGAGCCACCTAGTAAATGGACTGAGATCCCAGAACGCTGCTCTATGGTTTAGGGGCTACCAAATGCTCCCCGTTTTAAGAGTGTCAGTCTGTGACGGGCCAGGCTCAGGGGCGTCGTCTGAAGTGAACAGGCTCACACCAATATGTCGAAGATGGGGTTTTATTTTCCGGTAGAGTCGACGTTTTACCGTCGCCAGGGTCGGTAGGATTATAACAGTATCCAAATAAAGACAAATAAAGAAAAGAAAGCAAGGTCCTGTCTCTTCCTAGGACAAAGTCTTAAATGTGCTTTTCCTGGATGCGGTATTCAAAGCTTTGAGGTGGGGCAGTCCTGGGACTCGGTTCTCCCGCCTTGGTCCTCACCCGGGCTTCTTCTTCCACTAGCGGAGACTCGAAAGTAACAAAGAGAAAGAAAGAAAGAGAACACGTGTCAGTTTCTAGGACACAGTTGTTTACCAGAATAGGGAAGGGGGTGTGACACAATTCGGTGTTTGTTTTACTTATTCTACTCCAGGGCGTGCACGTGAGGGAAGGAGGGGAAGTGTTGGGAAACGGGAAGCGGCTTGGATTAACGGAGGACGCTGACACTGGCCACAAGGTGTTCAGGGATCCTCTCGTCCCCGCCTTCCCACCCAACCCGCAACCCGGCTCCGTACCTGGGAGAGCCACTCTCCTCCAGGAGAGTGACTGGGCGAATAGCGGTACCGTTGGCCTCCTGGCACCTCCTCCGGTGACGTCTTCTTCTCCTCTCGATTTTCTCTCCATCCTGGTCGTCCTCCTCTTCTACGCACGTCCTCCTCACTCGAGCTGCGACTCTCCGACTCTCCCTCCTGCCTGCTCGTCTCTACGCCTCTTGCTTCCGTCTTTTCCCTGTCAGCGGGTCTCCTGATTGGTTGGTCTCTGGTGACGTCGTCAGGCGGGGCTTTACCAGTCAGTTCAGGGATCTCCTTAAAGGTATATGCGCCAGTTTCTGGGGATTCCTCAAACCAGACTGCCTCTGTTCCAGCTTCCCAGGTCTCTGGCTGAAATGAAAGGAATCGACAGTCCTCAGCGGGGGCAGACCACCATTCCCTTGCTTCTGTTCCCTCTGATTCGGCATATAACGAGGTAGGCAAGTCTGACCCGTTACACTCCCCCTCCCTTGCATTCTCCGTCCCCTGGAGAGGTCTTATCCGGGAGAGGAAATCAGCATTCCCGTTCTCGAGTCCTTTCCGGTGTTGTACAGTGAAGGCGTACGGTTGGAGACTTAAAAACCATCTCAGCACCCTGGGGTTTTGCCTCTTATTTTTACTAAGCCACTGTAAGGGGGCGTGGTCTGTATAGAGGGTGAATCGTGTGCCCTCTAGGTAGTAGTTCAGTTTTTCTATAGCCCATTTAATGGCTAGGCACTCCTTCTCTATGGTGGGGTATTTTTGTTCTCTGGGGAACAACTTCCTACTGATAAATAGGACTGGATGTTCTGTCCCTTCACTAGAGAGTTGGGAAAGTACTGCACCCAGCCCATGGTCTGAGGCGTCTGTTTGTAGGATAAAGGGCAGGTGATCTCAATACCGGGGCCGAGGTAATGGTGTCTTTCAGGGCTTCAAAAGCTTGTGAGTTTTCAAGGGAGGGGTTGGTCAGGGCCTTAGTCTGGGATCCCTTTCTTAGTAAGTCAGTCAAAGGGTTTGCGATTTCTGAATAGTGTGGGACAAACCTACGGTAATATCCCAACAAACCCAGAAACGCCCTAAGCTCACGTTTTGTGTAGGGAAAGGGGGTCTCTTTTATGGCTCTCACTTTTTCCTCTTGGGGTTCGATCATACCTTGGCCCAATACATACCCTAGGTATTTTACTTTCTCAAATCCTACTTTGGATTTTTTTGAGTTTACATGTAGGCCGGCTAGTGCAAGACTCTTGAGTACTTCTTGTAGGTTTCTCATGTGTTGTTCCCAGGTGATACTAAAGATCACAATATCATCTAGGTATGCTGCTGCACAGTGTTGGTGTTCACGGAGTACCTCGTTCATGAGACGTTGGAATGTAGCAGGGGCTCCGTGTAGACCAAATGGTAATACATTAAACTCCTATAGACCCTCAGGAGTGGAAAAGGCGTTTTTTTTTGTCAGACTCTCTTAGTGGGACCTGCCAATATCCCTTTGTGAGGTCTATGGTGGTAATGTAGGTGGACTTTCCCAGTTTCTCTATCATGCCGTCTACCCGGGGAATGGGATATGTATCAAAACGGGAGATGGCATTGAGAGCCCGAATGTCCATACTAAAGCGGGTGGACCCGTCTGGCTTAGGGACCATGACTATGGGGGAATTCCACTCACTCTTGGATGAGCGGATCGCCCCTAAGTCAAGCATATCACGTACCTCTTTTTTAATGGCTTGTTTCCTTGCTGCTGGTATGCGATAGGGTTTTTGGTTAATGGTTTTGCCCGGGACGGTATCAATGGTGTGTTCTATCAAGTCGGTTCTACCTGGTAGATCTGAAAAGGTGGAATCGTACTCTTTTAGTACTTTTTTCAAGGTTTGGTGTTGTTCTTGAGTCAAGTTGGGATTGATAACCAGTGCCTCGAGGGTAATCTGGGCTTGGGTGAGATTCACCGCCTTCAGCAGGGGTCCTAACCCTTTTTTTAGGAGATTGATATGGTAGGTCTGCACCCTCCCAGGTCTGACTTGTATCCTATAACTGGTTTTTCCCACTGTACCTACTATCTTATAGGGTCCCGTCCAACTGGATTTAACTTTACTAGCAGAGGAGGGGAGAAGGACCAGGGCCCAATCCCCGATGTTCAGTTTCCTCCATTTCTTTCCTATATCATAGAAATGTTTTTGTTTCTGTCTGTTTTTCTCCAGATGTGTATGGGCAAGGTCTCTAAGTTTCCCTATTTTGGAGGTGAGTTGTTGTGTATACTCGAGGAAATGATGGGCCTCCTCCTCCTCCTCCTTCTCCCATGCCTCTTTCGTCATGTCTAGAAGCGTCCAAGGCCTTCGCCCGTAGAGCAGCTCAAAAGAACTGCACCCCAGACTGCTCTGTACTTGACTACGGATGACGTAGAGAGCCAAGAGGAGGAGCTGATCCCAGTCTCTTCCCTAAACCACCAACATTTTCTTTAACAATCTTTTTAGGGTGCCATTATAACGCTCTACTAAGCCGTCTGTTTGGGGGTGATAGACCGATGTTTTAATGTGCTGAAGATCAAGTACTCTACAAACCTCCCTCATGAGTTTAGAAACGAAGGGTGTACCTTGGTCGGTAAGAATCTCCTTTGGAAATCTGACACGCGAAAACATTTCGATCAGACGATCAGCAATAAGTTGAGAGGTCGGTGCTCTTAATGGGAAGGCCTTGGGATAACGGGTAGTGTAATCCACCACCACTAGGGCGTATAGGTGACCCTTTCTAGTTTTCGGGAGGGGACCTATTAGGTCCACGCCCATCCGGGAAAACAGGGCCTCTATCACCGGCATAGGCTGTAACGGTACTGGTGGAGGTTTGTAGGTGCTCATTGTTTGGCATGTCTCACATTCCCTACAATACTTCTCGACATCCCTATAGACCCAAGGCCAATAGAACAATCGTAGGATATTAAGGGTGGTTTTCTCTTTACCTATGTGTCCCGCGGTTATGTGGGAATGTGCAAAAAATAGGATTTGTTCACGGAATGCAGCAGGTACTAGCAATTGGGGCTCTTTCTTGTGGTCCGCTAAGCAGTACAACAAACCCCCGTTTCCCATAAAGAAGGGTCCTTGTGTGTGTACTGTTTGCCCTTCCTTGTATGAATACTGCGAGGCATTTTTGAGAGAAGGGTCATTAGACTGGGCAAACCTAAACTTTTTATCCATCACCCATGGCTCCTGAGAAAGAAGAGCTGGACAGGAGCCCTCCTCTTTTGCAGGTTGTTCTTTCCTGACTTTATTGTGTAGGAGTGTTTTGAACAATTCTAGGAACTCGGTATTGTCCGTCCCTCAGTTCTTCTGGGAGGTGACTCATTACTCCTACATAGATATAGTATGAGTCTTTCTCCTGGGTGCTTAGCTGGATAAGTGCCACGGGATATGTCTTCACATCACCGTGTACGCATCTGATGTGTACCACTCTTCCTGCTATGATTTGGTCTGCTTGTATGAGTTCCAGTAGGACCACGGATTGCTTGCAGCCTGAGTCTAACAGTGCTTTAACCGGTCTTTTGTTTATCCTTACGTGAACATAAAAGGATGGACCGCATTCTTCCGAATATAGGACTGCTTTTGGAAGGTATCCGATGTCCATAGGTTTGTCTTCGGTCATCCGTTTGGGGCAGGCTCGCGCTATATGTCCCCACTCCCCACATTTGTAGCACTGGGGCCCTTTTGGGGGCGTGAGTTCGGGGTTTTTTCCCTTTGCTTTTGTTACTTCCATATTATGCTTGGCTCTTACGAATTTGCCTGGGAGGGGTCGGTATAGACGGTCAGTTTCTGGACCCCCGTGCCAGGGTTGGGCTCTTGCAAACGTGGCTGCCATTTCCATTGCTTCTTTGGTGGACAGGTTCGCATGCTGTTTTAGCCACCGTTGGGAGTTAAATGGGACCGCTTCCAGAAACTGCTCTAGATATATTTTATCAAGTATTTCTTCCTTTGAACACACATCCGGTCTCAGCCATTTATCTGCAGCAAATTTTAGTCTGTAAAACAAAGTCTTAGGGTTCTCCCCTGGGTGCCCTTTCTCCCGTCTGAATCGGACTCTGTAGGCCTCATTGTCGAGTCCCAAATGATCAAGGATCACTTTCTTTACCTCCACATACGGGGTGGTCCCCAAAGGGTTTGCTACCTGATAGGCAGCCTGGGTGTCTCCTGTAAGCAGCAGTGCTAGAAAATAGGGCCATTTTTCCACCGGCCAATTACAGGCCCTGGCCGCCCTTTCAAAGTTCAGTAAAAAGGCGCCTGGGTCCCCCCCGGTTATAAACTTCTGTAGGGCTACCCCAGTGGGGTTCTGTTGGACCGGACGAGCATATGGCACGGACCCCGTGGGGTTATCTGCAGTGATTCTCTGTAGCCCTTCCAATCGCGCCGAGATGGTTTCTTTAAAGGCCTCTCTATCGGCTTGGGATGATGTAAGCTGGCTTTCTACTGCCCATCCCAGCTTATCCTGGGCCTCAACAATGTGCTTTATGAGGGATTCCATTGTTATCAATGGTTGATTGCCTGCATTCTCCACCATGTGTGACGGGCCAGGCTCAGGGGTGTCATCTGAAGTGAACAGGCTCACACCAATATGTCGAAGATGGGGTTTTATTTTCCGGTACACTCGACGTTTTACTGTCGCCAGGGTTGGTAGGATTATAACAGTTTCCAAATAAAGACAAATAAAGAAAAGAAAGCAAGGTCCAGTCTCTTCCTAGGACAAAGTCTTAAATGTGCTTTTCCTGGATGCGGTAATCAAAGCTTTGAGGTGGGGCAGTCCTGGGATTCGGTTCTCCCGCCTTGGTCCTCACCCGGGCTTCTTCTTCCACTAGCGGAGACTCGAAAGTAACAAAGAGAAAGAAAGAAAGAGAACACGTGTCAGTTTCTAGGACACAGTCGTTTACCAGAATTGGGAAGGGGGTGCAACACAATTCGGTGTTTGTTTTACGTATTCTACTCCAGGGCGTGCACGTGAGGGAAGGGGGGGAAGTGTTGGGAAACGAGAAGCGGCTTGGACTAACGGAGGACGCTGACACTGGCCACAAGGTGTTCAGGGATCCTCTCGTCCCCGCCTTCCCACCCAACCCGCAACCTGGCTCTGTACCTGGGAGAGCAACACTCCTCCAGGAGAGTGGCTGGGCAAATAGCGGTACCGTTGTCCTCCTGGCACCTCCTCCGGTGACGTCTTCTTCTCCTCTCGATTTTCTCTCCGTCCTGGTCGTCCTCCTCTTCTACGCACGTCCTCCTCACTCGAGCTCCGATCCTCCGACTCTCCCTCCTGCCTGCTCGTCTCTACGCCTCTTGCGTCCGTCTTTTCCCTGTCAGCGGGTCTCCTGATTGGTTGGTCTCTGGTGACGTCGTCAGGCGGGGCTTTTCCAGTCAGTTCGGGGATCTCCTTAAAGGTATATGCGCCGGTTTCTGGGGATTCCTCCTACCAGACTGCCTCTGTTCCAGCTTCCCAGGTCTCCGGCTGAAATGAAAGGAATCGACAGTCCTCAGCGGGGGCAGACCACCATTCCCTTGCTTCTGTTCCCTCTGATTCGGCATATAACGGGGTAGGCAAATCTGACCCGTTACACAGTCGTGTCCAGGTTTTGTGCAACTGGCCCTGATAGCGATCAGTAGAATCCATTCTAGGCTCCTTTTGTATGTGGCAGCTTGAAATAGTAGATGGCTTTACTTCAATCTCTTCCCCACTGAGACAGCTCTGGTTTGCAGTGGGTAAAGGGGTCCCTGACAGTCATCTTCTGTTTTGATTTCAACAGGTTTTATTGAAATTTTGCATATAGAAAACATATGAACATAATCCAATTAAAGGATCAGAAAAGGAAATACAAAATAAGCCTACTCACATGAAAGGTCTGTCAACGTTCAAAAATACAAAGGGGTGGAAGGAAATCATATACAAAATTATATTGAACATTGTGGAATGGTCAGAGAGGATTGTAGTAAAGTGGATGCGCCCAAAAATGCAGACCCCTGTGCAGTCATGCTACTTCAACAGAACAACCCCCTGAAGTGGTAGCTTGATCAGAGTACAGATTCTCATGGGCAGGATTTCTGAATACCACACTGTCCTGGCAGGAGAAATAGCAGGCAGGAAGGCCTACAGGAGTCCGAATTCCTCTTTAGAGCGAATGTGTCTTTGAGTGAGAGGCCCTTGGGAACTCCAATGCCCATAGGTGCAGAGATTGTGCATTCTTGGTGGTGACAAAAATGAGAGTCGAGGTTCTCCCCATTGATGGAAGTGTGTAACTGTTAGCCATGGTTCACTGAGTGTTGAAGGTTCATTAAGTGTTGAAGGTTTATTAAGTGTTTGTCTGCCCTGGTGTTTAGAGATCCCGCCAGGTGGTTCACCAGCAGAGAAATTCTGTGGCAGTCCAGCCGCTTCCAGAGGCGTAAAGCTTCCTGCCACAGGACCCAAAAAACCTCAACCCATCCAGCTTGTTGCAATATCAAATGGTGGTGGTGTCAGTGAGCACCTGCTCCAGCATTCCTCTGATGAAGGGCAGAAAGGCCTGAAATGCCAAGTGAATTGTCTTTACCTTCAACAAGGTGATGTGTCTCTGATCTCCACGTCTCACATATGGCCTCTGCAAACCAGAAGCAATGCATTAGTCAGCGCTGTCAAATCTGGGTGGGATAAGAAGAGTCGACCACAAATCCAATTGTGGTCCAGCAGCCACCACTGCAGTTCGTTTGCAGTCTCCTCCAAAATCTGCGTACAATCAGAGAGATTCTCCAGGCGCTGAGCCCACTGGGATTTTAGGTCCCAAAGCAAAGCCCACTTGTACAATCTGGCATGTTGAACCTTTGGATGCAGGAGACTAACAATCCCAGCAGCCTCAGAGGTGGTTGACAACTGCCTGGGATGGGCTTGCTTTTAACAACCATTCCTCAAAGTAGGGGGAGACCGATATCCCCAAGCTCTGAAGAAGTGCTGTGACCACCGCCACCATTTTTGTGCACACCTGAGGGGCACTAGTGAGGCCAAAAGGAAGCACTGCAAACTGAAAATGCAGCTGGCCCACTATAAATCACAGGTAGCACCAGTGGGCCCGCAGGGCAAGAATATGGAAATAACCATCCAACATCAACATACAGCCTCCAAGGTCAAGGACAGACAAGGCCTGGGCTAGGGTGAGCATCTGAAACTTGTCCTTCCGAAGGAAGGCGTTTAAAGAGCAGAGTTTTGAAATAAGACAAATAACTCCATCCTTCTTCAGCACAAGAAGTGGTGGGAGTACCAGCCGGATCCTACTTCTGGGTTCGGAACCCTCTTAATGGCTATGCACTTCCTGCTTAAGATGGACATGCGGTCCTCTGACAGCCGTCGTCATGGCAGTGGAAGATGTGGCAGAGTCGAAATGAAAGGCAAGGCGTAGCACCAATTGACAATTTGTAGGACCCCCTCATCTGATGTAGTTGCTTGCCATACTTGAAGGAAATGCTGCATCCTGCCCCAACAGGGTTAGTGTGTGCTGTGAAGGACACACAAAAGAAGTTTTGCACATGTAGCAGCTGTGCTAAGCTGCCCGTTGTCACTGATGCCCGGGGCATTGTATTTGTAAGACACTGTATTGTCCACAAAAGGGCTGTGAGACCTGTTATATTGGAAGCGCAGTCTGACTGAGGTGGTAATAGAAACCCCTCTCGTAGCTTCTATGAAAGGGAAATTGTTGATGCGATTTTCTGCATGTGTGAGACCAGCTCAAGAAACGTGCTGTGGTCCAGCTTTCTTTAAAATCTTCCCAGGCGGAATCCACTTTCTCGCCCAAATGGCGAGTGACAGCAAATGGCATGTCGATCAAGGATGCTAGGCTATCCCCAGAAAAGCGCCAAACTCATACCAATCGCCTGACCTAAGCCACCGGTTATGTCAGAAACAGAGAGGATCACAAAATTTGCAGCTTTGTGACCATACTGGATAACTTGAGTTTGGGTCACCCAGAGGGCTTTTGGAACTGCAGGTAAAACTTAGGCCACCGTGCCCCATAGGGCATAGGAGTAACAGCCCAAAAGACAGAAGGCGTTTACTGATCACACTTGCCAAATTTCTGTATTCTTTTAGAATCACAATCAGGTGGGATGGTGGGGTCCTGGGCGAGGCAAGGGATTTACATTAGTGGCAGATTTCCGCACTTCCAAGCTCACCGGCATCGGATGTTGTGTAAAGAATCAGCAAAAAACACAGTTGATGGACAGAATGTAGAACAATGTCATACATTCACCCCAGTACAAGGATCTGGGCCTAAATCCATCGTTTTTTTGCACTCCACACCACCCTGGGTTAGACACTGGCTATATGTAAATCAGCTCTGACCCTGTGCCTCTTGGGAACAGTCCAGTCCGAACTACCAAGCCATGTCTTTCCCAGACCGGAATCAAGCATCCAAGGACCGGTTTCTGGCTATCAGCCTTCATCAGCCTGGATAGCTTGACTCCAGTGGTGTGGAGAGCCTGGGACTCACGTCTGAGCATCCCCAGCCCACTCGGGGTGAAATTGCAAAAAACACAGTTGATGGACAGAATGTAGAACAATGTCATACATTCACCCCAGTACAAGGATCTGGGCCTAAATCCATCGTTTTTTTGCACTCCACACCACCCTGGGTTAGACACTGGCTATATGTAAATCAGCTCTGACCCTGTGCCTCTTGGGAACAGTCCAGTCCGAACTACCAAGCCATGTCTTTCCCAGACCGGAATCAAGCATCCAAGGACCAGTTTCTGGCTATCAGCCTTCATCAGCCTGGATAGCTTGACTCCAGTTGTGTGGAGAGCCTGGGACTCACGTCTGAGCATCCCCAGCCCACTCGGGTGAAATTGCAAAAAACACAGTTGATGGACAGAATGTAGAACAATGTCATACATTCACCCCAGTACAAGGATCTGGGCCTAAATCCATCGTTTTTTTGCACTCCACACCACCCTGGGTTAGACACTGGCTATATGTAAATCAGCTCTGACCCTGTGCCTCTTGGGAACAGTCCAGTCCGAACTACCAAGCCATGTCTTTCCCAGACCGGAATCAAGCATCCAAGGACCGGTTTCTGGCTATCAGCCTTCATCAGCCTGGATAGCTTGACTCCAGTGGTGTGGAGAGCCTGGGACTCACGTCTGAGCATCCCCAGCCCACTCGGGGTGAAATTGCAAAAAACACAGTTGATGGACAGAATGTAGAACAATGTCATACATTCACCCCAGTACAAGGATCTGGGCCTAAATCCATCGTTTTTTTGCACTCCACACCACCCTGGGTTAGACACTGGCTATATGTAAATCAGCTCTGACCCTGTGCCTCTTGGGAACAGTCCAGTCCGAACTACCAAGCCATGTCTTTCCCAGACCGGAATCAAGCATCCAAGGGCCGGTTTCTGGCTATCAGCCTTCATCAGCCTGGATAGCTTGACTCCAGTGGTGTGGAGAGCCTGGGACTCACGTCTGAGCATCCCCAGCCCACTCGGGGTGAAATTGCAAAAAACACAGTTGATGGACAGAATGTAGAACAATGTCATACATTCACCCCAGTACAAGGATCTGGGCCTAAATCCATCGTTTTTTTGCACTCCACACCACCCTGGGTTAGACACTGGCTATATGTAAATCAGCTCTGACCCTGTGCCTCTTGGGAACAGTCCAGTCCGAACTACCAAGCCATGTCTTTCCCAGACCGGAATCAAGCATCCAAGGACCGGTTTCTGGCTATCAGCCTTCATCAGCCTGGATAGCTTGACTCCAGTGGTGTGGAGAGCCTGGGACTCACGTCTGAGCATCCCCAGCCCACTCGGGGTGAAATTGCAAAAAACACAGTTGATGGACAGAATGTAGAACAATGTCATACATTCACCCCAGTACAAGGATCTGGGCCTAAATCCATCGTTTTTTTGCACTCCACACCACCCTGGGTTAGACACTGGCTATATGTAAATCAGCTCTGACCCTGTGCCTCTTGGGAACAGTCCAGTCCGAACTACCAAGCCATGTCTTTCCCAGACCGGAATCAAGCATCCAAGGACCGGTTTCTGGCTATCAGCCTTCATCAGCCTGGATAGCTTGACTCCAGTGGTGTGGAGAGCCTGGGACTCACGTCTGAGCATCCCCAGCCCACTCGGGGTGAAATTGCAAAAAACACAGTTGATGGACAGAATGTAGAACAATGTCATACATTCACCCCAGTACAAGGATCTGGGCCTAAATCCATCGTTTTTTTGCACTCCACACCACCCTGGGTTAGACACTGGCTATATGTAAATCAGCTATGACCCTGTGCCTCTTGGGAACAGTCCAGTCCGAACTACCAAGCCATGTCTTTCCCAGACCGGAATCAAGCATCCAAGGACCGGTTTCTGGCTATCAGCCTTCATCAGCCTGGATAGCTTGACTCCAGTGGTGTGGAGAGCCTGGGACTCACGTCTGAGCATCCCCAGCCCACTCGGTGTGAAATTGCAAAAAACACAGTTGATGGACAGAATGTAGAACAATGTCATACATTCACCCCAGTACAAGGATCTGGGCCTAAATCCATCGTTTTTTTGCACTCCACACCACCCTGGGTTAGACACTGGCTATATGTAAATCAGCTCTGACCCTGTGCCTCTTGGGAACAGTCCAGTCCGAACTACCAAGCCATGTCTTTCCCAGACCGGAATCAAGCATCCAAGGACCGGTTTCTGGCTATCAGCCTTCATCAGCCTGGATAGCTTGACTCCAGTGGTGTGGAGAGCCTGGGACTCACGTCTGAGCATCCCCAGCCCACTCGGGGTGAAATTGCAAAAAACACAGTTGATGGACAGAATGTAGAACAATGTCATACATTCACCCCAGTACAAGGATCTGGGCCTAAATCCAGGACATGGCTTTTGTAGTTCGGACTGGACTGTTCCCATGGGGCACAGGGTCAGCGCTGATTTGCATATCGCCATTGTCTAACCCAGGGTGGTGTGGAGTGGAAAAACGATGGATTTGGGCCCAGATCTTTTGACTGGGGTGAATGTGTGACATTGATCCATATTCTGTCCATCACTGTTGTGTTTGCAATTACCGCTCTAAGTGTACTGGGGATGCTCAGACGTGAGTCCCAGGCACTCCACACCACTGGAGTCAAGCTAGCCGGGCTGATGAGAGGTGTTACCTCGAAACCGGGCCGGTCCTCGGATGCTTGTTTCCGTTCTGGGAAGGACATGGCTTTTGTAGTTCGGACTGGACTGTTCCCATGGGGCACAGGGTCAGCGCTGATTTGCATATCGCCATTGTCTAACCCAGGGTGGTGTGGAGTGGAAAAACAATGGATTTGGGCCCAGATCTTTTGACTGGGGTGAATGTGTGACATTGATCCATATTCTGTCCATCACTGTTGTGTTTGCAATTACCGCTCTAAGTGTACTGGGGATGCTCAGACGTGATTCCCAGGCACTCCACACCACTGGAGTCAAGCTAGCCGGGCTGATGAGAGGTGTTACCTCGAAACCGGGCCGGTCCTCGGATGCTTGTTTCCGTTCTGGGAAGGACATGGCTTTTGTAGTTCGGACTGGACTGTTCCCATGGGGCACAGGGTCAGCGCTGATTTGCATATTGCCATTGTCTAACCCAGGGTGGTGTGGAGTGGAAAAACGATGGATTTGGGCCCAGATCTTTTGACTGGGGTGAATGTGTGACATTGATCCATATTCTGTCCATCACTGTTGTGTTTGCAATTACCGCTCTAAGTGTACTGGGGATGCTCAGACGTGAGTCCCAGGCACTCCACACCACTGGAGTCAAGCTAGCCGGGCTGATGAGAGGTGTTACCTCGAAACCGGGCCGGTCCTCGGATGCTTGTTTCCGTTCTGGGAAGGACATGGCTTTTGTAGTTCGGACTGGACTGTTCCCATGGGGCACAGGGTCAGCGCTGATTTGCATATCGCCATTGTCTAACCCAGGGTGGTGTGGAGTGGAAAAACGATGGATTTGGGCCCAGATCTTTTGACTGGGGTGAATGTGTGACATTGATCCATATTCTGTCCATCACTGTTGTGTTTGCAATTACCGCTCTAAGTGTACTAGGGATGCTCAGACGTGAGTCCCAGGCACTCCACACCACTGGAGTCAAGCTAGCCGGGCTGATGAGAGGTGTTACCTCGAAACCGGGCCGGTCCTCGGATGCTTGTTTCCGTTCTGGGAAGGACATGGCTTTTGTAGTTCGGACTGGACTGTTTCCATGGGGCACAGGGTCAGCGCTGATTTGCATATCGCCATTGTCTAACCCAGGGTGGTGTGGAGTGGAAAAACGATGGATTTGGGCCCAGATCTTTTGACTGGGGTGAATGTGTGACATTGATCCATATTCTGTCCATCACTGTTGTGTTTGCAATTACCGCTCTAAGTGTACTGGGGATGCTCAGACGTGAGTCCCAGGCACTCCACACCACTGGAGTCAAGCTAGCCGGGCTGATGAGAGGTGTTACCTCGAAACCGGGCCGGTCCTCGGATGCTTGTTTCCGTTCTGGGAAGGACATGGCTTTTGTAGTTCGGACTGGACTGTTCCCATGGGGCACAGGGTCAGCGCTGATTTGCATATCGCCATTGTCTAACCCAGGGTGGTGTGGAGTGGAAAAACGATGGATTTGGGCCCAGATCTTTTGACTGGGGTGAATGTGTGACATTGATCCATATTCTGTCCATCACTGTTGTGTTTGCAATTACCGCTCTAAGTGTACTGGGGATGCTCAGACGTGAGTCCCAGGCACTCCACACCACTGGAGTCAAGCTAGTCGGGCTGATGAGAGGTGTTACCTCGAAACCGGGCCGGTCCTCGGATGCTTGTTTCCGTTCTGGGAAGGACATGGCTTTTGTAGTTCGGACTGGACTGTTCCCATGGGGCACAGGGTCAGCGCTGATTTGCATATCGCCATTGTCTAACCCAGGGTGGTGTGGAGTGGAAAAACGATGGATTTGGGCCCAGATCTTTTGACTGGGGTGAATGTGTGACATTGATCCATATTCTGTCCATCACTGTTGTGTTTGCAATTACCGCTCTAAGTGTACTGGGGATGCTCAGACGTGATTCCCAGGCACTCCACACCACTGGAGTCAAGCTAGCCGGGCTGATGAGAGGTGTTACCTCGAAACCGGGCCGGTCCTCGGATGCTTGTTTCCGTTCTGGGAAGGACATGGCTTTTGTAGTTCGGACTGGACTGTTCCCATGGGGCACAGGGTCAGCGCTGATTTGCATATCGCCATTGTCTAACCCAGGGTGGTGTGGAGTGGAAAAACGATGGATTTGGGCCCAGATCTTTTGACTGGGGTGAATGTGTGACATTGATCCATATTCTGTCCATCACTGTTGTGTTTGCAATTACCGCTCTAAGTGTACTGGGGATGCTCAGACGTGAGTCCCAGGCACTCCACACCACTGGAGTCAAGCTAGCCGGGCTGATGAGAGGTGTTACCTCGAAACCGGGCCGGTCCTCGGATGCTTGTTTCCGTTCTGGGAAGGACATGGCTTTTGTAGTTCGGACTGGACTGTTCCCATGGGGCACAGGGTCAGCGCTGATTTGCATATCGCCATTGTCTAACCCAGGGTGGTGTGGAGTGGAAAAACGATGGATTTGGGCCCAGATCTTTTGACTGGGGTGAATGTGTGACATTGATCCATATTCTGTCCATCACTGTTGTGTTTGCAATTACCGCTCTAAGTGTACTGGGGATGCTCAGACGTGATTCCCAGGCACTCCACACCACTGGAGTCAAGCTAGCCGGGCTGATGAGAGGTGTTACCTCGAAACCGGGCCGGTCCTCGGATGCTTGTTTCCGTTCTGGGAAGGACATGGCTTTTGTAGTTCGGACTGGACTGTTCCCATGGGGCACAGGGTCAGCGCTGATTTGCATATCGCCATTGTCTAACCCAGGGTGGTGTGGAGTGGAAAAACGATGGATTTGGGCCCAGATCTTTTGACTGGGGTGAATGTGTGACATTGATCCATATTCTGTCCATCACTGTTGTGTTTGCAATTACCGCTCTAAGTGTACTGGGGATGCTCAGACGTGATTCCCAGGCACTCCACACCACTGGAGTCAAGCTAGCCGGGCTGATGAGAGGTGTTACCTCGAAACGGGGCCGGTCCTCGGATGCTTGTTTCCGTTCTGGGAAGGACATGGCTTTTGTAGTTCGGACTGGACTGTTCCCATGGGGCACAGGGTCAGCGCTGATTTGCATATCGCCATTGTCTAACCCAGGGTGGTGTGGAGTGGAAAAACGATGGATTTGGGCCCAGATCTTTTGACTGGGGTGAATGTGTGACATTGATCCATATTCTGTCCATCACTGTTGTGTTTGCAATTACCGCTCTAAGTGTACTGGGGATGCTCAGACGTGAGTCCCAGGCACTCCACACCACTGGAGTCAAGCTAGCCGGGCTGATGAGAGGTGTTACCTCGAAACCGGGCCGGTCCTCGGATGCTTGTTTCCGTTCTGGGAAGGACATGGCTTTTGTAGTTCGGACTGGACTGTTCCCATGGGGCACAGGGTCAGCGCTGATTTGCATATCGCCATTGTCTAACCCAGGGTGGTGTGGAGTGGAAAAACGATGGATTTGGGCCCAGATCTTTTGACTGGGGTGAATGTGTGACATTGATCCATATTCTGTCCATCACTGTTGTGTTTGCAATTACCGCTCTAAGTGTACTGGGGATGCTCAGACGTGATTCCCAGGCACTCCACACCACTGGAGTCAAGCTAGCCGGGCTGATGAGAGGTGTTACCTCGAAACCGGGCCGGTCCTCGGATGCTTGTTTCCGTTCTGGGAAGGACATGGCTTTTGTAGTTCGGACTGGACTGTTCCCATGGGGCACAGGGTCAGCGCTGATTTGCATATCGCCATTGTCTAACCCAGGGTGGTGTGGAGTGGAAAAACGATGGATTTGAGCCCAGATCTTTTGACTGGGGTGAATGTGTGACATTGATCCATATTCTGTCCATCACTGTTGTGTTTGCAATTACCGCTCTAAGTGTACTGGGGATGCTCAGACGTGAGTCCCAGGCACTCCACACCACTGGAGTCAAGCTAGCCGGGCTGATGAGAGGTGTTACCTCGAAACCGGGCCGGTCCTCGGATGCTTGTTTCCGTTCTGGGAAGGACATGGCTTTTGTAGTTCGGACTGGACTGTTCCCATGGGGCACAGGGTCAGCGCTTATTTGCATATCGCCATTGTCTAACCCAGGGTGGTGTGGAGTGGAAAAACGATGGATTTGGGCCCAGATCTTTTGACTGGGGTGAATGTGTGACATTGATCCATATTCTGTCCATCACTGTTGTGTTTACAATTACCGCTCTAAGTGTACTGGGGATGCTCAGACGTGAGTCCCAGGCACTCCACACCACTGGAGTCAAGCTAGCCGGGCTGATGAGAGGTGTTACCTCGAAACCGGGCCGGTCCTCGGATGCTTGTTTCCGTTCTGGGAAGGACATGGCTTTTGTAGTTCGGACTGGACTGTTCCCATGGGGCACAGGGTCAGCGCTGATTTGCATATCGCCATTGTCTAACCCAGGGTGGTGTGGAGTGGAAAAACGATGGATTTGGGCCCAGATCTTTTGACTGGGGTGAATGTGTGACATTGATCCATATTCTGTCCATCACTGTTGTGTTTGCAATTACCGCTCTAAGTGTACTGGGGATGCTCAGACGTGATTCCCAGGCACTCCACACCACTGGAGTCAAGCTAGCCGGGCTGATGAGAGGTGTTACCTCGAAACCGGGCCGGTCCTCGGATGCTTGTTTCCGTTCTGGGAAGGACATGGCTTTTGTAGTTCGGACTGGACTGTTCCCATGGGGCACAGGGTCAGCGCTGATTTGCATATCGCCATTGTCTAACCCAGGGTGGTGTGGAGTGGAAAAACGATGGATTTGGGCCCAGATCTTTTGACTGGGGTGAATGTGTGACATTGATCCATATTCTGTCCATCACTGTTGTGTTTGCAATTACCGCTCTAAGTGTACTGGGGATGCTCAGACGTGAGTCCCAGGCACTCCACACCACTGGAGTCAAGCTAGCCGGGCTGATGAGAGGTGTTACCTCGAAACCGGGCCGGTCCTCGGATGCTTGTTTCCGTTCTGGGAAGGACATGGCTTTTGTAGTTCGGACTGGACTGTTCCCATGGGGCACAGGGTCAGCGCTGATTTGCATATCGCCATTGTCTAACCCAGGGTGGTGTGGAGTGGAAAAACGATGGATTTGGGCCCAGATCTTTTGACTGGGGTGAATGTGTGACATTGATCCATATTCTGTCCATCACTGTTGTGTTTGCAATTACCGTGTAAAGAATCAGGGTCCCTTGGTGCTGGTAGATGGCCCTGAGGAATCTGCCTATTGGCTTATGACTACTGACTAGTCGTCCCAAACATGTTTTGCCCAAGGGTGCGTCCATGAGGGTCCCATTAAATGGTAAGAGGGGTTCTGTAAGTGCACGGCCAAGAGTGAGTACCTTTGCCAGAACATTAGCCTTCACCTCCATAGTAGGGAGTTGTAAGCCCAGTACTTTTTCCGCCCTTTGCTTATTTTTTTAAAAAAAAACACTTTTTAATTGATTTTCCGTACATCCAAAATAACAAGGGGGGTTTCGATTACATACCCCAGATAGGTAGCAAGGCCACAGTGCAAATCAGGCTACTTATGGCATAACTGGAGCACCATATGATGTCCTTATCAACTGTTCAGGCATTGCATACGGTCATCACGACAAGTATTTGCAACCAATGAAACTTCCCATCCCCTACTAGCCCCCCACCCTTCCCCCAACCTCCCCAGGTGTGTCACTTAAGTGCAGTCTACAATAGAACTGTTATCTCATTGGGGCGACTAAGTCATATAGGAGGCTGCTGCCCCTGAGTGTCACCTGGCTTGCTTGGCAAGCACCGCTAAGAATCGTGAGGCTTCAGACCGAAGTGGTTTTAGAGCTGCTTATGCGTTAGCCCCTAGCTGCCGCAGGGTCACCTACAGATGCGTCATCCCCCTCCGCTTCGGGAGGTTTATGTGCCGCAACGATCGCTTCCAGGGCCTTTTCACTCTCTGTTCGCTTCGCTACTTGTAACCTGATTATTCCCTCACATTCATCCTAATTTAGGAATTCTGCTTTCACTTTGCTATACCAGGGCCCTGTTTTGCCTTCCAATGGCGATGTTCCATTTGGCCAGGAGCAGACCCATGTCTATAAATTTGCTAGCCATTTTGTTCTTGGACGTGTGGGGAAACCAGTGCAAAATACAACGATCCATGGTTGGATCCAGCTCTCTATCAGTGAGGTCTGATAATGTTGTTGTTCCCTCCTCCCAGTAACTGTCAAAGAACGGGCAGCCCCATAACATGTGTTTAAAACCTGTGCTTTCTGTGTTACATCTTTGGCATGCCGCTGAGTGGTCCGGGAAATATGCGTGTAGTGTTGCTGGGGTACGGTATGCTCTATGTAAAATATGGAAATGCGCCAATTGAAATCTTGCATTCCTTGTGCTCTTCCAGGCTCTCTCCACTAATTCCCCCCATGCCTTATCTGGGATGTCCCCACCTATCTCAACTTCCCATTTGAGCTTCAGGACAGACAGGGGAGTAAGGATTCCAGCGTCATGCGCCTTTAGAGGCACGTCACTGCTTTAAAAAGTGCCTGCTGCCAACACTACATTTTGGCAGGCCATGGAAGTTGGTGGTTCTGTAAGTCCCCTACCCCAGTGCTTCCTGATAGTCGCAGTCAGGGCCGTGTACTGCAGGAAATCACCCCTGGGTAGGTCAGAGCGGGTTTGCAGGTCATTGAACGGGATCATGGCATCCTCCTCATATAGGTCCACTATGGTAGTCAGCCCTTGCTCCAGCCAAGTTTCCAATTTCTGCCAATTGCCACCAAGTGGCAGGGCCCTGCACATTATCAATGGTATTTCCGGTGCGTAGGGATATTTAGTAGAGGCTCTGCGCAAATATCTGTGCCAGCATTTTCGCGCCGTTGTGAATTCCAGGGTGAGAGTTGCGGTGTTAACCGGGAGCCACAGTACAATGCGGGACAGTAATAACAGGGGCCCGAAGCCTTCCCTGCACTCATCATCTCCCCTAGTGGCCCTCGCTACCCTCTGCGTAAGCCATTGAAATTGTGCTGCCAAATAATAGGTCTCATAGTCTGGAACCGCCAGGCCATCTTCTGCTCTTGGTCTCATGAATGTACTGAGAGCCAAGCTGCTCAAAATACGTTGCCGGGATCCAGATCGGTAGGGTCCCAAAGTAATATAAGAGCCTCGGGAGGGTTATCATTTTTAGAAGGGCCACACGCCCCGCTTCTGACAGCGGCAGGGATCCCCAGAATTCGAACATGGCTTTTGTCCTTCTGATGGCCTTCCCGAAATTACCCTCAAGAATGTCTTCTTGTTTGTGGTAAATATGTGTGCCCAGATAGGGAAGACATCTGTCTTCCCAGTTCACCCCCTCTGTGTGCTGCAAGCCTATTCCCACGTGCAAATATTGTGGCAACATCCCCACGGTAGGTGTCTGCTTCCAGGATGTGCATGAGCCTTCTGATACTGACCGCTGTGTTTCTAGTGGGGATAAACCTGGATTGGTCTTTGTGTATAAGTATGGTCATTTGAGGGGGCAAACGGGAGGCTAAGATTTTTCTTAGTATTTTATAATCGAGATTGAGCATGGATAAGGGGGTGGTACGCAGTTTTATCCCACACCTGTTTGCCGGCTTTAGCAGAGGGATGATGATTGCTATCCTAGTAGAGACAGGGAGCTTGCCAAGTTTCTTGGCATCTTTATAATTGTATGAGTTTGGGAGCCAAGAGGTCAATGTTTGCCAGATAAAATTGTATCGGGAGACCATCAGTGCCTGGAGTTTTATTGCAGGCCATACCCTTGATCGCTCCACGCACTTCTCTTACTTCGATCTCTCGTCCTAGCGAGAGTGCTGTATCTTTGTCCAGCGCAGGTAGATCAAGCCCTTGCATGAATTTCTGCAGTTCCTCATCCATTGGGGACAGCTGACTTCGATAGAGCTCCATATAATATTCCAAAAATACGTCCTTGCTGGTCATATCTGGCTTCCCCATTCTGGTCCCTGATCTCCAGTATGACTGAACCCGTCTAGCCAGGTTGGCCAGCCAGGCAAGAAGGACCCCCGATTTATTCCTCTCCGAGTGTGCTTGAGTTATGTAGTCTTTGTAATCAAAGCATCGCAGGCGCTCTACCTGTGTGGCTACCACCTCCCTGGCCTCTAGTAGCTCCTGTTGTTAATCAGGGTTTTTGGGTCTGTCCTTTTCCAGGGTGCGCTGGCGTTCGTCATCTCTCTTTATATATTGGAGGAGAACCTGCCTAACGCCAACCATCTCAGATATGCACCTCCCCCTAAGGACTGTTTTACCGGCGTCCCACTCCACGAGGGAGGATGTGGCTGTACCCCTGTTGTCTTGGAAATAGTTAGTATTAGCTGTACCTATTGTAGTGCTGAAAGCTTGGTCGTCTAAGGTCTCCGGGCGCAGGCACTAGGTGGGAATTTTCGGGCGCACACTCGACCATTGTAACTGTACAAGGACAGGGTTATGGTTCGATAGTGTCCTTTTGAGGTATTCGCTGCAGACCACCCCCTCATGGACATCAAGTGAACACAGAATGGCACCTAGTCTGACATGTAATTCGTGGAGGGCCGAGAAGAAGGAGTAATCTCGGGCCATGGGGTGGTGCGCCCTCCAGGTGTCAATTAAACCCCATTTATGTTGCCAGTTATGACGTGAGTCTGCCAGTTTGTGTGCAGCTGCATTAGGGAGTGGAGGGTGAGGGCGGTCAAGGGCAACATTCGAGGTACAATTAAAGTCACCCCCAGGAGTATCAACCCCGTAAGTATGGTCACCAGCTTTCCTGGCAGAAGAGAGAAGGCCTTTTGGTTCAAGTTGGGCGCATAAATACTACCTAGTGTAAGGTCCCTACCGTCTAGTCTTCCCGACACCACCACATACCTGCCCTCAGGGTCAATCATTTGTGACATGCATTGCAATGGAACACCTGCTCTTATCCATATCAGCACTCCTCTCGCAAAGGCAGGGAACGTGGTGTAATAAGCCTGACCCATCCAGCGGCGTTGCAATGCCTTCCCTTCCTTTGCAAGCATATGAGTTTCTTGGAGGAATGCGATCTGAATGCCTCTGCGGATCAAATAAGAGTGTAACTTATGGCGCCTGACCATAGAGTGCATGCCCCGTACATTCAACGAGAGACAAGTCAAACCTAATGGGGATCCCATTGTTGAGGCCTATGACACACCTGGGTCCCCTTAAAAAAAAAACAACTATAGAAACGACCCCTACTCCCCCTCCCCAGAACAGGTATCCTAAATAGAATCCCCGTCCCAAACATAGTAACACAAACCATCGTCCAGTGACAGTTGAAGGGGTGGTAACCCAATGAGAACCGTGTTAAGTACCCCATAGTGCCGCCCCCCCTGTAACTGATCTTGCCAACAACTGGATGTTACTCATAAGGCAATGTAGGGAAGGCATAAGTTCACTGCCACTGCTCCAATGACACAATGATGGGAGTCCCCGAAAAATCTCCACGTTGGATGTCACCCCATGACCTTCACATGAGATCATCAGCTGTTTGGGGGCGTAACCCATGGCATGTCCGCTCCTAGACTGTCGTTGTTGCTGCGGTCTGGTGAGGTCTCCGACCTTCCAGTGTAGCATCCACTCCCACTCAGAGGAGAACTAGTTCTTTTGTGGCTTTGCGATATCACTGCTACTTTGCGACGTTCAAGACTAAGTTCTCTAAGTGAAGGAGTCTTGGTTCCAGCCCTATGACTGCGAGGACTTTGCTATGGGGTCCCAGGAACTGAAGTGTGCTGACCCGCCGAGCTGCGAGTATCAAGCCAGTCCCAAGCTTCTTGTGGCATGTTGAAGGAACAAGTCCCCATCGGGTACCACCTGAAGCCGAGCAGGAAATAACATGGCATAGGGCAGGTTCAATTTGCATAGTTTAGCCTTGACAGCAGTGCTGCGTTGCACCTCCTTCGTAAAATCCGGGAAGATCATGACATTATTATCAATGCGCAGTTCCTGTTTTTGGCAGTCACTTTGCAAAATGTGGTCCCTGTCCCGAAAGTATAAAAGTCTGGCCACAACAGGACGTGGAGGAGCCCCTTGTTTTAGTGGTTTAGCTGGGACTCTGTGAGCCCATTCCAGGTCGTTGAAGGAGGATAGTCCCATTGGAGCAACTTCAGAATGGAGCCAGTCCTCCAAGTAAGGGACCATATTTGTTCCTTATGTTTTTTCTGGAATCCCGATGACTCGTATCTTGTTTCGACGTGACCTCCCTTCACTGTCCTCGGCACACATTTCTACAGTCTTTACCTTAGTTTCCAGGACAGCGAGGGAGCGGCGCATCTCGTGGACAGATTCCGGCAGGCCATTCACTCTGTTCTTGAGCTTGCGATGCTCATCCTTTAGCAGGCTGAGGTCTGTTTCAATAGCATCAATTTTCCTTTCCAGCGCCTTTGTGGAGGCCGTTATAGCCTGGATGATGTCAGCCAATGTAGGTTTCCGGGAGGTCGGGTCTCCACTTGTTTTGGGTAAGTCATCCTCCTCTTCTGAGTGGGTTCGAGGGGCATCCACGCTAAGGACAGCGAACTCCCGTTTCTTTTGAGTTCTCCCCATCTCAAAGACGCTTCGTATTGGTGTGGCGTTGGCGCGCTCTCTGTGTTCGCCGTGTTCGGTGCACCAGGGCGCCACCAGTCCAATCCCTCCTGAGCACAGTCTTCTTCTCGTTTGCGCACCTCAAAAACTCGCAGTCGTAGGGGACTAGTGATTTTTTCTTGGAGGTAAATCTTTGTAAATCTTTGTGGTCTGCTCGACCTCTTTCTTCCCCCTAGTAGCGCAGCTTCCTATAAGCCCTTTCCGCTATACACTGCACTCCGTGGCCCTCCAGGGAAACAGTATTGTCTCACCCCTGTGGTGGTTAAGTCCGAATGCCGGAGACTCAGGCGCCATTTTGCTGCTACTGTTAAGCCTTGTTCTCCATCTAGTCACTGAACGGGAGTTATTCACAGTTGCGGTGAGTCCCCTTCGCCGATATCCCCTCCAGGTTCTAGTTGTAGCAGGTAGGTCAGGGCAACGCCGTCTCGTCCGTAATCCCAGACCTCAGTGCATCACCATCCATAACAGCGGCGCCAGTTGCTGTCACCACGCAAGGGCCTGCAAGGTCGAATTTTCCCCTGGCGGGGGCAGTTCAGGTGGTTATGAGGTCTCCAATGCTGACAGGGCTCTCTTGCAAAGCTGAAGCGCTCGGCAGCCACAAATGGTTGGGCCAGCAGTTTTAAAGCAGGTCGCACATGGAGCAATAGGGTGATTTGTGTACAAACGCAGCTCTTTATACCAAGTCGGTGTTAGCCTTAGCCCAGGCTTGTCGCATTCGCAGTAGGAGCTCTGGCACCCGCCACCAACCCTCAAACATCTGGTCCTGGTAGCCAGGTAGGCTGACATCATTAGTGCAGGTTGCTGAGCTGCTTCTGCACGCTGCGGGAGGTGCTCTAGGTACAAGCTGCGCCGCTCTTCTGCACCTCCCTATCCAGGTACCCCCACTAGCCTGGTAACACTTAAAGTCCAATTCAGGAGGCCACTGGCTCTTAGCACTACAGACTTTGTTACCGGGCAACTCTCTGCCGCCTCAAGCCTCTGGCGTCAGCCAGCACAGTCAGGGTGCGGTCGCCACTGCAACTTCACGTCTTAGAGGCAGGGGACTATGCGGCTGCCCGAGGCCACTCAAGAGGGCGGCCCTGTAGTGCCATCGGGCAGCCCACACCACTCCTTCCTCCCAAATGGGCAGGGGCTCTAAGGGAGTCCCCTCCTGGGCGCGGACAGTGCCGCGTCATGTCCGGTGCGGGAGGCGGGGCGAGGGGTATATATGTCCCCCTCGCCACACTGACGACCTCTTTGTCATCGCACCGGACACGCACAGCCGCTGCCTCGCGGGACACGCTGTCTCCCACCCTACCACTTACCCGGCGTGGTCGGTAGTAGGAAGCATGATGAGAATGTTGTAATCTTGTACTTTTTCATTGCAGGCGGAGTTACAGGGCGATCTGGAAGCAAATGGGTACAGAAGGGTACCTCTGCACGGCACATAGGGGTGCCAGAGCCAGAGCCCAGGAGCCTCATGGGAGGTTCCTTGAAACCGTGTCGGCGTCCCGTTATCCTTCGGACGGTTGTGGTCCTGGACAACCGGGGGCTTCCCTTGCTACGCTCCGCCCTGAAAGGGGCGCGAGTATAAGTGTCACTTGATTTCGAAGGAGGATCACCAGAAGGGGCAGCACAGATGGGGTTCGCCCCAGTGCTGCTTGGCTCATCAGGCGGGCAGGTGGTGAGAATGCTGCCTGCCCTTGGATTGCCTGTAAAATAACCCACCAGATTACATAACGTTGGATGTAATAAACCTGCACCAGTTTTTTCCAATAACAAATTGTGTGGTGTGTATTTATTTGCATGCATGCTGGTGCTTGGGGGTGGGGAGTGTCGCCATGATGGTACTACTGTCCAGGCGTTTCCCACCTCTGCTGCGCCCCAGTGCCCGGCGGGCCTACTCACTGTTCCGGCCACTTCTTGGTGAAGGGGGTTCCCCTCTGCTGTCCGTCCGTTCACCACCGCACCAGCTCTTCCGGGTTCTTCACCTGGCTGGGGCCAGTCGAGGGTGAGCTTGTCGGGGCTAGATAAACACCGCTGCCAAGTTGAACACTGGTCACTACTGTAATGGGGCGCAATTGGGGTCCCTGCCCCACGGGGAGAACTGCCTTCGGCCGCTGAGCACTTTTCAGGTTGGTGGTGAGCCTCTGGGCCAGCTAGTAGGTGGACGCCATCTTATGATCGGCCCGCTAGGCTTGCGTCTCGGGAAGTTCGCTGGCCCACGATCGCCGCAATAAGCCCCAGCAGCACCTCACCAAGGCTGGCGAGCCTCCAGGCTTATTGAGGGGCCAGATGTGGATCACCGTAGGTGGTTTACTGATGGATATGGCAGTCACCGCAGGGCACTCACAACCTAGGCGCCATTTTGTCGCCAACTCTGGCGCTTCTGATGGAGAGCGGTAATTTCTTCTGGTAGTTTCTCAATGCAAAACCCTCATGCTACCTCTATTTTACCGCTCAAAAGGTGTTGGGCCCTTCACACCATGTATTACCAGCAGGAGAAATTTAAATAAAGATGAACAGTCAAAATGCAATTATTATTGTAAGCCAATAAAGAGAGTTGTTGATTATTTTAAAGGGTTTTATTTTCTAGTCAAAAAAGTTAATTTTTCTCTGACCCTTTATTCATTAGTAAAATATCAGTTAGGTTACAGAATTTTGGAAAACAGGAAAAATATCAATAATACAGAACACATTACAGTCTGCATATAAGCATAACATGTAGTTATGAAAATGTGGCGCAAAATTTCAGTCACAATTCTTAAAGAGTTTCTAAGAAAAATAGTCTTGCAAAGCTAATCAATAATTAAATAGTTGGCAAAAAATCTCCCATTAAGAGTAATAAATGCATAAGACAAATAAATCTTTTAGACCTAATTAATTAGTCAAAACATGAACTTAAAGTTTAGCATCTATCCTGATTCACTGCACTCTCTGTCTGTCTGTGTCTAAAGAGGAAAGCAGCCCCTCCTTCACCAGACCTCAAAGGAATGCGGCATGAAGTGCCAAGATATGACGTGGAAGCAAGAAACCTCCCCCTGAATCTCCTCGGACGCAAACCTGCCCTTCAGCAATCTCCCGAGACGTTTCTCGTACCTAACCAATAGAAGCCAGCTGAGCTGAGAAAAAAGAAGAAGTGGCAGCTCCCATCCAGAGAGGACAGTATTTATACCATAATTATTGGCAGAGTACACAAAGATGTAACATTTTTCAGGAGAACCTTACGTGATTGGTCAGTCATAAAGGCATGAGGTCACACTTCCCTGACTCATTCTAAAAACCTGACTTCACTAGTCTTAACAAAAGAAGCATACATGAATAACTACATTTATAAACATTGCAACATTTACTAGGAAAAATGTTTCAATCTAATTCATCTTTCCTTCCTTCTCAGCGCAGTAGATGGACACTTTTAACTAACTGGTACATTGGCAGAATGACAAGAATTCAGGTTGTCCTTGACTTTTTGTCATGAGGAAAGCTGCCACAGTCTGCGCATGCTCCCTTCTCATTAAATTGCAAGCCATAGTCTTGATGGATTCACAGGCAGCCATGTTTTGTGTAGGCCCCAAAAATAAAACAAACACAAAGATAATATTAATTTCATGTAAATCAGTCCATTATGTGTCCCAAGTGCATTATTAATTCACACACATTATAAAAAGAGGTGTTATTAACTGAAAATGTTTATCAAAATATGCAACCAGTCAAAGTCTATTAAGACAGGAATAATACATTTAGTTTACATGGATGTGCTGGGAAGAGAGAAACACATTCTATTAAAAATCTTCAAAGGTAAAAAGGCCAAAAAACACATGTTAATTTAATTCAGCAAAAGAATTTTCAGTCTGAAGTGAATAGGCCTCACTTTTCATGTTTTTCATGTGCCATGTTTTTAACCTGCACCAAAATGTGCGTGGCAATTTAAATGCAGCCTGTCTGAAGCACAAAAAATAAAACAATGCATGACTGCAGATGAAATCTGCTCCATCAATCCACCCTCTTGATAATTCAAATCATAATAAAATGATTTATAATTCATCACACATATTTCATTTCATAAGTGACAATTTATTTTTTTTTTTTTAAATTGCAAAAGCTGAGCATATAAGAATGTTACTTCTATTTCTAAGGCAAACACAAGTTTGGTCTGTAATCAGATCATATATAGCCAAGCTCAAATGTTTTAGTGCAGAGATCTGTAAGTAGCTTCTTGGAACAGTTAGTCTTCTTTAAAATAAGTAACTAAAATAATAAAAAAGGAATTCAACATGACAGTTTCAGCATTTCTTTGCTCTGTGTCATCAGCTTGCCATCAGAATGGCTCATACTTTCCATGCAAATTGGACTACTTAGGTGCTGAGAAACTCTGACAGAGCACCATCAATCCTTTGCACTTTTTCAACCAAGGCCTTTCACTCTTATTTTCACTTTGATCTTATTCAGATGTTTCACCACAGCATCTCTCAGATCAAAACCGTTGCACCATCCATTATGCAGATCTTGTGTAGCAGCTGCAATCTGGTGAGAAACTGCACACTGTACATCAACCAGACCTACACAGCAATGGCTAGTGTTCTCATCAGTGTTTTCCACAAGTGCATTTGCATACGTATTTTCAAGCCACTTTGGTGATGCTGAAACACAGTCTTTTGCAAAAGGTAACTCTGTGCTGCCATTGTGTTGCTTTATTATGCGTGACATTTCAGGCAGATGGCTACAATCCATTTCTTGTCCAATCTGTTGTTCTGCACTCATTATCTTTGAGACCACATTATGATCTGATTTCAGAGAAACTGGCAATCTATACCTGGGCATCAGTCTTTGCAATAACACATTTGCCACTATGCAGTTGTCATTTCTCTCAAAAACAGTTCTGATACAACCCTGTTGTGCTGCTTCAAAAACATTTTCTTGAGCCTCTTTAAATTTAACTGTGAAGATTCCATAGAATGTATATGCTAACAGAACACAAATTTGTGCAACTGAATTAGCATTTCTCTCTCCCATGACAACAGTGACTCCCAATTGAGCAGATATACTGCATGTTATGGCAAGGGCAATCAATTTCCAATTTTGGGCTGGGGTAATTACTAAAAGCCATGAAGCTTTGACAACATCATGTATAAGGAGCACAGCATGTGCTGCTTTTAATGTGTCACCTTTCAAACATGGGCCATCTACAAAATGGACATTGTTGGGCTGACTCAGACGTTCATCTTTAAAGTCTGAATTTGGCTTTATGCATATTTTCATGATATTTAGACACTCATTTTCAGTTTCATCACAATCCAATCCATTTGCTGACATTTCTGTGAAGTTAGGGTCAAAGGCCATTGGGCAATACATCACAGACCTTTGAAAACATTCATCTTTTTGAATAAGCAACGAGAGAGCGCAGCCCTCCCTCTCACTGCAAATTAGTGTATTTTCTTTCAAATAAACTTTCATTCCTAGTGCTGGGGCGCGCCATTTTTTCTCTTTCAACTCTAGGAATGCTTTTGTGCAGTTGTTGTCCAATGGAAGCGGATCAGACACACCTGAGTGTGTCAGCCTCAGTAAAGGCTTAGCCACTAGGGAAAGGTTTAGTAACCACTCTCTACAGCAGCTAACCATTCCCAAAAATTTCCTGACTTCTTTCTGAATTTGAGGTAGATTCATCTTGGAAATTATTTCCACCCTCTCTGGTGACACCTTTCTACCTCCCTTTCCAATTTTGTGTCCCAGACATTCATCTTCTTTTTGACAGTACTCCTGACTATTCTCATGCAATGGCACTGTGACATGAACTTGGCAAAAATCAATAAAAGTAAGCCATTCTTCACCACATGGAATGTGAAAAAATATATTGGCTGGATTCGGTACCACAGGACAACATGGAAAAAATATGCTTTTAATCTCCTGCACTATTCTGTTCCTTTCATTTATTTTCTGTGAACCTATGATCAGAAAGTTACACAAACTTCCAATCAGTTCCATCAAAAATCCTTTTATTGGTAAAATTCCTGCAACTGATTGTGTTCCTGAATACATGTCATCTGGTTCAAATTTTAATAAGACATGTTCAGCACATTTTATTAGCCTGGCATCCTTCTCTGTGAACTCTCTTATTTCTGTGTTTAATATTTTTTCCAAAGCAGAAGGTAATTTTTCAACTGTCTTTTCTGAAAACAATGCTACAACTGTCTCTTGATGGGCCATTTTAAAATGTACATCCTCATCAGGAATCTGAAAAATAACATTATCTGGGGTACAGTAATCTGAGCTGCTTAATTTGCAAAATAATTGTTTTCCTGCTAGGCCTGAGTCACAGACAACAGTTTTGCAATCTTCCTCAAATGGGCCTAATTTTGGTGCAACCTTTTCTAAAACTGGGTTTGTAATTTCCTTGTTTAAAACTCCTGCAACTAAATCTAGACTTTCCATTGCCTTCACAGTGGAATTGGTAAATTCAGAATTGTGAGTGTTAAAACTCTCATTTGCAAACAAAGCAACCTGTTTGACTGGGTTCTCATTTTGTCTCTGGAAATAATTCACATTTGCTCTGGGCAACTTATTTAAATTAATTTGAACATTTTCCATATTTTGTGGGACCATCTGTGCTTGGAAAATTCCTGCCATAGGTACCTGTTTCTGAACTGACATTTGCATTTGCTTAACTGGCATATTTTGCACCTGCATTTCTCCATGTTTTTGTGCATCATGTTTAAATTTAGTTTTCTTCTTCCAATGCTCAAATCTGTTATAAAGATGGCAAAAGGACACATTTTCCAGCAGTACAACATCCATACCTGAATTTGCACAAACCAAAACACCTTTACTTCCATCCTGTGTTCTTTTAATCTGTACCCAATCAACATCCTTTGCTAGCACTCTGCCCTTTAGGAAATAAATCACTGCTATATTTTCCTCCATAACAACAGAAAATGATGGTGCATTCATGCAAACCCTTTTCATTGTCTCTTCACTTGGCCTTTCCACAACTTTAGATTCAAACCACAATTCCGTTTGCATGGCAATGTAAAAGAACATTTCCAAATGAATGCACAACTCTTTTAAAAATTCATCAAATCCATCAACTTGTGGGTACCACAGCATAAATTTGTCTCTCAATTGTGGGATTGTGTTCAGAAATGCTGCAAGTTCACTTTTATTCTGTGGCATATGCACATACATTTCTCCCACCTTTTCTCTCAATGAGTAAGCAAAAGCCTCTCCCTCATTCTGTTTATTATTTTTCTCAACTAAATCTGGTGGCTTTTTTTCCTTATCCAGTTTCCTTGCTAGGTCTGGTCGTTTCTTTTTCTTCTCATGTTTTCGTGCCCATTTGTCTCCTAATTTCTCAAACCCATTGCATTTGAAAATATATTTTATTTCTGCAAGGTGCAATTGCATTTCTGAAGAATACATTTTCTCATTTGCTTCATCATCCATGTGTACCCTGAAACTTTTCTGAAATGAAAAACTTCCTGAAACATCAGTTTTATATTTTTGAGCCAAATCTGTCAGTCCATTATGAGTAATTAATGAACATGTAGCTGTTTCCTTACTCAGGGAAATTAATTCTCTTTCTTGACACTGGTTCACATTTTCATTATTAAAACAGCAGAGACTGTTAATTTCTCCATGTTCAAATGTTGAATTTAAAACACTAAGCTGTTTCTCTTTTTCAGGGCCTGTGTTAATATGTTCCCCCATGTTTTCTATATTTTTAATCACTGCTGCTTCCTCAGAGCAGGTTTGAAAAATCCCATTTTCAATTACATTTATTTTATTCTGGGCTGCAGTTGTTGTAAATAACATTTTTCCCTCCTCTTTCAGTACTTGGGGTAATTTCTGTTCAATAATCTGTGAATTCTGAGTTTGTGAAATAAACCCTTCCATAATCACTTTTTCTGCAGCTCTTTGAACCTTTTCAGTAGGGACCATATTAATTGGGACAGTCATAATTTTTCTAGGCATTATCTGTGCATCTGCAGTTTGTAATTCTTGAACTGAATCAGGCATATTTGAAGCAGTAACACCTGGAGGTATCACTGTCAGTTCTGAATCAACAGGTAATGGTTCAATCTGAAATGTCTGCACAGTTCTCTCAGTCTGTATTTCCCTCTGTTCAACAGAAGCAGTAGCCCCTGTAGTATTTATTGGTGCACTATTTTCAGTCTTTTTCATGGGAACCACATAAAGTGGTGGACACTCAGTTATCAATGCATCCATTATTTCATCCCCTGAATCATTATTTATTTGAAGCTCTTTGTCAGCATTAATTCCCTTCTCCTGTATATGGTGCTCTA
The DNA here is from genome assembly GCF_964261635.1 of Lissotriton helveticus. Classification (NCBI taxonomy): domain Eukaryota; kingdom Metazoa; phylum Chordata; class Amphibia; order Caudata; family Salamandridae; genus Lissotriton; species Lissotriton helveticus. The sequence continues at coordinate 4,207,757 of NC_136065.1, forward strand.
CCTTTTTATCCTCACTTGCTTTCTCTCTTGCTGTCTTTTCCCACAGGCTTAAGGCCTCAAATTGTGCAGCTTTAGATGGCGTCTTTATTTCACATAACACTTCCCTTAATTTGTCAATAATTTGCAATTCAAAAGTACCATCTTTTGGAAACCTCAAAGCACCCTCTTTTTCAGTAATCTTGCACCATTGGTGAACCCACATACATGTGTTTTGTCCCAAACTGGTAGACATAAAATGCACAGGTGTTCCTTCAGGAGCATCACCAATAAAAAACGAATTTTTCACTTTACCTCCTAACAGCTTCTTTAAACCTTCAAACAGTTTCATTTTTGCAATAGTTCAATGCAATTTCTTTTCTCCGAAGCTGTCAGTCTCAATTTCAGTCAGTTGTACTCCTACCACTGACCCTCCACAAAATCTTACTGCAATATTTCTCTTAATCAATAACTCTGTTAGTAACAACATAAATACATTCGCTACTCTGTCTGTTGTGCTAAATAAAGGATAGATTTATATTCACTGCGAGTAACACATTCCGCTTACCCTTCACAAAGTAAGACTTTCCGTTTACTCTTCAAACACTACAGGTAAATCCCTTCCGCTTACCTTTCACTGAAGCTCAGAAGAACCTGCTACTCCTTTGGACTTATCCTTCAGGATATATCTTAGTCCAAAGTTTCACCAGCGAGCCCTTTTGCTGTCAATCAAGCTCAGAAGAACCTGCTACTCCTTTGGACTTATCCTTCAGGATATATCTTAGGCCAAAGTTTCACCAGCGAACCCTTTTGCTGTCAATCAAGCTCAGAAGAACCTGCTACTCCTTTGGACTTATCCTTCAGGATATATCTTAGGCCAAAGTTTCACCAGCGAACCCTTTTGCTATCAATCAAGCTCAGAAGAACCTGCTACTCCTTTGGTGTGACCCTTTCTAGGTGATATCAGACCAAAGTTTCACCAGCGAACTCTTTGCTATTAATCACTCACACAGAAAATAGTCCCTAATTTAACACTGCCAGCCCTACCTAGCTTCTCAGTGTTATTCCAACAGACGAGTAACCTCAGTGCAGTGTGGCTTCCATTTACCACCCGCTATTCCTTCCCGGGATTCCACAGGTGTGCATACCTGCGTGTTCCAGACAACATAGAACAAGACACTAACTTAACATGAAGAGTTAAAACATGTAATCAATAACCAAAAAAGTATGTCCTATGAAATTACCAATATAATCAATAACACCATCAATTCAAAATGAGCAAAATATCACCAACAGTAAAAAATCCTTACTATTTTCAACACTTCAAAAAAAACATGCTAGCATATTAACACCATTTCACAACCCTATTGATACTCACACCTCTTCTTGCATCACCTGCCAGTACTGCTTTGCCAGTCTTCAGGTTCTGAGCATTGGAGTCAGGAATCAGGACTTGGACATTTATCTAACTTGGGCAATTATTTTATTTCCCTCTTAAGGTTAATGATCCATTAGTTGAGTAGTTGATGGTGAAATCAAAAATTACTAATCACCAAACTAATCAAAAATGACCATCCTCTGCTTACCAAAAACTGATGGAGAGCGGTAATTTCTTCTGGTAGTTTCTCAATGCAAAACCCTCATGCTACCTCTATTTTACCGCTCAAAAGGTGTTGGGCCCTTCACACCATGTATTACCATCAGGAGAAATTTAAATAAAGATGAACAGTCAAAATGCAATTATTATTGTAAACCAATAAAGAGAGTTGTTGATTATTTTAAAGGGTTTTATTTTCTAGTCAAAAAAGTTAATTTTTCTCTGACCCTTTATTCATTAGTAAAATATCAATTAGGTTACAGAATTTTGGAAAACAGGAAAAATATCAATAATACAGAACACATTACAGTCTGCATATAAGCATAACATGTAGTTATGAAAATGTGGCGCAAAATTTCAGTCACAATTCTTAAAGAGTTTCTAAGAAAAATAGTCTTGCAAAGCTAATCAATAATTAAATAGTTGGCAAAAAATCTCCCATTAAGAGTAATAAATGCATAAGACAAATAAATCTTTTAGACCTAATTAATTAGTCAAAACATGAACTTAAAGTTTAGCATCTATCCTGATTCACTGCACTCTCTGTCTGTCTGTGTCTAAAGAGGAAAGCAGCCCCTCCTTCACCAGACCTCAAAGGAATGCGGCATGAAGTGCCAAGATATGACGTGGAAGCAAGAAACCTCCCCCTGAATCTCCTCGGACGCAAACCTGCCCTTCAGCAATCTCCCGAGACGTTTCTCGTACCTAACCAATAGAAGCCAGCTGAGCTGAGAAAAAAGAAGAAGTGGCAGCTCCCATCCAGAGAGGGCAGTATTTATACCATAATTATTGGCAGAGTACACAAAGATGTAACATTTTTCAGGAGAACCTTACGTGATTGGTCAGTCATAAAGGCATGAGGTCACACTTCCCTGACTCATTCTAAAAACCTGACTTCACTAGTCTTAACAAAAGAAGCATACATGAATAACTACATTTATAAACATTGCAACATTTACTAGGAAAAATGTTTCAATCTAATTCATCTTTCCTTCCTTCTCAGCGCAGTAGGTGGACACTTTTAACTAACTGGTACATTGGCAGAATGACAAGAATTCAGGTTGTCCTTGACTTTTTGTCATGAGGAAAGCTGCCACAGTCTGCGCATGCTCCCTTCTCATTAAATTGCAAGCCATAGTCTTGATGGATTCACAGGCAGCCATGTTTTGTGTAGGCCCCAAAAATAAAACAAACACAAAGATAATATTAATTTCATGTAAATCAGTCCATTATGTGTCCCAAGTGCATTATTAATTCACACACATTATAAAAAGAGGTGTTATTAACTGAAAATGTTTATCAAAATATGCAACCAGTCAAAGTCTATTAAGACAGGAATAATACATTTAGGGCCAGATGTAGGTAATTCATATTTACCACTTCTTAAATACCGAATTTTACCGATTCGGTATTTAAGAAGTGGTAAATATGAAGGGGGGAGATGTAGGTATTTCCAGATGTGGAAATACCGAATCGTTAAGATTCGGTATTTACCGAATCTGGAAATACCGAATCGGTATTTCCTATTGATTGAATCAATGGGCAATACCGATTCTGTAATTACAGAATCGGTAAATACCGATTTTAGCAAGGGTGCAGGGGGTGTCACTTTGACACCCTCTGGCACCCCTGTTTTAGGCTTGTGTGCCATGTGGCACACATACATGCCCTAAGGGCATGTATGTGTGCCACATGGCACAGGTGTACATGCACAGATGTGCATGTACACCTGCATCGGTATTTTACCATGCAATTGTATTGCATGGTAAAATACCGATTTTCAAAGCCCTGTGTCAATGTGCAACTTGGCACCTACATACCGAAAATGCATTTTCGGTAATTTTACCGACCGGTATATTTACCGATTCGGTAAAATTACCGAAAATGCCTGTTTTTTTCCCCCTACATCTCAAAATCCAATTACCGGTCGGTAACGGCCGAATTCGGCCGTTACCTACCGGTAATTGGCCACCTACATCTGGCCCTAAGTTTACATGGATGTGCTGGGAAGAGAGAAACACATTCTATTAAAAATCTTCAAAGGTAAAAAGGCCACTTTTTCTCTACATTGCAAAAAAACACATGTTAATTTAATTCAGCAAAAGCATTTTCAGTCTGAAGTGAATAGGCCTCACTTTTCATGTTTTTCATGTGCCATGTTTTTAACCTGCACCAAAATGTGCGTGGCAATTTAAATGCAGCCTGTCTGAAGCACAAAAAATAAAACAATGCATGACTGCAGATGAAATCTGCTCCATCACTTCTCAGGGGGTCAGCGCTGCCAGGCAGTTCATCCATTACAGTGCGCTCCAGCTCCCTCTCACCTCCATAGCAACACGCAGGTGGTCACCGATCAGCTTGGGCGACCCCGCCTGTTCTTACTTGCCCGCCAGCCTTGTGGAGCAGGAACGGCTGCAGTATTCAATTCACGGTTGCCATCTTGCTTGTGGGCCCGCCAGGACAGGGATCTCCAATTCACTCCCGGGCACACCGACAGCGGCAGTTTAGGGCTCCGCCATTAAGTGCAGGCATGTTCCGGAGTCCTGCTAGGCTGTTTCCAGCTCCCCCTGATGTGTCGGGGGATCAGGATTAATGTTTACTGGGAGATGGCGGTCGGAACTCTTCAGCTCACGTCCGTCTCCATCGGCAGCAGGCCACGCCCCCTTTCCACCCTTTGCTGAATGACAGCGAAAGAGGTGCTTTCTTTTATGGCAAGGCCTGGATGAGAAACAAAACCAATATCTGGGGAAGTATCCAGGCCAGTTGCATTTTGTTGTTCCTCATAACAGTTTTCATCATATTGGGGGACAAAATCATCCCCTTCCTCAAAATCATAATTATCTGAATTGGTGCTGTAAAGATTGTGCAAAATCTGGGCTCTACATTATGGTAAGTGCAATGAATCCGTAGGGAGGTTGGCAGGCTGTGCTATGATGGGAGTAGGATGCAGCCTCGAAAGCCTGGGGAAGTATCCATCAGAAATAATGACTTACTGCACGCTTGAGCTCTAACCCATTCAATTGTTTTCCTTCTTCATGGTAGGGTATGCCGCAGATGAACAATGGGCAAGATGAAACGGAGCCACCACTTTAGGTGGTAAAGCGCCCTTAGTTCACATTACCCATTTATCCGAGGAGAATCATGTGAAAGAGGGACTAACATAGCCTTTAAAGTAGTTGTGGCTGCTCCCAGGAAGCAGTAGTGGAGTGGGGAAGGTGTAAGAAGGGAGGTAGGGGTTAAAAAAAAAGAGCACTTTTCTGCTGGCCGGTTGTCTGGCCACCCCCTCTCTTCCGTTCTCTACCTGGCTTCTATTCGACAGGAAGCACCGAGGCTCCCCATAGCCAATCACAACGATGCAATGCAGCTTTGTGATTGGTCTGAGTAATGTGGTTCAGTGCTCAGATGGGGTATTGGCCCTCAGACATGTTCTCCACCCAGGCTGTAATGCAGCCTGGGTTGAGAACATGCCGCTCGCAGTCGTCTCCTGTGCCCAGCTATTAACGGAGAAAGCGGAGGAAATACTTTGCTCGTTTTGCCCACAGTCTTTGGATTTTGGACCCTGAGGAATCCTGAGCCCGTGTGCTCCAACGGAGGTGTAGCGCCACAGCTGGGGAGTGGAAGCAGTCAGTGGGAGCGGGACTGCGAGGCCCAGAGGTGCTTGCGCCACGTCATCGCGCGCACCTGGTGCCTCTTCCCGCCCCCTCTTCCAACTATATTATCCTCCCATCAGACGCGGACGCGGGACGCGCGCGGACGGAAGCGTGGGCAAAGAGCGGGCCGTTTGAGGCCGTTCGAGTACGGCCCTGGCCCATCCTCTTTGCCCAATCCTGCTTTGCAATCCTTTGTTTCCTTGCTCCCTGTACTTTGAGCCCACTGATTAGTGTGTGAAACACTATACAGTTATAAGCAGATTTTAAAATGCCTCTAAGATCAGGCAAAGAACGCACTGTCCAAATCCAAACCACCAACGGAGTTGTTTCAGGTCCTTTGGATGCTTTTATTACCCGAGCTACTGGGATTTTAGAAAAGGAAATTGCGATGGTGGAAAAAAGACTTTCTCTTGACCTCGTTAGTGGGAAGCGATCCTCTCTGGGTGGTTTGGCAATGATTACTAGCCCTGTCAAACACGCAGCTTTTAACTGTATTACTACTACTGAGGCACTAGTTCATATTGATAGTGTTGGAGAGGGCCCCCCTGTTTCTTCCTTGTCCCATGTACACCACAATTTGGAGAATACTTTTTTAAGTGGGGGAGACAAAACTCAGGATAGTGGCGGTAAAGAACCTAGTTTCACATCTAGTGTAAACTCCTGTCATCTATCTCCTAATGTCTCTAATACCAATAACATCGTCTCGTATTCCCCAGTAGAGGCAGACCACTTGGGTCCAGATCCAAGTTCTCGTAAGAGGAAGCAAGAGATGAGTCATAGGGGGGGAGAGATAGCAAGATGCCCAAATTAAAAGACACATCCAACAAAGTTGCTTCAGCCCACGAGCTCCCCCGGGATACACAAATACAACCAGTTTTCCCAAATGTCCTATGCCCTTCCCTTAACTCCTTAGGATCTTCTAACCCCTGTCCCGTGTGTCTAAATAGTGATGAAATCCTATTGGCAAAAATGGAGGCCATCATTAAAACACTTCTACTTCCCGTATTGGAACGTACAAGATTGATGACTTCTAAAATAGATACTTTGGAGTCTACAGTAAGGACAAATCTGGGTTTGCTACAACGGTTAGCCAGCCCTTGTTCGGTGGTAGGCCCTAGTACACAGCCAACAACAAAGATTACCTGCACTAAAAAGGCCCTCACTAGTAAAACTACCAAACCTATAGTTACAGGGGCAGACAACAACAAATCGGTAGGGGGGGGGAGACCAAGAGACATCCCTAATAAGGCAATTGAGGGCGATCCCTCACAGGCTCCAAAGACGAAGGTAAATGATGAATCTAACCCTGTTAAACTCAATCCCAGCACTCCTCGCCAGCAATCACTAAGGTTTACATCTAACCACCGAAGCCCAAACATCCCGAGGATGGGGAAAAATTCTAGGTACACTAACCCCCGTGCAGATCTCCCTCCGGAGGCAACACAATACACAATAGTATTAACTGGTGTTGCCCCTCTAAAACCTGGTTACAAGGAGTCAGACGGGGATCTACGTAATAAGGTGATCTTCTGGCTGAATAAAAAACGCCCCCTGCCGCAATCACTGTCAATGGAAATTCTCTTCGTAAGAAGAGTTGATTGGGTGGGTCACGGGACTAAAGATTTAGAGGGTGACTGCATATTAACCTCTTTTAAAGACCCCTGGGTAGTAGACACCATCTGTGGAGAAGCTAGGTTTGCTAGACAGGGTGATGTTCAAACTCTGGGGCTAGCATATTTCTATCCCCAGAGACAGTGTTCTTTTGCACCTGTCAAAAACTCTGGGAGACCCCCTGTCAGGAGGCATCCCATAGCGATGACACCATATCCCCAATCACTCCCATTTCTCTTCAACCGCTATGGCCCCCTTTCTGATCTTGAGGCCGTAGATTGACATCACATATCATTCAGGCAGTCTAATTCAGCTGAGAATTGTGGGTTTGAGCTACCGTCACCTTGTCTGGAGGTTATTTTGCCCACTAATAATGCTGAGGAATGTTCAGGAGTATTGGTCACCGAAGAAACCGATGAAGCCATTGTCTCAGTACCAAGGGTCACAAAGGAGGATGTGTTGGTGGGACAAACTCCGGATAACCACAAAGGTACAGAGAGAAGGCCGGGCATAGGGGGTGAATTGGTATCTATGGAAGCTTCGGTCCCTTTGTTCCCCAGTGTTGCCCCCTCTTTGGAACCATTTAACATACTGTCTTGGAACATTGCCGGGATTAAGGGCCGTATGCTTTCTGAGGACTGGCTGGAGTTCATGGACACATTTGATATCATCCATTAACAGGAAACATGGGCACCAGACCCAGTCTACAGGTTGGGATATGTTAACTTTTTTAAACCAGCAATCAAGGGTGGTAAGGGGCGAGCTTCCGGGGGTCTGTTGATCTGGGTGAAGCAGTCACTCGGTTATTACCCCACTGAGATACATGTAGTGAACCCTGATCTTTTGATAATTAAGTTAAGTAAGGCAGGCCAATGTGATCTGGTGGTATTTAACATATATGCTCGAGGCTTACCTGGCGGTCTCTGCCCCCCCCGTGTTGGATGTTTCGGACTACAAACTTGCTGGCTTGGGTAGCGGAATTGTTACCATCTTAGCAGGTGATTTAAACTGTACTTTTGAGCCACTCTATGATATAGGGGACAACTGGGGAACAGCTGAGGATGCAGCCTGGGGTATTCCCGATCTATTACCTGCTAAAATTGTTAAAGCAAGTAAGGCTGCAGTAAGCTGGACGGCTCTTTGCTTAACCCGAGGATTTAGGGCCACAAACGGACGTACTAAATCAGACTTAAGAGCCAATTTTACTTTTGACAATGGTCAGAGGAAAAGCCGGATTGACTATTTTCTGCTAAAGCTGGAATATTGGCAGTTGTTGGTGGACATGGAAGTGGTATCTCGCCCTGAAAGTGATCACAACCCCCTGGCACTTAAACTAGGGTTACCAGGAACGAGGAGATTGGAGGGTCCTGGTTCCTCACAGACAGGGGATGTGTATCTTACTAACGACCGGAAAAGGTTAAAATGGGTTAGATTTGTGAACGATGAGTCCTTACAGGAAAATGTTAACTCTGTGGTCTTAAAAACGCTTGATGAAATAATGTTATATGATCTGCCGGTGGGTAGCTCTGATAGTACTAATATTAACATAATCATTGATCTTCATGAATGCTGTTTTGACCATCTTAAGACTCTACTTTCTCTCCCATGTCAGAAGGGAACTGCCAATTCAATTGTCCCACGCCAGAAATGGTATAATAAAAAGTGCAGGGAGGCTCACAGTAACGTTATTAAGGCAGTAAAATCCCGGAATATGGATGTAATTAAAGCGGCTAGATCACAATATAGGAAACTCCAGTGGGTGGCCAAACGGGAGTGGGAGGACACGTATTGGTCGGATCTTCTGGATGCTTCTACCATGAATGACCCGACTAAATTTTGGAATCTGGTAAAATGGGGGAAGGACCCAGACTTACGTACCCCCTCCAACCATGTGCCTCCCGAGGCTTGGGTGACCTTCTATGCGGCACAATTTAGCATTGGGAATGTTAATCCCCCTTGCACTGTGGGCAAGGCGCTTTCGCCATTCACCTGCACGGAGAAACTTAATTTCTCCGAAGACGAGGTAGAACTAGCACTCGGATTGACGCAGCGGGGGAAAGCACCAGGCATGGATCTCATCCCTGCTGATTTGCTAAAATGTAAGCCTGCCCTCTGGGTGCCTTATATTACCAAGATCACCAATGCAATTGCCAAGGGTGCTAGAATCCCCAAGTCGTGGAAGGGGGCGGAGATACTCCCAATCCATAAAAAAGGGGACAGGACTAATCCGGGTAATTATCGTCCGATTAGTCTCTTGGACTCTATCCAAAAAATTATTGCACGCATGGTCCTGGGCAGGGTCCAACGATGGATCGAATTAGAGGACATATTATCCCCCATGCAGGCGGGCTTCAGATCAGGAACAAGCACCATCGACCAGGTGTTCAGATTTTGTCTGATCTACTGGAAGGTGGTCTTGCTTGGCAACGGTACCATCTTTGCAGCATTTATCGATCTGAAGTCCGCCTTCGATCTAGTGCCGAGGGATAAACTATGGGGTGTCCTGAGGGAACGAGGCATACCCATGGAGGTCCTAGAGCTAATAGTTAGAATGCATGAAGACAACTTTGCAAGGGTGAGGTGGGGAGGTCAAGGTCAAGTGACGGAACCGTTCCCCGTAACTCGCGGCGATCGCCAGGGGTGTGTCCTGGCACCTACCCTTTTTATCCTATTTATGGATCAGTTAGTTAAATTCTTTGCGGACACTCCCACCGATGCTCCCATGTTGGCAGGGACTAGGTTCCCAATGCTTATCTTCGCTGATGACACCCTACTCCTCTCCAGGACTCGAAGCGGACTTCAGCGGGCGCTGGACCGCTTTGAGGAGTTTTGTGACATTAGCGACCTTAAGGTTAACGTGGACAAGACCAAGTTCATGGTCCTCACAAGGAACCATCCTGTCCGGAGCTCTGTAAGCATGAGTGGAGTAAATCTGGAACAAGTTGAGACCATGACATACCTGGGGGTTACCCTAGATCGCTGTTTGAAATGGAAAGACCAAGTTGGTGCTCAGCAGCTTAAGTTCGCCCGTCTTGTGGGGGGTCTTTTGAAGGAACAAAAGAAATCAATAACTAAACGGGTCATCCCAGCTCTTAAGATTTATGACACTAAAATAAATTCAGCAATCTTATATGGTGCCGACCTTTGGGGCTACATGGATCTTTCCAATCTTTTTAAAACTCAGTGTAAGTTTCTACGAAACTTGATTGGATTACCGCAATCGACCCCTTCCATTCCCCTTTGTTTGGACCTGGGGTGCCTTCCTATCGATGAGATGGCCAGATTTAGGCTAGTGGCCTTTTGGAGGCGTATATGGACCTCTCAGGATCTTGCTCTTTTCGCGAAGGAATTGGCGGAAGTAAGGTCAATTGGGGGCTCTGGGAGAATTCCCTGGCTCCGAATGGTAAAAAAGATCCTAGTTGACATGGGGTTGGATCAGTTATGGACATCTCCCAGTATCAGTGCCTTTCCTTCCAAACAGGAATTTAAGGCACTCTACTGGGCCTCACTCCGCAGAACACGTGTCCTTGCCTCCGGTACTAGTAGTCTTACCGGACGGTACCTGACCTTCAAGTTGGATCCCCTTCGGGAGTTATATTGGGATATAATTACCAAACCACTAGACAAGAAACTCTACCACCAGTTTCGGGTGGGAGCCTTGCCATTAAATACCTTTACGAACAAGTGGATTAACGGTGCTACTGAATTTTGTAGATGGTGCCCTTCCCTCAAGGAAACCGAGGGCCATTTCTTGTTCGCCTGTCCTGCCTACTCTGCACCGCGAGCAAAATGGCTAAAACCCCTGTTTCAGCGCCTTCCTTTCAGAAAATCAGCAGAGGCCGTCATGGTCCTTAGATCTAACACCTCAGAGGTGTTCGTGGTGAGCCTAGCTAAATTCCTAGGTTGGGCCTGGATTATTAGGTTAAAATGAAGTCAAAATCGCTAAATAGATCCTCCGATATTTTTACGCTGTGGTTACCTGCTTCCACCCTCTTTTAGCATAGGATATTGCATAACTTATGCTGTTTCTGGAATGGTTTTCCTAAATTCTTAATCCTCTTTTTTTATGAATTCATGGTATTTGAGAGTTTTCTTTTTATTGTCTTCGATAGGTTTGTCTTTATATTCCTCGTTGTTTAATAACATCTTAACTTTAATCTGTTTTTTTCTCCCTGTTCTGCTTATTCTTTTGTCAAGTTTTCTTTTATTATCTTTGTACTAGGTTGACACTGTTACGTTTTAAACTCATAAATCTTATAAATGCACATTGTTAATATAATTACATAGCATGAAAGATTTCTTTTAATATGTTATAATGTGTCTTTTATGATTTGTTATAAATCGAAATAAAGACTTTAAAAACCTGAGAACATGCAAAGTGTGCATGAATATTTGTCCAGCCGAACGGGCCGCCCAAACATTCATGCTTACTTAGGAGGGCATCACCACTCATTCCCCCTGCGCTGCCAGCCCAGCCTCGCCCCAAAAAACTGCCTCTGCATGGAAAAATAAAATAAAAATAACATTGCGTTATTATCATTTTATTTTTCCTTTTGTGCCGTGCTGAAAGCACCTGCTTTAAAGTAAGGAGCCTTAACTGGCAACTACATAGAGGCTCAAACGGAGCACTGACTTAAAATGTCAACACTAAGAGCCCGATTCACAAAAGATCTGAGACAAAATCCTAACTTTACGACTTACGGTATGCACAAAAGGCATTTCGGAGTAGTAAAGTTAGGAATCCTAACTTTAGGACTCCTAAATGGCTTTAGTGAATACCGAAAGTCGTAAAGTTAGGATTTTTCTCAGTTTAGGAGTAGTAAAGTTAGGAATCCTAACTTTACTACTCCTAATTGCCTTTTGTGAACACTGAAAGTCCTAAAGTTAGGATTTTGTCTCAGATTACTTTTGTGAACTGGGCCCTAAATTACTAAATTCAGGTCCCATTTGGGCATGACAAAATTAACTGGTGGTATAATTGGTCAAATTCTTAAAAACATCTGCATTCAACCAGCATCCTGATCAAAAGAAGCTTGGTTTGGAAGATAAAAAATACAGACAAGGCTGCAATATATCCATTGACTGTGCCAACTGCTTTAAAGTGACCGTGGCTAACTTTAGCCAGAAAAGGTAAAGTGTCAATCAACCTGCTTACCCACTAGGCTACAAAGTTCCATCTTCTGGAGTTAACCAACTTGGTTGGGGCCAATGGACAGACAGGATTAAGTCAACCGCCTCTGGTGGAACGTGAACTCAGATGGCCTGCTCAATCTCTATGGATGAAGGTGTGATCCTTAGAAATATGGCTGCAGGACCTAGCCCTATGACTGATAGAGAAATTCTACTCTGAGCAAGAGACTAAGGGGAGCACTCAGGATGAGATGCAGGTGCTCTGTGTACCATACCCTTCTTAGCCAGTCCAATGCTATGAGAACAGCTGGGACTCTGTTGTGGTGAATTAGTCTTAGAACCCAACGAATCAAGAGTATTGGGGGAAACAGTGTGTCGAAAATTCCACTTCAACTGAAAAGGGTCCCCCAAGACTCACTGCAATGGATACTGGAGTGCACAGTGCTTTGGGGAATTGGAGACGCTCTAAGAGGCAAACAGATCCACTTGATTCTTCTCCGCAGAGCAAAGAGCCACCATTCATGGATGGTAAAAAGACGGTGACCGAGGCTGTTGTTTCAGACAGAGTGAACCTGCCAGATGGTTGGCTACTAGCCACAGCCCATCAGTGCTTCTCGACAGACAATACAAGACACCATTCTTTCCCGTTTGTTGATTACCACATTGCAGTTATGTTGGCAGTCAAGGTCTGGATGGACTGATTGTGAAGGGCCAGGTCGAAGGGCTCAGCCACCAGCTGGATTGCACAGAGTTCCAGCAGATTAGGGTGTAACCTCTGCTCTTCAGAGGTCTCTAATCTCCAGATCTCACATACGCACACCACTCAAAGGTGGATTCGCTTGTCACTACTGTGGCCACAGTAGGTCAGGGGACATAAGGACCTCCATTGAGACAGGTTCTCCTCCATGCCCCACGAGCCTAAGTCTGCAGCAGCATCTGTGGAGATCATAGTTGAGTCTGTATGATCTCAGCGATGTTGAAGCCACTGCTTACAGAGGCACCACTGGATGGTCCTCATATGCCAACCTGCGTTAGTGACCAAGACGATGCAAATAGCCAACAACATGAGCAGGTGTAATAATAATAAAATAATGAGGCTTGTAGAGCGCTTAGATCCTTCAGGTGTAGTGACCCAGCGCTAAGGTCCAAACTCCCGCAGGGTAAGAGTGCACAAATTGTCGCAGAATCAGCCCAATCTAAATATCAGGTTTAAATTTTTTTCTAGAAGAGAGATTCCGAGGAGGCCAGACAAACCAAAAGAGGAAGGGAGGTCCAAAGTTTATGCGCTAGATAGCTGAAAGAACTGCCATCTATGGAAGGTATTTTCACTTTAGCAATGCTAGCTAGTTGTAAAATTTTGCACGGCAATCCGAAACATCAGATTTATACCCAAAATGTCCCAGACCTCTGAGGAATTTGGAATGCTTGGAGCAAGGGTGACCCACTACCATCCTTAGGAACAGGAGGCGCTGGGAGGGCTCTAGGTAAGACTTACATACATGAACTGAAAACCCCAAATCAAAGATCAGTAAAGCGGTCATCAGCAGGGTGATACCATTTGCAGCAAACTGGCTTTGAGCATCCAGTTGTCCAGCTATGGAAACACCACGATCCGCAGACCACCTGAAATAGGCTTTGACCACTGCCATCACTTAGAAGAAGACTCGAGGTGCCGACGCCCACTCAATGGAAGACTGAAAATTAGCAATGAGCAGCACCCACTGAAAAGCATAGGCACATCCTGTGTGACCGCAAGACTGATATAGGAAAGTACCTGTAGGTCGAGGGACACCACCCAGTCTTCTGCATCGTTAGCAAAACCTGGCCAGGAAAAGCATCCTGAACTTTTCCTTAGGTATTTACCATTTCAAAAGCCTAAGCTCTGGGATTGGATAAAGTCTGCCGTCCTTCTTGGGAGCCAGGAAGAGCAGAGTAGCACTTCTGCTAATTTCCTGCTTCAGCATCAACTCCACGGCTTCCGTCTACAGCAGACTGGTTAGATCCCATTGCAGGATCTGTAGATAGTCTCCTCCACTAAAGGAGTGTTGAGCAGAGATGGTTGGGTGTAGGATGTATTTTGTGGGTAACAAGGACCCCCTGATTTGGATCGTGCTCCTGGGTCAGGGAAAACAATTTTTGTGCAAAGGTATCTACCCAGGCAGACAATTAGGGACAAGCAATGGCTATTGAAAGAGACATATGTTCATAAACAACTCATTAAAAAAGCAATAGACTGTAATGATATCAAAAGGGTTGATTTTTAATATAATTATATAAAAAATATAAATGTGGATACATCCGATTCAATAAAAAGATAATTGCATAATATAGATAAACATGGATTATTCGAACAATATATATCAAACAAACATATCAGTATACATAAAAATTGATTTAGAAGAATTTTTCTTAAAAATAATTTCTCCAATGTGGAAAGTATATAAGGCTGTAAGTCTACGCGTTTCGACAAAAACATTTGTCTTCCTCAGGACAGTTCGATATCAGCCATTATTTCTAAAAAAAGATAAAACAAAATCACAACCACATAACAGTACATTGCAAGTGCAGCTATTCACATGTATAAGAGATGATTCTGTTTAAAGCATGCTTCTTCTTTTCTTTTATAAAAAATTACTTTTTCATTACATAGCCAGGCTTTATATCCAAGGACAACATAGATGTAAAAAACAAACGGTTGGAAAACATTAACATATTTGATAAATCTCACATTTACAAAAAACACGGGATGAATCCCGAGGATGGTCATATGGTAGAAAAGGGCGTAACATTTTTAATAGACCGGTATCTCTGGGAGATTCTGCAGTTCTAGAATTTTATACTAAAATATTTACCAAACATTATTACCTATTTATTTTGGCTGCATATATCACATCCATATGTATATGTAGTGTTACACGGGCAAGAGGAATTAGTTATGCCTGTGCCAGAGCAATTAATATTATTATCTTCTTTGGGGAATACTAATCTAAACCTTTTAGAATTTTCACTTGTGATTGACTACAAGGTCTATAAATAGTTGAGCAAAAAGGAGCAACCACATTTAAATAAGGACACTACAACAGTTCATTGACGTTTAGGATTTCATCACTAAAAAACCTTACCTAGAATAGAGAAGTTATAGGTTATTAAGTACGCGGTAGATGTGGCGGGTAAGGCACCTCTCCTTTTACTACTGGAGACGGTATATTCAAATGAGAGAGAAATGTTCATTGGAATATTATAAAATATCTCTGTAGTCTAATCAAGTAATTACAGCAGATGATATTCTTACCTGTTTAAACAGAAATCACTGCTGACTTCCTACCTCTGCCCACAAATACTCTTCACGCTTTATTTTATTAAAAACATAAAGGACAGAATTCCTCGTTGGTTTCTTTAAAAGAGCGATGTTTCCATTTCGACTAGAGAGAAAAAAAGATGTATAAATCCTATTATTACAATAGCTGCTAAAAAAGATTATGAACTTGATCTAATCACTAGATCTTAGTAGAGACTCCAAAATATTGTTGATTACCTTTTAACCAGTGATTAGAAGGACGCTGGCTAAAGTCCAACAATGGTATGTGTTTCCTTTGTAGTTCTCTCTTGCTTTTTTAATGAGTTGAATAGCTAATGGGTGTAGGATGTACCCTTTTTTCTATGTTTTGTAGGGCCCACAGCTCTGAATGAATGGCCTGCCAGGCTCACAGAAAAGAAGATACCTGTCCTCCCACCAGCATCTTGAGCTCCTTCACAGAGGAGCTCCTGAGGCTTCCTAGCAGGTGCAGAGGAGGGCGGCTGGAGCCCACAGCTGCGTCTCTTGCCCCATCTCCATACTGACCAACAAGGGGATTCTGTTGAGGTTGACCAGCAGGTGCCGATTGGCTCCATCTGAACGCCTTTGCTGTAGGCCTTGGGTCTCTGAAAGTAGCAAAAATCCTAAATTGTGGACTAAAGCCCCAGAGATCTTGTTGTGGGTCTGTCTTCTATGAAGTGTTCAAGTGCTGTTGATCTTTTGATCAAAAAAGCAGTGCTCCATCAAACAGCATATCCGTCAAAGTATTCTGTATATCGCCGATAGAATAATGCCTCCTCAAGCTAACAGACAAGCTCATGGTCCAGCCAACATAGGGGTATATTCTCAAGAACGTGTGATAACTACTGCAAGACTAGCTTATCACAACTCTCAGCATCGCAGCCTATCACTGGAAAATTACTCCGTATTAACTAAGTATTCACAACACGGCGGTTCAATGCGATTGTCACCCGACAACGCGTCAAATAGGCACGTTGAAATCAACGCCATGCCATAAAAATGCGAAACACGAATGCCAAAAAAGCTGCGATGAGGCCAATCGCGATACAAAAAGCAGCGAAAACCAGCGGCAGGCCTGCAAATCCCACGAGCCTGGTGGGAAAAGGCACCATAAAAGCTACAAAAACAACACACCAGAAACAATCCAAAGTGCGTAGCAACATGGATGCACCATGACCGAGCGCAGAGGCCAACACAAACCCCACAAGCCCCACAGAGCACCAGCAAGGAACAACGGGCTCTGGGAATGCCAAGGAGAAGAGGGAGAGGAAGACAGGGTGCTGTCCGCAGGAAAGCAAGACCAGCGTCAAGGAGTTGACAGAACGCAACCAGCAACTGACCCACAATCAGACCACCTTGAATGCAGCTGGAGTGTCGAGGAGGCCAATGGAGGAGGCCAAGAGGCGTGGCATGATGAGAAAACCTAAACCAGGCCCAAAGCCGCTGCCAACAGGAAGGCAGCAACGGCAACAGGAGATGGGAGTCCTGCGCCACAGGAGGAGTTGGAGGAAACAGAGGCCACAGTCGGCAGTGTGGAGACGGTGCAAGGAGGTGGGAGTGCGGACACAGCTCGGGAGGACCTGACACAACATCAACAGGGTGAGTAACGACCAGGGACTGGGAGAAGGGGAGATGGGCACAATGGCACACATGCAAAATTAAGTATAACACACTGCACACCTACAATGACCCAGGATCATGTCCCCCATCCCCATGGCACACTGCAGCACACACACACAGCAGAAACAGCACATCCACATTGACGACAATGTGGCACAATGTGCAACCCCAACACTGCAGAACAGAGGACACAAATAGCTCCACACACGCGCAGAAACAGACCTACTACATCTGACAGAGCTGGAAACTGTGAGAAGGAAATGTACGCGTACAACCTCACATCCGTCATGTAGTCCAAATGTACACTGTCCCGCATCTAAATCCTGCACCACCAAAACAGTCGCAATGTATATTGTCATACAGTCTGCATGTAACCAAGAACAATGAGCAAACGTACATGTAAACACAATATCAACATGCATCTCCCCTACACATTGTGGAGGGACACACAACACCTTCAGCAGAGCACAGAAGACCACACATCAGTGATGCAGGAGAGGACCACCACACCTACGACACAGACGCCCTGCAACAGCCCATGGACATCCCACACAACCCACCACCAGGACCAGGGCAGCCAAGCTACTTGGAGGAGAACCCGGCCCCTGCAACAGACCACACAGCATGAAGCATCCGCAAGCACCGTTGGGTCACAACACCTCACCGACCCACATATGGCACCCCAATGCCAGGTTTCAGAACACCAAAAGGAGCTGGCTGAACAGGTGCGGTTGTGGTCCGAACCCATGGATGGTGAACTAGATCACATTGTCGATATTCCTGTAGGTCGATATTTTTGACGTCAATATTCTGCCAGTGATTCAAAAATAAACCTCCTGACGAGATTCTCAACGTGGGGAGGTCAGGTTTCTCATTGCGAGTGGGCGTGTATGCTCCCGACCACTCGCGATGAGAAAGCTGCCGCTCGAGTAAAAATCGACTTCAGCGGAAGTAAAAGACAGCTCGCACTGTGCAAGATGCCGTTTTCAATGATTGCACAGTGCGGACAAGCATCTGGCACTGTGCAACATCGCGAACAGCGCACTACACAGTTCGCGTAGCGCTACGCGTAGCTTGCGGAGTGGGAAGTGCACTTTGCATAGCTACGTGTAGCGCTACTTCACAAACTACGCCCAGGGTTACTTTAGACATAAGGCAGGGTGCATTTTATCCTACGTGAGGGTATATCAGCAGAGCCGATATGCCTAAAAAATGTGCAGTCCATTCTGTGAGGTTGTAAGTGAACAGGGAAGCCATAAAGAGTCCATGGCTGTTTATTTGTCAGCACAAGTATCCTAGCTCCATAATGAATTCACCGATTTCTAAGATGTTTAGTACCAAGTCCTCGCTGATGCCAGTGTTGGATGTATTAATACATTAACACAGGAGACCCTTTTCGAGGGTGCCTTAAAAACCTACCAAGCACTTGTGTGGTTCCTGACCTGTGTTTACCAGCCTGCCACTACTGGACATGTTTCTGACCTCATGGGGTGAGAGCCAGCGGTGTCTCCGACCTATTTTTAAGTTCTTTGATGCTGACACGAGACAGATTATTGTCCAAGCTACGGTCCTGGCTAGATTAGATTATGCCAGCTCTCTGCTTCTGGGCGCTAACCAAGCAGAATTAGTTCGCTTGCAGAGGGTGCAAAATGCGGCCGCTAGGATGCTGGTCGGCCTTCCGAAGTTTGTTTCTGCACGTCGTACTATTCAGGATCTTCATTGGCTGCCCGTTGGGCAAAGAATCAAATTTAAGGCTCTTTGTTTAACTTTCAAAATCCTTAAGCTAGTCTCTCCCCCTATTCTTTCACAAACAATTTGCTACTATGTGCCTCCTAGAGCCCTTCGATCTTCTGGGACAAATCTTGCTATAGTGCCACGTTTTAAAAGAGCAAGGATGGGCGGACGCTCTTTTTCTGTGATGGCGGCAGCTCTCTGGAACTCCCTGCCTGCCCCTCTTCGTTCCATCCCTGATCTGCTTTCTTTTAGAAAGGCCTTGAAGACCTTCTTATTTTCCACTGTCTAGTTTCTCCTTCTGGTTTTTAATTTCCGTGTTGTGTTTTTACCATTCCTTAAGCGCCGGGACGCCTCTTGGCTGCGGCATCTGTACGCTTTATAAAATAAAATAACATAACATAACATAACATAACTCAGAGGACAGAAAGAAAGCCGGCTGGGGGCGGAGGTGCTTCACACCTCCTCTACGTCAGGATGGTCTTCCCAGGCAGGAACCTTCAAAGGCAATGCAGCCTTTGAAATCCAACCCAGGAACCTCAAGATAGTGGGGGAAGCAACTGCTCCACTTTTGGCGGGAGGGAAGGCAGGAACATTTGTTGAATGAGGATGGTCCCCACTTAGTCTACACCACCCCTAGAGCCAGGCAGGTGATGTGAATCCCTCTCATGAATTCCCACCATCTTGAAAAAGGCACCAAACCCTGCCAGCTGCTCCAAGGACTCAACAATTGCTGCTTCTGTGTCCTCCTGATCCTGAAAGGACTTCAAAAACCTCAGAGCGCCTCCAGCCTTCAAGAAATCACCAAGAAGCTCCCTTAGAGTAAAAGTATCACTTCCCTGCACCCTGCAGGCACCGATCCCGCGAAGTCCGTCTTGTCAACTTGTTTCTCCCCAACAACCACGACGCAGCACCGAAGCAAGTAAGGGAACGAAAGCTACGGAGGGTCAGACCTGCCCTCCACCAAGTTTGGAGGTACCAAGACCTACTGGAGCTGCGGCATACACATACCCAGGGTACCGGACCCCCAACGGCAAACACAGAGAAGAAGAGTCCACTCTGGACTCATGAAGCACCAGAAGCAAACACCTGTCGAGACACTAGACCAACTTCCTGAGTGGCCCAGCTGTTCCAAGATCGCTTCTCCTAGTTGCCGGATCCTGACCTCGAGGACTCCAAGACGCATGACACCAGGCTGACCTGTTCGCTCTGCAACCAACCCCACCGACCCAGGTATTGACTAACCTGCTGTACCCCTTATGGTCCCTTAGCCCTTGTGACCTTCTCCCTCAAAAGAGCCCCGTCGAAATTACCTGTAAGTCCACCTGGGCAGTGTGTTTCTGCGTGACCCCTTTGTCTTTGCACACAAGTTTCCAAGTCCCTCAGCACTCTGCTCCTGCCTGATCCAGGATGTTCCTGAACTTCTGCTAAAACTTTGGACCTGGTCCAAACATTCACCTAAAACGAGAAGGTGAACTTCTTGAAAGCATTGCCTGAACATCTACGCATTTCCTACTTTTCCCCCATTGTTTCCTATGGTGCGTAATTGCGCACATAATCGCTAACAGAAAAAGAGCATCAGAATTATCTGCATTTGCCTTTGTTTACCATTTGGGGATTTCTGGACTTTCTGCATAGTGTACTTCTTTTTAGTACAGTATATAGCGAGCCAGCTTCCTACAATCTCTAAATATCCACCAGCTCACCTGTGTCCATTGAGTCTAAGAGAGCAGGAGCAGGAGCATGGGGGGTGCTGCGGTGTTGGACAGTAAAGGTCCTACCCACCACCAAGTTAAAATCACTGTGAAGTGAAGTGCCACACATCCATCCCAAACGCGTCTCAGGAAGTCGGGATCATCCAGGTTGGGGCCATGTGTTTTAAGGAGAGTGAGATGTCGACCACCCACGATGAATTGGAGTATGTTGTATCCCCCCGAGTGTCTGTTTCTTCAAAGGGTAGGCACTAGGATAGTGGTGCCCATGACATGACAAGCAATTAGCCAGTGACCTGTAATTATCAAACTTTTATTGATCATACAGTAATCACACAGCATAGTCGTAGCATATGATCGAATATTAGCAATGTAACGCTCAGAGAACCGAACATAACAGAGCCAAAGGTCACATTAATCCGCGAATAATAACAGGCACCTTACAAATATCAAGAAACAGTGGGCTACCATATATTGTAATCCCCCCCCCCCCCCCCCCCCTTCTCAGCATGCTAGGATAATACAACGGACGTTCAGGTATTATAGAAATCATTGGGAAAAAAAACTGCCACACAGTTGTGTGTCTCAGTCAGAGTCTATTTCACTGCAAGCCAACAGATATTCCCGCAGGGGAGCCCAGATGTCCTTAGGCCGTGATGAAAGTGGGAGTTCCTCAGCATAAGTCTCCAGTTACTTCCTACAATACACCATGGGGCAGATTTATGAAGGCCTTGCGCCGCCGGTGCGTCACTTTATTTGATGCAACGGCGGCGCAAACAATGCGCCCTATTTACAACGTGACACATTTAGGAGATGCATCACGTTGCAAAGCCCTGCGCCATCAGGAGGCGTTCCGGCGCAGGTGCGCCTCGCAAAAGTGGCTGAGTGAAATCTATGAGATTTCACTCAGTCACTTTCAGGACAATGCTGCGTCAAAACCCTGCGCCTGCTTGAAGCAGGCGTAGGTCTTGACGCAGCATTGTGGAGATGGGGCACCCCCGAGCCTTGCTGGAGCTGCGTCGCGCTTGCGACGCAACTCCAGAAATGCGCCACCTTTACGGCACAGATGCGTCACGCATCTGTGCCGTTTTTGCCCCATGGTGCGCCGCATTGTAAATGCGGCGCACCATGGGTGGCGGAACAGCGGCGCAGGATGACTGGCGCATCCCTGGGGATGCGCCAGTCATCATAAATCTGCCCCCATATCTTTCAGCCAGGCGTCTGCCTTGGACTCAGCCGGCTGTCCCATGTGAACAGAGTCCGTCTCTTGGCCAAGAGTAAGGCCACCTGGACAAATTTCCCCACAGCACCTTTGATCTGAGGAGCATAACCTAGTAAACACAGCGATGGGGTGTTGAGTAACTCTAGGCCTGTCATCTTGGCGAGCATAGCCAGGACCTTCTCCCAGTAACTAAGGACTTGCCAGCATTGCCACGCTAAATGTAAGAAATCAGCCCCATCAGATCCACATCACTTGCATCTGTCAGACGCCCTGAGCCCTATCTTCCACAGTTTATGAGGGGTGTGATATGTTTGATGTAGAAATTTGAGGTGAATAATGTGGAGATTACTATTGGACGTTAACCGGCCAGTCACTGAGCTTATTTTTACCCATTCCCTCTCCGTGATAGGGGGGTCTAGCCCGTCATTCCATCGAGCCAAACTGGTAGCAGTGTCATGCGGGGTGTCATCCTGAATCGCCTTATATAGCTTGGTGACCAGCTTCTTTTTCGTCGAAGCTGTAATTACCAATTGTAAGGGTCGCCAGTGTCGCTGGCTCACCCAGAAAACTAGGGTAATGCCCCTTTACTGCCCGCCGTAACCTATAACATGTAAACTGAAACAGGAGTATGGGATTAGTTATATAAGCTAGGTTGTCCCCGGTAACATATGAGCCCTCCGGAAACAGATCACTCATGTGTGTGTTGCCCGCTTCGCGAAGCGCCGTAACTGAACCCCTATCCTGAGCTACGGACATAGCGGCATGTCCATCAATTGGCAATGCAGGCGCATACAGGGGAAGTTTGTGTGTACGCCGTCCAATTGCCTGCCAAGCCGCCGTCGTGACATCAATGGTATTGATCGCCACCCTTGGTGTATGCCTGTGGACTTGTGTAATTATGCTGTGTAAAGGGATGGGGTAAGCGTCTTCCTCCTCCACCGCGACATGAGGGATGAAGTTGTGTGGTTTATACCAGTAGTATGCATACTGGGCCTGACAGCACAAATAGTAGACGTAAAAATCAGGGGCATTAAACCCCCCCTTCTCATATGTCAAGGACAGTGTACGCCAGCTAATTCTCGGCTGTTTAGTACCCCATACCAAGCACAATAGTTGAGTTTGAACAGTTTAAAAAAAATGTCTAGTCAGTGGGACCGGTACATTGCAGAATAAGTACAAAAATTTGGGCAGAATGACCATCTTTATGATTGATATCCGGTCAGCCAGCGACAACGGAAGGCAGAGCCACCTGTCAACCTGTGTAACTAGCGCTGCATAGGCTGCTCCATAATTCTCACTAATCACCATCCCGGGGTCTCTGTGTATCCAAACCCCTAGATACTTAACGGGATCTGCAGACCAAACCAGTGGGTACTCAACTGCAGGGGACGTAGTGGCCTGTGTCAGCGGAATAATAACAGATTTGTCCCAATTGATATGTAAACCGGAGAAAAGGCCAAATTTAACATATTCACGGAGGACCGGGGAAAGATATTGCTGCGGCTCATGAATATAGAGGACCATGTCGTCCGCATACATTGAAATCCCCACACGCCAGGGGTTCCAACACAATGGCGAATAGGAGGGGGGAGAGGGGGCATCCTTGGCGCGTGCCCCGTCCTATTTCAAATGGCTCTGACGTGCTACCGCCCAAACGTACCCTCGCAGACGGTTCAGTGTACAATATTTGGATCCAGCGTATGAAGACTGGGGGGAAACCCATTCTGCGCAGTATGTGCAACATGTAACGCCACTCTATAGAATCAAAAGCCTTTGCGGCATCCAACAGTACTGCAGCAGCTGGGAGGTCAGGGTTGAGGACATGCTGCATGGCAAAAATAGTGCGTAAGTTGAGGGAAGTAGAGCGGCCAGGGACTAACCCCTCCTGATCGGGGAGCACCAGCAGTGGCATGAGAGGTTGTAACTTAGTGGCAAGGATTTTTGCCAGGATCTTGGCATCCAAGTTTATAAGAGATAGGGGGCGATAGGTGTCACAGTACTCCGGGGATTTTCAATAAAGTAATAATCAGGGCCTGTCGCAGGGAGGGGGGAAGCCGACCAGACTCGTGTGCCTCCGCGTACATTGCCAAAAGATGAGGGGCCAGTATGTCAGTGTGTGCTTTATAAAACTCCGCAGTAAACTCGTCAGGCCCAGGAGCTTTTCCATTCGGGAGAGACCTAATGGTATCCGTCACATCTTCCACATCTAAGGGGAGACTAAGATATTTACAGTGGACATCGGAGAGCCACGTGCAGGCAATGTCGTCTAAGTAATCATTCATGGCCTGTTCGTCCATCCCACCCTTGGAGGAATAAAGAGCAGCATAAAAGTGTCTAAATTGATCCACTATATCAGTCGAAGAGTAATGAGTCTGTCCGGCTGCGTCGGTAATGCGCTCAACCGGAGGGTGAGAGTCCCTGTCGCGTAGTCTACTGACCAATGACCTGCCCGTACACTCCCCTTTGCCATATCGTCTGGCGACATGTCGCTTAAACAAATATTTCGCTTCCGTCTCTGCAAGGGTATTGTATACGTCAATGTGCTCATGGATGCTAGCGAGTGTGTCTTTAGAGGGCAGACGATCATACTGCGCTTCCAGCGCGCCCAATTGCTTCTCCAGGTTGGTGAGCCTCCCTGGTAAGTCCCTCAAAATGCCTGCTGATGTGCTTATACATGTTCCCCTAATCGTGACTTTGAAGGCTTCCCACAAAGTTTCCTGGCTCTCTACAGAGCCCACATGTATCCCAAAATACTGTAGGACAGCAGCCTTTATGGCTTCAGCGTATATCGGATCCAGCAGTGCCTCTGCCCTGAATCGCCACGTAAATACCTTATGGGGATTGTGTGGAATAGTTAGGGTGAGTAAGACTGGGTTGTGGTCAGAAAGTGTTCTCGGGAGGGTGCGGATCCAGATGACCCAATCATTTGCTCCCTCGCTTAACAACCAATAGTCTAACCGTGACCAGCTATTCGTCGCTGGTGTGATATGTGTGCCTGCTAATACTCCCGCATTTCGCTGTCGCCAAGTATCTACCATCCCAAATTCTAGCTTGCCATCCTTTATGCAGTTTGCAACCTTAACCATACTGGCACCCCGTGGATTAGATTTATCTACCCTGGGATCAAGGTGTGAGTTAAGATCCCCCCCCAGAGAATTGCTGCTACCGGCCAGGTGCGCAGGACCCCAAACGTGTGCAAATATGTAGCCGTGTCATCCACCACTGGTCCATACAGGTTGACTATTGTTACCAATACATGACCCAGTTTCCCCAGTACCATAGCCCATCGACCCTCCTGATCGGTACAAGATCGCAGCGTTGTGAACGAAACTCCCCTCTTTATCAGGATGAGGACTCCCCATGCATATGTTGAATAGGAGGACGCCAATCTATAGGATGCCCATCGTCTCGCCACCTTGTCCTCCGTGACCCTACTAAGGTGTGTTTCCTGCAACAGCTCAATTTTTACATTATGCTGGTCTAGTTGCCCAAGAACTTGCCTGATTTTCTGTGGCTTGTTGAGCCCACGAACGTTCCATGTAACATAGATATATGTTTCCCCCATCATGCATAGTGAAGAAGGACCATACAATACCCACTGGTAATGTCAAAATGCAGGCGCCCACCAACGCCTCTACAACATAGGAAAGTGCACTGAAAGCGTGATACCTTTGGCGAAAAACCAACATAACGTCCCCTCCCTCCCCCCACCCACTTCAGCATTCCCAAACTGCCAAAGACATAACACACTTGTAACTCCCATTGGAACCCCAACAGTAGTAAACACAATTGCCATCGGGGATCACCCATCGGGGTCGTAGCGCCAACAGCCCCTCCCACCCACGGCAGGAAGAGGAGCCACCGACATCTTTTGCCCCAACCCTGCAAAACAGGACTTCCCAGTATGGAATATCAGGCCCCCTGATGGCACCATGTGGAGCGCCCCACCCGGACAAACCTCACACAGCACCACCCAGAACCATCTAAAGGCATGTAGAATAGTCTGGCCTAAGTGGTGCCCTGCACAGACCCCCTTACTGTTCATTCATCAATGTCCGATGTAGGAGAGGAAGAGGACCGCTGTTGTTGACACCTCAGTGACCTAGCATGGTCCATGGGCTTTTAGGGCTTGTGAAGATCTTTCCATTCTCCATAGTGCCAATCCGCAGGCACGCGGGATAGAGCATTGCATATGGGACCTGCTCTTTTTGTAGCAACTTTTTTACAGTCTGGAACTCCTTCCGAGCTGCCTGCACCGAGAACGTGAACTCCGGATAAAAGGATAACGCGTTACCCTGGTAAGTGATCGAGCCCTTCAGCCAGGTGATGCGTAGGATGGTATCACGGTCTCTAAAATTTAGCAGGCGTGCTATAATGGGCCTCGGAGTAGCGACGCCAGAGATCTATGCGCCCGCTCGACAGCAAAGAGGGGGGAAAGTTCATCCTTGCCGCAAATCTCCTGAAGCATCAATTCCATGTAGTCTCCCAAGTGCCCCACATTTGTGGATTCTGGTAGGCCCAGTACGCGAATATTATTGCGGCGGAACCGCGCTTCAATGTCCTCATTTTTCACCTGGATGACAGCCAGCAATTTTGTAATGTCCGATGTTTTCTCCACCACCTGCTGGAGCCCATCCTCGGCATCTGTGATGCGTTGTTCTGCCTCGCCGATGCAAACTGCCTGTTTGTCCAGCTTTGTTGAAAAAGGTCCATCTGTCCATTCAAAGCCTCAATTTTCCCGTCGATGGCCTGAAGACTGGCTTGGATGGCAGCGAGGGATTTCTCTAGGGCCGTGGGAGCTTGAGTGGGTAACTCCAACTCTGAGTCGGATGTCGTGTTTTGCCCTTGTCTGCCTCCCTTGCGCATTTTAAAGGTGAGGCGCAATTGTATTTTCTCTGGTTTTCCCATGCTGCCAAGTACTAGGGCCACGTTATGCCACCGTGCAGTGTTACGCCTCTCTTCGGCCCGTCCGTACGAGTCACACAATGTCACTGCCGCCCCCACCTGCAACAGGGCTCAAAGTTATCAATACGGTCAAGCCGCAGGAGTTAAGGCTGCGCTCCAGTGTCTTCGGCAGGGTGGAATGCTTCCGGCAACTCGCAGCAGATCCATGCAGTAGCAGCACCAGGAGCCCCGGCAAGATATGGACAGTCCAGTCTCAGCGCACAGCTTCAATGCTTTCTGCCCCGGTCCCAGGCCCAGTCAGACAGCACAGGAGTGGCGACACAATTGTCCGGTACGCCCCCCCACAGCAACGAGCGTCAGGCAGCACAACCGGAGGTTCCTTAGGAGGGGCAGTCGGGGACAACTCCTAGCAGTTGGCGTACTGTGTCCAATATTGCACCCCGGTCCCAGCAACCTAGCGCAATGGACGGCGCCGAAGCGGCGGTGAGTCGCAATCTGGTCGAAAATGGCGGTGCGCACAGAGGGGCCCACACTGTGGGGTCTAGGCAAGTCCTACAGGGCAGTGCGCTTGGGGAGTCACTCACCCGCGTGCAGGCGCCACGAGCAGGGGGCCCGTCAGTCGTCCTCTAGTAGGTGGGAGCATCCATGATGTCTTCGCAGTTACGTTGTGCGTGATCTAGGCCCCCACCACGCTCCAGTCAGATGGTCCGCTCTCCGCTGCCCATAGGCCACAGCAAAAGAGGGCCCCCAGCCACACGCCGCACCGCACCAACCGGGGGGAGGCGGAGGAGGAAAAGCCCCAGCTTCCGATCCTCAGCCCATCAGAAAATGGCCGCGCGGCCTACGCGCCACAGCCACGCCGGCTGCTTGCGTGATTGTGCTCCCCGTGCATCCGCTGCAGCGTCATCGCTCCTCGCCACCGTGATCGGCAGCCTGTCTCACGAGTGTCCGCACCGGCCGCGGGGCTCCGCACCGTCCTCTCCAGCTCCTGGTTGCCCCCAGGAGACGCCTAGATCCGACAGAGCGCCCACAGCTTCAGTTTGTTGTGGCGGTTGCGCCACGCGCCACCATTAACCGCTCTCCTCATGCGGCCACGCAGCTTGTCTCAGCCCGCACTCCGGGGACGATCCACTCCACAAAAAAGTATCGCTGAGATGTACACAATCACAGCAGGTCAGTCCCGGGGGGTATATAAGTGGATGACAGGGTTAGGGCAGGATGAATGCAGGATTTCGATTGGTGGCTGGCCGAGCAGCACTACCGTGCGTCCATCTCGCCGAGTACCAAGCCACCCCCCTAGCCAGTGACCTGTGGTTGCTCCTTCTACACAAATATGGAGACCAAGTGTGCGCTTAAGTGTGTCTCCTGTAGGCGAACTGTGTTCACATTGTGGGGGTCACTGTAGGTGTAGGAAAT
Source organism: Lissotriton helveticus (assembly GCF_964261635.1). Lineage (NCBI taxonomy): Eukaryota > Metazoa > Chordata > Amphibia > Caudata > Salamandridae > Lissotriton > Lissotriton helveticus. The sequence continues at coordinate 4,235,643 of NC_136065.1, forward strand.
AGGATCTGCTTTTATGGTTACCACCACTTTTTGCTTGATGTGATGCTGTTTCTGACTAGTCTGACTGGGATCCTGCTAACCAGGACCGCAGTCTCTGTGCTGTCACCTAATTTGGTTTGGTAAGTACTTAGGTACCCCCCAGATTGGACACTGGTGTAACCTTATCAAACCCTAGTATATGGTACTAAGGTACCCAGGGCATAGGTACACCATGTATTATGCCACCCATGGGAGACTACCCAACTGTAGCTACAGGCCTGCCATTGCAGCCTGTGTAAGCTGGTGCTAGCACCTCTCACAAAATATATAGGATTCCTATATCTAGAGTCACTGCACTTAAAACCTATAAGCCACCCCTATAGCAGGCCTTTCAATCCCGAAGGCAGGGTGCTCGGTTCTAAGTGTTAGGGTGCCGCTGCATGAGCAGGACACCCATACAGCCTACAGAGTCCATTCTCCCGGGTTGTAAGTGAGACAGCCATGGCACCTCGTCATTACCCGATGACCATCTCTAAACTGTCTGTAATGAACCCTGTCATGTTTGGTATCAAACATGTTGGAATCATACCTCCACACTGTACACTGTGTTGGAGGTATGATTCCATGCACCATAAAGCTCCTTTGGGAGGCCCTCAGTGCCCCCAGTATCAGTCTTTCAGACCCAGGCAACAAGCTAGGGCTGCTACCGGCCAGAGACACGTTTCTGCCGTCCTGCTGCTGAGCCAAGATCAGGCAGGGTAAGGCAGAACAATAGGTATCCTGTCACAGGGAGGAGTGACCCCCTCCCAGACAGGGATTGGTGTATTGGGGTAGGGTGGGGGTGCTTGCCAGCGCCACAGTCTGCATGCAGGACACACTTGGCGCCCTCCATGCATGGTTCTGTTCAAACCAGTTCGGGGAGCCATTGGCTCCCGCTCTGGTGCGAAACTGGAAAAAGGACTGGGGCGTATCCTCCCCCTTGTCCAGCCCCTCCTTAGGGAGGGACTCCTGAAATGTTCCAACCCTTTCCTTAGGGTATTTAAGTGCTTACCTGTGGGTGGATCCATAGATTCTTTTCAGACACCACTTCTTTAACCGTCTGGGCACTCTGGACTTTGCTGGACTGCAACTGGGAAGACTCATGCTGCTCATGATCTCGTCGTCCTGCTCGTCTGCTGTAATGTCCAAGCCTGTGCACCATACAGGAACCTTCCAAGGCCTGTGGGCATCCAAGACACCAGAAGGAATCGCCCTTGAAGTGAAGGAGTAACTTCCCTGAATCCGGAGGCATCACAACTAAGCTGATTATTATTATTATTATTATTTATTTTTATAAAGCGCGATAGTCACCCGGAGGTATCCCAGCGCTAAAGGTCTGCTAATCCTGGACTCCCACAGACTTCGAAAGGCTCAACAACACAGGTGGTGGTTCTTCCCATCCCTCGTGGCCTGCTCTGTCCTCTCACTAAGTTTGAGGCCAGTATACCTCATTAGAGCTGCAGGAAATTAACCCCTGTGCACCGCGTCGATTGACAGTTGCAAAGGCTTGTTCATCGTGTCATGTTCTCGGTTTGGACACTTTCTTTTTGTAAAAATTTAGATAATTTTATAACGATTTTTTAAAAAATGAGCAAAGTACACACAAAAGTTTAAAATCACAACATAAAGAAATTAAACATAGTTCCATTCAAAGACATGCTTCTAGCGGGATGTATACAATTAAAGTAAAGGGTGACGGACGCATGTGAAATGGTAAACTTAAGACTCAGGTCGTTGTAGCCTGCATAAAGCTATTTGACATCATGGCATTGAAAGCATCACAAGACATATTGAGACATCAATTCTATTGATACCTTGATACATTGATCACATATATTGTGCTTATGGACACGTTGAAGCATTTCTATACTTATTGCGATATCAATTCGAGTGATAGCTTGGTACATTGAATACATTTATTGTACCTATGGTCTTGTTTATGGCATATTGTTACATATTGATACAACCGTTAGGTCGATACATCTAATTCAGGTTATAAAGCATGTATTAGTCAATTCTTTAATAAAGAACTAAAAGGTAAGGATAAGAAAACATACATTTTGGTAGAAATGGAATATATTTTGGAAGAAAGGTTTGCCGGCATTGTTTGGGTTATCTGAGTCTGACCCATCTAAGGATATGCCATACCGTGGTCTATATATCGAGTAGTTAACATTAGGACCGACATTAGGACCGACCCGAGCCCTGAAGTAAACTATGGATATACGGTTAATTAGGGCGGATCGTAACCAAAGGAAATTGCGTCCAGTGAATCCCACATCTTTCTATTTGGTGAACACCAAGGCGATGTTTGTAGATACATTGTCCGCATCTCTGCGAAAGGAGAGCCATTCTTGCCACATCCTAAAGGTGACTGTCTTAGCATTTTCCCAATTATTAAGAATTAGTTTATAAGCAAGTGTAAGCATTAAGTCCAGGAGATGTCGGTCACCCTCGTTGTGTAGTTGAGGATCCAGATGACCTAGAAGGATGTAGGAGAATTCTCTAGAGGGCTCAATATCGAAAGTGTTTTTTATACATTTCAAAATGTTGTCCCAGTAGTTTTGTGTAACAGGGCAATGGAGGAGCATATGGCTCAAATCCCCTTCATGAAGTTGGCAATTCCAGCAAATTGGACTCTGTGAGAGATTGCATTTAAAAATTCTAGATGATGTCCAGTATGTTCTATTAATGATGATGTATTTTGTCTGTGCAAGTGAGGGTGAGATCTTGTTTGAGACTGGTGTTTTGTGTATACTTTTCCAATCAAATGGCATATTTTTTAAATTTGGTTCCAATTCTCATTTCAGCTCGTTGCGGGAGTGTGATTTTCTTGGACTGAGGAGTAGTAATTTATAAATCTTAGATACTATATGTCCAGATTTTAAAAAGCAGGTCCCTCAACATGAGAATCGATGGATGTAAGGGAAGTGAATCGGAGCATTTCACAGGCCTGTCACAGATAAGAAATGCTATCAAAACGAAATCCTACAAAAAAATATACTACTGGCCGGCAGCAATGAACCGCGAAATGGGAGATCCAGCTGAGGTACAAACAAAACTTGCAGCGCTGACTTGCCGGTGAAGCTATGGATAACGTTTATTAAGACAAGGAGACGGTGGGGATTTATCAGAATCCAACGTGAACCTGATGCCACACATGATGAGGCTTTACTAACAAGCTAACAACGAAAAATGATGTTATACCTCGACTATTTCACCCAATGAAGAGATGATATTTTCATGACCGTATTTGAAGAGATGAACAGCTATTGCTGAATTAGAAGCACGTTTTTTGATAGTCGAACTACTAGTCACATTCAGGAGATACAGTTCTGTGCAGATTCCACTACCAATTGGTCTTGGAGTGACCACGCGAAGCCTTGAAAAAGCCCTGTGGGCGAAACGCGCGTCGGCGTTTATGGTTCTTCTTGTGAATTGTGGACATTAAACAAACCTCAAGACAGAAGATCAGATTGGACTATCTGTTTTCTATATTGTTTACTCCATCAAGATACCTATATGTGCATAGGATACAGGGCGGGAGAAAGAAATTGTATAATAGTCTGAAGAAATACTTTCACGCCCTTCCATTTAAAAATAACATTAATGGTGTGCTTAGGTATGTTATATATCTATGTGTGACTTGGGATTCATCCGAATCCAAGGACTAATTGACGCCTTGGTGGGTAGGTGTCAAATACCTTGATAGCACCCCGGCCACAGTTGCCAGGAATAATATTGGATTTTCTTTCAAAATTGGCATTATTTTGAGATGTGCGGTTCGATTTAAGCAAACCCACAATCTGTGTTTATTATCGAGTCCGCGCTATATAATATTGCAAGGAAAAATCAAGTAGGGAAACTCGAGTTCACACACTACTGAACGCGCACTCTTAAGTGCATCAACAGTGCACTGTGAATCGGAGCGTTTCACAGGCCTGTCACAGATAAGAAATGCTATCAAAACGAAATCCTACAAAAAAATATACTACTGGCCGGCAGCAATTCATACCCGGACAACGTCGGGACGGGCTGCTAGTTTGTAATAAAGGTGGTCAATTCCATATTAAGCGCCTTCTCTACTACCTTGGTTGGAAATGGTAGTCTAGAGATCGGTTTGTAGTTAAGAGGATCACCGATGTCCAAGTTAGTTTGTTTTAGAAGGAGGAGTATGGAGGCCTTCTTCCACTCAATAGGGAAAGATCCATAGTTGAACATCCTGTTGAAGAGAGGGGTAAGATAGGTGGCTGTTGCTGTTCTTAAGGGAAGAATTGCTGGAAATGCGACAAATATCAACTTTAATAACAAATAGACCGGGGCGAAAGACATCTGGCATCCCGTGATAGAAGATGTCTGGATTTTGAAAAAATATGAATGTGGTAGGTTTCCATACAGACAATCCTAGTGTCTCCTATTGAGCAGCCAGCCTTGCTACAGTGAGAATAGGTTTTGTGTCTTTTTCACTGTAAGGATATGTGGAACAGTAAACATTTACATGTCTTACTTTTAAATACAATACACCATGGCTTCTCAGCAGTAATGCCTACTTAGGGGTGACTTACTAATATTTAAAACAAAGGTTTTGATCTACCAAAAAATTCAAATTGGCATTGTAAAACTGCATAGCCAGGTTACAATGGCAGGTTTGAAGACAGATTTTCTGGGTTACTGCAGTGGCTGGCACAATGGGTGCTGCAGCCAAATGCAACATTTAGCTTGCCGTCCTTGGGTACACTTGGTGCAATATACTATGGACTAATAGATAATTTCAATATGCCTTAAAGTGTATAGGTAGCACAATCACTTTACTACTGGTTGGCAGGAGTAAAGTGTGCAGAGTTCTATGGCCGACAAAAATAAAGAACAGCAAAAAGCCAAAAAAATCCAGTGTGACTCTGAAGAAGGGCACATTTCTAGCATAGCCCCCACCTACCCCAGACAGAAGCTAGGGCAGACTAATCAATACCTAGTTGGGCATTCACGCTCAGGCTCTAGAACGTGGACAATGTGTTTCTTCTGCAGTGGCAACTCTCTGTACTTTATCCCTCTGAACTCAGTAGTATCCTTGTATCACCCTTGTACTCGGCCACTGAAGTGTATCAGGTGCAGATGTATCCCAGTAGGCAGACAACACCACCATGGCCAACAAAAGGATGAGGCCATTCTGCTCTAGACCTGGAAAAATTGCCCATAAGGCACATAACCAACAGAGGCCACTGGCAGGTGTAAGTGCCGGAGCTAGGAACCTGGCCATCTACTGCCAGGTGGAGGCTCCAATCTACAGCCTTGGACAGGCTTCCCACGCTGCTGTCGGGTTGATAAGGAGTCCCCCACTTGCCCTTGAGATTTTCCTGGAGTGGGGAGCTACACCCTCAGGAGATACACTCTTTTTCCACTCTTAGTTCTACCACCTCAGTGGTGTTATTCTGAGACTGGACTTTCAGAACAGGGCTGTACCCTTTCATGTCAGAGTCTTTACCTAAGACCAATGTAAGAAATTGGGGGGCATATTATCAATGACAGGCGATACATTATCGCGGCTTTTATCGGCAGGAAACTGCCGATAAAGCGGCGATAATGGCCTTGATAATATGCTCTGTTAGACGGGGACCTGGGGGGTCGGCCGAGCACAAGGGGAGAGGCCTCCGGTGAGGTCCGTCTCCCGCGATCGTACAGACAAGTAACTTCCCCTCCCACAGAGGGACACCACACGAAGATAAGGTTAACACACTTTATAGGCAATTCTTAAAGTAAGCAAGTACGGTACAAGGAGATCAGGACACGATGATCCTCTCAATTCTAGTCTCTAGTAGGAAAGGGGGGTAGCGGGACAGTCTTGGTGCCCACTGGTACTGAGGTGAGACGGTGGTAGCTCACAATCCTCGAGCTCGGCGGTCGGAGGGGTCGAACCGTGGCGGTGCCAGCCGGTCCCGAAGAGGTCGTGGGTGGCAACGGGCCGCGGCAGCGCCAGCAGGTCCCGACGAAGATGATGGTTACGACGGGCCGCGGCAGCGCCAGCAGGACCCACGAGGATGGAAGTTACAACGGGCCGCGGCAGCGCCAGCAGGACCCACGAGGATGAGGGTTGCAGAAGGCCGCAGCAGCGCCAGCAGGCAGGACGATAGTTCACAAGGCAAGGCTGCGGCAGCGCCAGCAGTCCGTCAAGGATGAGTTCTTCTCCGTGTCTCTCGGCTCCAGGATACCACTGCCCCCCTGCTCTGGAGCTGCCCTGGTTATAGGTCTGGCGCCCTTTGATGTCCGGGCCCTCGCCCTTGGAGGTCGGGAGGTCCGGGATGAGGGAGTCCAGACACCCAGCAGGGGGGTGGAGCCAGTGCCCGGGGAGGCCGGGGGCGATCGGCACCTGGCGGGGGAGAGCCATCGACACTTCTTTCTCCCATTAACCTACCAAGTGGTCCGTTCACCTCCTGGGGGGATGGTGGTGCCGGGATGTCGGGGCCTGGCCAGGCCCAGGGTTGGGGTCGAGCTGAGGCCACGCGGCCGCGTGGTGCAGTGTCCAAGATGGCGGCTTGGCCGGGCAATGGTGCTGACGGTGGCCCGGGCCCGTGCCACAGAGATATCCGGGAGCAGGCGTCCCATAGGGTTGCGGGTTGGTTCTGTGGGTAGCACCCGGAGAGCCGGTGTCTGGGCCCTGTCATGCGGGGAGGGAGCGAGCCCTTCATGGGGCCTGTCCAACATGCTCTATGAATTCCAATCGTAGCCCATGTTAGATGTGAAGGATTAAGGGAAGAATAAGTAAAGACCTCTGTTAAGGAATATATACAACTTAGAGGTATTAGTGGCACCATGTTGTATTTAGATCTCCCTTTAACTCAGGGGAAAGCTCCCTTTCAGCTCGATTTAGGGCTCAGGTGGTTTGGCGACATATAAGCTTTCCGCTTGTGCCTAATACGTTCAATAGCAGACCGCGGGTTTGCCTGTATGATGATGCATCTCCCCAGTCCTTCCTACATTGTATTTTTTGAGAGTTTTTAGGTTGTACTTTTTTTTTTCACAACAAATGTTATTGTCAGCAGTCACAATGGGCCTGGCAAGGCCGTGTAGCCAAACAATACAAGATACAAGGGAGCTGTAGTGTCATGGTATTGCTACACTGCATATCACGCCTAGCCACATTGCTCTGTTATTGATACACTTACAACCACGTCCATCTTGTATCTCTACATTCATTGTCAAGTATTAATCTATGTAGGCCGCTGAAAAGGGTTCCAGAAGCAGCCCACGGGCCGGAAAGGAGCAGCAGACCACCCCACTAGGGCCCCAGGTAGATCTCAGACAGTGGGGGGCCCAAAGGCAAGCCGGATTCCACCCAGGGCCACAGCGCAGGGGGCCGAAGTAGGCCGCCCGGAGATAGTCGGGTGCCCTGCCCGCGGCCCGACACGGCCCTCGATGGCTTGAGGTGCCTCAAGTTCCCCAACAGTATGCCAGCGCCCCCCCCCCCGCGGGAAAGTATTTCATGTGGTGGGACACGGGCCTCACCTATCGGGAGGAATGGGGGTTCCCAATCAGGCACCACGGCCCGGATCTCTTCAGCGCACCACACTAGGCCGTGCAGGCCTGAGGGGGACATGCCGCAGCCTGATGTGACCACCGAGTCACAGGCAGCCCTCCGCAGTGCCTCCCGCGTCGCTGCCACCCACCGTCCCACCTCGTAGACCTCCATGAAACAATCTGAAGGCAGTAGCCAACGAGTCCGCTCCAAGCAGCACGCTGCGGAGCCAGTGCGTACGCGAGGCCGGGGATTATCAGGCCTCTGCGTCGATATCATGCCACACCGCCTCGCTGGCATGGGGGGGGGGGGGACACAGGCAGGTCCCAGATCACCGGCGAGCATGCAGATCATCCAGAGGTAGCCGCAACGCTGTTTCAGGGCCAATGATGGCAGGATAAATCGCAGATTATGACGGGCTATGGGAGCTTTACTGAAGCACGTCCACCATGTCGACTGTTTAGCCATGCCCCCCTTTTAGGTTGTACTTTGACCTATTTTTAAAACCTTTTTTAAGGCATTTAGCTTACAGGCAGTGCAGAATTTCGTTACTCCATTTGCAACTTTTAAATCAAGCAGAAGTATGCTTCGGAGTTAGCTATTTAAGGTAGCAGGATAACTGGCTGTCAGTTCTGTGTCTTTATGTTTTATGTCTGTTTAGTCAGATAATTTTCCCATGGGGGGCGTGGCTTGGCCCCCAGCGGGCATGGACGTACCGGGGTGAGCGCTCCGCTGCTACCGGTGCGAACCCGCGGACCGAGCGACTTTCGAGCATCGAGGGTTATAGGCATCGCCCTCGGAAGGTGTCGGGCATGCCCTGATGTAGCCTTCGATAACGACAGAGGCTTCCTTCACTAATTGCAGACGGAGTAAGTTCCGGCGCGGCTCGCTACCGAATGCGGCCGCCATTTTGTTTTTTCATTTTTCCTTTTCCTCGGCGTGATGCGCTCGAAGCATTCTAATGGTTCGAAACTAGCTCCTGCATCTTATGACGCTCTGCAAAGCCTCTCACAAAGTTTTTTCTTTCTAATGAGCGACCCAACTCAGCATTAGGGTGCTTTCTCTCCACTTTTTGCTGTTTTTAGGCGGATATTTTGGATTTCACTTATGGCAGCCATTTTGAGTCCCTCCTCAGCATATATCCTGCTCTTTCAGCTGCTATCTCATGTTTAGATGCTTGGAATTTGATGCTCAGGCCTCTCTCTCCTCACACCTCATTAACATTTTCCAGCTTCTGTGTTCCTGCCACTTTCATTACCTTTCAAGTTGCTTGGAGACGCTTATCTGGTGTCTACGTCTCATGGGCAGGAATGAGGTGCACTTTGCTTCTATCAACTCCAGGCAAATTTTTCTTAAAAATGTCATATTGTTTTCTGCTTTTTCTAAATTCGAGGCTTCTCAGTTATCTTCGCCTCAGGATACAATACTCATGATGGATCCACTGGGACCAGCCACGGGGAAAGTCACCTCCAAGCGATTGAAAAAAGACCCTCCCTCTCCACCTAAGTCACTCTCGTCAGTCTCTGTGGAGCTTTTACTGGAGGAAATTAGGGCTCTCCGCCCCTTCATGGAGGAAACCAATGCCAAGTTGCAAGTGTTGATAGATAACTGGTCGCAAATGGATGCAAGATTTATGTCAGTGGAAAAAGATGTCTCCTCTCTTCAAGAAACCTCCTCAACGGTCTCCCACCTACACTCACAAGTCTCTTCCCTTCAACGACAGGTGGAGGAGCTTGAACATCATAACAGGCGCAATAATCTGCGTCTCTACACCCTGGTGGAAGGTTGTGAGGGGAATGACCCCATTGCCTTCTTCAAGTCTTTCATCCCTAACCTCCTACATATGCCATAAGGCACCATGCTCAATTTTCAGCGTGCTCACAGACTGGGCCGACTTCCTTCTTCAGCATCCACATCAACAAGACCGAGAGGAGTTATTATGTATTTCTTGGAATATACAGATCTTTTGAAAGTCTTATCAGCAGCTAGAGCCTCTCCCCGGATCACTTGGTCTGGATCTTCCCTGTTTTTTGCGCAGGCCTATGCTAAAGCCACAGCAAGCCGACGTAAAGCTTTTCTTGATAGGCGAGCAGTTCTTCGATCCCTTGGTGCCAGATATGGACTCTTCCACCCATGTCTCTTCAAAGTCACCTACAATAACAAAACAACGACATATGAAGCTCCTGTGCGTCTACGAAGTTTCCTGAACTCATGCAAACCAGCTGACATGGACCTTTCTGGTCCCTCTGCTTCCTCTCCTACTTGAGTCCCTTGACTCTGTGTTAATGCTCTTCTCCTGATTTTTATTGTCATTCATTTTGCTTTACATGTTTGCGTGCCCCTTGGCATGTTTTTCTCATAGTTGACATTTTTCCTGCTCATTTTTCACGTCTCCAGTATTATTGACAAGATGGTTTCCCTTTTTGCCGTTTAATCTTCTCGCTCATTCTTTCCCTTCTGTCTTCGTAGTTTTTGAACCTCGTTCCGTGGTATTCTCCCGGTTGTGCCTCTTGCTGACCCTGGAACTTCCATTTGCTCCATGTGGTTCCACCCCCTCCTCCTTTTGTTCCTGGTTTTGTTCCTGGCTCTGTTCCTGGTTGTACCCCCTGGCCCTCCCCTTTTTGTAAGTACGTTTTTTCTTCAAATATTTCAAGTATTTGTTTCGCTGTGTGTCATCCCTATTTTTTCCTCTTTTCTTATCTCCTTCCTTTCGGTAGGTGTCTTTTTCTACTACTTCCCTTCACTTAATATCTTGTGTTCCTTTCTCTGGTGTGGTGTCTGCTCACTGTCTCATGCTCATTCATCTAATGTAAAATAACAATCCCAGGCGATCTAAAATATGCAACAAGCAATGTGAACCAGCAAGTAATAAAATAAGCTTTACGAAGAAATATTTTCTTTGTATAAAAATCACAAATTTTAATTATTTCAATCAAAATACAAATTTCTTAAAAATTGATAACACTTATCAATTATATCAAAATGTACATAAATATATATCCTGATCAAATGAAGTCTTTAAATGGTGATGGTTTTTTCAACGCGTTTCGACACAGTGGGTGTCTTCATCAGGAAAGTACCATCATATAATCAATCTAAAACTATTTTTTCCCCCCGCAAACGGACTGCCAGAGCCTCTATTTTAACTTCAATGTTCGCTCCAGGTTTAAACCGCGTGGTGTCCGCGGAGTAATGCAATCATGGTGCCAAAATCGCTCTTATTTTCAATGTGTAAAGGTGAAATGTTTTACTGAGAATTCACGTAATGGAACGGGTAGCAATGAAAACAAACTGGAGTTTTTAATTGCACAAACGGTCGCTTTGATGAGTCGACAATGATTTCGAGGTTAAACACGCTACCTTGATGGATAACACAGAGGTTGTGCTGCCGGAGAGGCTGAGCCCAAATTAAAAATTACTGCACTATGTAACGGGGCAATTAGCACGTGTCTTCAGTAGGCGACAATGCTTTTTTATCGTTATGTTTATATATACATGGCAGGAAGCGGCTTTGATTACAATTAACGCTAGCCGCAAGGATAACGGTGATGGTGTTAGTCTTTGTGGGACGATAAAGCCTCCTGAAAGCTACCACTCTGCATGTGATGTCGATCTGCAACCATATTCATTCATCATCACCGTTTCGTATCTCATTCCTTAGCATATATTTAATTTTTCATATTTATCTCATCCTCTCTTTTCCTTGTTTATCAGCTTTTTTGTCCACTATATTGTGCTCTATTGAACTGTTCTTCTTCTTCTTTTTTCTTTTACATAAGCTTCCATCAATTTTTTGTTCTTTTCTTTTTATGGGCTTTTTCTATGAATTTGTTCGAGTTGTATGTCATAGTATATATTTTAGTCTATGTCGTTCAGAGTTGTTACATGGAATGTTAAAGGTATTAATTCCCCTATCAAAAGACAAAGAATTTTATCTCATCTAGCCAAATTAAATGTCGATTTTGCATTTCTGCAAGAAACCCATCTCTCTGATGTAGAATCTGCAAAACTCAAAAGAGGCTGGGTGGGCGAAGTGTATTATTCTACTGGTGATGGCAAACGTAACGGGGTAGTATTTTTATGTGGCAAATCCCTCTCTCATTCTTTGATAACCCAAGAGTCAGACACCATAGGTAGATGGATATATGTCAAATTGTCTCTCAGAGGTGTTCCAATCTCTCTCCTCAATGTTTATGCCCCTACTGGTGGCGACACTACTTTTTGGCACAAGATGTCTACACATATCACCAATTCTGTTGATGATAATTTCATTTTAGCGGGAGATTGCAATCAACCTCTTAAACCCCTTTCTTGATAGAAACTCCAAAGTTTCTTATATCCCAAACAAGTCCCACAAACTTTTTGCCCAGGCAATTTCACAACACAAGCTCATTGATGCTTGGCGCCTTTGTAATCCGACGACGAAAGAGTTTACTTTTTACTCACGCACCCATCATTCCCAGTCTAGGATTGATTATATTTTTGTCTCACACAACATTGCCCAAACTCTTACTAATGCTGAAATTGGTCCCATCTTACTGTCGGACCATGCGCCCTGTTTTAGTTAATATTGATATTTTGCCTAAAATTGTTGGGCATAGGAGATGGCGCTTTAATAACATTCTTCTCTTAGATCCCAAGTTTAATACCTCTTTCACTAAATTTTTTTATGAGTTCTTTGAGATTAATGATACTCATTCCATACCCAAGCATACCATTTGGGATGCTTTTAAAGCTGCAGCGAGAGATTTTATAATTGGATATGTTGCCAAAAAACGAAAAATTGCCCGCATATTCACTGGAGATCTTCTTCAGAAAATCAAGAGATTGGAACACACTTATTTGACTTCACATTCTCAAGACCGTTTGACAGCTCTTGTTGATGCTAAGATGCAATTTAACAAAAAATCTACAGAAGATGCTTCCCTGTACTTATTGAAGTCTAGTGCAAAGTTTTATGGGGGTAGAAATAAAGCCGGGAAAATGTTGGCAAACTATTTGAAAGTTAAGCATAATAAGTTAAATATTGAATCTATTTATGATAATAATTCTGATCTTAAATACAAAGATGATATTTTAACCGAATTCTCTCTTTTTTACAAAACCCTTTACTCTTCTGAAACTCAACCTTCCCCCAATCCCTATCACATTTCTTTTGCAGCATACACAAACCTCAATGCTTTTCCCTTGATCTTACCTCCTTAGAATCAGATATATCCGAGCAAGAGTTACTCTCCGCACTTCAAAATCTCAAAAAAGACAAAGCCCCTGGACCAGATGGTTTCACAGTTGAATTCTACCTTCATTTCTCAAAACTACTAATACCGAAATTGCATTCTCTAATAGGCACTTTTGTTACCCTGGGGGGCTCCTCAGGCTCCTTTTCTGACGCTCACATTTGCCTTATACCCAAGGAGGGGAAGGATACCAGATATTGCAAAAATTACAGACCCATCTCTCTGGTTAACATCGATTATAAAATATTCGCTAAATCGCTTGTGGCAAGATTAGACCTCCTACTACCTGACCTTTTGGGTGCGGAGCAGTCTGGATTCATTAAAGGACGCTTTATTACTGACAATACTAGACTTTTGTTCAATGTCCTGTCGAAATCCTCCCGTTTACAACATTCTCTTACAGCGATTGCATTGGATGCCGCAAAAGCATTTGATAGGGTTGAGTGGACCTATCTTTTTTCTGCCCTCAAATTGTTTGGTTTTGGCCCTAAATGTATTTCTTTAATATCTCTTCTTTATTCTAATCCCCGTGCAGCAGTCTGTGCCAATGGTTTAGTCTCCTCCTTTTTCGACCTAGGTAGAGGTGTCCATCAGGGGTGTCTCTTGTCCACGTTTCTTTTTAATTTGGCTTTAGAGCCTTTCCTCTCCAAGATTCGCCAACACCCTAATATTCACGGTTTTCAAACCATGAACTCTCACATCAAACTTGCTGCATACGCTGATGATATTTTGCTTTTTATATCTAATCCCACTGAATCCATACCTGCCTTTTTAGATGAGGTACATGAATATTCCCTGATTTCTGGCTATAAACTCAACAATGACAAATGTGAGATTTTGCCCTTAACAAAATTTACTTTCAAACCTGATTTTAGCGCATCCAACTTCACTTGGAGTTCTTCACATATTAAATACTTAGGATTACACATTACGCCCTCACTTTCGGACACAGTCTCTCTATGCTCAAGCAAATGCATCCAAAAAATATCAGATTTAACGACCAGATGGTACCCTCTTTATTTGTCATGGTGGGGTCGCCTTGACACTATTAAGATGATGCTCTCCCCCATAATCCTCTACACAATTTCTAATATCCCAGTGCCCATTCCCTCAAAAAAATGTAGGAAAATCAATTCAGTCTTATCTTCCTTTCTATGGAATGGGAAGAAATCTTGGATGTCTCTTACTAGACTCATACGCCCAAAGTCGGAAGGTAGAGTTAATTTTCCAGACTTTCCGGCCTACCAAAAGGCATTTCTATTGGGACAAGCTTCATATTGGTTACAGGATCTTGTTGATCCCTGTCCTTTATGGGACGGTTGAGCGTCTTTCACTCTCCCCTATCTCTTCTGCTGAATATCTTTCCTTTTCTCGCAAAGCCCCTTCACTATCCACTCCCTTACACAAGTTTACCACCAAACTGCTTTTATCCTCCACTTCCCCTCCCCCTACTACAGTTGCTGATTTCCTTAATTCTACCATTTGGCGTAATCTGAACCCATTATTAACAATAAACCCTTTTACTGGAAATCCTGGAGGCATAAAGGATTGATCTGGGTATCTCAATTATTCTCACATTCAACTTTTATACCTTTTTAACACTTTCCCAATCTTTTGACTTACCTACTTCCTTTGCTCACAAGTACCTTCTTCTTAAGGAAGCAGTAATGTCCACTTATACTCAACTCTCACATGCTCCTCCCACTCCTCCTACTTCCACTTCACAACTCCATTCCTTTTGGCGAACCACATCTAGAGCTTCTGCTATTTACAAGCATCTTCACACCAGAGAGTCCACTAGGCCTAAAACTAAGGCGGAAGAACAATGGGAATACGATTTTGCTACATCCTGGCCAATTTCTTTATGGGATAAGGTATGGACTAAAATTCAATCATCCAGAGCAGCGACCTTAACGCAATCCCTGTCCTTCATTTATAATAGACTTCTCTTTACACCGTCTGACCTTAGCAAGAGATTTTCCACTATCCCGGACCTTTGCTGGACTTTCTCTTCCACACACGCCACTTTATTTCATATGTTATTCTCTTGCAATGCTGTCTATGCCTAGGTCCCAAATTAATGTCATCTTTCACACTCACATTCCTTTCTCTTTCACTCACATTTTCCTTGGTAGTCTTTCCTCTTGCTGGGAGGATGTCACACTCAATGTTCAAATTATTGATTTGTTGCTGGCTGTTACGTTTCAGCAGATCACTGCCAATTGGAAGAACTTTTCAAACATTTCCTTTAGAGCATGGTGGTACAATGTATGTCATAATCATAGACTGGATACTGCTTTTGTCTTTCCTATTCATTTGGCGACAAAACGTATTGACCTATGGCTTCCTGCTACACTATATCTTGATGTATGTGGTAAACGCTCATTTCATTTACAGCCTGTCCAACAAGAAGTCTCCAAACCCCCCTATTCACCTTTGACATTCCTTATTTCCTCCTTATTCTTTTATACCTCCCTTCTACTGCATGTCTTATATTTACAATTTTTTATCCCCTTCATTCTGCTTTAAAGACCGCTTTTAGTTTTTCTTTATTGCTCTTGTTGTATTGCTTTATTTGATTGTTATTATTTCTTCTTGAATTGCTTTTGTATTTTGCATTGACACCTTACTTTTGACCAATAAAATTCTTTTATGAACTTAAAAAGATAATTTTCCCATACAGGGTAGTGTTTTTTATTCGGTTCATAGCGGACGCTTAGAGGGTTTTAATATAAGAATTATTGTTTTTTGGCGGATTTTGTCATTTTCTGTGTAGCTGTTATCTATTCCGATGTATTCTTTTTTACCTGTATATTGTACATTCATTTTTATTATTTTATTCCCTGTTCTATGAATGATGTATTTTGTTACTGTACTTTTACGATTTTATTCAAAATCGAATAAAGGTTTTTGAACTGAACTGACAAACATCTGATAAGGGGAACCAGTGATGTGATTTTATAAAAGTTTTAAGTAGTAATAGCACTAAGAAGAAGAAAGTGCCAATGATAGTCAATGGTCACAGTAGAACAGCACCAAGATACAATTTGACGCTGACTGTGATGGGTTGCTAGTCTGAAGCACTAACCGCACGTGCTTTCACTGCAGGAAAACAGATAGACCGGCTGTGAAAGACCAGCCAGCAACAAGCTTCTCCCTTTGTTCAGAGTCTGTCTGCAGTTAGTCTGATTACTAAGTAAAAGTTACACTTCCAACATCAATTGGCCTTAATGAACACAAAACGTACCGTTGGTAATGCTCTTTCTAGTAGAGACTCTATCTTACCACAAATTTCTCAGCTTATCCATTTTCAGCAGTACTTCTAGGCTCCGGTATGTCGCCCTCTGCAGCTCCGCACTGACGTCATTCTGCTACGGAAATGATGTGCAGGGCCCATATAGGCGCCATTACGGGTTGCTGATGTCAGTTGCCTTTGCTGCTGTCTGCCCTCTTCGACGCAGAACCCCAGCAGCAAATTGGCTTTGACCTGTGTGTATATTCCTAGATTTGGGATTTAATTAATTTGTATAGCGGGGGGGATGGGAGGGTCGGTCAGGAATGCGTGATTAGATAGATTCTCTACCAGAAAGAGTGTTACCGAAGGTAAGTAACTTGTTCTTCTGCTATAGACGTCTACCCACAGATTCCTCATCTTTTGAATAGATACTAAAGCAGTACCTACGGTTGGACTGTGAATTGGATGAAACAAAATAAGTCCTGTAGGACTGAGTAGGCAAAATGACTCTGAGTGATCCTGGTTGTCCAGACAGTAGTGCATTGTGAACGCATGGAGTGACACCCACTTAACCGCCTGGTAGATATCCACGAGAGGAACTCCGCTTGCCAGCGCAGTGGTAGCAACTTTGGCCTGATGGAATAAGTTTAAAGTTCTTCTGGAGGCTGCCTTTTGGCCAATATTTATCAGATCTTATTGCAGAGTACGATCCAACAGGACATGGACATTTTCTGCACGGCCGTGCTTTATTTCACTCCTGTGAACCCCAAAAAGAGTTGATTTTCCACTCGGTGGTCTTTAGTATGAGCTGTGTAAAAGTTCATTACTCTTTTGGGGTCCATGCGATGGAATCGCTCCTAAGATGGGTGAAGCGGAGCATAGAATGCAAAGGCAGGGTGATGGTTTTGCCAACGTGGAATAGCGTCAGAAATACGGTGAGGATATTCACAGAACAAGCATGTGCGGGAAGAAGGTGGTGAACAATGGATTGACGCAGAGATCTTGCAGGTCACTCACTCTCTGCTTCGATGTTGTAGCAATGAGAAACGGTCTTGAGGGTGAGAATCCGCAAAGGGCAGCTGTGAAGCAGCTCAAGGGGAGCACACATTAAAGATGCGAGTACCAAGTTAAGGTCCCAATACGGGAGGAAGCGAGTGTTGAAGCCCTGTCTGAAAACGCATCCCAACTGGTGGTTTAAATAATGAGGGCAACCGAAAGAAGGGTGAAAAATCTAAAGGTACCCCTTAACTGTGTCCAAAGCAAAGCCTTACTGTAAAGAGACACTTAACAGAACCACAGATAGCTTGGCCTGGAGAAGGTCAATTCAATGTGTGTGGCACTGAACCACATGTTTGTCCCAATAAAAGGTGTATACCATTTTTGTGAAAGGATGCCTGTCTGCCACAATGATTTAAATCACTTTTAGGGGAAGGTCAAAGGTTTTAAGCTGTCCCTGCTTAATCGCCATCTATGGAGGTGGAGATTGCAAAGGCCCGGGTGCAGAACCCTGCCCTGTTGCTGCCACAGCAGGTCCTCCAGGACGGGCAGCTTAATCAGAGGACAGGTGCTCAAACACGGTAGCTCTGGATACTATACTCTGCTTTCCCAATCGCAGGATGACTTGGGTCTGGCCGGTCCTCATCCTCTTCGGAACTCAAGGCAGGAGAGGGATTTGCAGGAGGCATGCAGGAGTCCAGAGTTTCACTCTAGGTGGAAGGCGTCTCCTTGAGAGAGACCTTAACTCCTGACATTGTTTGTTCTCAGCGGTGGCAAATAGATCGAGCCAAGCTTCTCCCCATTCACGGAAGAGACCTTGCGCCACCTCTGCGTGTAACTGCTCTTTCTGATCCACTGGCATTGATGGCTGAGCACGTCCCCCCTGGTATTCAAAGATCTTGGCAGGTAGTTCACCACCACCTGCTTTGTTGGTCCAGCCCAGGTGTCTCCGAGTAGCTCGTGAGCTCTCCAGCTACCTGTGAGTAGCTCTCCTGTGTTCAGCCTAGCCTACTAATATAGAAGCGTTTGCTTGGTTGAATTATTTATATGTATACTAAAATTTAAAATCATGTTCTCAAGATGAAAATGTGTCTATTTTAAGTGCTCATAAGCTGATGTTTGGCAAATTTTTTTTTGTTTTTTCCTAAATGTTTTTAAATATGAGTTGGTGATGTTTATTACTCATATTATTACCTTGATGCCAGGGGGATTGCAGCAATGGATTTTATGTATCACCCATATACCGTCTTTTCAAATTCATAAAGGATTTTTTTACATTAGTGCTGCAAGGAAAATGCTACTTACCAGTATGCATCTGTTCTTGGCATGTAGAGCTGCAGATTCACACACTATGCATAGATCGCCACCTGGTGTTGGGCCCGGATGTTTGCAGTTTGTTATTGTTAGGTGACTCCTCCTCTGGACAATAGTGCGCATGGGCATAGACTCCATCTTCAGATTGTTTTTCGCCAAGAAGGGAAATTATGGAGTTTTGTGAGAATAGAAAGAGATGTCCATGAATGTTGTATCTAAATAAGATAATACTGGAACAGATAACGGTAGCCAGGGACGTGGGTGGGCATGTGTGAATCTGCAGCTCTACATGCCAAGAATAGATGCATACTGGTAAGTAGCATTTTCCATTCGAGGTATATGAGCTGCAGATCACACACTATGCATAGATTGCATAGCAGTACTGTCCCTTTAGTGACGACCACCAGTATATGTTGCAGTAGTTTGAAATAGTGTTTTGAGTACAGCCAGGCCCACAGTAGCTTGTTGTTTTGCTTGCACAACTACACAATACTGTTTTGTGAATGTGTGCGGTGTAGACCATGTAGCTGCTTTGCAGATATCATCTAAGGGAATGTTTCCTAAAAATGCCATGGAAGCCCCTATTTTGCTCGAACGTAAAATGCTACTTCATGTGGTGGTGAAAAGGAAACAAAAAGCTGTTTTGTTTTGCGTAAAAGTTTTGTTCTGTCAATGTAGTAAAGAAGTGCTCTTTTTACGTCTAAAGTATGAAGAGCTCTTTCTGCTACTGTTTATTAGATGAACACTGGCAACTCTACAGATTGTTTGAGATGGAAGGGAGAAACAACCTTGGAAGGAATTTGGGATTTGTTCTGAGAACCACTTTGTTATGATGGAGTTGTAAAAATGGCTCTCGAATAGTTAGTGCCTGTAGCTCACTGACTCTTCTGAGAGTTGTGATAGCCACAAGGAAAGCAACTTTCCATGTAAGAAATTGTAGTTCACATTTATGCAGAGGTTCAAATGGAGGACCCATTAACCTAGTGTGGATAATGTTTACATTCCACACTGGAGAGGGTGGTACCCTGGGAGGAATTATTCTTTTGAGGCCTTCCATAAATGCTTTAATGGCAGGTACTTTGAATAATGACAGATATTGTCTATTTTGCAGGTAGGCTGCTATGGCAGCGAAATGTAACCTGATTGATGTGTAAGCTAGATGACATTTTTGAATATGTAGTAGGTAACATATGATGTTTTGAATAGACGCATTTAAAGGATGGATTGTGTTATTGGTACAGTATATCACAAATCTTTTCCACTTGGCTGCATAGCAGGCTCTAGTGAGGGGGTGTCTAGCTTCTTTGATGACATTCATACAATCAGAGGGAAGATTAAGTTACCCAAATTCTAGGATTTCAGGAGCCAGATTGCTAGGTCGAGCTGAGCTGGATCTGGGTGTCTGATCTCTCCATGGTTCTGTGCTAACAGTTGTGGGGAGAGATGTAGTTTTTGGTGGGGGGACTACTGATAGTTCCAGCAAGGCTGTGTACCATAGTGTATGGCCCATGTTGGAGCAACTAGGATCAGTGTTAGTGACTGTTGTTGCAGCTCGCGGACTACTAGTGGAATGAGTGGGAGAGGCGGAAAAGCGTAGGCAAAGCTGCCTGACCAATTCATCCATTTCGCATTGCTTTTGGACAACAGGTGTGGATATCTGGCGGCGAAGCTTGGGCATTTTGTGTTTAAATGTGTGGCAAAGAGATCTATGTCTGGATGCCCCCACTTTTGGAAAAACAGTTGAAGGACTTGTGGATGAAGTTCCCACTCGTGGATCTGTTATGTTTGACGAATTAACAGGTCTGCCATTTGAGTCTAAATTCCTAGAAGATGTTGCGCTAAAAGTAATATGTTTTGAGGAATTGCCCTTCTCTATACGCTCTGTGCTAGTTGAGAGAGCAGCAGAGAGTGCGTTCCCCCTTGTTTCTGTAGATAATACATCGCTGTTATATTGTCCGTCCGGATTAAAACAGCTTTGTTTGATGCGTGTTTCTGGAATGCTTTTAATGCCAGAAAAATTGCTAGTAGCTCCAAATGATTGATGTGGAGTAGCTTTTGCTGTGGTGTCCACCTGCCCTGTATGGCGTGATGTGGTAGATGAGCTCCCCAGCCGGTGAACGATGCATCTGCTATTAGCACGATTTGTGGAACCGGCTCTAGGAACGGTCGCCCTTTGGAAAGGTTTTGGGTATTCCACCACTGCAGAGAGCGATGTGTGTGGCCGTCTACCAACACCAGATCTGTTAACTAACCTTGAGCTTGGTTCCACTGACGTGCTAAGCATTCCTGTAAGGGGCGCATCTGGAGTCTTGTGGGAGGTACTATGAATATACAAGAGGCCATCATCCCTATGAGTTGCATGAACACATGCTGGTAGCAGTTTGAACTTTGGGGCATATTATCAAGGGGGTTTATCTCCGCTTTTTTTGGCTTTAAAAGCCAAGAAAGCGGAGATAACATTATCTCCCTATTACCTAGCTGTCCCTAACACCAGTTAGCGACAGCTAGTAGGAGATAGCGACCATCTTGGGCCCCACTTTGCATGTCAGTGATATTTATCACTAATGACATGCAAAGTGGGCGTGCCAAGATGTTAGCGACTGGAAACAGTTGCTAACATCGCTATCTCCTATTACCAACTTTTGGAGATATTCGTGCTAAGCGCGATTATCTCCAAAAACTAACACCTGCCCCTGAGCAGTTCTTAGCCATGTTATCCAATGGGAGGTGGATAACATGGCTAAGAGCATTCGCTCGGTAATGCCTGAATATCGCTGACTTTTCAGCAATATTCATGCATTGCGGCTGATTTTTATCGCTTAGGAGATAAACCTTGATAATATCAAGGCTCCTAAGCAATAAAAATCGCCGCAGCTCGGTGATAAAAATATTGCCGCTAAACCAACATAGCGATAATTATCGCTAGTTGTTGGTAATATGCCCCTTTGTTATAAGGGCTAGCCTGCTTGCTATCCTGGCTGGATTGGGATGTACAAGACCTTTTGAGGTGTCTATTGTGGCACCTAGTTATTGTTGAATACCGGATGGTTTGAGGTGAGACTTTGGGTGATTTATTGTAAACCCTAATTTGCGCAGTAGTTGAATTGTGGTGTGTGTGTGACTTACACACTGAGTTTGTGACTTGGCTTTTATGAGCCAGTTGTCCAAGTATGGGAAGACATGAATCTGTTGTCTTCTTAAATGGACTGCTACCACTGCTAGACATTTTGTGAACACTCTAGGTGCTGTGGTAACTCCGAATGGGAGAACTTTGAATTGATAGTGCTGCCCGTCCACTACAAACTGAAGATATTTCCTGTGAGCAGGGTGAATGGGGATGTGGAAGTCGGCGTCCTTGAGATCTAAAGTTGCAAGGAAATCGCCTTGTTTGAATAGGGGAAGGATTTGGTGAAGAGTGACCATGTGAAAATGGTCTGATTGTATGTTTAGGGTTAATGGCCTGAGGTCTAAGATGGGCCTCAGGGTTCCATCTTTCTTTGGAATCAGAAAGTATAGGGAGTAAATGCCTGTGTTTTGATGTGGAAGGAGAACCGGCTCTATTGCATGTTTTTGCAGTAGGGAAACCACCTCTTGTTTTAGAAGTGTTAAATGTTCTGTTGATATTGGACGCTGTTTGGGTGGTATGTTGGGAGGAGTGGCAGTAAACTCCAGGCAATAACCAGATTGGATAATCTGTCTCACCCACCTGCCTGTGGTGATGTTATTCCAGACAGGTAGGAACTGGGTTGATCTTCCCCCAACTGGAGTAGGATAGTCCGGGGGAGTGACGGGAAGTCATTGTTTTGAGGTGGTGGCAGTACGAGTATTGGTAGTTTTGCCCCTACCTTTGCTGTTATTGCCCCTGTAGCCTCCTCTGTAATAACCTCTGGTAGGGGAGGTTTGAGTGGGACTCTTATATGAAGTGGAGGCATTATCTGTGTTGTAGCCTCTAGAGGCGCCCCAATAAGAGGAGCGACGAAAGGAACTTCTGGAAGCGTGCAATTGCAAGGCTCCCATTGATTTGGTGGTGTCAGTGTCTTTTTTCATCTTTTCTAAAGATGAATCTACCGTAGGTCCAATGAAGTGTTCCTGGTCAAAGGGTTGGTTCAGTATGGTAGTTTGAACCTCAAGTTTAAACACTTATATCCTTAGCCAGGCATGTCTGCGTAAAAGGACACAGGTGTTTATGGCTGCATCTGCGGCATCCAGAGCACACCGAATGGAGGCATTAGTTACTAGTTTACCTTTCTGTATAAGATCACAGGCTCTTGTCTTATGTTGATCTGGAAGGTGTTGTAGTAGGGTCTATCACATCTGGCTAGTAAAGCCTGTGTGTTCGCAATCCTCCATATGTTGGCTGCTTGTGACGCTGCTCTTTTGGCAGATGCGTCCAGGAGTTTTGACTCTTTGTCAGGTGGTGGAGCATCACCTGAGGTTTGAGAGTTGGCCCTTTTCCTGGCGTTTGAAACAACTAAGGAATCTAATGGAAGCTGTCCCTTACTGTATGTAGGGTCAGTCGGGGCAGCCTTGTACTTCTTTTCTATTGTAGGGTTAATTACTATAGCTCTAACTGGGTCTTTAAAGACTTCAGGAGCGTGTTTAATTGCCCCTTCTAACATTGGTAGAATGGAGGTGGACCTTTGGGATGTTGCATAAGTGTCCATGAGGAAGACTTCTTCTATGGGTCTGTTTGTAAGTTTACCCCGTGGCATTGTGCAGCCCTGTGTATTAGTTGAGTGAAACCTATAGTGTCCTCTGGAGGGGAGACTCTGGATGGGTAGACATCCTCCCGTGGTACATCAGGAACATCTGGTGTGCCATAAGTTTCCCATGGATCATTTGGGATGTAATGAATAGGCTCTTGTAGAGGTTCATTATCCACTTCGTCACCAGTGGTATCATCGTCATCTGGAGGTGGAGGAGATTCTATTGGTATGGAGATGGAACAGGAGAAAAGTATTGTGGAGGAGAAGGTGAAGAAGGGATCCTTAAAGGAGAGGTGGCAATGTCTCTTTTCTTTAAGGCAAGTGGAAATGGTGTAGGTTTGTCCATTTTCCTTTTGTTGGAAGGACTAATCCTAAAATGACCTGTTTCTGGGTCTATTTCCAGAGTCTTTTGTGTAGGAGCAGGCTGGAAAAGCTCTTCCTCTAAAGAGTTGGGTGTCTGTGTCGATATTTTTTGGGTCCAAATGCTGGAGACGGGGACGCGCTGGAGGTAACTTGGAGCGCCGGAAAGGGCTCACGCTGAATTTTTTACAAAGCACATGGGTAAAATCGCCGCTGTTTTTAAAAAGGCACTCACTGTATTTTTCTGTTAGTCCATACTCCCCGGTCCAACGCCAATTGTTTGGTTTGTATGGAGGGAGGCGGGACAAAGACCCGAGCTACAGGAAGTGATTCACTACTTCCTGGCCGGGCGACCAATCAGCTGCCTGCAGCTGTTAGCCCACCCACTACATCATTCCCTGCACTCCCAGACGCGAGTGGACGCGCTGGAGATAACTTGGAGCGCCGGAAAGGGCTCACGCTGAATTTTTAAAAAAGCACATGGGTAAAATCGCCGCGGTTTTTAAAAAGGCACTCACTGTATTTTTCTGTTAGTCCTTACTCCCCGGTCCACCGCCAATTGTTTGGTTTGTGTGGATAGAGGCAGAACAAAGACCCGAGCTACAGGAAGTGATTCACTACTTCCTGGCCGGGCGACCAATCAGCTGCCTGCAGCTGTTAGCCCACCCACTACATCATCCCATGCACTCCCAGACGCGCATCTGACGCGCCGAAGGCGCGCCTAAGGCCAGCCCGTCTGCGCCCATCCGCGCCTGTCCGTCGCCAGGAGCCAGGACCTCTGGTCATTTTAAACCTGATAATCCTGATAGCTCCTCTCGAGCCTTACCTACGCTCACCTATACTAGAGAATTCCTGTTGAAGCTTAGACCGGCCCCCAATTATGTCCCTTCGGAGGATGGCCCGAAGGACCTTTTTCTTGCTATAAGTGTAAGTACCAGCCCAGCCCCCTGCAGAACATAAAAACTACAGCTAATTCTATTACAACCAGAACACCATCTACCGCCGAGACACGGCCCTGCACGAACCTCCCTGTCGAGTCACCCCACCATACTACATGGATAGGCCTCCTAGCAAACGTTAGATTGCTCCCCCGACATGCCACTGCCATCTGGGATCTCTTAGAGGATACTAACCCAGATCTGGGATTTCTCACGGAAACCTGGATTAAACCCTCTGCGGTTCCTGCAATAGCTCTAGCTCTCCTACCCAGCTTTCGCATTCAAAGACTTGATAGGCTAGAACGAGCGGGCGGAGGTATAGCCATAATTCATAAAGAACATATACCAGTTACCATACTTGACCAGTTCTGTTCGAAATGATTTGAATGTCTTATTTTTAAAATTGAACTACATCCCCAACAGAGTTAGAAAGGAGCACTGGTTTATAGGCACCCTGGACCAATAAACGACTTTAATGGTCGTCTTTTAGAATTTATTGCCCCCCATATTGCTGCTAGCCGAAATTTCCTACTTTTAGGAGATTTTAATATTCACAGTGAGGACTTAAACAACTTAGACGCCAAAACTTGCCTAGAGGACTTGGCTTCCCAGGGGTTTCTCAAGCTCCACAGCGATCCCACTCATCTAGCAGACAACACCCTTGCTTTAATTCTTTCCAACTCTCAATTCATTGAATATAGAGATACTTTACTGCTCACTTGTTCGGATCACTCTGTAGTTAATTTCCATCTGACAAGCCCCCCCATCTCACCTTCTCCCTTGCCCCTCACAGATAGGTGGTACAGACCCTGGCATAAAATCAAAGCTCATCACCTTGCCTCTTCTTTTTCTACATGGGACAGTGACACCCGCAATTTCAATGTCGAACAACAACTAAGCCATTTTAACAACACTATCTCCAGTGTACTGGATGAAGCAGCACCTTTAAAACCGGCCACTCACCCCCACACAAACTCTACTGCTACTACAGAATGGTACTCCCCGACCCTACGTATTGAAAAGAGTGAATGTAAAAAACTGGAGCGCACCTGGCGACTCACACACTTAGAACAAAGACAGAACTAAATACAACTGCACCTTAGCAGCTTACTACAATAACATTAAAACAGCGTGCAAAATGCACATTACTCATCAATTGGAGAAGGCTGGATCCAATTACAGGGAGCCATTTAAAATAGTAAAAGCCTACTCTAGCCCATCAGCATGTGACACTGTGGAATCCCCCTCACAGTCCATATGCACTGATGTCGCGGAGCATCTTATCCTGAAAATTGATGCCATCTACCAGAAAATGATTGCTGCTAACACTTCTTCCCTTCCCCCCACGGTCTGCCCTCCTGACACTTATACCACATTTGCCCAACTCCACACCTTTCCTCAGCTTCATATGAAGGAAGTTATATCCCTTATAGAAGCAATGAAATCTGGCTCACCCTTGGACACCATCCCGGCCCGGATTTCTACTAAATTTGCGGAACAACTAGCTCTCCCGATCTGAATTGCTCCCTTAGGGAGGGCCACCTTCCATCGGCTTGGAAAGATGCGCAAATCAAACCCAACCACCGAAATCACTAATTATCGACCCATACCTCTTCTACCCTTACAGGCTAAACTCATTGAAAAACACATTAATAGACACTTGTCTAATTATCTGGAAACTCACCAACTACTGGATATTTCTCAATCTGGGTTTCGGGCTAAACATAGTACCGAGTCCGCCCTTATTGAGGTAACTGACAATATACGCTTGGCTGCTGACAACGGTCAAGCACGGCTTTTGGTGCTGCTTGACCTGTCAGCAGCATTTGACACCATTTCACATCACATCCTTCTGGAAAGGCTCCAAGACATAGGCATTCAGGGGCTAGCACCGAGATGGATCACCAACTTTCATACAGACAGAACTCACACAGTTACCATTGGATCTTTTAGATCTGCCACTACCAAAGTGAGCAAGGGGGTCCCACAGGGATCCTGCCTTAGCCCTACCCTTTTCAATATATATGTCACCCCCCTGGCCAGACTCATGAGATCCTTGGGGTTTACTCCAATCTCATACGCAGATGACACCCAGCTGCCTGGATGCGTAACAACTTTTTGCAACTCAACGGGGGCAAATCGGAGATCATGTTGTTTGGAGGAGCTACCACTCTCTGGTCACCTACTTGGTGGCCAGAAGAGCTGGGAACCGCCCCCACTCCCAAAGAAGTGGTTAAGAACCTAGGTGTCAGAATTGATCACAAAATCACACATAACACCCATGCCAACACCACCGCAGGCTCCTACTACTATGTTCTTGGCCTCCTGCGTAGGATCTTTCCACTCTTACCCTCCTCTACAGAAAAAAACACTCATGCAGGCCCTAATATTGAGTAGGCTTGACTATTGTAATGCCCTCCTGTTTTCGGCCAGCGAAAGTGCCATTAATAAACTCCAGGTAGTGCAGAATACTGCTGCCCGACTTACCAACAATGCCCCATCTAGAACACCCGCTGGACCCCTACTCAATCAACTTCACTGGCTCCCCATAAAGAAAAGGGTAAAGTTCAAAATAGGCTGTATTATTCACAAAGCCCGTAATGGCAAGGGCCCCATGTGTATCACCAACAAGCTCTCCTCCTATATCCCGACACGAACTCTCAGGTCTAGCACCGAACATTTGCTCACCATTCCAGTGTCAAAAAGGCTTGCAGTGGTGGCAAGGCATATTCTTATCTTGCCCCCCGATTCTGGAATAACCTGCCTCCTCAGTTACGCTCAGGACACAATCTGATTCAATTTAGAAAGATGTTAAAAACCCACCTCTTCTAAATTTCTTCCCTCCTTGCTCTGATGTTCCTCCATCCCCAGCGCCAAGATACCCTCATGGGTGATTCAGCGCTATACAAATCAATAAATATCAAAAACATGTGGCTCAGTCTTTGGAGTTGTTTTATGCTCCTTTGGTTTAGACTGAGGAGGTTTTGTGGGTTCCGAAGGTTTGGTTGGGGTCTTTGGAACCGGTTGCTTGGTTGGCTCCAATGATTTTTGGGGGATCGGAGGTGCCGGGTGTTTTTGGAACCGGTTGTTTTTTCGCTTCCAATGTTTGTTTGGGATCCGAAGGTTGACTAGTGGGTTTCAGAACCGGTGGTTTCTTTGGTTCTGAGGATTTTTTCTGATCTGAAGGTTGAATGTATTTTGGTTTCGGTGCCAAATGTGCCGGTGTGGAACCAGGCTTCGGTGCGGATGGAAACAATGGTTTGTCTTTTGGTTTCTCTTTCAGTTTCTCTTTGGTTGGCGCCGAGGATGGAATTTTGGCACCGACGGTAGGCTGGCTCGGTCCCAAGTGGCCTGAAGGCTTAAATGTATACTTCTGTGCTGAGCCCGAAGGCGGGCGAGGGAAGTTTTGTCATTGTGTGTACCTAGGCCCAAAGGTGCAGGTGTTACCAAAGCGTTTGGATGGGTGGGTGGGGGGGAGGGGTCGATGTTAGTACTTACGACCCCTTGCCACGGGGTGATGTCTTCGACGTCCGACTCGTCGGCTTTGGAGGCCCTGAAGGTGCCTTCTTCCATTTGCTCCTATTCCGGTACATCGATGCCTTCCTCGAAGATGTTGTCTGGTATTGATGTGGATGATCGAGCCATGCTTCTTCGAGCTTGACGATCTCTTATGGTTTTCTTGGAGCAGAAAGAGGCACAAGCCGGACAGTCTTTGGGCTTGTGTTCAGGTGAAAGGCAGAGGTTACACACCTCATGAAGATTGGCTTGTGGAAACGTGGATGCACATTGAGGACACTTTTTGAAGGCAGTCCTTTCCATGAGCCAAGAAGGCCTGATGGCGCAGCTAGGCCCGAAGGTCTGCTTCCAAGACTTGAACTGAAGTAGAAGTTAGTAGAGATGCGTGTCGAAAGGAAAACGCGATCGAGACAATACCGAAGTATTGGGTATG
Source organism: Lissotriton helveticus (assembly GCF_964261635.1). NCBI lineage: Eukaryota > Metazoa > Chordata > Amphibia > Caudata > Salamandridae > Lissotriton > Lissotriton helveticus. The sequence continues at coordinate 4,263,906 of NC_136065.1, forward strand.
GATTGCGCGTTGAAAGTCAAATCGGTAATGATACCGAACTGGAACGCGTGGAACACATCCGAGCCCGATGGCGGAAAAAAAAGAATCTGACGATGGATTTGATGCCCATGTGCACTATTGTCCAGAGGAGGAGTCACCTATCTTGTGACTTCCAAAGACTTTTCAAAGACAATAGCAAACTGCAAACATCTGGGCCCAACACCAGATGGCGATCTATGCATAGCGTGTGATCTGCAGCTAATATGCCTCGAACACCCATTTTCATACACTGATTTGGTCACTGCTGACAAGCTAGGATGGGGCGGCCTTTACATTGAAAAGAAGTAGCTCCTATTGTAGAAAGGGTTGGAGTCCCCTGGTTCCAGACATTTCCATAGACACAGAATCTCCTGGCACAATGTCTACGACTCCAGCCTGTTTGCTGCAATATCACATGGTCTTTGAGCCCTCGGACCGGTCTCCCTTTTATGGACTAAAGTAGACTTCACAAGCCAAGTAGATGGCCCTCGGCTCCAGGAGGATGGTATGGAGCCGGGCCTCCACTGTAGACCCGAGAACTCTGATCTCCACCTCTCATATGTGACTGCCACAACCCAACTCCAATGAAGGGGTGGCTCATAAAGGAATCACGTGTGACTTTGGCATGTTGATAGTGAACATCTGAAAATGATAGGAGGTTCACTGTTGTATGGAGGTGGTTGACGACTGCTTGGGACAAGCCCGTCTTCAACAGCCAATCATTGAGTTAGGGGAAGACTAAAACCACTGGCCTCCGAAGGTGACCCGCCACCACCGCCATTATTGTTGTGTACTCTTGAGGGAAATTGATGGGACTAAAGGGGGCACAGCTAACCAACATTGATCCTGTCCCACCATGAACCACAGGTGGCACTGATGCACTGGCAGGATTGGTATTTGGAAAAAGGTGTCCTGCAGGTCAAATGCCACCATCTTTCTCCAGTGTTGGGGGCAGACAAAACATGAGCCAGAGTGAGTATTGTGCATCTTTCCTTCCGGCGGAAGGCGTTAAGACAGCACGGCCTAAAATAGGATGAAGGCCTCCGTCCTTTTTGGCACCGGGAAGTAGTGGGAGTAACAACCACGACGCAGTTCGAATGCGGGCACCCTCACGTTAGGCCCTCAGACCCAAGAGTTCTTTCCTGCTGTAAAACAAACAGATGGTTCTTCATAGTTCTGGGGATGGTGGAAGGTGTGGCAGAGTGGACAGAAAGGGTTGGGGATAATCCTTCTGGATGATCTATAGGATCCAGCTGTCGGGTGTCACTGGCTGCCAGCCCGGTAAGAATTGCTGCATCCTGCTTCCAACCTGGTGGCTGTGCTCCACTAAGGGCATGTTAAAGTGGTTTGTCATGGGAGGAGGGTTAAAGGGGGGCAGCGGGTAGCGGTTTGACTGGCTCAGTGACCCTGACAAAGGGGTCCGTGCGTGCTACGGATGTGAAATGGTTGGGCACTCTGCTCAGACTGTATAGGTTGTTGATAGGGAGTGCTTGGCATAGTTTTATCCCCTTACTGTTCCCAAGTGAAACAAATATCCTGTGGAACACCTCAAGGCTTGAGTTTGTCGCACATTCATTTTGATATTAAATATTTATATCCAAACCTTGATTTCTGTAGTCAAAGTTCTTGGCTGTGCCATGTTTTTATATGTGGATGATACCCAGATAATAATCCGGCTTGATCAATATCCCCCAGTTTCAGCAAGGCAAATGCCAATGTGCTGAATAGTAATGCAAAACTGTCTGTCACAATTTTTTAAAAATATTTACCAGTTCCCTCCATAATCCAAGCACTGTGTGTTAGAGGGGAGAGGGCCTTGGTTGGGTTATGCTTTCTGAGCTTTATACATTCAGTCTTTTATTTTACACAATCTTGTAACATTATTTCCATTAACGTTGCAGTTACCTCATTGGTTTCACTATCTTTCTAGTCGTCATTGATTTTTTTTTTACCAAGCTAGGTTACTATGTGCCACTATGCAATCTACCTCAACCTACAGAATAAAAATGGGAGTTTCTTAAAGAAGTTTTTTGTCTTCATGGCATTATCACTGAGAAAGAAACTCTGGCTATGACAACGTTCTGGTTGGAGGGATTTAATAAAGTGGGAATTGCTAATCACCATTCCATGATTTACCATCCTCAGACTGATGGGCGCTCTGAGCAACTTCACCCTTCAACATTCCCTAAGATACTTTGTGATGTTTTATCGGGGGAATGGTTTCCCGGGCTGCTGCTGGCAGAATGTTCAAAGAGCTCCTCACATAGGTTATTAGTGTATTTGCCTTTCTCTATTTATGAGGTTTCCATCCCTACGTGCTTCCATGATTCATTTGCTCCTTTAGTTTAGGTACTGTTAGAACACACAGAAAGGTTTAGACACAAGCAGTGCAGCATCTTATACAAGCCCGTCAAATCGCTTAAGGAACATTTGCAGACCGTATAAGACTTCTTGCTCCCACATAAAAGCAGAGAGATATAGTATGGCCATCTAACCCCTGGCTCCCATTTCCAACTTGCACTCTGCTAAGTGAGTTCTTTCTTTGTTTGGTACCTACTGCCCCCCTCAAACTCCACCCACTTTACCGCCTTTTCCGATCATGGCTGGCCATTCTAGACGGTACTGCTGTTTGGGGGAATGTGAGTATTGGACTTTGGCCCTTAGGGCAGGTTCACCCCTAGACTTTTAAATGGTGACCTGGCAATGGTGATTTTTGGGGTTCTGCGCACTTTCACTGTGTCCCAGTGGATAGTGCGTGCGCACTTTGAGTGCATGTGCTGAGCTAGGCCTGCCCGCCCATAGGAATGCATGGGAAATGTATGTGTCCCTGGTAGTTCCTGATGCGTGGGGTGTACAGGCTCGAGTTTAGTATGTGTGAACTCGTGAGAGTGAATGCTGCGAGATGGTGTATGCAGCATGTATGTGTCTAGAAGGGAAGTGCTACTTCTGGACATTGAGATATGTGTGCAGTGAGGGTGCTGGAGCGTGATTGGCTGGAGCTGGCTGGCATGCCAGGCTCCAGGAATTCTGGATGGGTCTGCCCGGTGGTGAGTGTGAGATTAGCATGAGTGATGTGTGGGAGGAGCGTACCTGTGTCCTGGATGGGCTGGGTTTTCCCCACACAATGCTGGCTGCGCCCCCCTGTGGTGTGTCTTACGACCCCAGCCTCCCCAGTGAATGAAATGGGTGGTTGGGCCATCAAGAGTGCTCCCAAGCCAGCTGCAACTGGTTTTCCCCCCACCCTGCACCTTGAGACAAAGGATTTACAGTATAAGGGGCTGTGACCCCATGAATGTGTTCTGCTTTTGGATCCTGCCGGAGGGGGCTGTTGCTGCTGCTGGGGCCAGGAGGACCGCCACTTGGGGTGTCTCCCTGCCTGGAGACCCAGTGTGCTGGCTCTGGCCCAGCCTTGCCCCCCTGCCTGCCTCCAGCCCTTGCTGGAGCCTTGTCCTGTCCTCCAGTGCTGGGGAGCACTGAGGATTCCTTGCCTGCAGCCCCGAGAGCGCTTCTCTCTGCCCTTCAGCGCTGGGGAGCGCTGAAGTCTCCTGCCTAGCGCTTGAAAGCACTTTATTTTGCCCATAGCGCTGTGAGCGCTGTATTTTGTCCTGAGGGCACTTGGGAGCGCTGTGTCTGCGCTTCTAGCGCTTAAGAGCGCTTTATTTCACTTGTAGCGCAGGAAGCGCTTTATATTCCTCACAGCGCCTGGCAGCGCTTTTATTCCTATAGCGCTGAGGAGCGCTTCATCTGTCACCGCCGGTGCCCACCCGGCATTGCCCCTCGAGATTCACCGCCGCAGCCCGGGGTGTTTAGAAACGTTGCCGGGCCGCTGCCAAGTGCAACCCGGAAGTGCCCGCCTCCCTGCTCGGGGCCGCGCTGGCATTGGCGGACACCCGAGGCAGGAAACCAGGCAAGCTGCAGCAGGACGTGGTCAGGTCCAACCGGAAGTCCCGCCTCGCCGCCGGGAGAGAAGAGCCCAGCAGCGAGGAGAGGCGGCGAAAAGGTGCCGGCGGGGATCCATTGCGGTGAGGAGAGCCCCGCCGCCCAAGAAGAGCCCCGGACCGTCTCTACAGGACCCGGTGAGTGTGGCAGTGCTGGAGGGAGGGGCGCCGGGACACATTGTCGGTGTCCGCCCCCCCCCCCCTTTCCGGTAGCGCGAGATAGCGCTAAGTTGAAGAGTGAAGCCACGAGAGGCTCTTGGGGGCATTTGTCTTGCTCTGAGTCCCCCGTGAGGGACTCCAACGAGTGCCAGTTGTCCTTCGAGCCCCTGAGAGGGGCTCATGGCGCCACAGTGGTTTGGCGAGCCAGAGAGGCTCCAACGAGTGGGAGCATTTCCTTTGAGCCACGAGGTGCCCCGGGGGCATCAGTTGATTTAGAGCCCAGCGAGGCTCTTGGCAGGCATTGTCACTTTGAGTCCCCAGAGAGGGGACTCCCATAGAAAGGCGCTGCATTTTGTTTTCAGAGCCCGAGAGACTCAAGGGGCGCATTTTGCCTTCAGAGCCCAGGAGAGGCTCCCAGCCCACAGCGTCTTTTAGAGCCCAGAGAGGCTCTGAGAGTGCCATTTGCTTTGCGAGCCCTGAGAGGCTCGAGTGCCCATTTCGTGTTGAAGAGCCTGAGAGAGGCTCAGGGCGCCATTTCTTGTCCAGGAGCCCAGAGAGGCTCCAACGTTGCTCTAACTTTCCCTGCACCAGTTGCCAAGCACTTTGTGGGCAACTGCCACGTTTAGGCCCTGACATTGGGACACAGGGACTGTCACAGGTGGTGACTTATCTGAGTTTTGCGCAACTGTGTGTTTTTGCTTACACCTCTGAATGAATGTTATGCATTGCATCATGTGTTATGTTCTTACACCCCTACAGGTATTGTGATACTTAGGTGGTTGTTTTCTCCCTAGTACAGGTGGTGCTAGTGAGGGCCTGGTTACCAGTGATTACTGGTTGTGTGCTATTTTGTGCTAAAGTAATTTTACATTCTAAGTGCTATTTCTGAAAGTGTTACTTCTGATTCCTGACAGTGGTCCAGGTGGCCCTGTCTTGTACATATCCCCTGTAAATTCTGCCCATGCCTCTGGCACATTGTAAAGTGTGTGTTTTATCTAATGTGCTTTGGTGTAATACAAAGGCTATTTTTATATAACCTTGTGTGGAGTTTCCTTTGTGGTGGGCCTTTGGGTGTTGTTGCTGGGGTGCGTGCGCAAATACTTAACTTACATCGCCTCCAAGTTTAGCCTTGCTGCTCGCGCCACGTTACCTAGAGGGTGAGCAGGGGTTGTCTTGGCGTGTAACTCCCTTGCCCTGACTTGGGAGTGGTGGTCTCTGACTGACTTTGGCGAAAGCCCTGGCCAGCCAGGGATCCAATTTCCAACATTGGCGGCAAGCAGTGAGGATAAGGATTTGTGTTTGCGTTGTACCACAGTAGTAACTGGCCACACTACAAAGCTCTGCATTTTAGATGACCACATTTTAGGGGATTGTTTTTTTGAAGTTTCATATTTTCTTCTCCTGAAGGTATCATTGTGCAATTGTGTCCAGTGCATTTGTCCCCCACCCTGCGCCCAGAGTCGGTACCTGTGTCACGTGTGGTCAGGTTGAGGAATCAGGGGTGGTAGAAACTGCCTTACCAGTCCGAGGGGAGGGTTGTGTGTGGATGAATGGTGTGTGGCACTAGGCAGGTGAGTAGGAGTTCTCTGGGATAGAGAGCTTGCTGATACCTTGTGAATTGTGTACTCCTGTGTTAGCTCCGACCCCTAGGTTCCCTGTGTAATCTTGTCTCTAGAATGTCTGCCAGAATGGAGCTGGTTTTTGATTTCAATGATCTAGCCACATACGGTATGTGGGAGCTGAGAAAGTTCTGTGAAGAGAGAGGCATAGGGGCGGATCAGTCAGGCTGGTATGCACTTAGGAGATGCATGGTCAAATGGCAAGAGGATCAATGGGATCTTGAGCGCAGTGAGGAAAGGGCCCGGGCCTCACACCAGGAGGGTGGTGGGTCTGTGGGGAGCCATGAAGATTCAGAAGAGGAGGACGAAGATGACAGCACCTGGATGCCAGTAGAGAGTGAGGACCCCATAGATAGGGAGTCCCTTGCTGGGTCCAGTATAGGAGGCAGCGCCTCATCCCTTTCCCTGTCCCCAGAGGAGCTGGAAGATAGGAGGAGAGAAAGGGAGCACCAGCTGGCTTTAGAAAAGCTCAGACTAGAGCATGCCCAGGCTATGGCACAGCTGGGCGTTAGAAAGCAACAGCTAGAGACCGAGAGGGTCTTAGCGCAGGAAAGGATAGAGGAGGCTGAGAGGGCCGCCACCAGAGGCAAAGTAGCTCTGGAGGGTAGACTATCCCCTGCGCACAGTTTTAATTTTCTGGACTCCCCAGGGAGGGGTGGGTCCAGTGGTGGCAGCTGTTTAAATGTTAGTGTAGACAGTCCCACTCCCAATTCCCCGAGTATGGTACCTGTTTCCCCAGAAGAGGAGTTCAGGGTGAAATTCAGGAACCTTAGGAAACCACCTCACCAGGAGTGGGGGTATTTTGTGGATGACTGTTCTGATGCAATGTGGGATTGGCTGATGACTAACTCGGACAATGAGGTGGACGGAGTGGTGAATATGTTTCTCAAAGAGCAGTTGCTCAGTGTTGTTTGTCTAGAGTTGCGCCAGCACCTGCTGAGGTTAGAATGTTTTAGTCCGTGGGACCTTGCTGAGGAAGCAGAGCGCTGGGAAAGTGCTAGAGGTTCTCTAGAGTCATTGGTGAGTGACTCCAAAAGTAGTGGTTCACGTATCTTCCAGCCCAGCGTGGTGGAAGAGGCTCAGTGTAGCCCAGCTAGGTCCCAGGATAGCGAGGAGGGTGTAGGAGCTCACTGCCTGGCTCAGTGGAGCAGGAGTGAGGGGGAGACCGAGGTTCCCCAGACGCCCGAAGCCCTGCCTCAGGACTTGGATGGTTTCTGTAGGGAACACCAGGTTGGGGACCTAGGCTGTCCTGTTAGTCCATTTGAGGAAGATCTCCCAGTGAGTAGAGGACCTGGAGCGTCTGTAACCAGAGCTCCTGTGGTTCTAGAGTCTGGCAGTACCGCTCCGGTAGGGAGGGTACAGGAGTCCAGCGTGAGGAGTGATTGGGGGATGAGTTTCCCAGTGGATGCACCAGTGGACCAGGGACTAGCCAGTTGGGCTAGATCTTCTTGGGGGGACCCGGGTGGCGCCACTTCTGGTCTGGGGATCGTCATGCACTGTCAGGTGGACAGGGGACGGGAGATCTGCGCCAGACAGACAGTCACACAACATATGTCTCATTTGTTAGCCTCAGGGGGATGGAGTGTAAGTCCCCAGAAGTCCTGGAGTGCCAGGCAATTGTTCCACCGAAGGTTTTAGACCAGAGGTTGGAAGGCCAGGATCAGCCTGACCTGAAGGGTAGGATGACTGTAACCAGTGTCCTGACCGGTTCTTCTTCCAGAGGAACTTCTCCAGGTGGGAGAGGGCAGACCTCTGGAAGGGGGTGCAGAGGGTGGGAGAGCCCACCTCTGACCCCGGTGCAACCTGAGGGGTTAAACCCTGGGTTGGAATGGCGTTGTAAGGGTACCCCTCGCAGAGGGAGGAGGAACCCTAGAAGAAGAGGTAGGGGGAGGAGAGCCATCCCTGAGACTCCTGGTCCGCCTGAGGGTGTAGACCCTAGGCTGGAGAACCAGTGGCAGTCTAGTCCTGTCTTGCAGACAGGAAGAGTGGAAAATGGCCGCTATGTGCCAGGGGTTACTACCCCCTGCTCTGCGAATTGGCAAGGACCAGTGGCACCTGGGTGGCCCAGGGCCTGGTCCTGGCCGCGGACAGCTCGGGAGTACCAGTGGGGTAGCCCAGTTGGTCCGGATAGTGGTTCTAGAAGGAATCCCATGGGTTCACCGTGGCGTAGAACAGGAGGGTGTCCCTGCAGTTGCGGGCCGGCGTCCGTGTTCTATCGCCCCAAGCAGGGAAGTCCATCACGGTGGTGATTGGTCTACCCTGCGTTTTGGCTGGAAGGGGGTTGTGTTGGATTTTGGCCCTGAGGGCAGGTTCACCCCTAGACTTTTAAATGGTGACCTGGCAATGGTGATTTTTGGGGTTCTGCGCACTTTCACTGTGTGTTTTTGCTTACACCTCTGAATGAATGTTATGCATTGCATCATGTGTTATGTTCTTACACCCCTACAGGTATTGTGATACTTAGGTGGTTGTTTTCTCCCTAGTACAGGTGGTGCTAGTGAGGTCTTGGTTACCAGTGATTACTGGTTGTGTGCTATTTTGTGCTAAAGTAATTTTACATTCTAAGTGCTATTTCTGAAAGTGTTACTTCTGATTCCTGACAGTGGTCCAGGTGGCCCTGTCTTGTACATATCCCCTGTAAATTCTGCCCGTGCCTCTGGCACATTGTAAAGTGTGTGTTTTATCTAATGTGTTTTGGTGTAATACAAAGGCTATTTTTATGTAACCTTGTGTGGAGTTTCCTTTGTGGTGGGCCTTTGGGTGTTGTTGCTGGGGTGCGTGCGCAAATACTTAACTTACATCGCCTCCAAGTTTAGCCTTGCTGCTCGCGCCACGTTACCTAGAGGGTGAGCAGGGGTTATCTTGGCGTGTAACTCCCTTGCCCTGACTTAGGAGTGGTGGTCTCTGACTGACTTTGGCGCAAGCCCTGGCCAGCCGGGGAGCCCATTTCCAACAGTGAGAATTCAGGTGGGAGACACGTCACAAAGGGTGCGCACACATTTCTAACAACTGTCACAAATGTGGGACTACAGCAAAGTGTGAGCAGCAAACATCACAAAAACTACACAGACCGGGGACATGCAAGCATGGGTAAGAGGAGGTGGTGCCCGGGAGAGAGTTATATCTTTATGCAAGATGGAGCACTACAGTCTACAATGATGTTCCACATACTTTAGTTCAAATGCAGTTCCAGAGTGAGGGTGCAGTAACAGTTTGAGAATACATGAAGCAGAGCTAACAGGCACCTGGCAACCGTGCAAGTGTTTTAACTTGGACCCTGTTGACCATCGGTTGTTTCACTTGGCCTTTTTATCCTGTTTTTTTTTCTGGGTTTAGTTATTTTCCCATTTTGACCATTTGCACAGTTCTCTTCCATTTGGAGACAGAACTACGAGAGTGCATCAATGCCTCTCAGAGGGTTCATCGGTGCTTCTCTGTAGCTGTATTACTCTCACCTGCATGTAGATTATTTTTTATTGAAAACCGCTTCACGTGTAATTAACTCCTTCCTTGAAGGGTAGACTTTGGGATAGCAGTTGTAACACAATTCTGTATTCCTGGTGATGTGCACACCCTGCCAGAGCCAGACTTCACTTACTGACATCTTCGAAGTTCAAAATGATTTTATTGAAGTTTTGTTGAACAAAAGAAATAAACAAGTAAAATACAGAAAGAATCATTCGCACATGCGTAAATGATTAAGTGATAAGTATGAAATGCAATAATCCAAAAATGAAGAGGAAGGGAAAGGGGGGAAAAAGGGAGGGGAGGACAGGGGAGTGAACATATCATAGAATCATAAAATCATAAAATATAGAGTTACCAGTAGATTGAATAGAACAAATATGGCAAATAAAGAGAAATTAATCACCAAGATACATAAAAGCATATTAATCATGACTTTGCAGAACATACAAATCAATAGGCAACCAAAAAGATTGAAATGACTATGAATTGTGAGTAACGCCTTTAAGGAACAGCTGAGCTCCTCTTCTTGTAAAGGTAATCCAAGACCACCAAGCATGAACTGAAAGAGAAGAAGCGTCCTTCCAACAAAAAGTAATGGATCTTAAAGGATCTGTAATTAAAAAATTAAATAACTTTGTCTCTGAATCATTAAGAGGATGGGAGAGGGCAACCGATTTGCATATTAACACAGCATAAGAAATATCATCATGTAAAGGCAAAATTTTCAAAATGACATTCCAAACATCCACCCAAAATTTCATAATAATTGGACAATCAAATAACATATGACGAAGTGATCCAGAAGTTGAATTGCAGTGCCAACAAACATCAGATGGTATCAATTGTGCATGACTTAATCGAGATGGGGTCCATAGAGCGTTAAATAAAATATAAGCATTAGTCTGATAAAGGGACACCGGAAGCCATCCGGAGATACTGCTGAGCCATATTGAGGACCATGAGTCATCTGATAGGGAAATGGAAAGTTCATTATTCCAAAAAGATGATAGTGCACCAACATTGGAGTCGTGGAAAGTGGAATTTTTTTTTAGAAAACAGAGACAGCTTTGGAGGAGGACGTAACAGCCTTAAGGTAAATCAAAAGGTCATTAGTTGTGGTAGAGGGAATGCCATTGGGAAAGGAATCTAAAATAGAGTTACATAAATATTGGTATTTTGAAAAATCAGAAACCGGGATATCAAACTGTAATTGTAGTTGCTCAAAAGGAAGAAAGGCATTGCTATAAAAGACATCTTTAAGATATAAAATTCCCTTTGAAATCCATGAGGACCAAAAATTAATGTTTCTGTTTAGTTTAAGTAGAGCACTGTGCCATAAAGACAAGTGGACTGTAGGGAGTAAGGGTAATTGAAAATTAGAGTCTAAATCATTAAGTATTAATCTAGAAGATTTAATTATAGATGATCAATACACAACCTTGGAAGCAGAGGACATTGACAACAAACAGAGCAATGTAAAGGGGCGTACAATTGAGGTTTCAATATCTAACCAAATTGGAAGCTTGGCCACATGTGAATTTGAAAACTACAGGGAACTTTGTTTTAAGATAAAAGCTTTATGGTAGATGTAAAAGTCTGGAAGGGCAAAGCCTACCTGAGACTTGGGGAGTTTTAATTTACTGTAAGCAATACAAAGAACTTTGTTGGACCAAAGGAATTTAGATAGCAGTTTATCAACATCTTTATAGAATTTGAGAGGAAATTGAGTGGGAATCATAGCCAAAGAGTAAAAGATTTTAGGTGCAATATTAATTTTTACAGCCTCCATTCTCCCCCACCAGGTGAGATGAAGGGGAGACAATTTGGACGTTTTGTTTTTGATGTAATCAAGTATAAAATCCGTATTCAGTTTTAATGTAGCAGGCAATGAAGAGGCAAATAGAATACCCAAGTACTTAAGCTTAATGTTTTGCCGAAGAATATCTACGTTTGGTAGCATATCCGGTGTACAAAAAGCATTTAAAGGAAAAAATTCAGTCTTACTTACATTTAACTTGTAACCTGAAACTACGGAATAATTTGTAATAATGTCTAAGAGGGAGGGAACACAGGAGAGAGGATTGCTAATAAACAATAACACTTCATCTGCATAAGCTAAAGTTTTAACAGTGACATCATTTATCGCAACACAGCAGCGGACATAATTAAGAAAAGGCTCAATTCCTAATAAAAATAACAGTGGGGAAAGGGGACAACCCTGCCTAGTACCTCTAAAGAGTGGAAATTGAGTAGAAATTTGACCATTAATAAACAAACGAGCTGTAGGGGCAAAATATAAAGCAGAAATCATATGAATAAAATGGATACCAAAATTAAAAGACAATAAAGTTTTAAATAAAAATTGCCAATGAATTTTGTCAAATGCTTTTTCTGCATCTAAAGCCATTACTCCCGCAGGAGAAGTAAGGTGAGGGCTCTGTTCAATAACGTGTAAAAGCGTTCTGGTATTATTAGCAGAGTATCTATTTTTCATGAAACCAGATTGATCTGGATGAATGATGGAATGAAGGATAGGAGCCAATCTAGTGGCAAGGATTTTAGCATAAAGCTTACAGTCCTGGTTTATTAGGGAAATGGGACGATAATTAGAAACCAGGGTAGGGTCCTTATCAGGTTTGGGCAAAACAATGATTAAAGCATCCGTAAAGGAGCCCGAAATAGTACCAGAAGAACCAAAATGGGAAAAAAGGGCACTTAAATAAGGTAAAAGGTGAGAATTAAATTCTTTGTAAAATTCAGCTGGGATACCATCCGGGCCTGGGGATTTATTCTTAGGAAGTGATGTAATAGCAAGTAAGATCTCATCACAAGTAATTGGGGAATCTAAAGCTAATCTATCGGATGGAGAAACTTGAGGCAAATTACATTTATTTAAAAAGGAATCAATTAAAGAATAATCACAGGTATCAGGTTTGCTATATAAGGTAGAGTAAAAAGTTAAAAATTCTTGGACAATATCATTATGGGAAATAGCAACTTGGCCATTAGCACCACGTATCGAGGTTATTTGGGTCTTATCTTTCTTGATTCGTAAATAATTTGCAAGGAGCTTCCCAGACCTGTTGGCATTAAAGCGAAATTTAGCATTGGATTTTGCGAGTTGAATCCCTGCTCTAGTACTAAGTAGAGCATTAAATTCATAACAAAGCTTTTGTAGTGTAAATTTGTGTTGAGGGTCACTAGAAGAAATAAATAAACGTTCATATTTAGCAATTTGTTTGTCCAAAAGTTTAACTTTAGAGTTAAATTGCTTGTTTGCATGGGCCATAATAGAAATTGTGGTACCTCTAATGTAGGACTTAAATGCATCCCATCTATTGACAATTGAAGTGGAACCTTCAGGGTAAAATAAAAAGTAGTCCTGAATAGCTTGTAATAGTTTAGGTTTATGCGTGTCATTAAGTACAATATTCGTGTTCATACGCCACCTATTTTGTTTGGTAAAAGTAGAGGAGATATTTAAAACAAAGGAAATTAAGGCATGGTCCGAGATATCAATATTACCTACAACAGGATTGTCAACTGATTGGAGTAAAGAAGGCGAAAGCAAAAAATAGTCAATCCTTGAATGAGAATTATGGGAATTAGAGAAAAAGGAAAACCATTTATCAGTAGGAAAGTGTATTCTCCAAATATCAGCCAACTTGGTGGATCGAAGGAAAGATTTAAAGGCATAAAAAACTTTAGGAGGGCGGAATTTTGCAGAGGAAAGCCTATCTAATAACGGATCAATAATCACATTTAAATCCCCCCCCCACAATCAAAGGAACTTGTCCCAACTTCAGAACTTCAGTAGTTATAGCCGACCAGAACGAAGGGTCATCAGCCGTAGGGCCATAAATATTAAGCAAATAGAAGGTTGAGTCATAAATTTTTACCTTAACTACAATATATCTACCTTCTGTGTCATTAAACTTACTAAGAATCTGACAGTTTAACCTTTTTGCAAAGAAAATTGCAACACCATTTTTCTTCCCCAACGCAGGCGAGGAGACAATATTATCAACCCACTTTTTCCTCATATATTGTAAAATGTTATCATCAACATGCGTTTCTTGAAGAAAAAAAATGTCAGCCTTGAATGCACCCAGGTAGTCCAAGATTTTCGGACGTTTTACTGGATGCCGCAGGCCCTTGACATTAAGTGAAACAAGTTTAACAGAATGAGTATTAGCCATTAGGAGTTAGAAGGAAGAAGACAGAAAAAGATTCAAAGGAAGAGGAACTGAAAAACAGTCATAGAGAAAGAGTAACTCTACGTAGAGAGCAATAAGAGGAAGGACACAAAAGGGAGAAACACAAAGGGAGGAAAAAAGAACAAACAAGAAACAGAAACATAAATAAGAAGATAGAGATGCACACACGTTCCTCAAGCATGGCCATATAAACCGTTGGAGCCCATGAAGAGAGAGAAATATAGATGTCAGGAGAAATCAGAGTAGACGCCTTCAAGTAACAGGATCATGAGTGTCCATTGACGGTGAAGCTTGTTGTTTCAGAAAGAGTCTCAAATCTTCAGGACGATGAAAAGATTTAGAAAAGGTGTCTTTCCAGATTCTCATCGTAGAGGAATCAAATAGACCATACTTAAAACCAAGGCTTCGCAATTGTGGACGAAAAGAGGAAAATTCCTTGCGAATAGCAACAGTTTCCTTAGCAAAATCTTGATGGATAAAGATTTTACAGCCCTCTACTAAGAGGGAGGGAATGTCTCTTGCTGCTTTCCTGATAAGGACCAAATGATGGTGTCGCAGAACCTTAAAAATCATTTGCCTGGGTTTAGTGTGGCGAGGATTCCTATGTGAGGGAACTCTGTGAGCCTTATCTATTTCAAATTTTTCGGGAAATTTGATATTTAGGAGGCCAGGAAGCAAGGATTCTAGATATAAGCGACAATCAGATCCCTCAACCTCTTCAGGAAGATTGAAAATACGAAGATTGTATTGTCTATTACGGTTTTCCAAATCCAGCAGTTGAGTATGCATTGGTACTATTTGAGTCACCAAAGGAGTAAAAGCATCCAATTTAGTTTTATTGTCCTGAATTTTGATAGTATTATCAGACACTTTCATGGAGATAGAAGCCATATCTTTGCGCACATTTTTCACTTCAGTGGCAATAGTGTCGGTATTCAGACGCAGCGCTTGAATTTCCTCAAAAATCAGAGCAAGGGAAGGTTCAGAAGATTCAACAACCTTAGACTTAGTTGGAGGAGGTGATATCTGCTGTTTCCTTTTATTAGTAGGGAATTTTTTATTTTCCATCTTGAGGTGAAAAAATAGCCTTTTGCGTCAGAAAAGTGCAAAAAAATAAAAACCACCACAAAATTTTAATAAATATGAGGGAAAAAGGATGTAAATTCCCCAAAAGTACTTCAAAAGGACTGGTGCAGCAGCTAAACTGGGTCATGGGTGTGGCCAGGCCAAAGCCAGGCCCTTTCTTCGGGTTCACTCCGCCCCTCAAGCAGAGCAAGCCGGCAGAAGCTGGAGCAGAGGCAGGGGAGAGGACCGAGGAGCGAGCAGAAGCACTTTCCCCCTAAGAAATCGCCCTGAAATAGAGCAGAAGGTAGGGGATAGTGAGAGAAAACAAGTGCCGCTATAATCTGGCGATTCCTGACTAAAAAATCGTCGTTTTCTGGCTAATTGGGCCGGGAGACTTACGGAGCTCCGGCGGTGGCGGCCATCTTGGTCGACATGCTTGCGCGACTCCACTTACTGACATCTTGACATTTATTTCCATCCTTTGTATTCTCCTTTCTTTGCTGAATCTGCTGAAAAGCATTATTCTTACCCTCAAGAGTAGAGTCGTCTGTAGGCGCTGGGATTTCATCTGATCCGTGGTTGAATTTCAACAGCAGTACGAAGAGTTCGGCAAACTGGACCAACAAGGATTCAAGTGACAAAATAAATAAAAGAGGCGATAAAGAGCAGCCCTGAAGAGAACCTCTCGGAAGTTAGAAACAAGAAGAAATCACAGAGGCTTTAGGACCAGAATATAATGGAGAAATCCTTTAGAAAAAAGTTGATTCCTACCCATGCCATTCTAATGATAAAAATCCCTTCCAAGACTTCTTTGAATCAAAAGTGACAGCGGCAAGAGGTGATTTAGCATAGAGGCTTCACTTATGACATTTAAAAATACTCCTATATTGTAAGAAAGTCTGCCCTTTGTAAAATCAGCCTACTCCATTAAGTATTCAGTAACAGACATGTAAGTTTCATGGCCAGTATCTTGCCAAACTTTTCACTATCAGCATTGATAACTGAAGTAGGGATAATCATTTTTGTAAAGAGTAGGGTCATGACCAGATTGGTGGAGTAGGTCAATCTTTCTTTACACTCGTCAAAATGCTTGGGTCCAAGCAATTTAGAAAATTGTGAATTACACTGGCTTAAAAACTATCCAGACAAGATGATTTTCTACATTTAAAAGTTGCAATGGCCAAGATTATTTCCTCTGAAGTAAGGTCATCTAAAGAAGTCAAGTCAACGCTGGGATAATTGAGTGGATCCGGTGTTTGAGGTAAAATAAACGTACGCTTTAATTTCCTAAAACTATTAAAGCTGCCTTTTGATTTGTCCCTCAGATCTTTTCCTTTCTTCAAAATTGATAACATCTCCGGAGAAAGCTTTGTTGGTTCACCAAATATATGTAACTGAAGAACCCGCGGATCCATAAATTCCGAGGAAAACAACTGCTGTTTAATAAAATTGTCATATAAAAGTTAGTTGTTAAACCTCCATCTGTCGCTACCGGTCATAAAAGGCTAAATGTCAAAAAATTTGGGGTGAGTTCTGAATAAGGATTGAACCTTGAATCTTTTTAAAGATGCATAGAATAGTTCCACTAAATATTTCTGATGGGGTCTTCTTCAAGAGATGTCAGAGGAGTGAGGATAAAATGGAGACGGCTTGGCCGTCTCCCAACATGTGCTGAGCAACAAGAGTCTGAACAAGTGTCTGAACCCACAGGAAGTTCTAGTGTTTCCCCTGGCCCTGGCTCCCTGGGGTCCACTCCCATGGACCTGAACCCCTCGTGACCTTCCAATGACCCTGGAAGCCTCACTGTCTGTGGTAATAGCCACAAGCCTCTTACCGGGTCTGTGCATCCCTTCCAGCCCTGGAACTATGGGGCTTTGGCAGTTCCTGAAGCTACCAGAGAATGTCACAATATTTGATAAAGATGGAAATAAATATATTGCAAAGCACGCCAAGATAGCAGGACAAACAGTTACTGTATTCATTTTATTTATCAATATTAAATTCACTCACAGGTTGATTCCAAGGGACACTGCACATCCCACTAAAAACCCATATAGAGAACAGCTAGAGCTGAGATACAAATCGACCAGTCAGTAGATCACAAACTATGAAGGTTATTGAACATTCCGCATTAACTGCTTATGATATATATTCTGCCCACGGATGTACCATTCTGACCCTATCCACTCTGCATGCGGATGCAAGGCTCTGACCCTATCCACCCTGCACACAGATGTACAGCTCTGACATTATGTACCATGCAGATGGATGCATATACACACGAGTGACTGCCCCCATGTCTAGGCTGGATCTGTACACTGAGTGCAAAACATACAGAACACCTAGCACAAATGTTTCAAGCGTTGTGATGTTTTTGCACCCATTTGTACCTGTTGAGGTCAATTGTCCCCATAAGAGCGAGCATTTAGGGAAAACTGCACCCAGTTCCAAGTGACCCTTCTAATTCTGGTTAAGCGCCACATAAATAACGGATTCATATAGGTAAACGTTCACTATTTTTTGCTATTCATCTTGTTTTTTGCAGAGTTCTACGTCAGGACTGTGGAATCTACGCAATCGTTAACTTACTAGTAATTCTGAGTTTCTCATTTGAATCTCTGCCAATTATTTATTTACTCGTCAGATAAGCCAACACAGAGGGACACTTTGTTTTATCCTTTGAAAAATGTTACAACTACCACAAAGTTTTTCTGGAACCCAAAGGCAGCGTCCTATGACCCTCATATCAACATCTACAGCTGGTTTAGTGATGGCTTCTGTATTTTAATATCCACTAAGACTAGGAGGGGAGCTTTATAACAAGAGAGCCCTCACTCACAGTTCAGCTCTCTCTAAACACCTCCAGTCTCAGTACTCAAAGACATCTGCAAGGTACAGGAATTTGATGCACACAAGGGTGTAGGGCATTGTGGGAAATACATGGAAAACTGATGCTTCTTGAAAGTGATCTACTGAAATTGGTTATAAAAATGAAAAGTAAAAATCATAACATATTGCTGTTTTTTAAGCCACAAAAGTTAAATGTGTCTGAAAATGTAAAAATTAAAACTAAAAGAAAGAATGATATGTTATTTCATGGATTATTACTCCCAGGTAAATAAATCAAAATATCAGACAAATAACATTTCCCTCTTTTCAAACAATCTGAGTGTTCAGTTACTATCTCCCCCACCACCATTTTATGATCAAGGGCACAATTATAACAATAAAGTTGAAGTTCCCATGAAAGCCAGAAGAGGGCGACAGAGGCGGGCGCTGTGGATTAAGAAGGACCAGCGCTGGTGCCGCATTCAGTGGCGGAGGATAATGGATGCCCCGGGATGGATTCCTCGTCTCTGTCAAAGGATGCTCTCTCCTTCCTGAAGATGCTGATGGGAGCCTCAAACCCCAGATCTTGGATCTGTAACAGAAATATTGAAGATCAGATGTTTTTTATAGTAAGAGCCACATCCTGGGCCAACTGTGAAGTCTCTGCACATGTAAGTATACGTTTTAGTTGCAAATAGGGTGGTACTGGAGTGAATGGGTGGGAACCTTCTCCCAATTCCAATAGAAAATAGCCCATCTCTGCTTTAGTTCAGGAAAGAGGTAAAAACTTGTCTGTTCACCTCCGGTTAGAACCTATTCTAGGCAGATCCCTGGTTTCACTGCATCGACACAGCGCCAAGACGCCAGTGAGAAGTTAGCCTGGTATATGATGTCCACTATTCTAGTGGGCACCTTGCACCAGCCTAAACGACCCTTATTGATGGTGGTTGTAAAGTCAACCTTATAGACCAGCTGTCCTAGTAGTAGCATGAACCAGCAGTCTTAGACTAAAACTTCAGAGAGCATGTGAAGCCAGCTGTTTTACCATATATAATCCCTTGAACAGTGGCGGTTCTTCCATGGGGGCGTTTGGGCGCCGCCCCCCTGCTTTCTCGCCGTGCGAGAAGAAGGCAGAAACAAATGGTAGTTATTTATTTATAACTACCATTTGTTTTTGCCTGCCCTTCTCGCACGGCGAGAAAGCAGTCAGCAGAACTTCCTGGTTACTCGAGCCTCAGGGCAGGGGGGAGTGGCTTGGGGGAGTGGCTTGCCCACTGTTGTTAATAGTGACTGTTTGGACAGCCTGAGAGGCTGTCCTAACAGACAGTATTAGCAACAGTGGGCAAGCCGCTCCCCCAAGCCACCTCCCACTCTCCGTTCTGCAGGATACAGACTAGGAGAAATGACGCGGTTAGGGCAGCCGGCCGAACCAATCAGCGCCGGCTGCCATGGAGGGGAGGGAGGCTGCCTGCAGCCTTCAGTGACGAGAGCCCACACCACGTCAGACGCAGCGGTTTCCAAATCCAGGACGGCGGGAGTCTGCAGTCTCGGATCTCGAGTCGGGAGTCAGCGCGGGAAGCCAAGGTAAGTTTTTTATATTTATTTTATTATTCTCTTCTCTTGGGACCTCTGTGCTTTTCTTTAGGGGCAATATGGGAGGCACAAATCCTCTTCTGCGCTTGTCCAAAAAAACCTGGACTGGCTAACTTTGCACTGGGTTCTTCAAGCTTGTTTTTTTTTCCGCGTACAATCTTTTTAGACGACGAAAGCGTTAATACTTTGGATGCAGGTCGAAATGATAAATTTCTTCTGGCTGTGTGATGGTGTTATGCTGGTGCCTGCAGAGGGAGTGAGACCAGGAGATTCTTAACCATTAGTCTGCCTTCGATTTGATTTCTGAAAGTCTTAACTGGCCTGTCCTTTTGTTATCTGCGATATGCAACTGCGTATAGTTAAGTTTCATTTGCATGACAGAACTCTAAACTATTGACTGGAACAGTATTCTTAACCAGGGACTTTGATTGATCAGTCTTAACCCCCCGCCCCGCGGTGCCCGGCTGGGGAGTGGGTTGGGGGGGTGGCGGCGGGCGCATTTTTTTCTTTTTCAGTTAGGTTTACTGTTGAATACTGCGCCTATATTTCAGCCTGTAAACAAAAATACATGTTTTAGATGGCACTTCTGCTGTAACTTACCAAATGTAATGGTCTTCGCATTTGGAAATGTGCACGTTTTTGAGTACGAACTTGTGGAGGGCTCACTACAACCTAGTCAGGGGAGGGCCAACGGGACACAGTGTAATAAAACCCAAGTCACCTCAGAGCAATATTGCCTGAGCCAACACCGGCGAAGAAACACAAGGGACAGTACAATATCAAGAGAGACGATCACAAGACACACGTTTCCATATCTGGCCACCCTCTTGTGAGGCGTCGCGCGCCTGAGGCTGTCTGAAGAGAAACGTAACCGTACGCGCCCCACTGTGAGCAGCCAGAATACAACTGACCTCAAAGTGACCTATGGAGGCCTTTAGACTTTTAAACATGATACAATTGTGTGCTGGGGAGGGGGCTGGGGTGACGAGCCAGTCTGATGCGCACAAAGCTACCGCCTTTTGAATGATGTGAAGCAGCGCACTGAGCGTTTGAAGTGAGTTTCTCCTCCGATCTCCCGCCCGCAGCCAAGAGCAAACGTCATAACGTATTTGCGTCAAGGGGCCATATTGAGTGAGGAAGACACCACGTAGTGAAGCAAATTAAACGCGCGTGTTAATTTTGAAGGGAAGTTAATACCCTAAAGGCACCAGTAGTTTGCATAAAGATGAAATGAGATAAATAAATGAGTAAAAGGTGAACTGAAGTTACAAGGTGAATAAAACGGTAGGAATTTCTGAAAACTAGTACATGAGTGTCAAACTTCTTTGTAAAAGGGAATAATACAGGAATTTGAAAGAGAATTTGATTGGTTATCAGAAGTTCCGGTAGTTAAAGGAAAATGTAAAGTAAAGGGTGAATAAAAGCAGAAACAAGCAACTTGGAACAGGTGGACGGTTACTAACGGAACGCAAGTAACAGATCACAAATATTCAGGTGCCAGAATCTCATTAGGCGCAAGCTCTTAAGGAAAAAAAGTTTTTAAAAAAACGTAACTACTGGCAGAGACAAAGAGCGGAACAGGTACTACTTCAAATACCTAATACTCAATAAAGGTAAAGGAGAAAAACTCTCATCTAAGGGAACTACGAGTGGATAATATACTACACTACAACTCGCGTGACGTCATCGCGCTGGTTGGAATTGTGAGAGACTAGACAACTCGCATCACCTATTGTGTGCAACACGGATAACATCGTTCAGAGTGAAACTTACTGGATGAGCAAAATAAAGTATACTTTGCATGGAAAAAAATATAATACCCGTCCCTAAAAGCGTTAAATGGCCAAACTAATTCTCGAAATTATAGTGCCCCCGCTTTATGTTTCTCAGCATCCCGCAGAGTAGCTTCGGCGGCTCGGTGGGCTTTGGAGCGCCACGTTAAAAGCAACTGCAATCCTATATTCTTGTTTACAGACCTTTTTCCAAAAACAATCACACATAACAAATACTTTAATATATTAATTACAGATGTAAAAATGAATTATTGCCGCTTAAGACCACATTCGCTCATTTTAAAAACAACTCCAGCGTAAGTGCAGTGAATGTCTTAGTCGTACATTTATAATGAAATGACTCCTGATTTCGCGCTGCTCTCACAGTAGGCTTCCCTCTCATACAGCTATGTTTGGGGCATGGAATATCCCATCATAGAATGACGCTTTCATGTTTGCAGACACTGCTGTGCCTGTTCTATGTGTGATGAGTAACCTAAAGCATGCTCTCTGCTGCTTCCTGATCTGTACTGCTTCCTGATCTGTCCACTTCGGCTTAGCGATGTGTATCATATGGCTGAGGGGCGTTTCAGCTGCAGTCTTTATGCTGAGTCTGTTAAGCTTGTACCCCTGCTTTATGTGCTGTCTTTTCCATGTGTGAGTGTGTGGGAAGTCTGCAGGACTGTTATCTCGTGTGGCACATATTATGAAATCACCGGCCAACTTTTCTCTAACATTCTAATAGCCTCTGGTGTTTGTTCCAGTATGGACTTTTCTCCACCGCCAATTTTACACCACACCAATTTCAAATGTCACCAGCCGCCACTGCCCTTGAATACCAAATGAAAGGACACCACACAAGGTATATACCAAATATATATGTATTTATAACTAACACAACCCCTCTGAACTCTTTATGAGGTCAGAGATCGAAATACATCACAAGTTACTCATTTAGCATACTTTAAGTTGCACAAATACAATTTTGCCCTAGGGGCCTCACAAACCATATACTAAGTAATTGGTATAAGGACCACTTCAGGAATAGTGAAAAGGCCTAGGGCCTAGGGAATCGCTGGGGCTACACTAAACAACCAAAGGTTAGGAAGCAGGAGACCCACGGACGGCACCTGCAGTGTCTAAACACAGGCGCAGGGTCTCATTGACTTTTAATGGAGAACGAAGAAGTCACAAAGTTACTGATTAAGGACACTTCCGGATGGACTACGAAAAAACCCCTTTAAACTAGGACACTTGGATAGTCAACACCCACTGGAGCACCGGAGTACTCGAGTTACCTCACCCAGGGAAGCCGGGTGCATTGGTGCCTTTTCGTGTCGGGTTTCGTCGATGCTTTCAATGGAGATCTGCAAAGAAGTGCCACAGGCGACCAGAGGAAGAGTGTCCGGGTGGAACCAAGGGTGGATCGAGAAACTGAAGAACCTGAAAGCAGAGGGGACAGAGTCTGGGTCACTAGCCAGTGACCAGGATGGAACCAGGATGGAACCAGGTGATGTTGTGATACAAACAGGTGAAAAGGTGAAGCGTGTCTCTGCAGCCACGTGGACCAGGAGGCGTCGACGATGACCAGGAGCTGGATACGAGCTGTCCCACGAAGGATCTAGTTGAATGCGGTGTCGGAATCTGGATTGGACCCAACAAGCCTTGGTAACCGCAACCCACGCAGGAAGTGAAGATTCGCTTCAGGTCAGACCAGCAAGGTCTGAGGAGCATCTCTTTTGGAGGGAAGCTGGAGCAAGCCCAGAGTAACCAGGCAAGCATTGAAAATTCAAAGGATCGTCTTCAGGGGGCTCACTAGCCAACGGGCTAGTAACCGGGAATACGCATCAAGCTGAAATGCAGGAGCGGGCCCCACATGGCACTTGCGGAGGGCTGAGCTCTGGTGCAAGTGATGCTCTGGTCTGGGGATTCTCTTACCCCAATGCACAATTGCGAGGGTGCCACGGTCGTTGCACAATTAGCAAACTGCAGGTAGTCCAGGATAACCAGTCCCATGTCTCTCGTGTCCGCCACGGATCTCAGCTTTGCTGTGGATGTGGACTGAAGTCAGAGAAGTCTGAAAGTCCAGTTTCTGAGTCTCTGAGTCGTCGGGTTCCCGCTGGAGCGTCGAGAAAGCAAACTGGCAAGTTACTGGTGGTGCCTGTTTGAACAGGTTGGTCACTCCTTGACCACAAGGGAGATCTTCTTCAGTCTTCTAGTCAACATAGAATATCGAAGTCCAAGAGTTCTGTTTCGTAGTTTCTTTCCACGGTAATCTGATGTCTCTAGACACAGCTCCTATCTTTATACCAAACTAAGGGGCTGGATTACCTGCTAGGTCCTTCCTATGGGTGGCCCTGAGGAAGGTGGTGGTTACACCCCTTTCTCTTTGTCCAGTTTCGCGCCAGAGCTGGGGCTGGAGTGCCCTAGCAACTGGTTTGAACCGGGCTATGCATGGAGCACCTTGTGTGCACCAGGCAGTGTCTGGAGAAGCATCTTTCCATTCAACCCACCCTGCCCCAATACACTACAGGCTGTCTGGGGGTGCTAGCACCTCCCTCAACAGGAAACCTATTGTCCAGGCCTCCCTTGCCGGAGTTTCGTCCAGCTGCAGGAGGTCAGACTCGTGTCTGTGGCAGCAGCATCCATTTTGTGATGCTGAGGCTCTGTTTGACTTTAACCTGGTAAAGCAGTAACATACATGTCTTTTCCCTCTAGAAGGGTGGAATTGGTGTGGGGGGTAGTATTCCAAAGTGTTTGACACCTTACACTACATGTTTTGATAAAGCCAAACCAAAGTTAGCATTTAACCGCGAGGATTATAATGCACTTAAGGGTATATGGTATGGCTATATCATAGAACAGCTATAAGGACATGGCCCCGAAAGCGGCAGAGGGGCTCAGCTCATGCCAGAGCACCCTCTCACATAAAACCAAGCACTCTGCCTCCAGGATTGTCGAGGCCTACCATAGGAGTGACTTATAGGTGCCTATGTGTCTATATATATAAGGTTAGATATAGGAATACTATATCTAAGTATCCCAGGCCAACTAAGTCAAAAAACAGCTAAACAATAGGCAAAAAGTTGGGGGTAACCATAGTCAGATATCCACCTTCCTACACAACCCCTCCTCCCCCCAAACGAAAGGAGAAAAGGCTATCCTTGACCAGGTAAGCCTAAATTGCCTAAGTGGCCATATAAGGAAGTACTTGCACTAGCATGGCTACCCCCTGTCTCATGGTCCACTAAGCAATCCCTCACCCCAAGGGTATCAGAGGCTCTCCACCATAGGGAATCTCTACCTGTGGTGTGTTTTGGCAAAGTAAAAGGCTGGTGTGGGAATGGAGTACTTAAGTGAGGCTCCACTAATGTTGGGCTCAGCTTCCTACAATCACTATCCACCATGTATGCCTTTCTTTCCATGATTGAGTTGCACTGTGCTCTCAGGGTCAACATCTGGCTACCTACAGCTGGAGGTTGGGTCCCTTTAGTTGGACTACTGGAGGGACAGGTCAGGGTTGGGACCACTGGGTTCCAGGTTTGCCTGTGTCCAACAGAGTCCATCTGGGTGAGGTTCCTACACAAGGGTAAGGGAGTTCCCTCAGAGGTTTGAGGAATTGTCACCTGGCTAGGGCTGCTAGACTGGGTGCCCTTAATCTGCTGATGGGGGGGTTCTCTGGACAGGGGGCCCTTTGGGGTCCACTGGCCTCCCAGACCTCTACAGCCCTGGGCTGACTGCGGCTGGGTAGAGAGGGGGAGGTTACCTGCTCCAGACTGGGTCCCACCTTGGAAGGGTCCACTGACATCAGGGGCTCTGTCAGGCCAGGCCTGGCTGCCTCTGGGGCAGTTTCTTCACAAGGGGTAGGGTCAGTTCCCTGAGGAGGCTGACCCTCACCTAATGTCTGGTTGGAGGGAGACTTTTCTTCCTCCCCAATGATCTCTGTCTGTGTGGAGTCATCCATAGTTTCAGGCTTCACAACACAAAAATCTATTTGAGTTTGGGCTGTGACCATCACAGCTATACCAACCTTTTCAGGAAGGCCTACCATTTTGGAATGGGTTTCTCTTGCTAGCCAGCCCAGGCTGGGATCTCAAGATCATTGCCCAGTAAACAATCTACAGGCAAGTTTGTAGACACTGCCACTCTCTTTGGGCCAGTGACACCTCCCCAGCTGAGATTTACTACTGCCATGGCATGATCTTTCTGCACTCCATCAATATTAGTCACCTGGTATGTGAACCCAGGTAAAAGCTGTTCTGAGGGGACTTGTCTCTCGGTCACTATAGTGATGCTAGCCCCTGTGTTCCTATATGCCTCAGCTTTCTGACCATTGATGTGGGGCTCCTGTATGTACTTGCCCAAGGCATTGGGACAAGCAGTGAAGTTGGCAAACCCCACGCCACCATCACAGACAAGAGTTGCTGTTTATGGGGACCTGGTTAGGCCAGAGTCCACCTGAGTTCCGCAAGCAAACCCAGCCATATTTTTGGGGGCACTCCCACCACCTGGGGATTACTACTAGTAGTAACAGGAGATGTTGGAGTATTGCTTGGAGGAATATTTTCCTTATTGCTGGCTTTTGGGCAACTGCTGTCAGTTTTCCAATGGCCAGGTTGTCTACATATATGACAATAAGGTTTCTTGACATTAGAGGAAGGAGTTTGGGACACACCCCCCTCAGAGGATTTTTGGATCCCTGTAGTGGATTTAGATTTATCCCCACCTTTCTCTTGAGGTTTGGTAGAATCTTTCTTCTGGTCACCACCCTGAGTTTTAGGACTAATCCTGGTTCTGACCCATTTGTCTGCCTTCTTACCCAATTCTTGGGGAGAGGTCAGATCAGAGTCCACCAGGTGCTGGTGTAGAAGCTGGTTTTGACAATTATTAAGGATCTGCTCCCTCATAATCAAATCATACAATCCTGTATAGTCTTTGACCTTACTGCCCAATAACCAGCCCTCCAGAGCCTTAGTAGCACAATCTACAAAATCAGTCCACTCCTGAGTCTGTATCTTCTGGGTGCCTCTGAACAGCAACCTATACTGCTCAGTGGTTAAGCCAAACCCATCTATCAGAGCACTCCTTAGGACATTGTAGTTGTCAGCATCCTCATCACTAACTGTGAGGAGCTTGTCTCTACCCTTTTCTGAAAAGGAGAGGCATAAGATTGCTGCCCACTGACTTTGGGGTACCTGCTGTACTTTGCAAGCCCTCTCCAAAGCAGTTATCCACTTGTGGATGTCATCCCCACTCTGGTAGGGAGGGACAATCTTACTTAGGTTTCTATGGTCCTCTGACCTTTCCCTACCTCTAGGGATGTTGCTGCCACCAGTGGAATCTAATCCACTCAACTTTTGCTCTCTAGCAAAAGCAGGGTCTATTTGGCAAGGGCAATTTCTTGCCTCTTGATCCTAAGCTTGACTTCCCTCATCCTAGCCTTATGCTCTCTTCTCTGAGGTGAAGTCATCCTCCTCATTGCTGAGGTATCTGACCCTATTGAGTAACCATAGTGGTGGGAGTGACTGGAGAGTGACCTTCTTCTGTGCTCAGTGTTAGACCTACTTGGGGGCCTGGATTGGATTCTCTCCTGTTCAGCCCCATGTAGTCCTAGGTTGACCTGGTTCAGTTCTCTAACTTCTACCTGGTCATCACCCTCTTCCTCATCAGATCCCCCTGGATTGTCATCCTGGAAATCCTCTGTAGAGGGATGGCTACCTGTCTGATCTGGGGTTGCTGCTTTTTCAACATCATACTCCACTAATACATCTATCAGGTGTCTTAGGGTTGGACTCTGTCCTTGTCTCAGTCTCCTGAGTGAACACAAACTTCTAAGCTCATTAAAAGTAAATGTGTCATAGTTAGAAGGGATCCTGGGAGGATCCACTTCTGTGGGGAGAGACCCACTAGGCTCTCCTCTCAAGGACATTCTCTAGTGAGGTGTGGTGTGTGCACCTACCTACACTAAGTGTTACCTATTAGAACCTCTCTAGGAGTTGTAGTCAGGGTGTGCTAAGACCTTTCCTCTACAACAACTAAGTTCAGTAGAACTTAAGTATTATAAGCCTTGATTTATATGTACTTCCAGGTACCTTACTGTGATCTTTCAAATGATATTTTAAGATTATATGGTAAAACAACAGCAAGCTCTTATCCCATCCGCTGCACACCAATGTGAGAAGTTAGCCTGGTATATGATGTCCACTATTTTAGTGGGCACCTTGCACCAGTCTAAACGACCCTTATTGATTGTGGTTGTAAAGTCAACCTTATAGACAAGCTATCCTATTGGTAGCGTAGACCAGCAGTCTAAGGCTAAAACTTCAGAGAGCATGTGAAGCCAGCTGTTTTACCATATATAATCCCTTAAATACCAAATGAAAGGACACCACACAAGGTGTATATCAAATATATATGTGTATTTATTTCTAACACAACCCCTCTGAACTCTTTATGAGGTCAGAGATCAAAATACATTACAAGTTACTCATTCAGCATACTTTAAGTTGCACAAATACAATTTTGCCCTAGGGGCCTCACAAACCATATACTAAGTAAGTGGTATAAGGACCACTTCAGGAATAGTGAATAGGCCTAGGGCCTAGGGAATCGCTGGGGCTACACTAAACAACCAAAGGTTAGGAAGTAGGAGACCCACGGACGGCGCCCGCAGTGTCTAAACACAGGCGCAGGTTCTCATTGACTTTCAATGGAGAACGAAGAAGTCACCAAGTTACTGATTAAGGACACTTCCGGACGGACTACGACAAAACCCCTTTCAACTAGGACACTTGGATAGTCAACACCCAGGGGAGCACTGGAGTATACTCGAGTTACCTCACCCAGGGAAGCCGGGTGCATAGGTGCCTTTTCGTGTCGGGTTTCGTTGATGCTTTCAATGGAGACCTGCAAAAGAAGTGCTGCAGGCGGCCAAAGGAAGAGTGTCCGGGTGGATCCAAGGGTGGATCGAAGCTGTGAAGAACCTGAAAGCAGAGGGGACAGAGTCTGGGTCACTAGCCAGTGACCAGGATGGAACCAGGTGATGTCGGGATACAAACAGGTGAAGAGGTGAAGCTTGTCTCTGCAGCCACGTGGACCAGGAGGTGTCGACGATGACCAGGAGCTGGATACTAGCTGTCCCACGAAAGACCTGGTTGACTGCGGTGTCGGTATCCGGATTGGACAAAACAAGCCTTGGTAACCGCAACCCACACAGGAAGTGAAGATTTGCTTCAGGTCAGACCAGCATTGTCTGAGGAGCTTCTCTTGTGGAGGGAAGCTGGAGCAAGCCTGGAGCAACCAGGCAAGCATTGAAAATTCAAAGGATCGTCTTCAGGGGGCTCACTAGCCAACGGGCTAGCAACCGGGAATACGCGTCAAGCTGAAATGCAGGAGCAGACCCCACGCGGCACTTGTAGAGTGTGGAGGGCTGAGCCCTTGTGCAAGTGATGCTCGGGTCTGGGGCTTCTCTTATCCCAATGCACAACTGCGAGGGTGCCTTGGTTGTAGCACAATTAGCAAAGTGCAGGTAGTCCAAGATAACTGTTCCCACGTCTCTCGTGTCCGCCATGGGTCCCAGCTTTGCTGTGGATGTGGATCAAATTCGTAGAAGTCTGGAAGTCCAGTTTCTGAGTCGCTGAGTAGTCGGGTTCCCACTGGAGCGTCGACAAAGCAAACCGGCAAGTTGCTAGTGGTGCCTGTTTGAACGGGTTGGTCACTCCTTGACCACAAGGGAGATCTTTTTAAGTCTTCTAGTCAGCATAGAATGTCGAAGTCCAAGAGTTCTGTTTCGTGTTTTCTTTCCAGGGTAATCTGATGTCTCTAGACACAGCTCCTAACTTTATACCAAACTAAGGGGCTGGATTACCTGCAGGGTCCCTCCTATGGGTGGAACCTGGGAAGGGGGTGGTTACAGTCCTTTCTCTTTGTCCAGTTTCACGCCAGAGCTGGGACTGGAGTGCCCTAGCAACTGGTTTGAACCGGGCTATGCATGGATCACCTTGTGTGCCCCAGGCAGTGTCTGGAAAAGCATCTTTCCATTCAACCCACCCTGCCCCAATACACTACAGGCTGTCTGGGGTGGTGCCAGCACCTCCTTCGACAGGAAACCTATTGTCCAGGCCTCCCTTGCCAGAGTTTCATCCAGCTGCAGGAGGTCAGACTCGTGTCTGTGGCAGCAGCATCCATTTTGTGATGCTGAGGCTCTGTTTGACTTTAACCGGGTAAAGCAGTAACATACATGTCTTTTCCCTCTAGAAGGGTGGAATGCTACCCCCTCCGCCAGAATTGGCTGGGGGGAGGGAGGGGTAGTATTCCAAAGTGTTTGACACCTTACACGACATGTTTTGATAAAGCCAAACCAAAGTTAGCATTAACCGCGAGGATTATAATGCACTTAAGAGTATATGGTATGGCTATATCATAGAACAGCTATAAGGACATGGTTCTGAAAGCTGCAGAGGGGCTCAGTTCATGCCAGAGCACCCTCTCACATAAAACCAAGCACTCTGCCTCCAGGATTGTTGAGGCCCTCCATAGGAGTGACTTATAGGTGCCTATGTGTCTATATATAAGGTTAGATATAGGAATACTATATCTAAGTAAGGGGTGATTACACCACCTTACCCAAGCTGAGTGATCAGCCTGTGGTGTCAGTTTGGATGGCCAGCCAGGGGTGGCATAATACATGTTGCAGCCCCTGGTAGGCCTTTGATGCACCTATGCCCTGGGTACCTATGGTACACTATACAGGGGCTCACAGAGGTGAACCACTATCCAATCAGGTATGTACCTAAAGTACATGGAGTCCATGTGTCTTGGTTAGACCCGGGGGTAATGTTGCCATTTTTACCATGTGCCCCTTGCCTAAGTTGTCTTCTCTTTTGCACAATGACTTTTGACACACATTTGCATGCGAGACAATGTAGGATTAGTTTCTCTCAAACTAAATTGCATATAAATTCCACTTAATAAAAACATTATCATGACACCTTGCACATCACGTGCAAGGCCTTGACAGACATTGTGCAAATGCCGGTATTTGCTTTCATCCATAAAGCGATGCAGCTACCAATATATCATAGCAATGTTGGCCTGACTAAAGCCTCGACTAGGGGACAAGGTTGCTTTTTCTTATAAATAAACAAGCATGTCCGGGTTGGGGAAGAGAAGAAGATGGTGGAACTGATCATTCGGTTCCCTGTCCCTATATTGCTAATCACGCTCATCTGCGTCTGTCTATACATCATCGCAGCAAATATATTTTATACAAGAATCACAATGGTTCAATAAATATTGAAAACGCCCTCTGTGTATTCCTTTGATATTTCTCCAAGACAGCCCAAGCGACTGAGCAAAAGAGTTCTACATCCTTTACTACGGCTTCGGGAGAGTCAAGGCTGTCATATTCTGTGGTTGGCAAAAATCATTTGCCACCTGCCGAGCTGGTCTGTAGGACAACATATCCTGCGGGTGCACAGAATCAGTTGGGCACCGACCCTACGTTCATGTTGCTCAACAAACGGGCAGTTCCTACTGGAAAGTGGAAACTACTCCAAAGTAGCCTTTCTTGGCTTTCTGGCAATGATGGTGTTTAGTTGGTCTGCCATAGTTTTTTCAATGGCTTTTCCTTGTCATGAGATGTTGGACACGGGACAGTTGTTGGCTGGGCCCAGGATGGCTTTCTTAAGATATTTCTTGGTTGTCGGAGGCATTGACCGGATTGCACCGGAAGTCTTGGAAGGGGACAACTTGGTGTTTGATATTTTTTCTGGGATGGGACCTGTGAAGCAGTTTGTGCTCAGAGCTAGTTGGTGGAGATAGGTTTGGAAATGTCCCAGGTGTGGGAGTATTTTGTGAAGTGTGCTGTCCAGATCCAACTTCTCTTACTATGTACATCTTCTCAATGAGAAATTTATTGGGCCCCTCATTGGAAGCCCGTCAGGCGCCGCTGGGGCAATATGGCGGCTGCGGAGTCATGCGGGTAGCTGCCTCCCAACCACGGCCCCGTAAATGATAAAGGAGATCAAGATGACTGCCTAAAAAAGAAAAACTGAAATTGAAGAAATCGGATATCGGAACACTCATAAACATCACCTACCTGGATACAGCCGGATGCGGATTCAACTTTCCCCAGCGGCGCTGACCCTCGCAACTCAAGCGCTGAGAGCGTGGAGAGCAGCAGCAGCAGCGGCAGACAGATGCGTGGAGCGGCGGGGGGTCTGGCGATACTTCGTTGCTGAGTCAGAGAACTCTTCAAGTGCTTGTGAGATAACTTGTATCTCTTCAGGAATGCCTCCTAAAGGGAAACCGGCGGCGAAAGACACGGACGGGACTGGGACCAAGCAGACATCCTTGACGGCATCCTCGAATCGGCGTGCTGGTGAAAGCAGAGTCCTGGAATCCAGCACTGATGCTCGGCACTCTGGTCTGACCAGAGAAGGTGCACAGGGGGGGAGAACAGCGCCAAGTGGAGCCAGCGAGCAGAAGGTGGAGAAGGGAGCCAGAGGCAAGGGTCCAACTGTGCCGGGGATGTTTGCCGGCAAAGGAGCCAACATTGTCTCTTCTTCAACAACGCTGGTGAATACAGGACTGCCTCAAAACAAAGGTAAAATTGCTGCCAATTCAAATGTTAAATCGCTTAAAGATACGGAAAAAAAAGCAAATCGATACTAATATAAAGAGAGAGCCCAAACATTTGAGGAGGGTAATCTCAGGGACCACAGCACCAATCCAACACCCAATACAGCGTTGGAAAGGGCAGTTGCAGCAGAAGGACATAGGCTATGCAGACGCCCACCATATACATTTAAAAGGTAAAAGAACCGTGCCAGCAAAGTAATCCCTTGTGGGCGTGTCTGCGTTGTGCTGTGGGCGTGACAAACGCGGGGGGCGTGTGGTACGTTCGGCCCTTCATGCCATGTCTCATATCGTGTGCTGTGGGCGTGTGCTGCGGGCATGGGCGTGTGCGGGGCGGGGATTACGGGAAAAAAAAAATCGAGCGTTGTGCCCAATATTTCATTGTTTTTTCTTCCCAGGTTCTGCACATTCCAGCTCCGGGTGTCCACCCTGCTCCCTTTAAATACCCGTGCACCCCATAATCATAAACCACACTTACTCCTTAAAATACCCCAACACCCTTAAACACTAACCCATCTTAACCCTATAAATATACCCTGTACCACAAAACCTATCCTTAAACCCTAAAAATACCCCTGTACCCTAAAACCCAAACCTAGCCCTGAACCCTATAAATACTCCTGTACCTCAAAACCCAAACCTACCCCTGAACCCTAAAAATACCCCTGTACCCCAAATCCCAAACCTAGCCCTGAACCCTAAAAATACCCCTGTACCCCAAAACCCAAACCTACCCCTGAACCCTAAAAAAACCCTGTACCCCAAAACCCAAACTTAGCCCTGAACCCTTAAAATACCTCTGTACCCCAAAACCCAAACCTAGCCCTGAACCCTAAAAATACCCCTGTACCCCCAAACCTAGCCCTGAACCCTTAAAATACCCCTCTACCCCAAAACCCAAACCTACCCCTGAACCCTAAAAATACCCCTACACCCCAACACCCAAACCTAGCCCTGAACCATAAAAATACCCCTGTACCCCAAATCCCATACCTATCCCTAAACCCTAAAACTACCCCTGTACCCCATAACCCAAAACTATATCTGAACCCTTAAAAAACTCAAACACCCCAAAACATATACCTCAGAACCCCAAAACATATACCCCTATACCCATACTTACCTTATCCAAACATTAAAAAAAACATGCTTTTACCATTCATGCATTTACAACGAATTTCGTGGTAAAAGCATATAAAATGTAATGCAATGCGTTGTAATGGCATTGCGGAGTCATGGTACTTTGGTAAAGAAAGTATGCGGAGTGATGGTTTGCGGAAAGAAAGTTGCGGAATAATGGGTGTTTACCCTCCCCCGGTAAGTACATTAGTGGGACGGCGGCCCACATCTCCAGCAACATACTCATATTTTTTCACCACCGATTTGAAAAATGCACAGGTCTCTCTCATTGATGGCCAGCACCGACATACACTTTTAGACACACCTTCCGCCACAAGGTCTAGAATTGCGAAATTTAGAGCTGGGGAGCTACATTCGAATCCCGGCATCAGCTCAACATCCTGTGATTCCAGGCAAATCGCTTTTGTCTCCCTGTGCCTACCACAAATGAATGTGTTCTTCTGTAATGTAAATTGTGCTCATGCCATGTTGTCGAGTTCGCGCTATATAATATTGCAAGGAAAAATAAAGTAGGGAAACTCGAGTTCACACACTACTGAACGCGCACTCTTTAGTGCATCAGCAGTGCACTGTGAATCGGAGCGTTTCACAGGCCTGTCACAGATAAGAAATGCTATCAAAACGAAATCCTACAAAATAATATACTACTGGCCGGCAGCAATTCATACCTGGACAACGTCAGGACGGGCTGCTTGTAGTGGATAAAGGGTCGCAAAACAATGGGGTGATCAGCCCTGTGAGCATGGTGGCTAGTGCTGAGGAGATTAACGGCCTTGCTAAAGATTTGGCAAACATTTTCACTACCACCCCCCTAGTACAACCAGGGGGTCCAAAAGTCATATCACCGAGGAACCTCCCGTGGAGGACAGGGAGCAAATTGCGGGTCAGTTAGGGGGCACAGATAACAGGTCTCCGCACACCCCAGTAAAAGGATTATTGGACATGCCCCTTCAGGCACAAACGGAAGGAGCCGCTGCAGGAACCCCAGAGGTGGATCATTTCTACTCAATGACTGATGAATCTGAAGCCTCAGAGGACAGCTGGAAAAACAGCCCGGAAGAGTTTTCAACAGACAGCGGTAGTCCTGCTCTAAAGCCTGGTACTCAGAAGCGCATACCCTTTCGCAGTAAAAAAAAAACTTAAGAGTCTTGGGGGAAGATCAAGGTTTTACCTCTGACGGTAGCCAGTCAAACCAGTTGATATCGGACTATTCCGCCTCACAGTTAGAAGGTGCGCCAGAACCAGAACCCATACCTGGACAGGGTATGACAAATAGTGTTGATGACGCTGCAGGGGCTCAAGGATGCCCACCCTCTATGGAACTGATGTATGCTACTCTAAAACAAAAACAGATGGAAGCCCGACAAGAACATAAGAGGGCCCACGCAGTGACTAGGAAATTCCAGGGCGCTGTCAGGAAGGTCAATAAGGCTTGCTCCGAGATTAACAATCGGACCACTGCATTGGAGGAGCGCATAGTTCATCTGGAGGCAAGTGTGGAGAATTCTGACAGACAGTCCACCTCTAATGAAAGCAGAATGACCAACGTCCTCTGGAAGCTGGAGGACTTTGAAAATAGACCACGGCAAAACAACCTATAGCTACTAGGAATTGCAGAGAAAGAGGAAGGCGACGACATTCGAGGCTTTGTTCTGAAACTTTTCCGGGAGGCCTTCCCAGGGCTGTCTCATTGGAATTGGGACGCAGAAGTGCAAAGGGTGCATAGGTTCCCCTTAATGCTTAAGAAAAAGCCAGGCCAAGAAGATAAACCCAGAGCCATACTAATATTCTTTGGCAATTTTCTTTTATGTCAAGCTATCTTTGAGAAAGCCAGGCCCGATGCAAAAAGAACTGCTGCAGGACATTCCTTTTTCGTTTGGCCTGACTTTTGTCACTCCACGGTAGAGAGGACATGGAGACTTCGCTCCCTGATCTCTCCCTTCCAGCACCAGGGGTGTGAAGTTATTTTGATGAATCCGGCCAGGCTTAAAGTTATTTGTAGAGGCACGACTAGAGTGTTCACTTCTGAAATCCAAGCACAGGAGTACATGAATGAGCTTAAGAACAGGGAAGCCAGGAAATGAGGGTTAATTTGAAGATAGGCAGTATCACTTAATGGATTGGTGTGGGGTCAGTGTCGGGAGCGGCTAGGGGCGCAACCACATGCAGGAGGCATCACAAGGGTCTCTGGACCTTTTTTGCCACTTTGAAGGGAGGGGGAGGGATGGACGGGGGGCGGAGGGGGGGATCGGGACCAAGGGAGAAGCAGTATGTTACAGAAGACAGGCGTGTAAAATGTTGTATTTGGTTGGACCGCGTTCTTCTGATATTACTTTATTTTGTAAATGAAAAAATTAGAATTGCCTCGGTTAATATTTGTGGCTTAAAGGACCCCCAAAAGAGGAGGCAGGTTAGTGTGGATGTGCAAGCCTTAAGAGCGGACGTCCTATGCCTCCAGGAAACTCACATCGAGGGGAGCAGGAAAAGGCTTCTGGAATTGTCTGGGTATTATATTGTAACTAACACATCACAAGAGACTCACACAAAGGGGGTGGCTATCTTAGCACGGAATGGGACAAGGAGTTTCCTTAGCTTCCCTCGATGTCTGGCTGACAGCTTGGCCAGATGGGTGATCGCACAAGGGTGTATAGAAAATTAAATGTTTACCCTTTGCTCAGTATATGGTTCAGTGCTGGATGACCCAGCTCTGCTAGATTGGCTTAAAATTGAATTAGTGGGCTGGACTTTACCTCTGATTTTTTGTGGAGATATTAATGTTAATCTGAATTGCCAAGTTGCCTCCAGGAAAATCCCCTATCAGGGCAGGAAGCCCAAAGTCTTTAAATCATTATCTCAACTGCAGGCACTGCATGGGTTAGAAGATGTATGGGCCTTGAATAGGGGGCAGATTTAAGATACACATACTTCTCCACCCCTCATAAGGTTTATGCGAGGCTGGATTATTTTCTAGCGTCACAAGAGTTAGCCTCAAAAAGCACTACTGACCTCTTCCCAAAGGTCATGTCAAATCACAATCCCCTGGTGATCGAGCTAGACATCGAGCTTCCTCTCAGGCAGACACAGTGGTCTTTCAACAGGGCATATCTCAGCGATACAGAATATATCCGGCAGATGGGCGAGTGGATCCCCAGGTTTATTGTAGACAATTATAGAAGTACTAACCTAAGTAATGTGTGGGACACATTGAAAGCAGGGGTAAGAGGAGAATCAAACAGGTTTTGGGTGGGAATCACAGAGAAAAGAGAAAAGCCTGCTGCAAGCATTATATCAAGATCTAGGAGCGGCAGAGGCTCAGCTGATAGAGGCGCTTTCTGCTGGAACAGACTCAGAGGATATGCACATAAATGTTACCATTGCAAGATCCGTAATTACACAAATCTCAGCGAAAAAAGCAGCTGGTAAATATCTGGCATGGATAACACGGGCTTATGAGTGCAGTGAAAGAATAGGGCATCTATTAGCAACACGCACTAGGGAGAGAACAGTGAACGCCAGGATAAGAGAGATCTGGGATCCGGGTGTGGGATTGGTGACCGAGACAAAGGCAATATCACCGCTTTTCAGAAATTGTACCAAAATCTGTATACCGAAGATACTCGGGCGGGAGACGGGAAATTCAGGATTATTTATCAGGGGTGGCCCTGGGTCAGCTCTCGGCGGAGGAAAGAAATCGACTAGATGAGCCAATCACCTGGGAAGAACTGTCAACAGCAATAGATCAGGCCCCAATAGGCAAAGACACAGGCCCAGACTTAGGGGCCGATTATGATGGCGGACGGACCTGAGTCCGTCCGCCACCATAGAGTAGGAGGGAACCTCCGCATGCCCTGCGGAGTTCCCTCCTGTGCAATTAGGATGTGACCGCCACCCTGGCGGTCACATCCTCTATTTTTACCATTGCGGCGGGTGCAGCTTCAAGCTGCACCCGCCGCAATGGTAAAAATGCATACATTGCATTTGTATGCAGAAAGCGGCAGGCACGTGCGGTGCCTCCGATTTCTGCATACAAATGCAGGGGGGTACCATAGGTACCCCCCATGTGCACCCCCCACCCACCCTTCACCCAGGGGGCCTGCAACGGGCCTCCGCAGTGAAGTTACACATGCTTTTCCACAGCGGAAAACCCGCCGCGGAAAAGTATTTTGCACAGCTCATCCTAATATGGTTGACGGTGTCTGAGAGACACCGTCACCATATTAGAGCTTTTCCGCCGCGGTTGTAAGCCAACCGCGGCGGAAAAGCTGCGGACGGAAACCATGACCCACCAGCCATCCTAATGTGGCGGTGGGTCTTTGGTGGGTCCGCAGAGGATTTTCCGCATCCTCCGGGCCGGCAGTGGCTTCCGCCGGCCCGGAGGATGCGGAAAATCCTCCATCATAATCGGCCCCTTAATTCCAGGGGAATTTTATATAAAATATGTAAAACACATACTATGGGATTGATGTTGGAAGTTTTCCAAAGGGCACAACGGGACCAGATCATGCCAGATTCGTGGAAAGGGGCGAACATTATAGTATTCCCAAAAAAAGGCAAGCCTATTGCGGAACTAGGAACCTACAGGCCAATAACCTTGCTTAATAGCGATTTAGAGATATACTCTATAATTCTGGCAAATAGGCTGTCAGCAGTCATAGGAAAACTAGTCTCTCCGTTCCAGCACGGATTTGTACCAGGCAGGGGGACCACAGATCACATTAAAAGGATAATCACGCTGTTTGACCTTGCTGGAGTGTCGGTGGACCCTATGGTGGCCATATTTCTGGACACAGAGAAGGCCTTCGATAGGGTCTCCTGGCCCTTTCTTTGGGCCACCATGGAAAAGCAGGGACTGGGCAGAAACTATATTAATGCAATAGGCTGCATGTATCAAAATCCTGAGGCTAGGATTAACGTGCCTCATCGGATCCAATTAAAATCACTTGCGGTTCTCGTCAAGGGTGCCCTTGCCCTCCACTATTATTTGCATTATATATAGACCCCTTTATCGGGATAATAGTGGAGAACAACGACATCCGGGCAGCTCAAACCTTGGGGGGAGAATGAAAGATCTTAGCGTACGCTGATGATCTTGCTATAACAACAACTAATCCTGTGGATCCAGTTAGGGAGGTGGAAAAAAGGCCAAAAATTTGGGAAAGTCTCAGGCTACTTTTTAAACAGGGAAAAAACTATGATTGTTTAAAACTCCTGGGCAGACCTGGATGGTAGCAGGGTCACAGAGAAGGCTAGATATCTAGGGGTTGAAATCGCAGCTAATGTGGACGATATAGTGCAATGATACCTGGCACCCTTGTTACTCAAGACCAAATCTGACTTCAACAGAATGAATAGCCTACACCTGACATTACTGGGAAGGTGTAATGTTATCAAGATGCTGTTTTTGCCCAGAATTTTATATATTTTTTAGATTTATCCCACTGGAAGTAAATAAAACCTGGCTCTCTGCCTTCCACCAAGCCATTTCTAAGTTCTTATGGGCTGGGAAGCACCCACGGAGAGCTCTGAAGTACATGACTCTTCCCAAGGACCGGGGTGGGTGGTCTGTCCCAGATATTCAGATTTTTTATTGGGCTGCAAATCTTCAACAGATGTCCGAGCTGTTGGGTAAAGGATACTCCATCGCCCAAGATGGATCATACCCCTCCATATACAAATTATTGCTTGGGGACGGGGCCCATGGGTGCTTGATGCGGCGTATTGATTTTGCCTACTTTAAAAGAGTAAAGTTCAAGGTTTTCTTGGGTGCTTTTAAAATATGGACTTCAATTAGGAAAAAACTGAAACTGAATAGGATACACAGGTATACGCCTTTGCAAAACAACCAACTTCTTCCAGAAATTTTTCACAATGGTTATATGGAATCTTGGAGGGAGAAAGGGATAGGACATATCGGGGGCTTAATAAGGGATAACACAATTCTGTCGTTTGCTTTAATTAAGGAAAAATTTGGTGTGGGGAACAATTACTTCTTCAAATATTTACAAATTAGGGACTTCCTTCCTAAAAAGATGATACAGGGTCATAAAATCCCCCTATTGGAGGCAGTCCTGGGAACTCAAGGGGCATCAATCTCCAAGCTGTACACACTGCTTAGCGGCACAATGGAGGATGATCTCTGTGGCAAGACAAGGTCCAAGCTGACCCGGGGGTATACGAGGACTCTTTACTGTTAAGCTCTACTGCAGCCATCTCAGCTAACATACAGGTTCAATGCTATAAGACGTTCTCTAAACCTGTATATTACTCTGGTGCGGATCTTTAAGTGGGGAGGTGCTAATGGTATTTATTGCTCTCGCTGTGGAGAGCTTGCCGCCGACAGCGTACATATATTTGCTACATGCCCCCGCTTAACGGGTCTGATCGGAAAAATGGGCTATTACGTCAAACAAATTTTGGATTGTGATATAGAGTTGTCACCACAAGTTATCCTGTTGGGAGTAAGCAACCAGGCTTCGACAACACCCAAGAAGACGCTGATTTTTATTATAATGGCGGTGTTTAGGCCCACCATAGCGCCAGTTTGGCTTGATAAAGAGCCCTCTTCAGTTCACTGCTGGCTGGGAAAATTGTTAGCCACATATCGCTGGGAGAAAGAGATATATAAGCGCAGAGGCGTAAGAGCTAAGAAAAAAGGGGCCGATATTTGGGCTCCAATTAGCTCATGGATTAATGAATCTATGTTTTAAGCTGGCGGTCGGGATGAGCGGGCCTAGGGGTTAGGAAGAATCGGCAAGACTAAAAAGTATTAGCTATAGGATAGATCTGGTTATAATTCATTCTGAAATGTGGTCTCCTTTGGTTCCGGGAAGAGGGTGGGCTGGGGGGGTTGGGGTGGGGGGAGGAAAATCAAAAAGAAAAGTGGATATATATTTTGTGTATGATTGTAAAAAAAAAAATTTGAAATGTATAGCATGTTTCTGCAGAGGGGGGCTGGTGATCTTTTTTGAGGTGTGGATAGGTTTTTGATTTGCCTGAAAATGCACAAGTGACACTGGCGAAAGCCGCCGATTGGCTCTTGGGTAAATGTGGACTTTGCTGTTAGGATGATGTCCAATACTCTTGTCTGAGCTCAGGTCACATTATTTCTGAGGGATCCTCTGGCTTTGGCGCTTGAGGCAGTGAACCAGGGTTAGTTACTCTTTGAGCTGTAATGGGGGTGTTGAGTCCACAATATTTACAATCTTAATATCATAATACTCAGCTTTTGTCCAAACATTTTCTTTGTGGTTTGGCTGCCTCAGTATGGATGCGATGTGATCTTTGATCGCGGATGGGGTGAACTTTTCAATGATCCGATACGTCTGTTCATGGGGTTAGATTTAGAGTGTGAGGTGGGGTTCACTTTGGGCTCACACCTGTCCAGCAGAGACTCAAAATCTGCTGCAAAACTCTCATCAAAAGCCTGGAGTCCCCCAAATGGATACAGTTGGCAAATTTACTGTCGTACAATCACAGGTGCAAATTCCACAAGTAGGTTTTTTAGTCATAATTTTACCCACTGAAGCTGATGAAATAAGAAGATTATTTTCATAATTGAGTAACTTGTGCCCCATGGAGTGCGGCCGGCACCTACCTTCAGCAGAGCACTGGCTGGACTAACAGTCCGGAGGAGCTGGGCCTGCAAAGAGAAGAGAGGGTGAGACTGCTGCCTCCAGTGGGTCTCTTTTTTAGTCTTTATTTGTGGTTTTTGCAATTTAACAAGTCAACAACAATGGTACGCTCCTGCACCAGCACAGCGAGTACCACCAGTACCCAGCAACATGACAGCAAACAATAATACACAAAAGCCATTTGTAAGCAGTGTGACCCCTTCTGCCCCATCCTGGCCCTCCTTCGCACCCATGCCAGTCACCCAGTCTCACCCACTCACAACCGCCCCCCGGCTCTCTGCCACCGAATGAGATATGTGTCTCTTTGACAAACACAGGAGACAAGTTAGAATATGGACCTTTGTAACTATATACTGCCTGGAAGCGCCCTCTAAGCAGAGGCCTGTTGCACAATGAAATGCAGAGGGCGCAGGGTTTAGATATTTCAAGCCTTCTACTCACTGCTCTCAGATCACTTATGAAGTTTAACTTAAACAAGTCAGAAGTCACTCACCTGATTTACCTTCAACGATTTCATTTTCTCCTGCAAAAATCATACACTTCCTCCTGTTATGAATGAATGAATGAATACGCACTTGTATAGCGCATGGGTACCCAAGGGCATCCCAGCGCTTCCTGTCACACTAATCATCCACCACTGATCAAGCAAAAAGAAGAGTCTTCAGCTGCTTCCTGAATTTCAGATGGTCAGAAATCAATGCATAGTCTTCAAGAATGCATTCGTCATGAGTGACAAACTAGAGAGGAAAAGCCAAACATCCCCGCATGGGGGTGCATTGAATCTAAAATGGCGCCCGGGCCTCATGCACCTTCTGCAGGTTTGACATCTGGCCCTAGTAACTCACGTGTGCCACAATACTTTACTCTTTTAAATCTTTTAGGATCATCAGCGACATTGAACAGGAAGTTTACAGGACATTTCTTACATGGAAGACTCCGGGCTGAAGAGGTCTTATGCAGCTCATACATGGGTGGGGCAGAGTGTGCTCTGCCAGCGTCACTGCCGACGTTTTGTACTTGGAAATACATAAACAAGACAAGTCACTTCCTTCACATGACTCACTGTTCAGAATGCCGAGCTGCCCTGGAAGTCCCAATGAGGGCTCATTTGAAGCTTTAAGCCCAATCGGGGCTCCAAGAGGCCGGATAATTTCTCTTGAATATCCCCCTCTGTCACTCTGTGTGCACGGATTAGAAGAATGGGTATTGATCTGGAAGGCCAAGGCTGAGGACCCAAGACTGAACCCGCATGCACTGAAAGCCACCCCTGATTACCCAGAATAAGAGGCTCTGACGGAGTCAGATCTCCGGCTGGCCTCGGGGTGGAAGCCCCCAGCCAGATGTGTCACAAAGTGCCCCAGATGAGGTCCCCTAGGCACTGGGAGCTCTCACACCGCTTGCCCAGGTTCAGAATCTGT
This sequence comes from Lissotriton helveticus, assembly GCF_964261635.1. Lineage (NCBI taxonomy): Eukaryota > Metazoa > Chordata > Amphibia > Caudata > Salamandridae > Lissotriton > Lissotriton helveticus. The sequence goes on from NC_136065.1 coordinate 4,305,411, forward strand.
GACTAGGCTCCAGGTCAGAGCTCCAGCTGGCCCTGGGTTGGAAGGCTCAGGCCTCAGTCTCCCTTCTCTGGCCCGCTGTGTCGCAGAGTGCTCGGCACAGGCTCCCACATCCACCCGGGGATCTCCCCTGCTTGTCTGGGTTCAGAAGCTCTGTCCGTGCCCTGGTCAGAGCTCCGGCTGGCCCTAAGCCAGAGGACCCTGGGCCCTCACTCCCTTCTCCAGCCCACCGTGTCGTAAAGTGCTCAGAGCAGGGTCCCACTGGCACAGAGAGGTCAGCCCCGATTCTCCATGTTCAGAAGCTCTGACCTGGCCCCGGGTCAGAGCTCCAGCTGACTCCTGTGGGGAGGCACCTGGCCCTGGACTCCCTTCTCCAGGCCCAATGTTGCAAAGGGCCTCAGACGGGGTCCCACTGTCCAGACAGGCCTCCTATATCCAGCGCAGGGTCCATGAACCCATGCCTTAGAGTCCCTGTCCTCTGCCAGAGGACAGCAGAAACGTTCCCTAAGTGCAGCAACAACAGCGCGGCTTTGTTCTCCTTGATCACCTCATCTTGGAAAGTGCTACGGCAGCACTTGCTGTAAAGATGCACAAATGTGCTGGATCCCTGTGTCCATGGAGGTGGCTCCTCTTTAGTGGAAAGTACAGCTCATTATAAGTACATGTCTAGATGCCCCACCAGGAGCCGGATAGCTTCCTTCTCAGCCTCCTCCTCCGACAGAGCTTCACATTCACACATTCATGATTTGCCAGGACGTCAGTGGTGCGCTGGTGCGGGCCTGACACTGGAGAGACTGAACACACAAATGACTTGGACTTGCATTGGCAGAGGAGGCAGCATGGGGGAATCATAGCGCTGTGCCTCATTCGCCTAGCGCTTGGCGGGGAGAACCGCGTCCGAGCGGAAGGTGGTACTTGGCTGGAAAGGAGGAGATCTGGAGGCAGGTTCAGGTACCCGCAAGGTAGATTAGATGCCAAACGGCCTTAGAACCCCTAGAAGGTTGCCTTGAGGTGAGGACGCCTGCTGTAACAGGTAACAACAGGCGGGCAACTAGAGGCAAATTTCGGGGGGGCTGAAAAATATTTCGGGGGGGCTAATTCTTCCAACCATAGACAGAGTGACTGAAAGAGGGGGTGAAAACAAAACAAAAGCCTCATTTACAAGTAAATGGTCTTTTAAAAAGCTGTCAAGTACTAAGGTGCGGCTGCAATTAGATGGTCGCCAGCCCGCAAAGCTGTCAGCCCAGGCTGACACACACGTAGGGGGAGGGGGCTTAAGCCTCGTGAGCCCAATGGATGTTGCGCGCCTGGGTATCACTGCCTGCTGGTGGTACGGCCAAGACATCCAACCGGGGAGACCTCAAGGGGTGCGATCCCAAGGGGGGTGGGCGGGGGGGGGGGTTGCCAGACAGGATCTGTGCGGGGGCTCCCTGGAGGCCGGACCTGGAGGGCCTGGTAAAGAAGAGCCGCAGCGTCACCGGTACAATGGGTTAAGATAAAGCAGCGAGACCAACAGGAGCAAACAGATTGACACAGTACACCACACCACCCATCCGCCACAGCTCATAATGAGGCAAATGGGAGGTAGTGAAGGGGTGGATGAGGAGGAACATGGAGTGCCCTCTCGTGCAGAACTTTTGGCTGCCATTCAGGGGGACCGCAATGAGACTATCAATAGATGTCAACGTGCTGAGGGCAGATCTGCAGAAAGTAGCGTAAAAGGTCAGCGCAGCCGAGGAAGATATTGCGGACTTGCAGAGCGAGGATGCGATGCTTAAACATCAGGTGGCCCAGACGACAACGGACACAAAGGCCCTGGAGCAATGGGCTGAGGATGCAGAAAGGCGTGCTCGATGCAGTAACATCCGCGTGTTGGGGTTCCCTGAGTGAGCGGAGCAAGGGTCGGCAGAGCAATTCCTGGAGCAGTGGATACGCACCCAGTTGCATCCGCGGGAACTCTTTGAGCTGTTTGTTAAAGAAAGGGCGCGTAGCGCCCTGGTGCCACCTCCCCCTCCGGACGCACAACCGCGAGCCAGAATAGCAAAGGTGTTGAACTATCATGACAGAGACTGTATCCTGCATGCTACCAGGGAACGGCAGGACCTCAGCTATGAAAAAACTCAGACTACACCAGACAAGCCCAAGAACTACGGAAATCATTCCTGGTGTCAGGCTGTTAAGCGGAAGTTATGTGACCTACAGCTGCAATACATGCTCCTGTACCTGGCCCTACTGAAAGAACTGGCGCAAGGCAAGGCCCACTTCTTCGAGTCTCTGGAGGAGGTGTGTCTGGGACTGGCTGGAGATTCGAGGAGATGCTCTCCCACTGCGTGAACAACGTGGCCAAAAGCGGAGATGGGGCTCCCTTTCCAACAAGGGCACCCAGTGTAATCTTGGGTTTCAGCGGCACAGAACTTGGCTCACAGGGGGAGCACAGGGTCACTGTGGGGGAGGATGGAACTTTGCAACTGGGAACCACGGATGATGGGACCTCGGATTCGCTGACCACACCTATACAGCTGGACCCTGGGGGGTCGGGGGGTGATCATCCGAGACACTGTGCCTAATGGCGGACATTGTCCCTGAGACCCCGATAGACGTTCCCCGAGCTAGAGGGGGATTTAAACAAGGGCTGGCTGAAGCACTGGTGCACTGGTAACATACTCTTTCACATGCAGTGCACGTGGAGAATGTAGTGAGGGTGCTCCTGCGAGCGTTGCTAACATGAGAATGAGTGGTGTGTTGGCCCAAGAGCTGGTAAGATGCAATGGAGGGGGTGGGAGCGGGAGGGGTGCACAATTGGGTTTCAGTGCCAGGTACTGGTTGGGTTCAGCAGAATTTGTTTGCTTACAAGAAATGGTTGGTCTGTTAAAGGGTGGGCTTGCCAGGGTAGTCTGTATTGCGGTGGTTTATCCACTAGCCCCTGTTGGGCTATTACGGAAGCTGTGTATGTGCTGGCACAAGCATGGGGTGGGCAATCCCGACAGCACAGCTGCATGTGTATTGTCCGTGGGTGGGAGGTGGGAGTTTTGTTCAGTAGTTTGTTAATGGTTGTAAGTACTATGGGTGTGCAGCGGTGCAGATGTCGGGTAGAAGTCGATGGAGCACAAGAAGTGGGAGTGCCATGTTGCGACTATATGACAAAGGGGGTTAGGTTTCTCAGGACAAAGCACAATATGGTGCTCTCCATCCTAAAAAGACACAATGTCACGTTTGCCCACCTGCAGGAAACGCATCTGGACGACACGTGGCCCCTAGAGTGGCAAAAAAGAGGCAACATCAGACATTTCATTGCTCGTATTCTATATATGCCAGGGGCCCTCTGGTATAGGTGTCTCTGGGAACTCTGTTCACATACATAGATGCAGATGTTGGGGGCCGATACGTGCTACTGCGTGGAAAGCTCGATGGCCGTGACATTGCCATTTTGAATACATGTACCCCAAACACAGATGAACCTGCCTTCTACCAGCCAATGCAAGACTTAATAGCTGCAGAACTGGATGTTCCACTTATATGGTTGGGTGATTTCAATTGCGTACTCGACCCTGACCTCGACAGACACCCCCTCAGAACCCTTACGAAATCACAATTGACCAAAAAGTTGTGATCAGTAATGAGGAAGATGGGGCCACAGGACGTCTGGCGGGAAAAACACCCGACCCAGAATCCCTTTACATGATTTCCCCCCCACACATAACATGCATAGCAGACTGAACAGGGCGCTAGTGACGGAGACGCCCGCCTTCCCGGACATTGAGGTGACTCATTTAACTAGATTCCCATCGGATCACGCTCCTGTAAGTTGCGGGGTACGGTGGAACGCCCCCATCCAGGGACTTTGACAGTGGAGGATGCCCTCTGATATTCTGGAGGATCAGTAGGGGAGGGAGAAGCGGCCCCAGGTGATGTCAGACTACAGGACACTCCATTGGAGAGGGACGTTCAGTAGAAGCACGGAGTGGGAGGCAATGAAGACGGTATTGAGGGGCGTTGGCATGGGTCCCACCTGTGGAGTCCGTCGTCAGCTACAGCGCGAGTTGAGGGATAGGGAAGAAGCCTTAGTAGAGATCCAGACGGATATATGATGATACCACGCATACCAACACAACGCAGTATTTTACATCGCGGTTTTGACAACGCAAGTCGTTACATCGACTTGTGTTGGAGGGCGTTGGACTTGGGAATAGTGTGAATTACTATTCCAACTCCAGTCTATGTACAGTCGGGAAGGTGGTGCAATAGAAATTCACACTATTCCTTACTCTAGAGCGCCCTCCAGTGCAAGTCGACGTAATGACTTGCGTTGCTAAAACCACGATGTAACCATTACGCGTTGTAATGGTTGCGTGGAAAAGGATGTTTCCCATCCAGACTGGTGACCAAGCGCACCCCACTGAAAGTGCCCGAGAGAGTATGCTACATAAGCAATTTAGCGACGTCTGGGATAGGTTGGACAAATACACGCTCTGCCGCTACCGCCAGCTGTTCCATGCCAAAGGCGACACATCTGGGTTCTGTGCTCGGAGCAGACACCACCGCTAACAAGATGCTTGCACAACACAATGGGAGACATGGCACACTCCCGGGGAGGCATACTGGAGGTGTTTCAACAGCATTTACAGAAGGTATATCCGGCCATCTGGGCGGACTGCTAGGTCCCATTTTTGGGGGGACTGAAACTGCCGCACTTCCCACTGGCGAGGAAGAAGGAATTGGAGGAGCAAATAATGGCCAAAGAGATACTCTAGGCACTGCGGGAGCTGCCCAGGGGCAAGGCGCCCCTGGGGGTATTCCCTCTGAATTGTATCAGACCTACTCAAAGAAGTTGGCACAACTACTATTGCAAGTATGAGGAGGCGTCTAAACGGGGACTCTTGCCCCATCCCTGCGGGAAGGGGAAATATGCCTGCTATTGGAACAGGGGATGACGGTCGAGACCCTGCGGCATAGCGCCCGGTCACTTTGCATAACTCTGATGCTAAAATACTCTGTAAAGCACTGGTGAGGCGACTGTCCCTACATATGCCCACCTCATCCATGAGGATCAGTGTGGGCTTATCCCGGGCTGCAACACGAGCATGAATATAAGGCGATTAATGCATGTCATGCATGAGGTACAACATTAGGAGGAGGAACTGGCGCTAGTGGCCGTCGACCTCGAGAAGGCGTTTGACACTGTGGATTGGGGATACCTCCTGGAGGTATTAAGGGCAGCGTGATTCAGCCTGCGGTTCTGCTGGTGGGTCAGACCTCTTTATACGAAGCCGAGCGTCCGGGTATGAGTGCGTCAGAGCCGGTCAGAAAAATGGACATTGGAGCGAGGAACGCGGCAGGGCTGCCTATTGTCGCCATTGATCTTCACCTATGGCAGTATGGGCTGGACAGGAACTTGAGCGATGGGGCGCACGCATAGGGCAGAGATGACATTTAATATCGATGTATGCCGACGATGCCCTGCTCTACATCACATCCACCAATGATGCGGTCCCTCGATTATTGCAGCTCTAAAAGACTTCGTCTGACCATCTTAGATTCAGGAAGCAGCTGAGAACTCTTCTTTTTGCTTGATCAGTGGTGGATGATTGGTGTCACAGGAAGCGCTGGGATGCCCTTGGGTAGGCATGCTCTATACAAGTGCGTATTCATTCATTCATTCATACTCCGGTTTGCACCTTAATAGGATCACGCCCCTGCTCTTCCCAGTAGCTGGTTTGTCTGTGCTGCCACTGGAGAGAATTGGATGGCGTTGGCAGACTGGGCACTTTTGATATCTGGGTGTACAGGTGGCACTCGAGGGCTCGCAATGGTACAGCTTCATGTGACTGGGGTGATCGAAGCTTTGAAGCGATTGGTGGCGTCTGGTACCCCCTCTGTGTACAACTTTTTTAAATGTATTCTTCATGTGCATCCGCACATTTTTAAATTGTTTTCTTTGGCACTAAGAAGTTTTTTTATGAATGTATAACTGGTCGAATAAATTGAACAATTTTCTACACATCATTCTAAAGTGTTTTTTATGATTGTTTTATGATTTCTATTTTCCTCTACTATTGTGATTTATTATACGTGTGGTGTAGGCATTGAAAGGGTAGTGATGTATCCCCTTAGCATCATCTTGTAGCTAAGTTTTCCCAATTTATGGGCTGTCTAGGGACTTTTGTACTTTCTTTTTCTTTATCTGGAACCCCCTGCCGCTCTCCCTCATGGGTAGAATAGAGTCTGGGACACCCTGCCACTCTCCCTCATGGGTAGAATAGAGTCTGGGACCCCCTGCCGCTCTCCCTCATGGGTAGAATAGAGTCTGGGACCCCCTGCCGCTCTCCCTCATGGGTAGAATAGAGTCTGGAACCCCCTGCCGCTCTCCCTCATGGGTAGAATAGAGTCTGGGACCCCCTGCCACTCTCCCTCATGGGTAGAATAGAGTCTGGGACCCCCTGCCGCTCTCCCTCATGGGTAGAATAGAGTCTGGGACCCCCTGCCGCTCTCCCTCATGGGTAGAATAGAGTCTGGGACCCCCTGCCACTCTCCCTCATGGGTAGAATAGCGGTGTCTAGGATGGTTGTCCCCCGCGCTCGCTCATGGGTAGAAGAGCAGTGTCTGGGATGGTTGTCCCCCGCGCTCCCTCATGGGTAGAAGAGCGGTGTCTGGTATGGGTGTCCCCCCGCGTTCCCTCATGGGTAGAAGAGTGGTGTCTGGGATGGGTGTTCCCCCGCGCTCCCTCATGGGTAGAAGAGCAGTGTCTGGGATGGTTGTCCCCCTGCGCTCCCTCATGGGTAGAAGAGCAGTGTCTGGGATGGTTGTCCCCCCGCGGTCCCTCATGGGTAGAAGAGCAGTGTCTGGGATGGTTGTCCCCCTGCGCTCCCTCATGGGTAGAAGAGCGGTGTCTGGGATGGTTGTCCCCCGCGGTCCCTCATGGGTAGAAGAGCGGTGTCTGGGATGGTTGTCCCCCGCGGTCCCTCATGGGTAGAAGAGCGGTGTCTGGGATGGTTGTCCCCCGCGGTCCCTCATGGGTAGAAGAGTGGTGTCTGGGACCCCCTGCCGCTCTCCCTCATGGGTAGAAGAGCGGTGTCTGGGATGGTTGTCCCCCCCGCGCTCCCTCATGGGTAGAATAGCAGTGTCTGGGTCCAGGGCTAGAGTCACACAGCGCCACCTTTCAGCATTGAGACACTATTGCAGGAAGAAGGGATTTGCTGAGGTGTGTAAGGTTCGTATGATGTGCATGACACACGCCGTGGCCATGCATGCACCGGTCTGGTAACAGCTGGGTCTGACGTCAGTGATACAATCTAGTCACAGATTCTGTGATCCTCGTGTACTAGGTCTGGTATCGGTAGAATGACGAACATTTATTAAACCACATTTTATCTTGTAAACTCCACCCCTCCGCCCCTTGGATGTTCTACTGACAATGATCACAGTTTGACACAGAAATAATTCTTGGTTTCACTCAAGATGTTCTGGTTTCTTTGCCATTTAACAGTCATGAGAACAGTCTGTGTCTTCTCTCACTCACTCTCAGAGAACTCAGAAAACTCAACATAAAAAAGTCAGAGTCACTCACCTTGGTTTGCTGCAGCATAGGAAGATTTTCCTGAAAAATAAAACACATTTTAAGAGATGTAAGGTCACAGAAGTCACTCAGTCTATGCTCTCACTGGGTGATCATAAATGTTTACATTAGGAGGTTGGAGCAGAGAGGGGTGAGTGAAGCTCAGCCTCAGGGGCGCAGCTTAGTCAGTGAGATTTGGGGTGTCAATCTCACATTTTCCAACTACAAAGCACTGGGCCACAGGGAGAATATCTGAAGTGACCAAGGTCCTGGATGGACGGTTCCCATGAGGAGAAAGGAGAGGTGTGGCACAGAGGCCAGAGTGTCTGACTCTGGAGCACAGGCGTCAATGTTCCATGAGGAGAGGGGTCAGTAGTGATTTGCATTAGGTTGGTCTTTGGAGCTGATTTAGAGTTTGGTGACGGGTACTCTGAAGCAACCCGCCAAACTCAAGGTCTGCCGCCCGATTTAAAGTTGGGCAGACCGCAGGTTTTACACCGACGGAGTAAATTGTACTCTCTCAGGGTAAAACTTCCTTCGACAGCCCGATGGATTCGGTGCCATCGGAAGTAAGCCATCTGACCCAATTTAGAGTGGATGGTTAGATGGGGTTTTTTACTCTCCGTCACTGCCAGATACATCCTGAGGAAGAGTAGAAAAAAGAAACAATTCCCACATCATGGAGGAAAACTGGTAGGGTTCATTATTTTTCAAACATAAACCCCAGCTTGGGAGTCTGTTTTTGAAAAACAAACATTTTTGGAAAACCTTGACAGCCAGCCACCAAGTGTGACGGAGCCATCCATTAAACCCTTCCTACATTGACAGGAACCGCCATGACAGCGGTGCCTGCGAATGTATAGAGATGTCTTTTGAGCTGGCAGAAATCCCTACATTTGGTGGGAGGAGTCGAGGCAGTACAGTTCTAGGCCACACCTCCTGCCTTTACTCCATCTGCTACTTCCTGAATAAGGCCCTCGTCTAGAGTGGCCCAGCGGGTAAACAAAACGGTTTGGATTCCTACCCAGAGGGATTGCCAGTGGTGAGACTGTTTGAACACACTTGTACCATTACCTATTGGGTATTTGATTGCCAGTTCAAAGCCTGGAAACCTGAGAGTGGCGCAGCTTTCCAAGCGTACTTCTGCCAATGTTTGTGATTTCTTAACAGTAGTAAATTTGCATCCGTTCTATGAGTATTTCTATGGGTGCAGATTTGCTACTTCATGTGTAAACTATCCTAGAAATGGAGCCGTTCTGCTCTCTCCATGCGCTGGCATCCTTTGGGCTGCCTTGAGCTCTGGTGCAAAGGTGTCTGCGTTATGCACCTTCCTGCACAAACATTCTCCTTTGAGACTTTTTCCCCTTTATATGCATGCTGCAGAATGCGGCACACATGCAAAGAGGAAATAACGAGGAGAAATAAGGAAAATGCTACTTACCAGTATGCATCTGTTCTTGGCATGTAGAGCTGCAGAGTTCTACACTATGCATAGAATGCCACCTAGTGTTGGGCCCAGATGTTTGCAGTTTGTTTTTCATGTAGAGAGTCTTTGGAAGTCACGGGGTAGGTGACTCCTCCTTTGGATGATACTACGCATGGGCATCGGCTCCATCCCCAGATTGTTTTTCACCATTAGGGAAGTGATGGAGCTGTATGAGAGATAGTGATGTCCATGTGATATGTATCTAATTGAGATAATACTGGAACAGATAAAGGTAGCCGGGGAGGCTGGTGGGCGTGTGCAACTCTGCAGCTCTACATGCCAAGAACAGATGCATACTGGTAAGTAGCATTTTCCGTTCGAGGCATATGAGCTGCAGATTGCACACTATGCATAGATTACATAGCAGTTCCCATACCTAGTGGCAACCACCCGTATCTTTTGCAGTCGTTTGAAACAGAGTTTTTAGTACAGCCTGGCCCACCGTGGCTTGTTGTTTAATTTGCACATCCACACAGTAGTGCTTCGTGAATGTGTGCGGTGTAGTTCATGTGGCTGCTTTGCATATGTCATCTAGGGGAATGTTCCCTAAAAATGCCATTGAAGCCCCTATTTTTCTTGTAGAATGGTCTTTTGGTTGGATTGTTAATTTGCGTTTGGCTTTTTGATAACATATTTGTATACGTTTAACAATCCACCTAGCGATCCCGGACTTTGAAATGGGATTGCCTTTACAGGGCGGTGAGAAAGACACAAAAAGGTGTTTTGTCTTATGAAAAGTTTGTGTCCTTTCAATGTAGTACAGTAATGCTCTCTTGACATCTAAAGTGTGTAGAGCTCTTTCTGCGACTGTTTGAGGCTGCGAGAAAAATACGGGCAGCTCAACAGATTGATTTAGATGAAAAGGAGAAATGACTTTTGGAAGGAATTTTGGATTAGAGCGAAGAACCACTTTGTTATGATGCATTTGCAGAAAGGGTTTCTGAATGGTAAATGCTTGTAGTTCACTAACCCTTCTGAGAGACGTAATGGCTACTAGGAAAGCTACTTTCCAGGTTAGAAATTGCAATTCGCATTTATGTAATGGTTCGAAGGGAGGTCCCATTAACCTTGTGAGAACCACATTTAGATTCCACACTGGTGCAGGTGGAGTTCTGGGAGGAATTATTCTTTTGAGTCCTTCCATGAAAGCTTTAATAGCTGGCACTCTAAAGAGAGATAGATGTTGCCTATTTTGCAAGTATGCCGCAATGGCTGCAAGGTGTAACCTGATAGACGTGTAGGCTAAGTTACACTTTTGAAGGTGCAATAAATATCCAATGATGTGTTGAATAGACACATCTAAAGGATTAATTTGGTTGTTTTGGCAGTATATGACGAACCTTTTCCACTTAGCAGCGTAACATGCTCTAGTGGTGGAGCGTCTAGCTTCTTTGATAACGTTCATACATTCTGGGGGAAGGTTGAGGTAACCAAACTCTATGACCTCAGGAGCCAGATCGCTAGGTTGAGCTGAGCTGGGTCCGGGTGTCTGATCTCTCCATGGTTCTGTGTTAATAGGCGTGGAGATAGATTACGTTTTTGGTGTGGTACTACAGATATCTGCAACAGCGTGGTGTACCTCGGTTGTCTGGCCCAAGTTGGAGCGACTAGAATGAGTGTCAGGAAATGTTGTTGTAGTTTGCGTACCACTAACGGAAGTAGTTGGAGAGGAGGAAAAGCGTATGCAAATAGTTTTGATCAGTTCATCCATATCTTATTGCCTTTGGACAATGGGTGTAGGTATCTGGCGGCAAAGCTTGGGTATTTTGCGTTTTCGTGGGTGGCAAAGAGGTCTATCTGAGGTTGTCCCCACATTTGAAAGAACGGATGAAGAACTTGCGGAAGAAGTTCCCATTCATGTATTTGCTGAGTTTGTCGACTTAGCAGATCTGCCATGGTGTTTTGTACTCCTGGGACGTGTTGGGCTAATAGGAAGATCTTTAGTGGTATAGCCCATCTCCATATCTGCTGTGCTAACTGAGAGAGCTGTAGAGAGTGTGTCCCTCCTTGTTTGTTTATGTAGTACATCGCTGTCATATTGTCTGTGCGGACTAAGACAGCTTTTCCTGACACTTGAGTCTGAAAAGCTTTTAGGGCTAGAAACACAGCTAGTAACTCTAGGTGGTTGATATGCAATAGCTTTTGTTGCGTTGTCCACCTGCCTTGCATGGTGTGATGCAGGAGGTGGGCTTCCCAGCCGGAGAGCGATGCATCCGCTGTTAAGACTATTTGAGGAACTGGCTCTAGAAACGGTCGCCCTTTGGAAAGGTTTTTAGTGTTCCACTATTGCAGAGAACGATGAGTCCGACCGTCTACCAACACTAGGTCTGTTAGTTGACCGTGAGCCTGCTTTCATTGGCGTGCTAGGCACTCTTGCAGTGGACGCATTTGCAATCTTGCGTGAGGAGCTACAAATATGCAAGATGCCATCATTCCTATGAGCTACATGAACACTCGAGCTGGTAGTGAGTGGTGTGTCTTGAATTTTGTTGGAAGAGTTTGTACACTTGTTATCCTTGTTAGTTGGGTGTTTATTGTAGCGCCGAGATACTGTTGCATGTGTGAGGGTTGTAGATGGGACTTGGTGTGATTTACTGTGAATCCCAAGTCGTGAAGCAGTTGAATGGTAGCGTGAGTGTGTTGTACACACTGGCTGTATGAGCTGGCTTTTATGAGCCAGTCGTCCAGATATGGGAAGACATGAATGTGCTGTCTTCTTAAGTGTGCTGCTACTACTGCTAGGCATTTGGTAAACACCCTTGGCGCTGTTGTGACTCTGAACGGGAGCACTTTGAACTGGTAGTGCTGCCCGTCTAGCACAAATCTGAGATATTTTCTGTGCGCCGCGTGGATGGGAATATGGAAGTAGGCGTCCTTGAGATCTAGAGTGGCAAGGAAGTCGTTTAGTACCAGTAGTGGAAGGACCTGTTGAAGTGTGACCATATGGAAATGGTCCGACTGAATGTAAACGTTTACAGGTCTGAGGTTAGGATGGGTCTTAGTGATCCGTCCTTTTTTCGTATTAGGAAATACAGTGAGTATACTCCTTTGTTTTTCTGGTGCTCTGGAACTATTTCTATTGCATTTTTCTGCAGGAGGGATATTACCTTTTGTCTGAGCAATGTTAAATGTTCCTGTGCCATTGGACGTTGCTTGGGTGGTATGTTTGGGGGGGTAGATTTTAGTTCCAGACAATAACCTGATTGAATAATTTGTAACACCCACCTGTCTGATGTGGTGTTTTCCCAGGCTGGCAGGTATTGTTGGAGCCTTCCCCCGACAGGAGTGGAATGGGACGGGAAAAGGGGAAGGGAGTCATTGTGCAGGGGTAGAGGCTGAGCGGGAGTTGTTATTTTTACCTCTGCCCTTGTTATTGTTACCCTTGTATCCACCCCTTTGGTAGCCCTTGCCATAAGTGGATTGTGTAGGGGCTTTGTATGAGGACGAGGCTGTGTCTGAGGAATATCCTCTGGTGGCACCTCTATAGTTTGAGTGATGAAATGAACGCCTGGGAGCCTGCGACTGCAGGGCTCCCATAGATTTGGCGGGGTCTGTATCTTTTTTCATTTTTTCAACAGATACATCCACATTGGGTCCAAATAGGTGTTGCTCATCGAAAGGTTGATTGAGAATGGCAGTTTGTACCTCAGGATTGAATCCTGATATACGTAGCCAGGCGTGTCTGCGTAGTAAGACGCTGGTGTTAACTCCTCTAGACGCAGTGTCCGCTGCATCAAGGGCACATCTGATGGAGGTATTTGTAATGTTTTTACCCTCTTGGATGAGTTTGTGTGCCCTATCCCTGTACTTATCAGGGAGGTGTTTTTATTATTGACTCCAATTCGTCATAATGGGCTCTATCATATCTGGCTAGCAATGCCTGTGTGTTGGCGATACGCCACATGTTTGCTGCTTGAGACGCAGTTCTCTTACCTGATGCGTCCAGTAACTTAGACTCTTTATCTATTGGGGCAGCATCACCTGATGTTTGCGAGTTTGCTCTCTTGCGTGCGTTGGTAACTACAAGTGAGTCTAGTGGTACTGGCCCCTTAATGTATTTTGGATCTGAAGGGGCAGCATTATATTTCTTCTCTATACAAGGATTAATGATTCTAGTTCTGACTGGATCTTTGAAGACTTCAGAAGCAAGTTTAATTACTAGTTTGAGCATTGGTAAGATGGATGCAGACCATTGTGCGTTATCAAAGGTATCCATCAGGAAGTCTTCGTCTACAGGGTCTGTGTGTATGTCTACCCCGTGATATTGTGCAGCCCTATTAATTCGTTAAACCCTATAATGTCTTCCGGTGGGAAAGGCCGTGAGGGGTATAAGTCATCCTGAGGGACATTTGGGACATCTGGAGTGGTGTAATCATCCCATGGGTCAGGTGATCCTGTAGGTGTGGCTGGATCAGGCATGTTACGCCCCATATCATCAGAACTATCATCCCTATGAGAGGATGCAGGGGAATGCTGTGGTATGGGAGAGTGTGGTGATGGCATAGGTGGAGGAGAAGGGGAAGGGGGTCTTAAAGGAGAGGTAGCCATGTCCTTCTTCTTTGCATGCGGAGCTGAAGCTGGTTTGTCCAGTGGTTGCTTCTTTGAGGCCAAAATCAACTGTCCAGTGATTGGGTCTTTAGCCAGAGTCTTTTGGGCAGGGTCTGGATAAGATAAGTCTTCTGTTGGAGGCCGATCTTTTGGTGCTGGAGAATGTTTCAGCACCGAAGCAGCTTGCTTTGGTTTTTTGACAATGTCCTTTGTCGGGGAAGCAGGAGTTTTTCTCGGCTCCGAATGTTTTTTCGGTTCCGAATGTTTTCTCGGTTCCGAAGGTTTTTTTCGGGTCGGGTGTTGTTTTCGGATCCGGTTGTTCCTTTGGATCCAATGCTTTTTTCGGTTCCGGCTGTTTTTTGGAGTCCAAAGCTTTACTTGGTTCCGACCTGGGTTTCGGTGCCGAAGGAGTTGTGTGTTTCGGTGCAGATGGTTTGGACGTCGGCGTAGCTGGCGTCAATGTCTTTTTTGGTGCCGGTAAGTTGGCACCGGCACCATGCGAAGGCTGACTCGAGCCAGAGTCGCCTGAAGGCTTAATTGGCTTCTTTGCCGGGCCCGAAGGTGGGGCAGTAGAAGTGGAGTGTCAGTGTGCACCAGAGCCCGAGGGCGAGGGTGTAACCTGGGCCTTCTTTGGGGGTGTGGAGGAAGGGTCGGGGTCGACGGTCTTACTTACGACCCGTTGCGCTGGAGTGATGTCCTCGACATCCGAATCTTCTTCATGTTCGGAACCGCTGTCGACGTCTTGTTGTTCTGAGATGTTGACGCCTTCCTCGAAGATAGCGTCCGGAATGGAGGTTAAAGATCGAGCCATTGTCCTTCTTGCTCTTCGGTCCCAGATAGTCTTTATGGAGCGGAAAGAGGCACAAGCTGAGCAGTCCTTTGCCTCGTGCTCCAGAGAAAGGCAGAGGTTACACACCTCGTGGAGGTCGGTGTGGGGAAACTTCGACCCACATTGAGGACACTTTTTGAAGGGAGTCCTTTCCATGAGCTGGAGTCGAGGCCTAGTTAGGCCCAAAGGCCGTCGACGACAACCGGAATCGAAGTATTCGATGTTGAAGAGTAGTGTCGAGTGGAGAAGCGTTCAAAAATTATTTTCTAAAAGTTGGTGAGGATTGCGCGCCGAAGGAATTTGGTTTCAACACGGAGCGCTGGAAACACATCCGAGCCCGGTGGCGGAAAAAAACAATCTGGGGATGGAGCCGATGACCATGCGCAGTATCATCCAAAGGAGGAGTCACCTACCCCATGACTTCCAAAGGCTTTCTACAAAACAAACTGCAAACATCCGGGCCCAACACCAGGTGGCAATCTATGCATAGTGTGCAATCTGCAGCTCATATGCCGCAAACACATAATTCTCCTCATTACGCCGGCCTTGGGCAGGCAATCCATTGTGGAGCAAACTCATATCTACAACTTCTTGTAAATATAGGTTTATAGACGGATGTGCAGGATCAACCATGTACCACCCATGGAACGCCTACTTGACTCAAAGTAACACAAGGCAGTGCAGTGTGCTGTGTTTTGTTACTTTTTCTTAAAAGACACAAGAAACTCGTCATTTGCGTGGCTTTTTAAATACCAAAAAGGATTTCACATTGAGGCTGCTTCAAAAAAGTGTAGCAACCCAGATGCAAAATACCATTCCTCAGTTAAAAGTAAACGTTTTTTTACCCGCCAAAAAATGTGGGGATTCCAATTCATTTCAATGGGGACCAGTCACTGTAATAAGAGACTGCAGGCTACGGCTAGGAAGCCAGGTGGACTGAACCAGCAAGTGGGCTCAGGCCTTTCAATGCTCGGAGACGGGGGAACACCTTTGGTCCTCTTCTCCTTAGGCGTCAGGTTTTTGCTTCCTGGAGCAGCCGTGGGTGAGGGGGCATTCATGCAGAGGCTGCAGGTGACATTGAAGGGTCCAGGAGGGGTGAAACCAAGATGAACTCAAGATCTGGAGGGCTGGGGGACCTTGTTGACACTGGTGGTCCACTTCAACTTGGGCCGGAGGCAACAAGTGCAGTGGGACTTTGGGTGTCGAGTTCTGGCAGTTCTGGAGGCCTCCGAGTTTTTTCTTTTGAAGTCAGAACAGGTCCGCTGTTCATGGGAGGTCTTGAGTCTTTCTCGAAGTCAGGCACTCCTCCCAAGTTTCTGGAACCAACAGGTGCAGGACGAGTCGACTTTGGCTGAGTTTTTGACCAGGGATGCAGACAGGTCGGCAGGGTTGGTACGAGGTCTGCTGCTTCTTCTCTCTTCTCGGCTTTTGCGGCCCTTCGGGGTCCTCTCTCTTCTTAGGTTGTCAGGATATGCTTCTCTGGTGCCAGGGGCTCCCCTAAACACTGAATTTAGGGGTGTTAGGTCAGTATAGAGTAGTAGCCAATGGGCTACTGACCCATGGGTTCACTACGTCCCATATATGACAACTTCCTGTCAGAAGTGGGCATAACCCTGTCCCAGAATTCATAAGTATGCCATCACAAAGATTCCTACTTCTGAAAAATCGTTCCCACCTCACAGTATCCACCTTAGGAGTGGTGCTAGCCTGGAGGTGGCACGCTTTCCTAACTAGCTAATTGTCCCACCTGTCCAGGTGCCAAGGGGGCCCAGGACAGGGGGTGGTATCCTCTGCTTTGAGGGGAGCCAGATTCACATTGCAAAAGTGGCAGCGCTTTGAAGTTCGCCCGCGGAAGGAGGTTAATCAACAGGTCATCCTCTAGGAGGGGGTGTTACACCCTCTCCTCGGGCAGGATTTTCTTCTTGGTCTCTTGAGAGCAAAGGCTCTCATGCTAGGAGGTCAGAACAGTGTCTCAGTGCCAGGCTGGCAGAAACCAGCCAGCATGTGCACCAGAGGCTGGTAAGCTTTCAAGGGGCACCTGTAAGGTGCCCCCTGGGTGCATGTATTGGTAAATCAACACTGGCGTCAGTGTAGGTTCACCAATATGAGACATTTGATACCACACATCCCTGTTTTCAGTGAAGCCATCATGTAGCGGGGGAGCTTGTTTTCACCAGTGTCCGGTATGTGTTAAAATGGCTTCTCTGTCCACTTGTACTGGCAGGAATAGGATTGACCAGCACAGGGGTATATCTGCTCATGCAGGTATGCCCTCATATGTAATATTCAGTACCCTAAGGGCTGTTTGGCGTGCTGTAGGGGTGACTTACAAATATTACATGCCGAGATAGGGGACGCGGCACACGGGGATGTGTAACATGTTGTGTTTTCACTTTGGTCTGCACCGAGATACGCAGCCTGCGATAGCAGCCCTGCATGCGCTTGGTGAGGGTCCCTCAGGGTGGCACCATTTGTGCTCTTTAGTACCTCAGCCCCTAGGTACCAGGGGTACCATTTAGTAGGTACTTACAGAGGGTGCTAAAGGTTTTACCAATTGGGGAAGCAACTGTGCAATTTTGGGAAAGAACACTCATACTGGGCACCTGGTTGGCAGGAACACAGTACATTTCAGTCAGAGTGGCATCACCTAAAACGGAAACCGATGAGGGATTACTGCAACAAATACTCCGTTTCCTACAGAGGTTGTCTGCGAGACAAGCGGGGTGCTGGTCATCGTGGCTACGTAAACGATGCATTGGGTTTTGAAGTTGATGCAGGCCAGCAAGGGGAGCCAAGGGAGTATTTCTTCAAGCCCTGGATAAGACGTGCTGCAGCATGTAGGATGCCATTAAAAGGGTGCCAGTGTGGAGTCTGGAAGGTCATGGAGTAGGTGTTACTGCCGTCCATATGTGAGAAAGAGGGCTTTAACAGCAGCACTAACGTCGCTTTCAGGAAGAAATTGTTTTTTTTTCTTTAGAAGAGAGTGCTGCTACCTGCGCGTCTTTGCTTTCTTTGTTACTTGAAGGTGAGGTTGATGTTGTCTTGCTCTCCCCTCCACACTGTGTTTTCAGTACAATCACTCCATGGCTTCTGAGGAATCCTGAAAAAAGGGTGCTTTATCTCCATTTATTATATTAACTTTTGCATGAAGAGTAGCATGTACTTTATATTGGCTTCACACAGTCGATGTTTCAATGCCACACATGATGTACTGTGTTTCTGAATTGAAACCGTAGAGTCTTGGAGTATGGATACTGTTTGGTTCTATACTTGGAGTCCACCTGCTGTGCTTGCTTTGCTCTGGATAGTATCTATGTCCCTAGAATGTAGTAGACGGGCCACCACAGGCCAGGGCACAGCTCCCGGTAAGGATTTTTTCATTAGGTATACTCAGTGCTTTATATCCTCGGAGGCCACTGCTATCATACCAGAGTACACAGGATACACAGTGCTTTGTATCGTCTCTGAAAGCACTGTTATGACATCACAGCCCACATCATACTCAGTGCTTTGCAGCCTCGCTCAGGGCACTGCTATCAGTACAGCACACAGTACCATGTACCCTCTCCCAGGGCACTGCTATCATCTCAGCACCATGTACCCTCTCTCAGAGCACTGCTATCACACCACAGCACACAGTACCTTGTACCCTCTCTGGGCACCGCTATCAGAGTACACCCCACGGTATACTCAGTGCTTTACAGCTTCCATCTTGTACCCTTTCTGAAGGCACCGCTATCACACTGCAGGACACAGTACCTTGTACCCTCTCTAAAGGCGCTGCTATCACACTGCAGGACACAGTACCTTGTACCCTTTCTCAGGGCTCCGCTATCAGAGTACACCCCGCAGTATACTCAGTGCTTTACAGGTTCCTTCTTGTACCCTCTCTGAAGGCACCACTATCAGAGTACACCCCGCAGTACACTCAGTGCTTTACAGCTTCCACATTGTCCTGGAGCTCCTCACATCTCACTAGAACCTGGTCCAGGAAGGCACAGGGTGTTTCAGTTCAGCATCCAACCCGAATGGTTGAAACATGGGGTCCAATTTTCATTGGCAGAAGACTAGTAACTGTTACAATTTGGGGCAGATTTAAGATTTGTTCATGCATTGGGGTTGGAGACTGAGTATGAAATAGTGCATTCAATGACCCTGATAAGCAGTTCATCGACAAGGAAATACCTGCTCCACCCGCTTCAGAGTAAAGGAGGCAGGGCTCCAAGCATGGATGTGTCCCCACCCCTACTCCAAGAGGCAGATGGCATTCAACCACCCTCCCGCGTATGAATCAGGAAGTGATGGTACCTCCCACTCACAGTATCAAACTGAATCCACTCACCTGATGTTTTCTTGTAGACGACCCAAGCGACAGCAGCGATCAGTCCAACACCCACGAGGGCTGCAATGACGCCTCCGATTATCACCCCCATTGGAGGAGATTTCTCTTCTGTGGGAGAGAGATGGACAGGAGCAGAGTTACAGGACAGAAATCACTTCAAAGAAATGAATTATGATGCAATAACACTAACACCTGCCAGGTATGAAGAGCTCGGTGAGTAAAGAGTCAGAGAGAGCTGTACCCTAACCTGGGAACAGAGGTCTGATCCCACCACAGTCCACGGTATACTCACTGCTCTGTCACCCTCCGCACTCACTCCTATCACACCACAGCACACAGTATACTCACTGCTCTGTAACCCTCCTCACTCACTCCTATCACACCACAGTCCACGGTATACTCACTGCTCTGTAACCCTCCGCACCCCCTCCTATCACACCACAGTCCACGGTATACTCACTGCACTGTCACCCTCCGCACTCACTCCTATCACACCGCAGCACACAGTATACTCACTGCTCTGTAACCCTCCTCACTCACTCCTATCACACCACAGTCCACGGTATACTCACTGCTCTGTAACCCTCCGCACCCCCTCCTATCACACCACAGTCCACGGTATACTCACTGCTCTGTAACCCTCCGCACCCCCTCCTATCACACCGCAGCACATGGTATACTCACTGCTCTGTAACCTTCTGCACTCACTCCTATCACACCGCAGCACATGGTATACTCACTGCTCTGTAACCCTCCGCACTCACTCCTATCACACCCCAGCACATGGTATATTCACTGCTCTGACACCCTCCGCACTCACTCCTATCACACCACAGCACATGGTATACTCACTGCTCTGTAACCCTCTGCACTCACTCGTATCACACCACAGCACACGGTATACTCACTGCTCTGTAACCCTCTGCACTCACCCCTATCACACCACATCACATGGTATACTCACTGCTCTGTAACCCTCTGCACTCACTCCTATCACACCACAGCACATGGTATACTCACTGCTCTGACACCCTCCGCACTCACTCCTATCACACCACAGCACATGGTATACTCACTGCTCTGTAACCCTCCGCACTCACTCCTATCACACCACAGCACATGGTATATTCACTGCTCTGTCACCCTCCGCACTCACTCCTATCACACCACAGTCCGTGGTATACTCACTGCTCTGTAACCCTCCGCACTCACTCCTATCACACCACAGCACATGGTATACTCACTGCTCTGTAACCCTCCGCACTCACTCCTATCACACCACAGCACATGGTATACTCACTGCTCTGTAACCCTCCACACCGCACTCCTATCACACCACAGGACATGGTATACTCACTGCTCTGTCACCCTCCGCACTCACTCCTATCACACCACAGCCCATGGTATACTCACTGCTCTGTAACCCTCCGCACTCACTCCTATCACACCACAGCACATGGTATACTCACTGCTCTGACACCCTCCGCACTCACTCCTATCACACCACAGCACATGGTATACTCACTGCTCTGTAACCCTCCACACTCACTCCTATCACACCACAGCACATGGTATACTCACTGCTCTGTAACCCTCCGCGCTCACCCCTATCACACCACAGTCCACGGTGTACTCACTGCTCTGTAACCCTCCACACCGCACTCCTATCACACCACAGGACATGGTATACTCACTGCTCTGTAACCCTCTGAACTCACTCCTATCACACCACAGCACATGGTATACTCACTGCTCTGTAACCCTCCGCACTCACCCCTATCACACCACAGTCCACGGTATACTCACTGCTCTGTAACCCTCTGAACTCACTCCTATCACACCACAGCACATGGTATACTCACTGCTCTGTAACCCTCCGCACCCACTCCTATCACACCCCAGCACATGGTATACTCACTGCTCTGTAACCCTCCGCACTCACTCCTATCACACTACAGCCCAAGGTATACTCACTGCTCTGTAACCCTCCACACTCACTCCTATCACACCACATCACATGGTATACTCACTGCTCTGTAACCCTCTGCACTCACTCTTATCACACCACAGCACATGGTATACTCACTGCTCTGTAACCCTCCGCACTCACCCCTATCACACCACAGTCCACGGTATACTCACTGCTCTGTAACCCTCTGAACTCACTCCTATCACACCACAGCACATGGTATACTCACTGCTCTGTAACCCTCCGCACCCACTCCTATCACACCCCAGCACATGGTGTACTCACTGCTCTGTAACCCTTCACACTCACTCCTATCACACCACAGCACATGGTATACTCACTGCTCTGACACCATCCGCACTCACTCCTATCACACCACAGCACATGGTATACTCACTGCTCTGTAACCCTCCGCACTCACTCCTGTCACACCACAGCACACGGTATACTCACTGCTCTGTAACCCTCCACACTCACTCCTATCACACCGCAGCACATGGTATACTCACTGCTCTGTAACCCTCCGCACTCACTCCTATCACACCACAGCACATGGTATACTCACTGCTCTGTAACCCTCCACACTCACTCCTATCACACCACAGCACATGATATACTCACTGCTCTGTAACCCTCCGCACTCACTCCTATCACACCACAGCCCATGGTATACTCACTGCTCTGTAACCCTCCGCACCCACTCCTATCACACCCCAGCACATGGTATACTCACTGCTCTGTAACCCTCCGCACTCACTCGTATCACACCACAGCACACGGTATACTCACTGCTCTGTAACCCTCCACACTCACTCCTATCACACCAGAGCACACGGTATACTCACTGCTCTGTAACCCTCCGCGCTCACCCCTATCACACCACAGCCCCAGGTATACTCACTGATCTGTAACCCTCCGCACTCACTCCTATCACACCACAGTTCACGGTATACTCACTGCTCTGTAACCCTCCGCACTCACTCCTATCACACCCCAGCACATGGTATACTCACTGCTCTGTAACCCTCTGAACTCACTCCTATCACACCACAGCACATGGTATACTCACTGCTCTGTAACCCTCCGCACTCACTTCTATCACACCACAGCACACGGTATACTCACTGCTCTGTAACCCTCTGAACTCACTCCTATCACACCACAGCACATGGTATACTCACTGCTCTGTAACCCTCCGCACTCACTCATATCTCACCACAGTCCACGGTATACTCACTGCTCTGTAACCCTCCGCACTCACTCCTATCACACTACAGCCCAAGGTATACTCACTGCTCTGTAACCCTCCACACTCACTCCTATCACACCACAGCCCATGGTATACTCACTGCTCTGTAACCCTCCGCACTCACTCATATCTCACCACAGTCCACGGTATACTCACTGCTCTGTAACCCTCCGCACTCTCACTCCTATCACACCACAGTCCACGGTATACTCACTGCTCTGTCACCCTCCGCACTCACTCCTATCACACCACAGCACATGGTATACTCACTGCTGTGTAACCCTCTGCACTCGCTCCTATCACACCACAGCACATGGTATACTCACTGCTCTGTAACCCTTCGCACTCACTCCTATCACACCACAGCACACGGTATACTCACTGCTCTGTAACCCTCTGAACTCACTCCTATCACACCGCAGCACACGGTATACTCACTGCTCTGTAACCCTCCGCACTCACTCCTATCACACCACAGCACATGGTATACTCACTGCTCTGTAACCCTCCGCACTCACTCCTATCACACCACAGCACATGGTATACTCACTGCTCTATAACCCTCCGCACTCACTCCTATCACACCACAGCACATGGTATACTCACTGCTCTGTAACCCTCCGCACTCACTCCTATCACACCACAGCACATGGTATACTCACTGCTCTGTAACCCTCCACACTCACTCCTATCACACCACCGCCCATGGTATACTCACTGCTCTGTAACCCTCCACACTCACTCCTATCACACCACAGCACATGATATACTCACTGCTCTGTAACCCTCCGCACTCACTCCTATCACACCACAGCCCATGGTATACTCACTGCTCTGTAACCCTCCGCACCCACTCCTATCACACCCCAGCACATGGTATACTCACTGCTCTGTAACCCTCCGCACTCACTCGTATCACACCACAGCACACGGTATACTCACTGCTCTGTAACCCTCCACACTCACTCCTATCACACCAGAGCACACGGTATACTCACTGCTCTGTAACCCTCCGCGCTCACCCCTATCACACCACAGCCCCAGGTATACTCACTGATCTGTAACCCTCCGCACTCACTCCTATCACACCACAGTTCACGGTATACTCACTGCTCTGTAACCCTCCGCACTCACTCCTATCACACCCCAGCACATGGTATACTCACTGCTCTGTAACCCTCTGAACTCACTCCTATCACACCACAGCACATGGTATACTCACTGCTCTGTAACCCTCCGCACTCACTTCTATCACACCACAGCACACGGTATACTCACTGCTCTGTAACCCTCTGAACTCACTCCTATCACACCACAGCACATGGTATACTCACTGCTCTGTCACCCTCCGCACTCACTCCTATCACACCACAGCACACAGTATACTCACTGCTCTGTAACCCTCCGCACTCACTCGTATCACACCACAGCACACGGTATACTCACTGCTCTGTAACCCTCCACACTCACTCCTATCACACCACGGCCCATGGTATACTCACTGCTCTGTAACCCTCCGCACTCACTCATATCTCACCACAGTCCACGGTATACTCACTGCTCTGTAACCCTCCGCACTCACTCCTATCACACTACAGCCCAAGGTATACTCACTGCTCTGTAACCCTCCACACTCACTCCTATCACACCACAGCCCATGGTATACTCACTGCTCTGTAACCCTCCGCACTCACTCATATCTCACCACAGTCCACGGTATACTCACTGCTCTGTAACCCTCCGCACTCTCACTCCTATCACACCACAGTCCACGGTATACTCACTGCTCTGTCACCCTCCGCACTCACTCCTATCACACCACAGCACATGGTATACTCACTGCTGTGTAACCCTCTGCACTCGCTCCTATCACACCACAGCACATGGTATACTCACTGCTCTGTAACCCTTCGCACTCACTCCTATCACACCACAGCACACGGTATACTCACTGCTCTGTAACCCTCTGAACTCACTCCTATCACACCGCAGCACACGGTATACTCACTGCTCTGTAACCCTCCGCACTCACTCCTATCACACCACAGCACATGGTATACTCACTGCTCTGTAACCCTCCGCACTCACTCCTATCACACCACAGCACATGGTATACTCACTGCTCTATAACCCTCCGCACTCACTCCTATCACACCACAGCACATGGTATACTCACTGCTCTGTAACCCTCCGCACTCACTCCTATCACACCACAGCACATGGTATACTCACTGCTCTGTAACCCTCCACACTCACTCCTATCACACCACCGCCCATGGTATACTCACTGCTCTGTAACCCTCCACACTCACTCCTATCACACCACAGCACATGATATACTCACTGCTCTGTAACCCTCCGCACTCACTCCTATCACACCACAGCCCATGGTATACTCACTGCTCTGTAACCCTCCGCACCCACTCCTATCACACCCCAGCCATGGTATACTCACTGCTCTGTAACCCTCCGCACTCACTCGTATCACACCACAGCACACGGTATACTCACTGCTCTGTAACCCTCCACACTCACTCCTATCACACCAGAGCACACGGTATACTCACTGCTCTGTAACCCTCCGCGCTCACCCCTATCACACCCCAGCACATGGTATACTCACTGATCTGTAACCCTCCGCACTCACTCCTATCACACCACAGTTCACGGTATACTCACTGCTCTGTAACCCTCCGCACTCACTCCTATCACACCCCAGCACATGGTATACTCACTGCTCTGTAACCCTCTGAACTCACTCCTATCACACCACAGCACATGGTATACTCACTGCTCTGTAACCCTCCGCACTCACTTCTATCACACCACAGCACACGGTATACTCACTGCTCTGTAACCCTCTGAACTCACTCCTATCACACCACAGCATATGGTATACTCACTGCTCTGTCACCCTCCGCACTCACTCCTATCACACCACAGCACACAGTATACTCACTGCTCTGTAACCCTCCGCACTCACTCGTATCACACCACAGCACACGGTATACTCACTGCTCTGTAACCCTCCACACTCACTCCTATCACACCACAGCCCATGGTATACTCACTGCTCTGTAACCCTCTGCACTCACTCATATCTCACCACAGTCCACGGTATACTCACTGCTCTGTAACCCTCCGCACTCACTCCTATCACACTACAGCCCAAGGTATACTCACTGCTCTGTAACCCTCCACACTCACTCCTATCACACCACAGCCCATGGTATACTCACTGCTCTGTAACCCTCCGCACTCACTCATATCTCACCACAGTCCACGGTATACTCACTGCTCTGTAACCCTCCGCACTCTCACTCCTATCACACCACAGTCCACGGTATACTCACTGCTCTGTCACCCTCCGCACTCACTCCTATCACACCACAGCACATGGTATACTCACTGCTGTGTAACCCTCTGCACTCGCTCCTATCACACCACAGCACATGGTATACTCACTGCTCTGTAACCCTTCGCACTCACTCCTATCACACCACAGCACACGGTATACTCACTGCTCTGTAACCCTCTGAACTCACTCCTATCACACCGCAGCACACGGTATACTCACTGCTCTGTAACCCTCCGCACTCACTCCTATCACACCACAGCACATGGTATACTCACTGCTCTGTAACCCTCCGCACTCACTCCTATCACACCACAGCACATGGTATACTCACTGCTCTATAACCCTCCGCACTCACTCCTATCACACCACAGCACATGGTATACTCACTCCTCTGTAACCCTCCGCACTCACTCCTATCACACCACAGACCATGGTATACTCACTGCTCTGTAACCCTCCGCACTCACTCCTATCACACCACAGCACATGGTATACTCACTGCTCTGTAACTCTCCGCACTCACTCCTATCACACCACAGCACATGGTATGCTCACTGCTCTGTAACCCTCCGCACTCACTCCCATCACACCACAGTCCACGGTATACTCACTGCTCTGTAACCCTCCCCGCTCACTCCTATCACACCACAGTCCACGGTATACTCACTGCTCTGTAACCCTCTGCACTCACTCCTATCACACCACTGTCCACGGTATGCTCACTGCTCTGTAACCCTCCCCGCTCACTCCTATCACACCACAGTCCAAGGTATGCTCACTGCTCTGTAACCCTCCCCGCTCACTCCTATCACACCACAGTCCAAGGTATACTCACTGCTCTGTAACCCTCCCCGCTCACTCCTATCACACCACAGTCCACGGTATACTCACTGCTCTGTAACCCTCCCCGCTCACTCCTATCACACCACAGTCCAAGGTATACTCACTGCTCTGTAACCCTCCGCACTCACTCCTATCACACCACAGCACATGGTATACTCACTGCTCTGTCACCCTCTGCACTCACTCCCATCACACCACAGTCCACGGTATACTCACTGCTCTGTAACCCTCCCCGCTCACTCCTATCACACCACAGTCCACGGTATACTCACTGCTCTGTAACCCTCTGCACTCACTCCTATCACACCACAGTCCACAGTATACTCACTGCTCTGTAACCCTCCGCACTCACTCCTATCACACCGCAGCACATTGTATACTCAGTGCTCTGTAACCCTCCGCACTCACTCCTATCACACCACAGCACATGGTATACTCAGTGCTCTGTAACCCTCCGCACTCACTCCTATCTCACCACAGTCCACGGTATACTCACTGCTCTGTAACCCTCCGCACTCACTCATATATCACCACAGTCCACGGTAAACTCACTGCTCTGTAACCCTCTGCACTCACTCCTATCACACCACAGCACATGGTATACTCACTGCTCTGTAACCCTTCGCACTCACTCCTATCACACCACAGTCCACGGTATACTCACTGCTCTGTAACCCTCTGAACTCACTCCTATCACACCACAGTCCAAGGTATACTCACTGCTCTGTAACCCTCCACACTCACTCCTAGCACACCACAGCACATGATATACTCAGTGCTCTGTAGCCCTCCGTACTCACACCTATCACACCACAGCACACAGTATACTCACTGCTCTGTAACCCTCCACACTCACTCCTATCACACCACAGCACATGGTATACTCACTGCTCTGTCACCCTCCGCACTCACCCCTATCACACCACAGCACACGGTATACTCACTGCTCTGTAACCCTCCGCACTCACTCCTATCACACCATAGCACATGGTATACTCAGTGCTCTGTAACCCTCCGCTCTCACTCCTATCACACCACAGCACATGGTATACTCACTGCTCTGTAACCCTCCGCACTCACTCCTATCACACCACAGCACATGGTATACTCACTGCTCTGTAACCCACCGCACTGCACTCCTATCACACAACAGCACATGGTATACTCACTGCTCTGTAACCCTCTGCACTCACCCCTATCACACCACATCACACGGTATACTCACTGCACTCACTCCTATCACACCGCAGCACATGGTATACTCACTGCTCTGTAACCTTCTGCACTCACTCCTATCACACCGCAGCACATGGTATACTCACTGCTCTGTAACCCTCCGCGCTGCACTCCTATCACACCACAGCACACGGTATACTCACTGCTCTGTCACCCTCCGCACTCACTCCTATCACACCACAGCACACGGTATACTCACTGCTCTGTCACCCTCCGCACTCACTCCTATCACACCACAGTCCATGGTATACTCACTGCTCTGTAACCCTCCGTACTCACTCCTATCACACCGCCGCACATGGTATACTCACTGCTCTGTAACCCTCCGCACCGCACACCTATCACACCACAGAACGTGGTATACTCACTGCTCTGTAACCCTCCGTACTCACTCCTATCACACCGCAGCACATGGCTTAATCACTGCTCTGTAACCCTCCGCACCGCACACCTATCATACCACAGCTCATGGTACTCACTGCTCTGTAACCCTACTCACTCCTATCACACCACAGCACATGGTATACTCACTGCTCTGTAACCCTCCGCGCTCACTCCTATCACACCACAGTCCACGGTATACTCACTGCTCTGTAACCCTCCGCACTCACTCCTATCACACCACAGTCCACGGTATACTCACTGCTCTGTAACCCTCCACACTCACTCCTATCACACCACAGTACACGGTATACTCACTGCTCTGTAACCCTCTGCTCTGTGGTACTGAAAATGTTGGACCTGTGTCATAAACATCGTCGTATCATGACGATTTTGATATCAGCAGACCGAGAATGGCTAGTACACTATGCATACGCATTTTTGTCATATTCAAATGACAGATTCACCCTGAAATCAGAGTTTTCGTCCTGAACCCTCGGGTTCCATTTTGTGAACGGCAGCCATTTTGTGATTGCCCTCACATAGGCAGATGACCTAGGCCAAGCGAGTCTTAAGGACCTGGGCAAGCTGACTCCACTGCCCGACGCCAAACCTGTTCGACCAGTTCCTTTCCCAGTAGCTGATCAAGATTAAGCATGAAGGCACAGGAGATCGTAAACCTTTATTGCACACAACTATGTCTTATCTTACTCACACCTGTCTCTGCTCCCTTCTTTATGGCCTGTTTACGATGGGGATGTGCCGGGTTTTTATTATGGGTTTCTGCAGCTTGTGTAAGAAGGAATGTTCGGTTTTTGCATGTTTGCAAAAGCTAGAACTGCCCCTTTCTTTTTGTACTGAGTCATGTAACGCTAAAAACATATACAAGGACTCTGTCCTCTGTGTTCCTCAGACTACCTCATTCACTTGCTACGGCTTCTGGGTGACGTGGCCTCACTATGTTAAGTTTAATAAAGATGTCTTTTCATATTACAGCTTCTGTGCCAAGTTTTTGTTATATTAGTAAGTATTCCCTGAGAACGAAAAATTGCAGTTCTTCAGTTGGCGCCCTAACGCGGGGATCATCAGAGAAGTGACTTTCTGTGGGAGTGATCGTGCCAGGAGACTGAAATAAACTGAGGAGGACAGAACAGGATTCTACTAAGAAGGTACTCTGTGCACGGGGTTTCTGGAGATTCTTTGATTCTGCAGCCCAGTATATTTCTGACCTTCCTGATTTTTGATCCTCCACATGATGTCACTCCTGACTGATAACCTTTTTGGCGTGAGTATTATTAAAAAGACCATTAGGTCATGTAGAACTTGACAGTTAGAATCTGGATAACATTTTGATTAGTAAAAGTAAGAGTTAAGTATAAGTGGGTCGCTCCCCGTCCTTTGTTCTTCGCTTCCTTAGTCTGGTTCTTAGTTTGATTTGTCCTTAGTTTTATTTGAAGATTGCAATTTTCGAAAACCGAGGGTCTTGTATATTTACGAATGTATCGATAGAGATAGCCCCTTGAAGTTTGAAGCTAGATTAGTGAGCTATAAGATGCCTGATCTTAGCAAATTTGGAGATTTGTGTTGGCCAACTTTGTATACGTTTGTATTAGCCGGCTTCCCCTAAAGGGGATATCTAAATAGGTTTAGATTTAAAAAACATATTTCTTCCTTGGTGATTTTGTATCCCCAGGGAATTAAAATATGACATAATACAAAACAAGGATCCTTTGTTCTGCGCAGTTTTATGAATGGAGATATGCAGAACAATTTTTTGTGTTCTGCCAGCCAAAACTAGTGAATTAAGTGTATTGTGGCTTCGTGCACATACAGCAGTCTGTTGGGCTGTGTTTTTTGCAGTCATTTGGAACCCTATTGAGACGTGTTTCTTGTAAATATGACTTACAGCTAGTATTTACAAATGGCTTTGTTTTCGTCCTGAGTGTCGATCTGTGGGTTCAATGTGTGTTTCAATGTCTATGTGGTTTTTCTCATTAGTGTAACTTCAGTAATAGCTACAGCGCTGTATTGTGTGTCCTGAGTGTCCTTTCTCTTTATGTCTGCAATGAGCTCTCAATGTGTGTTTGTGGGTTTCTTGATGTTTTCAGTCTGTTAAGTAAAATGTCAGATTAATTAATATTAAGTAGAAATTAAATAACACGCCAGCAATTTACTATGTCACATGCTAAAATCGCTATATGTTGCTATTTAATTTACAGACTAAGCAAAAACGCATATGTGCAAACTGTTAAATGCTTAAAATAGATAAAGTTAAAATTCACATTCACTACGAATATGAAGGGCCTAAAAAATAATTGTGTCTTTTGTAACAAAACGAATTTATAGCATTTTTTTTACTTGCATGCATTGTAGTACATGTAAAAGGCAAAACACTTCAGCTAAAGCGAATTTTTGCTAGATTTAAATGCATCACGCATTTAAAAACTTGAAATGTCTGTTTTCAGTAAAACTGAAAGCGTGCTCAGGTTTCAGCATTGTTTCAGGTTTCAGCCTTTCCAGCCTTAAGGCAGCAGATGTTGTTTTTCGAAGGCCATAAATAGCATTGGAATGTTTATTTAGCCCAGGACTTAGCCGTTAGTTAATCACAGTTGGCCTTTTTCATTTCAAAATAGTGTTTTAGAGGGTTACAAAAATAAGGTTCATCACTTTGTATCACTGGAAGACATTCCAAATGCGGGTTTTCTCTCTTAAAGCATTTTTTTTCAAAGTATATTTTTGGTTCTGTTGAAAATACTGATTGCCCTTTAAAAATGGCGCGACAAATGTCATGTTTTAAGTTAGGCTTTTTGTGCGTAAGCGCATAAATGAATGCATCTAAAAATGATAGGCAAGGGATGCAGCTTACCTTTATATGTGGAGTTACCATAAAAACAGATAATTGGTTTCATTGAACGAAAAATTATTAATTATGGAAAAATTATTTGAGAAAAAAATAAGTGCTTTTTAAAATCGTTTTTTGATATTTATAAAGCTTAATATTCATTAGTATGACCTCCCAGTATTAAAATTTGATTTAAGTTATGTTTCACTGTATAATTAGGTAATTTGCATGTTGGTTTTCACTTGGCGCAGGCGTAAAAACTCATTTTTCAAAGGAATTAGATGTGATATGCTTAATTCCCAATCTTTGCAATGTGTAAAGCACATTCTGAGGATGATTAATAAGTAATATCATTGTAGGATTTTTATTTGTAAGTGCCCCAAAGATAAAAGTCGAAATTGAGTTCAATGGATTTTTAACACAGCATTCTTGTCATTTACCATAGCTTGAAAGTGTCTCTGGCTTCAGTAAATGCATACATTTGTGCATAATACAAACTTGTGGGTTGTTATTGAGGTTGTTTTTCATAGCTCAGTGAGTCAAAATGCCCGGTACAGAGGTTTGTGTTTAATATCAGGGTTGAAGGTTCTAACTTTAGCGGGGCCCATTTAGGCGTTCATCCATGTTAGGTTGCTAAAATAAGTACCATTGTATAGGGTGGTAGCAAACATTTGTTCTAAAAACTGGTATGTGTGAATCATTCACAGTAAATGTAGTAGGCCTCGGAATGAGCAGAAACTGTGGGCTACTCACGTTGCACTAAGATGCTATCTTCTGTCTCTGTCATGTTGGCATTCTGACCTTTTAAATTCGAGCCTTGTCTCTGTGAAATGCAGAATAACATTGCTAAACAGGCCTCTGAAAGGTGGAATTTCTGGTTTAAAGTTAAAGACTTAATTCCAAAGGGAAATATAAATAAAGGTTTCTTGAAAGGTTTCTTTAAAAGTCCCAACATCATGACATTTGTATTTCTGCTCTAAAAAAAATGTCTGCTAGTACAGAAAACAAAGTGTTGCATTACGTCTTAGACAAAAAAATAAGATGCAGCCTTTTACTTAAATTTTGAAGCCTACATGAATAATTAAGAACGATTTGCCAATTAAGAATTATTTTTTTATCATGGAGATTGTGGCACAAGGCTAATTTTAGGTGTCAGGGAAAGGATTTTACCTCTAAAAAGTTAAAAAGGCTTCATGTCGCAAGGTGACTGACAAGATGGTAACAGTTAAGTAATGGAAATTTATTTTTGTGTTTGTTAATGTGTATCATTTTTTGTCTTCTGCTTAAAAGTTACAATTGATGTCTGTTTATTATCAGAAATGTCTCTCTTTTGTGTGCTGTGTATTTTTTTTTCCTTTTCGCTTCTGCTCACAGATCATTCATGGATTGCTCAGGGGGATTTTAAGACTCACAAGACACTTGAGTTTGGTTGGGTGAAATGAGATGTTTTTTTTGCGCATCTCCTTTGGAAAGAAATGTCCATGCGTTTTTCATCTTTTTCATATTTTGTTCTATCATGAATTGTTCTTGCTGGTTCTGTGTGTCCGAAAGTTGTATTTGACAGCAGATACCCACTATTGGTGATCTACTGTCAAACAGGAGGGTATCCTTACACGGTATTATGCGTCACCGCTCATTTATATATGCTATCGTTTTACAGCGAGTATATCTGATGGCTTGACGTCCGTTTTGTGCGTTTTTGCATGTTTTATGTTGTATGTTGCTGCTTAAGAAATTATTACAAATTCACCCGTGTCGTTGTGAGGGGACATGTATGACGATACGTGTCGCTGTCAACAGTTGGGTAAAATTTTCGCTGATACTAAAATTCACAGATATGATTTTTTTTTTTCATATTGTGAACCAGACAGACAACACTTCACCAGTGTATGTCAAATTTGGCTATAAGTATTGAAGAAAAATAAACAGCAAATTGTGTCATCTGTAGTCACGATACTGCCCTTTCCTGTAAGGAACAGGCAGCCCTAAAATTATATATCCTGATTGGACGTAAGGATAAATTATAGATTTGTGACTCTTGTACATGGTGACCTAATTTCTATATCACATTAGTCAGTTTTATTCTGCTTCCTAAGTGGCCTTCCTATGGCTCTGGACCGTAAAAGAAACCAGGTTTCATTTTTTCCTGAAGAAGGACGTTAGCTGAGATTACCGTATCTGGTGCAGAGGGCCAGCGGTAGAGTTAAATTTGTAAACTATTGTGATTTTTTTTTGTGTATCACCCATACTCTTGGTATTGTGTCACATGCCTGACTATCACCCAAGCACATCAGCTAGTTATTGGGGATTTTAGCTGTGTCCTATTCTCTTTTCCGTATTTCTTTCACCAGTCAGCTTTTATTATTATTAGTGTATTGTTCAGGTTCGCACTTTCAGATTGCAGTAATGTACCATGGACCCCCATTTTATGTATAATTCCCTGTTGCATAACTAGACTGGTTTCTAAGAATTTTCTTTAGGCCTATTCTGATGTTTTTCCAGTCTGACTGTTAGGACTGTTAGGACTGATTAACTGACTCAATACTAAAGCAAGATAAGCTTTCCACCTCAATAGGAGACACATTACGTTTTTTTAATATGACAAATTCAATGCCTATTCTAAATTGGTTTTTAGTTCCTTTTTTTACCGCTTTGATTTTTGATGGACCAGATGTATTATAAATAATGGAAATACCAGGACTCTCTAGTTCTTGTCTTTTGTTTCCACATCTTGATAATTAGCTTTTGTATTGCATAGTCCACCTGATGCACAATTAGTAGAAGAAAGTATCTACATGTCCCTGATAATATGTATGTGATCTTTCTTTTGAGATGTGCTAGATGAGGAATTTAGGAACACCTATATGAAATCATTGAGATAAAATGTGTTTACCCAATTAGACGATGCCACTATGTGTGAGGACATCCATTCAGATAGAATTCCCATGTCGCTATGATGATGAAAGATATGCTCTCACACGGAAACCCAATTGAAGAGCCTAGAGGCACTGTTTTGCCTATTGCCTTTGTTTTTGTATTGCCTTTGAGAATGACAGTGTATTTCAACGCAGAATTGTCCCATGGCGTGTGGCCACTCCTTTGAAGATCGCAGGCCACCTGTTTGCAGTCCCCTTGTTGTACAATGAACTGTTTAAAGCATCGCACTTGCTTCATCAGAAGGCGTTCAACATCAGAAAAGAAGAAGGAGCTGGTTTTGCCACAGTCCCTTGAGATTTCAGTGCAAAAGAGCGCCTGTCATGTGCTGGTTAACCTCTGACAGTGTGCAGTCCCTTGAGCCCCTTGGCCTGAGTTTTGGCCACGCACCCCTTTTTTCCTTGCTTCAACGGAAGTGCAGTGCACCGGAGGATCCAAGAGTGGCAAAAGGCACTCCATTCTGGTGCCCATGAAAGAGCGGCCTGAGCGTCCTCTGACACTGAATGATGAGTGTTTGAGTCTGAGAATGGTCCCGGGTCTGCACGAGATGATCTGTGCCCATGGCCAATGAAGAGCACAATATCTGTAGTGTCTGCCGCAGAGGAGAGATACGGTGCACTGCCTAGAGACATTGAGACTTTGTGAATGAGCTATGAGTGTTTGCCAGGAGGGCACTCCAACAGATACTGAGCACCAGAGCATGGGAGGCCTGAATCCAAAGGCCCATGCAACAACGGGAGCAGGCTTGATTGGATAATAGAAGCCTGCCAGAGAGGCTTTTTGAACAGACTCTGGGCATAGTTGGTTTCACAAGAGGTTTCCGTGTGATTGTATAGACTAAGGGCCCCATTAGGATGGCGGGCGGACATTGCCCGCCCGCCATCCTCACGGTACTAGGGACCGGCCGCCATGAGGGCGGGGGTCCCGTTGGGAGCATTAGGATGCGCCCGCCACAGTGGCGGGCGCATCCTGTATTCCCATCATTGTGGCGGGCGGTGCACTCTGCACCGCCCGCCACAATGCTGAAAATGCTTTGCAGCATTTGCATGACGAAAGCGGCAGGCACCGCGCGGTGCCTGCCGCTTTCATTATGCAAATGCAGGGGGGTACCATAGGTACCCCCCTGTGTGCACCCCCCTACTGTGCTGCACTCTGGGGGCCCGCAGGGGGCCCCCAGAGTGAAGTCCGCCTGCCTTTTCCGTGGCGGCATTGCCGCCACGGAAAGGCATTGTCAGATGCCTATTCTAATATGGCTGGCGGTGTCTGATAGACACCGCCACCATGTTATCACTTATCCGCCCCGGCCGCCAGGCGACCGGGGCGGTAAACAGGAGGGCGGTGTTTCCCACCGCTGCGGTCCCCTCCGCCATCGTAATATGGCGGGGGGGAATGCAGGGAAGGATGTCGGGCGGATTGCCTCCGCCAGGGTGGCGGTGGCCAACGCCACTCAGGCGGAGGCAATCCGCCCGACATCCTAATGGGGCCCTAAGTGTTAGGAGAATGATTTTATTGTTCAACTCGCATTATTTTTAAGTAGTATTCTGTTTAGTAAAAGCAGAATAAAGTACATTTCCTGTGGAAGAGTATCCCCTTTTCACTTCAGAGCATTAATGAGGGTCACCACTGTTTCACTTGAACATATAATAAATTACAGAAAATGCATAGGAAGACCTACAATGTTACTAGATAATTTTAGGATTTACCTTTTGCTTAGGGTTGTGAAAAATTATGATTTCATTTGTAATAGCGGTCACTACTTTGTCTATATGTTCTTAATGACGTGTTTTCTAGTGTTTTTTAAACATGGCATTGTCTTTAATGGGTGGGATTGTTTTTGCTGCCCAATTCACACCTGTGCCCACCTCCCAACCTATGTCTCTTCCTACTTCTACTTCTTTGCATTCTTTCCAGATTTTACCTGAACATGGACTAGTTAGGAGGTCAGAGTTTACTGATATTTCCTTTTGTACAGTTTCTGCATCGACACCAGTTAGAAGTGAACATCACTAATTGTTGGGTGTGTGGTCTTATACCACATACTACAGATAGAGGCATTCCCTATTTGGTCCTGCCATATATGGCCTTTGTGCTACTGCGTGTGTAAGGAGACCTGTCCCGAGAGAGTCGCTAAGTAATAGGATTATGCTTCAGCAACATCTTGATGATTTGATAAATATAGACCTGGACTCAGACTAGCGTGAGTATAGGTTATTGCCTATGTAAGGGAAAAAGGAGCGTCTGTGGTACTGAAAATTTTGGACCTGTGTCATAAACATCGACGATTTTGATATCAGCAGACCGAGAATGGCTAGTACACTATGCACAAGCATTTTCGTCATATTCAAATGACAGAATCACCCTGAAATCAGAGTTTTCGTCCTGAACCCTCGGGTTCCATTTTGTGAACGGCAGCCATTTTGTGATTGCCCTCACATAGGCAGATGACCTAGGCCAAGCGAATCTTAAGGACACGTACACCTTCTTTGACTTCTGTGTGACCTGGGCAAGCTGACTCCACTGCCCGAAGCCAAACCTGTTCGACCAGTTCCTTTCCCAGTAGCTGATCAAGATTAAGCATGAAGGCACAGGAGATCGTAAACCTTTATTGCACACAACTATGTCTTATCTTACTCACACCTGTCTCTGCTCCCTTCTTTATGGCCTGTTTACGATGGGGATGT
Organism: Lissotriton helveticus; assembly: GCF_964261635.1. Lineage (NCBI taxonomy): Eukaryota > Metazoa > Chordata > Amphibia > Caudata > Salamandridae > Lissotriton > Lissotriton helveticus. The sequence goes on from NC_136065.1 coordinate 4,341,658, forward strand.
GCCGGGTTTTTATTATGGGTTTCTGCAGCTTGTGTAAGAAGGAATGTTGGGTTTTTGCATGTTTGCAAAAGCTAGAACTGCCCCTTTCTTTTTGTACTGAGTCATGTAACGCTAAAAACATATAAAAGGCCTCTGTCCTCTGTGTTCCTCAGACTACCTCATTCACTTGCTACGGCTTCTGGGTGACGTGGCCTCACTATGTTAAGTTTAATAAAGATGTCTTTTCATATTACAGCTTCTGTGCCAAGTTTTTGTTATATTAGTAAGTATTCCCTGAGAACGAAAAATTGCAGTTCTTCAGCACTCACTCCCATCACACCACAGCCCATGGTATACTCAGTGCTCTGTAACCCTCTGCACTCACTCCTATCACACCACAGTCCACGGTATACTCACTGCTCTGTAACCCTCCGCACTCACTCCTATCACACCACAGCACACGGTATACTCAATGCTCTGTAACCCTCCACACTCACTCCTATCACACCACTGTCCATGGTATCATCACTCCTTTGTAGCCTTCGAGGCTGCACTAGTGTCTCACCACAGCCCATGGTTTACTCCACACTTTATCCTCTCAAGGTGCTGCTATCACCAGAGCCCACATTATACCCAGCAGTGCCCTGAGAGAGGCCACACAGACTATCCCCCACAGCCCATGGTACACTCAGCTCTTTGTAGCTTACCTTAGGACACTGTGAAACCACCACTGGCTGCACTTTACTCACTGCACCGGCCACTTTCTACACTCTCACACCTAAGCCCCCATGCCCTCCTTCTGACTGGCTCCATCTTTAGTGGCTGCGGCCAGGTAAAAGGTGGCTGGCATAAGGCTGGCTTCCTTTCTCGTCTGCTGTCTTGGGTCGAGGGCCCCGGCGACAACCTCCAGATAAACAGCAATGAGGCCAAACTGACAACTTCCCTGTAACAATTTCGCAGCGTGGGATTCTTCTCTATTCACATCGTTCTGTTATCCAGTTGTCCGGTCCAGATATTCCTGGCTCAGTAAAACTGGTTCATCTTTCGATTCCTTTCACTAGGGAGATGGGGGAGGGGGGAGGAGTTAAGTGAAACGGTTACCCTGTACACATCTGTTTGGAGTGTGCAGTGCTGCAGATTCACGTGCTCTGCATACTCCTACCATTTCGTTTTCATCTTAGATGCTTGGAAGTTGTTTTTCTTCAAAGAAGATTTATAGACATTTGCTGTGACCCCACCCCTCGTCCACAATGTGCATGGGCACCGGCTCCATCTTGGATTTTGCTTTTCACACAGGGGATGAGAATTCGGAATTAGGGGCTGATTACGAGTTTGGCGGTCAGTAGATTGCCAAACTCAGAGTGGTGCAGCAGTGGCGGTGCGCCCCGGCGGTCTGACTGCTGTATTCAGATTTTGTTGGTTGGACTGCCGCAATCAACGGGGATCCGTGATCTTTCGGCGGTGGCGTGGCAGTCAGAGGCCATAATATGGTGATGCACCGCCAAGCATATTATGAGTTTGCTCACCGCCACAGCTTTTATGCTGGTGAGCCCGCCAAGAAAACTATGGCAGTGAGTGTAGGAAGCTGGCTCTGTTTATACTATACCAAAGTAAGGTTTAGTGTGCACAGAGTCCAGTGGATCCCAAAAGGCTTACAGAGGTTATCGTAGATAATACCGTACTCTCTATTTGTCGTAGTGTGGGCGAGCAGTAAGGCGATATGAATGTCAGCAGCCCTACATGCCAAGAACAGATGCATACTGGTAAGTAGCATTTTCCGTTCGAGGCATGTGGGCTGCTGAATTCATATCTTGGCATAGACTGTATAGCAGTTTCCCTTCTAGCGGTGGTCACCTGTACCAGCTGCAGTGGTTTGAAAAGGAGTTTTAAGCACAGCCTGGCCTACAGCAGCTTGCTGCTTTGCTTGCACGTCAACACAGTAGTGTTTAGTGAAAGTGTGTATGGTAGACCATGTAGCTGCCCTACATATGTCTTCTAAGGGAATATTTCCTAGGAAAGCCATGGATGCCACCATTTTGCGAGTTGAGTGTGCTTTTGGGGGAACTGTTAAAGTGTGTTTTGCTTTTTGATAGCATATTTGAATGCATTTAACGAGCCATCTGGCTATTCCTGTCTTGGAAATGGGATTAACCCTATGTTGTGATGAAAAGGCAACAAATAGTTGCTTTGTCTTTCTGAATGATTTTGTTCTGTCAACGTAATATAGCAGAGCTCTTTTAACGTCTAGTGTGTGTAGAGCTCTTTCAGCCACGGATTGCGGGTTTTGAAAGAAGACTTGCAATTCTATGGACTGACTGATATGAAAAGTGGAGATAACTTTTGGCATAAATGTAGGGTTTGTACGGAGTACTACCTTATTGTGGTGTATTTGCATGAAAGATTCCTGAGTGGTTAGTGTCTGTAGCTCACTCACTCGCCTGAGGGAGGTGATGGCAATTAAAAATGCCACCGTCCATGTTAAGAATTGTAGTTCACATGAATTAAGTGGTTCGAAAGGAGGTCCCATGAGTCTGGTAAGTGCTATGTTCAGGTTCCAGACTGGAGAAGGTGGATGCTTTGAATGGATAATTCTTTTAAGTCCCTCCATAAAAGCTTTGATAGGTGGTATTCTGAACAGGGACACGTGTTGTCTGTTTTGAAGATAAGCTGCTATAGCAGCAAGGTGTAGCCTTATGGATGAGTATGCTAGGTTACATCTCTGAAGATGTAGCAGGTAACAAATTAAGTTTTGGATGCAGGCATCTAATGGATTGATTTGATTATTATTACAATAAATTACAAATCTTTTCCATTTAGCTGCATAACATGCTCTGGTAGTGGGACGCCTTGCTTCCTTGATAATGTTCATGCAGTCGGGAGTCAAGTTAAGATATCCGAACTCTAAGACTTCAGGAGCCAGATCGCCAGGTTCATCTGATTGGGATCTGGGTGCCTGATTTCTCCATGGTTCTCTGTTAGCAATTGTGGCAAAAGGCGTAGTCTTTGGTGGGGGACTACAGAGAGTTCCAGAAGTGTCGTGTACCATGGCTGTCTTGCCCATGTGGGAGCAACTAGGATCATTGTGAGTAACTGTTGCCCTAGTTTGCGTGCCACTAATGGAATCATTGGGGTTGGTGGAAAAGCGTACGCAAATCTGCCTGACCAGTTCATCCATATCGCATTGCCGTGTGACAACGGGTGTGGGAACCTGGCGGCAAAGGACGGGCATTTTGAGTTTTCGTTTGTGGCAAACAGATCTATTTCTGGATGTCCCCACTTTTGGAAGAATGGTTGAAGACTTGAGGGTGAATCGCCCATTCGTGTACTTGTTGACTGTGTCGGCTTAGTAGACCTGCTATCTGATTGTCTATTCCTGGGAGGTGTTCTGCCAGGAGATAAATGTTTTGTGGAATCGCCCACTTCCATATGCCCTGTGCTAGGTGAGATAGCTGCAGAGAGTGTGTCCATCCCTGTTTTTGGATGTAGTACATGGCTGTCATGTTGTCCGTCCGGATTAACACAGCCTTGTACAAGTATTTCTGAAAGGCTTTCATCGCTAGAAATACTGCTAGTAACTCTAAGTGGTTTATATGTAGTGTCTTTTGTTTGACTGTCCAGAGACCTTGGCCTGTGTATTGAAGGAGATGGGCTCCCCAACCTGTCAGGGATGCGTCCGCTGTTAATACTACTTGTGGAACCGGCTCTTGGAACAGTCGCCCCTTGGAAAGCTTTTTTGTGGGTTCCACCACTGCAGAGAGTTGTAAGTGCGACTGTCTATCAACACTAGGTCTTTTAATTGTCCTTGAGCTTGGTTCCACTGCCGTGCTAGGCATTCTTTTAAGGGACGCATTTGAAGCCGAGTATGGGGGACGATGAATATGCAGGAGGCCATCATGCCTATGAGCTGCATGAACACTCGAGCTGGCAGGGAGTGTTGTGATTGAAATTTTAGAATGAGAGATTGTATGTTGGCTATCCTGGCTGAATTTGGATATGCTTTCCCCACTGAGGTATCTACTGTCGCTCCCAGATATTGCTGTATGTGGGAGGGTTGCAGATGTGATTTTGGGTAATTTATTGAAAATCCTAGATTGTGCAGTAACTGGATCGTCTGTGAGGTATGGCTGGCACACTGTGCGTATTAGTTGGCTTTTATGAGCCAATCGTCGAGGTAGGGGAACACATGGATGTGTTGCCTTCTGAGGTGTGCTGCTACTACTGCTAGGCATTTGGTAAAAACCCTTGGTGCTGTAGTTACTCTGAAGGGGAGAACTTTGAATTGATAGTGGTGACCTTGTATCATGAACCTGAGGTATCTTCTGTGAGCTGGATGTATAGGGATGTGAAAGTATGCATCTTTGAGGTCTAATGTAGCAAGGAAGTCACCTTGCTGGAGTAGTGGAAGTACTTGTTGTAAAGTGATCATATGGAAATGCTCTGAGAGTATGTATTGGTTCAGAGGTCTTATGGTTTAAAATTGGTCTGAGGCATCCGTCTTTTTTGGGGATGAGGAAGTATAGAGAATATACTCCTGTCCCTTGATGTTGAAATGGAATTGACTCTATGCCACTCTTTTCTAGCATGCAGAGCACCTCTTGTTGTAACAGCATGATGTGTTCTTTGGACATTGGACGGTGTCTGGGCGGTGTGTTGGGCGGAGTAGAAGTGAGTTCCAGGCAGTAACCATACTGGATAATTTGTCTCACCCACCTGTTTGTCGTGATGGCGTTCCAGATTGGTAGGAATTGTGTTTTTCTCCCTCCAATTGGTGTTAAATGGTCTGGAGGGAGTGTGAGCAAGTCACTGTTTGGTGGTGGTGGATGCCCTGGTGTTGTTACCACCACGTCCTCTGCCCTTGTTATTGTTCCCTCTATAACCTCCTCTATTGAAGCCTCTATTAAAGGCGCTTTGAGTGGTACTTTTAAATGAGGAAGAGGCCTGGGATGTGTTGCCTCTGCCTGAGCCTCGAAAAGAGGAGCGAAGAAAGGAGCTTTGAGACTGTTGAAGTGCACCCATGGACTTAGCGGTGTCCGTATATTTTTTCATCTTTTCTAAGATGGTATCTACTGCAGGGCCAAACAAGAAATCCTGGTTAATGGGTTGATTGATTATGGTAGATTGCACTTCATTTTTAAAGCCAGAAATGCGGAGCCAGGCATGCCGGGGTAGCAACACACTAGTGTTGACAGACCTAGCGGATGTATCCGCTACATCAAGGGCACATTTTATGGATGCGTTGGTGATGAATTTCCCTTCTTGTATAAGGTCAATTGCTTTTGCCTTATAGGGTTCTGGTAGGTGTTGTAACAACCCTTCGAGTTCATTATAGTGTGCTCTTTCATAGCGTGCTAGGATAGCTTATGTATTGGCAATCCTCCAGGTATTTGCTTCTTGAGAAGCTACTCTTTTCCCTGAGGCTTCTAACATTTTTGACTCCTTGTCAGGAGGGGTGGCATCACCTGTTGTTTGCGAATTCGCTCTTTTCCTAGCATTAGAAACAACTGGAGAGTCTAGTGGTAGCTGAGCCTTGCTATAAGGGGGGTCTGTAGGGGCTGGTTTATATTTCTTTTCAATTCTTGGATTGAGGACACGCGCTCTGGCTGGGTCTTTAAATATGTCTAGTGCATGCTTTAGTACTCCCTTCAACATAGGTAGTATACGTATAGTTTTCTCTGATGTTGGGAAGGTGTTAAATAGGAAATCCTCCTCTATAGGGTCAGTGTGCATGTCTACGCCATGATACTGAGCTGCTCTGTGTAGTAGCTGGTTAAAAGCGACAGTGTCGTCAGTAGGAGATGGCTTTTTGGGGTATGTCGAGGGATTAGGTATGGGTTGTGTTTCATATGGGTCATCAGGGTCATTCTGAAAGTCCCATGTGGTATCTTGGTTTCCTTGCTCGTCAGGGTCCATAAAATACTGTTGAGGATCTTCACCCATGTCTTCACCCTCATCATAACGTGGAGGTGTAGGAGAATATGGAACATAAGGCATGTTAGGAGTGAAAGGAGGAGGTGTAAAAGGTCTCGAAGGGGATGTCCCAAAGTCTTTTTTCTTAGGAGGAACAGGAGAAGGAGCTTCAGTGTCTAGTCTTCTTTTGTTCTTTCTGTGAACTGCTATATGTCCTGTTTTAGGGTCTATATACAGTCTATTCTGGTCTGGGCTCACTGGATCAGGATGAAAAAGTTCTTCTTCTACTGTCCGTGGGTTCGGTGCAGAGATTTCTGGATCGGTCGCTTTCTTGTCCTTATGTTTCTCTGGAGCTGTATTCAGCTCGATGTCTTTTGTCGGCTCTACGGCTCTTTTCGGGTCGACGGTCTTGTTCGACTCGACGGTCTTTTTCGTCTCGACTGTCTTTTTTCGGGTCGACTGCCTTTTTTGGTTCGACGGCCTTCTTAGGCTTGGCGGAAGTTTTGGGCTCGACTATTTTTTTCTGGTTGATGCCCTTTTTTGGGTCGATGGCCTTTTTCGGGTCAACGGTCTTTTTTGGATTGACAACCTTTTTCAGGTCGACAAGTCTTCTTTGGATCGACGACTTTTTTAGGGTCGACGGTTGTATTCAGATCGACGACCTTCTTTGGTGTCGGTGCCCGTTCTCAGCTCTGTGGCCTTTTTTGAGTCGACGGTCTTTTCGGGAACTGTTTTGCTTGGTCCCGGTGTACCGGAAGGCTTAGGTGAAGTCTTCGGAGCCGAGCCGGAAGGCGGGGCTTCTGAAGCTGTGTTTCGGTCTCGGCTAGGGCCTTTGGGCGATGCTTTGACCGGAGCCTTCGATGAAGGTGGAGGCAGGGTAGGGGCTTTGGTACTCACGGTTCGCCCCGGTGTGATCTCGTGATTGGAGTCCGACTGATCTTCTACGGTGACTAGCTCTAAGTCAGAGTCCGCTGCCTGTGGAAGTTCATGTCTTCGAAAATGTTTTCTGGTTCTGGTGCCTGCCGCTGCATCTCTAGTCAGGCAGCACTTCGGTTCCGGATAGTTTTCTTCGACCGGAACTGAGCACAAGCTGGGCAGTTTTCTTCGTTGGTTGGTGGCTAATCACGAGCAGGCCACTGGGTTGTAGGAGCAAAGCTTCTAGGGTTAAGCTCAGGGCAAAGGGGGATCCAAGTTAGCACAAAAGATGCACCCACAACGGTACAGCGGCGGCTGGATGCACTGTGCTGGATTGGCGGCAGGTGCCCTGTTGGCTTCAATGGGAGATCTCCCGTCAAAACGTTTGTTTGCAGGTTCGGGCAAGGAGGCTTCCTGGAGGCAACCACCAGTTGGAAAGGTAAGTTGGGATGCTGGAAGTTGCCTGGACATCGGCGGTTTGGTCACCCAAGGCCATGGGGCGTCTGGTGCAGCAGTGTCTTTAGGCATCAGGTTTCCTTCCCGGTCGCGGTCAGGGGGACGCTTTAGATAGAGGCTTGAGGCGGGTCAGAACCACCGGGGGGACCTCCTCGTGGTGTTGGGCCACTCAAACTCTGGCCATGGGCGTCAGGTGAAGACTCGCTGATTCGATTGGAGCAGGGCAGGTCCTCCGGGTTCTGGGGGGCTGCTGGCTGCAGGACACACCAGGATTCTGCTGGAGCAGGTCGAGGTCGGGACAGGCCAGGAGGGCTGGGGCCAAGTTAGTTAGTGTCCTCCTCTTCTTCCTTAAGCACGGCTCTTCGGTACTTCTTCTTGCTTATCCGAGGAGGCAAGGTTCGGGGTTGTCCCTAAATACTAAATTTAGGGGTGTTTCAGGTAGGTACAGGTCGGGACCAATGGGTCCCTTCCTTAAGGTGGGTACACCCCCTATTATGCCAACCTCCAGTGTGAGTGGGGAATAAGCCTCACTCTGAATGATCTTCAAGATGGCAGGGACTGAGAGTTGTGCTTCACCTCGCCTCCCCCACCTGAGGTGTGGGATAGGCAGAGGTGGGCTACAGTCTTTAGCATTAAATCCCACACTGGCATCAGTGTGGGTTTAATGTGCTGAGAACTTTGATACCAAACTTCCAAGAATTTAGTAAAGCCATTATGGTGCTGTGGAGTTCGTAATGGCAAACTCCCAGACCATTTAGTCTTTATGGCTTTACCGCACTTACAGTGCCTAAGAATGGACTTAGACACTGTAGGGGTACGGGGCGCATGCACATGTACCCTCACCAGTGGTATAAAGCAGTGGTTCCCAAACTTTTGACTCCTGAGGACCCCCACTGAATCACTACTGGAAGCCGGGGACCCCAACCATTTGTACAATATACATTTCTTTTTAAAAACGCCTTTTGAAGCAGAGGCAATTTCAAGAGGGAGACAGCCTGAATTGGGTCTATTGCCATGGACATGTATGCATACAGCAGTGTATTATTTAGTGGTACAAGTCTCCTGCTCTCAGCCATAGCAGCACCTCTACATTCTCATTCCAGAGCCCTGGAGTGGTGACCCTTCCTTACAGCAACAGGTTGAATGATTGTGAATTATTAGCATTTTTACCTATTCACAGTTTAAGAAGGTCTAAAATATTATACAATTATGAAGCATTTTATAATAAAGACATGCCCCAAGGAGCAACGAATATTGTGAAAATTCTAACAAGATAGTGCACAAAGCGATGAGTCCAGTGTTCAGAGCAAATTCACGGTCTATATTAGGAGTTCATCATGGAAGTGCAAGAGATGGCAGGAAGGTATCTGCACAGGAGGCATACTGATTCAGCGAGATCATGGAACAATGCTATGCCAATTACCATAAACCCCGTTAGACATAATCTTTAGTCACAGACAGCAGAACAACATTTTACCACCAAGGGGTGAGCAGTGCAGTTAAGGCATATTTCAGAGAGTCCTTGCGTGGCACCGGACATGACCCTCTCCTGTTAGGATGCCCACTGCCCCGTCCCTTGCCAACAACAAACTGCAAAGGCTACACAGAATAAGAGCTTGATATGTCTGAATATGAAAGCTTGACAGCACACATAATTCATGCGAGGGCTTGTGGAAAGTGATCAGAAAGCAGCACGAAAATCCTACTACTGATCCTGGCTGCATCTATTTTTACCTGCCTGCCAAGTAACGGTAACCTATACACATGTGCCTTTCAAAGCTTTATTGCTTTTATTGTATTGCCTGTATTCTCATTGTTGTGTCTGTGACAGCTGTTGTATGTCTTCCCCAGCTGCCTGTACGTGGTCCGTGCCCCTTTTTCTTCCCTCTGTTCCCCTCGCTGTCCCCATGCTCTCTCTGCCCGGTTTTCCCTTCTGTTCCACTCGCTGCCCCCGTGCCTCTCTGCCTGTTCTGCCTTCTGTACTTAGCTGCCCCTGTATTTCTGTATTCTGTATTTTTCCTCTGTGTCACTCGTTTTTTGTGCCCGTCTGCCCTCTGTGCCACTTGTTTTTCCCTCGTTTTTGTGCCCTTTTTGCCTTCTGTTCCACTCGCTTTTTGTGCCCTTTTGCCTTCTGTTCCACTCGTTTTTCCCTCATTTTTTGTGCCTTTCTGCCCTCTGTTCCACTCGTTTTTTGTGCCTTTCTGCCATCTGTTCCACTTGTTCATTCGTTTTTTGTGCCCTTCTTCCCTCTGTTCCACTCGTTTTTTGTGCCTTTCTGCCCTCTGTTCCACTCGTTTTTTGTGCCTTTCTGCCCTCTAAGCCACTCGTTATTCCCTTGTTTTTTGTGCTTTCTGCCCTCTGTTCCACTCGTTTTTTGTGCCTTTCTGCCCTCTATGCCACTCGTTTTTCCCTCGTTTTTTGTGCTTTCTGCCCTCTGTTCCACTTGTTTTTCCCTTGTTTTTTGTGGCTTTCTGCCCTCTGTGCCACTTTTTTTCCCTCTTTTTTTGTGCCCTTTTGCCCTCTGTTCCACTCGTTTTTTGTGCCTTTCAGCCCTCTGTGCCACTCGTTTTTCTCTCGTTTTTTGTGCCTTTCTGCCCTCTGTTCCACTTGTTTTTCCTTCATTTTTGTGCCCTTCTGCCCTCTGTTCCACTTGTTTTTTTGTGCCCTTCTGTGGCACTCATTTTTTCCTTGTTTTTGTGCCCCTTTTGCCTTCTGTGCCACTCGTTTCCCCAGCCGCGGTACCCTCCGGGGGCCCCACCCCCCTGACTGCCCATTCGCTGCCCCGTCTCCCGATTGTATTGTTGTGGTCTCGCTGCCCCTGCGCCAACATTCACAGCTCTTGTGTGCTGTGAGGACGCATGGGCGTTTAATTTTTCACTATGACGACAGGCACTCGAGTCCTGCGGACCCCCTGGGAATGTCTCACGGACCCCAGGGGGTATGCGGACCACAGTTTGGGAAACGCTGGTATAAAGCACCCAGCTAGAGGGATGTCTTACCCATACCATAGGTAGTGGATTGTAGGCACACAGGGGCCCTGTTGACTCTTCACTTTTCTTTGCACCAAAACACGCAGCCTGCAAGGGCAGTGTGTGTTCAGGTACAGGGCCTCTGAGGATGGCACAATATGTGCTGCAGTCCTTAGAGGACTTCCCTGGCCACAGTGTCCTCGGTACCCATGTTACCTTTTACAAGGGACTTACATGTGACCAGAAAGTTGCCAATTGGGGTTGCAAAGGTATAGTTTTAGAGAAAGAACATAGGCCCTGGGTACCTGGTTAGCAGGAACCGAGGGCACACTTCTTCAAATAGCATCAACATCCGGCAAAAAGAGAGGGGCACCCATGCAAAAGAGGCTCTTTCGTACAGTGAGGGAACTAAGAAGGCCCTGCAGGGCCCCCTGGTGCCTCAGGGCCATGAGGATGCATGCAGTGGGACACATGGTGTGCCCCACTGTCTGCGTGTTTGCCAGTTACTGCACAGCATGGACTTAATAGTCCATGCAGTGCAGGAACTTGCTTTAACATTCCACTGCAGTGCCTTTTTAATAGGCACCCCCGTTAGAGTGCCAAAGGACCATCCGCCAGACAACGGGCGGTGAAATTTGGTAGTGTGGGAGAGGGGCAGTGGCGTGCCTCCCCACTCCCACACAGCCAAACGCAGAATCAGGCCCCTGGACTACTATGGTGCGCCACGTGTATGGTGCATTGTGGAGGGTGTAATATAAGGAGTGATCTGCATCTATTACAAGCTTCCAGGGTGGAGGGCGGGTGAATCTACAGCACTACACGCTATAAACAGATACTTACAGGGGGAGTAACATTTTCTGTTCATAGTCTGTGGCTGTGGCTACACATACTCTGCAGAGACTAGAAAGCATAACCCTTGATTACTGCATGCTGGCGGAGGCTAGCAAGCAGATTTCTCGAACAAAGTTCTTAGAATTGTCTGGCCAACGATAGCCTGGTGGCAGGCTGAGTGATCACACAATAATGCTTGTTAATAGTGTGTGTTGGTGACCAGGTGGCCTCTTTACAAATGTAGGCTGGTGCAATGTTTCGTAAGAAAGACACAGCAGCTCCTTTCTCGTGGTTAGAATGTGCCTTGGGGGCATGGGTAATCCCATCATGGTTTTATGATAGTAAGTGTAAATTATCCATATTGCAATACGTGCCTTGGAACCAGAATGACCTTTGTAAGGTTTTACAAAGGCTACAGAGATGATAACATTTGTAAAACAGCTAGGTTCTATAAGGAAAATGCTACTTACCAGTATGCATCTGTTCTTGGCATGTAGAGCTGCAGAGTTACACACTATGCATAGAAGGCCACCTAGTGTTGGGCCCGGATGTTTTCGGTTTCTGTTGTTGTAGAAAAGTCCTTCAGAGTCACGGGATAGGTGACTCCTCCTTAGGATGATACTGCGCATGGGCATCGGCTCCATCCCCAGATTGTTTTCGCCATTAGGGAAGTGATGGTGCTGTACAAGAAGTAGTGATGTCCATGTAATTTGTATCTAATTAAGATAATACTGGAACAGATAAAGGTAGCCGGAGAGGTGGGTGGGCGTGTGTAACTCTGCAGTTCTACATGCCAAGAACAGATGCATACTGGTAAGTAGCATTTTCCGTTCAAGGCATTTGAGCTGTAGATTACACACTATGCATAGATTGTATAGCAGTACGCACATCTAGCGGCGACCACCCGCATCTGTTGCAGTTGTTTGAAACAGTGTTTTTAGTACAGCCTGGCCCACAGTGGCTAGTTTACACATCTACACAATAATGCTTTGTGAATGTGTGCGGTGTAAACCATGTAGCTGCTCTGCATATGTCATCTAAGGGGATGTTCCCTAAGAATGCCATTGAAGCCCCTATCTTTCTTGTTGAGTGGGCTTTTGGAGGAATTGTTAACGTGCGTTTTGCTTTTTGGTAACAAAATTGTATGCATTTAACTATCCATCTGGCGAGCCCTGATTTTGATATAGGGTTGCCTTTGTGTGGCGGCCAAAAAGACACAAAAAGTTGTTTTGTTTTACGAAACGATTGTGTTCTTTCGATATAGTACAGCAGTGCTCTTTTGATGTCTAAGGTGTGTAGAGCTCTTTCTGCGACTGTTTGAGGCTGCGAGAAGAATACGGGCAGCTCAACGGATTGATTTAGATGGAAAGGTGAAATGACTTTAGGCAGGAATTTAGGATTAGTACGAAGAACCACTTTGTTATGATGCATTTGCAGAAAGGGTTCTTGAATGGTAAATGCTTGTAGTTCACTAACCCTTCTAAGAGAAGTAATTGCTACCAGGAATGAATATGCTACTTACCAGTATGCATCTGTTCTTGGCATGTAGGGCTGCTAACATTCATATCTTAGCATTAGATCGCCGCCTAGTGTTGGGTCCGGATGATCGCACATTGTTGTCCTGGAAGAGTCTTCGAAGTATCCTGAGATAGGTGGCTCCTCCCCTGGACTACAGTGCGCATGGGCATCGGCTCCATCCCCAGATTGTTTTTAGCCATTTTGGCAGAGATGGAGTGTAAAATGTAAAGGATGTCCATGCTAATGATTGAATGCAAGAGTATGTCTGCAGCTGCGACAGGCACCGGGGAGGAGGGTGGGCGATATGAATGTTAGCAGCCCTACATGCCAAGAACAGATGCATACTGGTAAGTAGCATATTCAGTTCGAGGCATGTGGGCTGCTAAATTCATATCTTAGCATAGAATACATAGCAGTCCCTCCATCAGCGGCGGTTGCCCGTGCCAGCTGCAGAAGCTTGAAAAAGTGTTTTGAGAACAGCCTGTCCTACAGCAGCTTGCTGTTTGGAATGTACATCAACACAGTAGTGTTTTGTAAAGGTATGTGGTGTAACCCACGTGGCTGCTCTGCAAATGTCTTCTAAAGGAATGTTCCCTAGGAAAGCCATGGATGCCCCCAATTTGCGTGTGGAGTGCGCTCTTGGGGGTATTGTTAAAGTGCGCTTTGCTTTTTGATAACAGATTTGAATGCACTTAACAATCCATCTGGCTATTCCTGCTTTGGAAATAGGGTTGCCTTTGTGTTGTGGTGAGAAGGCAACAAAAAGTTGTTTTGTTTTCCTAAAGTGTTGTGTTCTGTCTATGTAGTACATCAACGCCCTCCGTACGTCCAGAGTATGGAGCATTCTTTCCGCCACCGTTTGTGGGTTTTGGAAGAATGCGGGCAAGTCAATAGTTTGGTTGAGATGAAACTGTGACACCACCTTCGGAAGGAATTTGGGGTTAGTGCGCAGTACTACCCTGTTTGGATGAATCTGTATGAATGGCTCTTGGATTGTGAGCGCTTGCAGCTCACTGACACGTCTTAGGGAAGTGATAGCAATAAGGAAAGCCACTTTCCACGTTAGGAACTGGAGTTCACATGAGTGTAATGGCTCAAAAGGTGGTCCCATTAGCCTTGTGAGGACCACATTGAGGTTCCACACTGGAGCTGGCGGTGTCCTTGGGGGAATGACACGTTTCAGACCTTCAAGGAAGGCCTTAATGGCAGGCACTCTGAAGACAGAGAGATGCTGCCTGTTTTGAAGATAAGCTGCTATGGCGGATAGATGTATCCGAATGGAAGTGAACGCTAGATTGCACTTGTAAAGATGTAACAGATAGCAGATGATGTTAGGGATAGATGCATCTAGCGGGTTTATGCTATTGGCTGTACAGTAAATGACGAAACGCTTCCATTTCGCAGCATAGCATGCTCTGGTAGTCGGCTTCCTTGCCTCCCTGATGATGTCCATGCATTCTGGAGGTAGGTGAAGGTAGCCAAACTCTAGGACTTCAGGAGCCAGATCGCCAGGTTGAGCTGTTGCGGATCTGGATGCTGAATGTCTCCATGGTTCTGCGTTAAAAGCTTGGGCGTGAGACGCAGTCTTTGATGCGGCACCACCGAGAGTTCGAGGAACGTGGTGTACCATGCTTGGCGCGCCCACGTTGGAGCAACTAGGATGAGTGTCATCGAGTGCTGCCTTAGTTTTCTCGCCACCAGCGGTATCAGAGGTGTTGGCGGAAAAGCGTACGCAAATTTGCCTGACCAGTTCATCCATATCGCATTCCCCTGCGACTGTGGGTGAGGGAACCTGGCGGCAAAGTGTTGGCATTTTGCGTTTTCTTTTGTGGCAAACAGGTCTATCTCCGGATGACCCCACTGCTGGAAGTACGGGCGGAGTACTGATGGATGTATCTCCCACTCGTGCATTTGATGGCTGTATCTGCTGAGCAGATCCGCCATCTGATTGTCCTTGCCCGGGAGGTGTTCTGCCATGAGGAAAATGTTCCTCTGAATGGCCCACTTCCACATGCTCTGAGCCAGTTGAGACAGCTGTGGCGAGTGTGTGCCCCCCTGCTTTTGAATGTAGTACATCGCGGTCATGTTGTCCGTCCGGACTAACACTACCTTGTTGGACAGATGTACATTGAAGGACTTGAGCGCCATGAAGATTGCCATCAGTTCTAGATAGTTGATGTGCATCTTCTGTTGCTGCGTCGTCCATAGTCCCTGCACAGTGTAAGTGAGCAGATGAGCTCCCCATCCCTGGAGAGATGCGTCCGTTGTCAGGATAATCTGTGGTACTGGCTCCTGGAACGGTCGGCCCTTGCAAAGGTTGTGTGGATTCCACCAATGCAGAGAGTTGTATGCCCGACCGGTAACCAACACTAGGTCTGTCAATTGCCCCCGAGCCTGTGTCCACTGATTTGCTAAGCACTCCTGGAGCGGACGCATATGCAGACGTGCGTGAGGGACTATGAAGATGCAGGAGGCCATCGTGCCAATCAACTGCATGAACACTCTCGCTGGAAGGGAGTATTGTGGTCTGAACTTTTGGATTAGAGACTGCATGCTGTCTATCCTGACCTGGTTTGGCTGAGCCATGGCTGTCAGGGTATTGATCGTTGCGCCCAGAAACTGCCGGACATGTGCCGGCTGAAGGTGCGACTTTGGGTAGTTCAGCGAGAAGCCCAGATTGTGAAGGAGGTGAATGGTAGTTGACATGTCTGCGGCGCACTGTTGTTCTGACTTGGCTTGCACGAGCCAGTCGTCCAGGTAGGGGTAGACATGGATGTTCTGCCTCCTGAGGTGCGCCGCCACTGTCGCTAGACACTTGGTGAACACCCTCGGGGCTGTTGTGACTCCGAAGGGTAGGACTTTGAACTGGTAGTGCCTGCCTTGAATAGTGAACCTGAGGTATTTCCTGTGTGACGGGTGTAGTGGAATGTGGAAATAAGGATCCTTGAGGTCTAAGGTTGCTAGGAAGTCCCCTTGGTTTAGCAAGGGAAGAATCTGTTGCAGCGTGAGCATATGGAAATGTTCTGACAGTATGTACAGGTTGAGGGGACGCAGGTCTAGAATGGGCCTGAGAGAACCGTCCTTCTTTGGGATAAGGAAGTACAGGGAATATACCCCTGTGCCTTCCTCCTCCACTGGCACGAGCTCGATTGCGCCCTTTTGCAGCATCACTACTACCTCCTGCTGCAATAAGTGCAAGTGCTCTGCGGACATAGGCCGTTGCCTTGGTGGAATGTTGGGTGGAGTGGACTTTAGCTCTAGACAATAACCGTACTGGACAAGTTGTCTTACCCACCTGTCTGTGGTGATGTTTGTCCAGACTGGCAGGAACTGCTGGAGTCTCCCCCCGACAGGTGTTAAGTGGTCGGGGGGCAGTGACAGTGAGTCACTGTTTGTTTGGGGCAGAGGAACGGGAGTTGTTGTTTCCTCTGCCACGGCCTCTGGTGCTGTTTCCGCGATAACCCCCTTTGTTCTGTTTGGGGTACGAGGACTGTGCTCCACCTCTAGTGTACTGAGATTGTTGCCCCATCTGTCCTCGGGTGACTCCACGCGCACCTGAGCGACGAAAAGTGTTGCCCCTAAACTGTTGGGATTGAAGGGCCCCCATAGACTTAGCCGTCTCGTTGTCCTTCTTAATCTTTTCGAGGGTGGTGTCAACATCAGGACCAAACAGTCTGTCAGGATTGACGGGCTGGTTGAGTATGGTCGTTTGGATGTCTGGTTTAAAACCTGATATGCGTAGCCACGCTTGCCTTCTCAGCATAACGCTAGTGTTGATAGCCCTAGCTGCTGTGTCTGCTGCATCAAGTGCACACTTTATAGCTGCGTTGGAGATGAGTTTTCCCTCTTCAATTAGCAGTTTTGTACCCTCTTGAAACTGCGGAGGCAGGTGTTGTACAACTTGTTCTAGGGTGTCATAATGTGACCTATCATATCGTGCCAATAGTGCCTGTGTATTTGCAATGCGCCAGAAATTGGCAGCCTGCGCAGCTACTCTTTTGCCCCCTGCCTCAAGCACTTTGGACTCCTTGTCCGGGGGAGGAGCTTCACCCGTCGTCTGGGAGTTGGCCCGTTTTCTGGCATTTGCGACCACAAGAGAGTCCAGTGGCAGCTGGCCCCGAATGTATGCGGGGTCTGCAGGTGCTGGTCTGTACTTCTTTTCAATGCGTGGATTGACCACCCTCGCCCTAGTAGGTTCTTTAAAGATTTCCGCAGCATGCTTAAGGACACCCTTCAGCATAGGGAGAGTCTTGACTGTCCTTTCAGAGACTGAAAAAGTGTCAAACAGGAAATCTTCGTCCACTGGGTCAGCATGCATGTCCACATCATGATTGGCCGCTGCCCGTTCAAGAAGTGCATGAAATCCTGCAGAGTCTTCTGTGGGGGATGCACGTGCACTGAAAGGCTGTGGGTCTTGTCCCACATTCTGAATACCCTGATCACCCACATCATCATAGGGGTCTTGTTGTGCATCAGGGTCATTGTCAGGGTCATTGATGGGGAAATTGTATTGTTCCTCTTGCCCATATTCCTCCCCCTCAGAGTGGACAGGGGAAGGAGTTGGACTCCTTCTAGGAGTAGGTTGAATTGGCTCAATCAGGGCTGGAGAGTCCTGCAGAGGTCTTTTCTTCTTTAGTGGAATCACATAGGAGTCCACTGGTTGGGAAGTGATCTTTCTTTTGTAAAGGCTCAACTTGCCCGTGTCAGCGTCGATAAAACGTTCTGAATCGTCCCCTGAGCCGTGTTGTCGACCGAGTAGACCAGCAGACGTGGATGAGTCCGATGTCTTTGGCGCCGTTCTGGGCGCAAAGGCTTTCGGTGCCTCTTTTGGCGGCAGAATAAAGAGAAGTTTTCCAGTCGGCTTCGACGGCATGTCCATCGGCTTCTGGGGCGACGGCGCCGGAACCGACGTCTCAGAGTCCTTCTCCCGAATTCTTTGTATAGAAGAGGCGATGAGGGATGCGTCGCTCACTGCGGCACTTGGCGCCGACGAGGAGGCCTTCACTTTGGCTCCGCTTCCGACGGCTTTGAGGCCCTTGGTAGTGTTAGTCGATGACACTGAGTCCTTGGACCGATGTGTCGAGCCCCCGCTCTTCGATCCGTGTTGTTTTGCAGTTTCCGCAGACTCTGCAGACTTGTCCCCGACTTTTTTGGACTTTGACGGCGTTTCACCCGTCGATCCGTGCTGGACGACCTTCTTATTTGATTTGATTTGATTTGAAAAGAATTTATAAAGCGCGGCTAACACCATTAGGTTTCTTGGCGCTGTGCTGGGGCGTGTTGAAAATAGATGGAAGAAAAAACTAAATCTAAGGATATGAGAAAGTGAAAAGGAAGGTTTTGAGAAGTGATCTGAAGCCAGAGTATGAAGGTGCCAATCTGAGAGAAGGAGGAAGGGAGTTCCAGAGGGATGGGGCCAAGAGAGAAAACCTCAGGCCCCCATGTTTTTTCCTCTTGAACCTAGGGACGGATAGCAGGGCCATTTGCGATGACCGTAAGTTGCGGGACGGAGTGTAGGAGTGGAGAAGAGAAGAAATGAAAGAGGGACCTAGACCAGAGAGAGACTTGAAAACAGTGCAACCTAGCTTGAATTGGCAGCGGGCAGAGACCGGCAGCCAATGAAGACTCTTTAAGAGTGGACGGACATGTTGATCTTTAGGCTGGTGAAAAATCAGGCGGGCAGCCTGATTTTGTATCAGCTGGAGTCTTCTCTGTTGGTACTCAGGAATACCGACATATAGCGCGTTAGCATAGTCGAGTCGACTGATCACTAGCGCCAAGAGTGCTAACGTAAGCGCTTCGATGGTAAGAAGGCGGGATATTTTCCGGAGTTTCCTGAGTTGGAAGTGGCTGGCGGACACCACTGCACTAATCTGAGGGGTCATTGAGAGGTCGTTACTAATAATGACACCCAGACTTTTGGCAGAGTTGATTGGAGAGGGAGGGCTTCCAAGGCTGGCAGGCCAGATGGAAGGTTGCCATGGATTGGAGGCTCCCCCGACAAGAATTAATTCAGTCTTGTCGGGGTTGAGCTTCAGATGATTTAAGCTCATCCTGTCACTGATGAGACAGAGTGTATTTTGGAAGATAGAGATGGAGTCCTCGGAAGAATCAATATTAAAAATCAATTGAATATCATCCGCGTAGTTGAACGCAGTAACGCTCAACCCGCGGAGGGCACGGAGTAACGGGGCCAAGTACAAATTAAAGAGGAGAGGGGATAATGAAGAGCCCTGAGGAACGCCACAGGACAGCTCAACCTGAGTGGCAGAAAACGGAGACAGCCTGACAGCTTGTTTTCGTCCCGTCAAAAAGGACTGGACCCAGGCAAGGGCGGTCCCTCGGATGCCGGCTTCCTCGACACGGTCGACCAAGATCCCGTGGTCGACCGTGTCGAAGGCAGCCGATAAATCCAGAAGGACAAGGGCTTGTCGGATGTTAGCATCAGCCCCTCTGCGCAATTCGTCCATCACGGAGAGAATGACGGCCTCCGTTGAGTGCGCAGGTCTGAACCCTGCCTGTTTAGGATCTAAAACACACGAGTCCTCAATAAAGGTACTGAGTGTGTGGGTCACGTGCGACTCCAGAACTTTGCTGAGGAAGGGGAGGAGGGATATAGGGCGGTAATTGCTCAAAATGGAGGGGTCTGCTGAAGGTTTTTTTAAAATGGCAACCACCTCGGCTTGTTTGAAGGAGCACGGGACAGCCCCAGTGACCAGAGAGCTATTTATGAGGGCCAGAGGGGGCTCGGGGCAGGAGATGAAAGCTGCTCGAAGAACCGAAGGAGGACAGCAGTCACGAGGGGAACCAGAGGAAATTTTGTGCAGAAGCGAAGAAAAAATAGCCATCGACGTGGAAGGAATAGCAGAAAGAGTATGAGGATTAGAATATTTTGAAAGCTCAGTGGTTAAGGAATGAGCAGGCAGAGTTTGGGCAGCTATGCTGGATTTGATTTTTGCTATTTTTTCAATAAAAAAAACGTTCAAGGAATCGCACAGGGTTTGGGAAGGAAGTGGCCCTAATGTAAGTCTGGCTGGATTAGATAATTCTTCCACAATGGCAAATATGTCCTTCGACTTATTCGTAGAATCCATAATTTTTGTGGAAAAGTAAGTAGATTTAGCAAGAGCTATGGCGGTTTTATAATTTTTAAGTAAAGAGGAAAATACCTCCTTATTCTCAGGGGAATACCCTCGACGCCAACGTCGTTCTGCTTGGCGGAGGCCTAATTTAAGAGCTCTCAGGTCCTCGGTGTACCACCTTTGAGCGCCATGGCAACGTCTGGCTCTAACTAATTTCAGTGGAGCTACTGCGTCAGCAGCAGAAGTGAGCCAGCGAGTGAGATTTAGTGACTGAGTGTCGATAGAGGCAGGTGAATCGGAGGTAGAAGGGGCTGAGGAGCAAAGAATGGAGTGAAAAGTGTTCAAATCTGACCTGTTCCAATTACGGGCCAGGAAGTTCGTCTCTTGAGGCTTAACAGTGGGACAAGGGATCCCTAACGTAAATGTAATTAAAAAATGGTCTGACCATAGACATGGCAGAATAAGGGGGACTGAAATGTCCAAACCAGATGACCACACCTGATCTAAGATGTGCCCTTTTATGTGCGTGGGCGAGTGGATATGCTGAGTACAATTCAGGCCTGACATAAGGTCCGTAAAGGCTAGAGAGCTGGGAGATTCGTGAATGTCTAGGGGCCAATAATTAAAATCACCTAAAACCAAAATGTTAGAGTTATTGATGGAAAGCTGGGCGATGAGATCACCGAACTGGGCAGGAAAGTTGGGCATAGATGAGGGAGGGCGATAGGTAAGAGCGCATATGAGAGAGGATCCTGACAGTTCCAGTCGGATTACCAGGCAGTCTACCGAAGGAATGCTGGTAGTAGGCACTATGGAGAAACGAATCGGGTGCTTAAAGATAGCGGCAACTCCCCCTCCGGCTTTGCCGGAGGCACGATTTGCTTGTAGTATGTGATAGCCAGGGGGGGAAGCGGCCAGGATGTCGGGGCCAGAATCATCGGTTAACCAGGTCTCGGTCAAAAATAGGATGTCGGGTTGTTCTGACTCCCAAAAGATGAAAAATGTCAAGTTGATGACTGACCAGAGACCGGGTGTTAAGGTAAAAGACCGAAAGGGAATGATGGGGGGGTTTTGTCAATAAGTGGGAACCAGGTCTGGGATCCGAGGTCAGGGGCCTAGGAATGGGATATGGCCGAGTTATTTCGGGGAAAGAGCTACGGGTAGTAAGCAGGCCTAGAGAGGCCAGCCTGGGAACAGACTCAGGTGGGGGAAGTGCGGGATTATGACATGCAACGAGTGATGCGCGGGTATACATGAATAAAGGGTCAGGGTAACGCGCCCCTAGCCCCGATCGGCCGCGGACGGGCGCAGACGGGCTTAACTCTGGTGCAACTCCGGCGCGCCTACGTCGCGCCCGCTGCGCTCGTCCGCTGCGCTGACACATAAGGGCCGTCTATGTAGGCGGTGAGGCGGTGGGGGAGGAGTCAGGAGGGCGGGGTGGGCGTCGTGAAATTAAAAATACAGGTAGCCGTTCGCCGCTCGTATTCAGCGGGACGGTAAGAGGAAGAGCAATGAAGCTGCTAGCAGTCAGCAGCGCAGGTAAGGCAAAGTTAAAAACAGAAGTCTATTCCCAGCGCCTAGTGCGAAGCCCTCTGCCCTCTGCCACAGGGCTTTAGACAGCGCGCGAGGGGAAGTAGACAAAGCTAAGTAAGCGGTGACGCGGTGGGGGAGGAGTCAGGAGGGCGGGGTGGGCGTCGTGAAATTAAAAATACAGGTAGCCGTTCGCCGCTCGTATTCAGCGGGACGGTAAGAGGAAGAGCAATGAAGCTGCTAGCAGTCAGCAGCGCAGGTAAGGCAAAGTTAAAAACAGAAGTCTATTCCCAGCGCCTAGCGCGAAGCCCTCTGCCCTCTGCCACAGGGCTTTAGACAGCGCGCGAGGGGAAGTAGACGAAGCTAAGTAAGCGGTGACGCGGTGGGGGAGGAGTCAGGAGGGCGGGGTGGGCGTCGTGAAATTAAAAATACAGGTAGCCGTAGGTAGAGGACGTTTCCCCAGTGGACGGCTTCGGCACTGTCGAATTGACAGATTTCTTCGACTTTTGGTGACCGGAGGTCGACGGAGTTGATGATGTAGCAGGCTTTGGCGTCTTAATCGGTGCGTCCGCCATCTTAGGTGCACTCGAGTCCATAAGTTTCGGTTTCGTTTTCGGGTTGGCCATTTTAGGCGTCGTCGATAACGATGGTTTCGGTTTCGGTTTCGATATGGGCTGCGCAGCAAGGATGTCCGTGGCCGGGCCTGAAGGCGGGGCCGTGGCTTGCGGTGCAGGGTCTTGGGTAAGGCCGAGTGGCGAACCCGTGACCCGAGCCTGATCTTCGTAACTTTCGGGGCATAGCTCTTCCCCTGAGCTATCTTCCGCGGCCCCATAAACTTCTTCGACGTCCCCTACCTCGTCGACGTATTCAAGGCCTTGATCCACGACTCCCTCGTCGTCTTCCGGATCCGCCTCGATCTCCGTCTCGGGCGGGGAGATCTGATGATGATGGCTTAGGCCCTCTTCTTCTTGGTCGCCGAAGATGTTTTCTGGCGCCGGGGCCGTCCGTATGGCGTCAAGGCGCACCGTGCGCCGGAGCTTGAGCGTCTTCTTTGACCTGAATCTTGCGCAGGCCATGCAGTCGTCCTCGTTATGGTCTGGCGACAGGCATTTGTTGCAGACCGGGTGTACATCGATATGTGGGTACTTGGACCCACAGACGGGACAGTATTTAAACGGGCTCCGCTCCATGTTGAGTAGTCGTGGTCTTGCTGCGATGAGAAGGCCTCGCCGTCCGAAGAGTAAAATCGACTCCGCAGATCCCGACCCGAAGAGTCGGGAGAAGCACGAGACCGTACGCAGACAATACCGACGTAACGAAAGCCTTTTGGCTTTAAATAGTAAGTTTTTTTCTCGGTTCCGACAGAGAGACGTCGTGACCGCATCCGAACCCAATGGCAGAAAAAAACAATCTGGGGATGGAGCCGATGCCCATGCGCACTGTAGTCCAGGGGAGGAGCCACCTATCTCAGGATACTTCGAAGACTCTTCCAGGACAACAATGTGCGATCATCCGGACCCAACACTAGGCGGCGATCTAATGCTAAGATATGAATTTAGCAGCCCACATGCCTCGAACAGCTACTTTCTAGGTTAGGAATTGCAGTTCACATTTATGTAATGGTTCAAAGGGAGGACCCATTAACCTTGTAAGAACAATGTTCAGGTTCCACACTGGTGCTGGTGGCGTTCTGGGAGGAATTATTCTTTTAAGTCCTTCCATGAAAGCTTTAATAGCTGGTACTCTAAAAAGAGACAGATGTTGTCTGTTTTGTACGTATGCTGCAATGGCAGCAAGGTGTAGTCTGATAGACTTATAGGCTAGGTTACACTTTTGAAGGTGTAACAGATATCCTATGATGTGTTGGATAGACACGTCTAAGGGATCTATTTGGTTGTTTTGGCAGTATATGACAAAGCAGTTCCACTTAGCAGCACAACATGCTCTGGTAGTGGGTCGTCTAGCTTCTTTAATGATGTTCATGCATTCTGGAGGAAGGTTGAGGTAACCAAACTCTATGACCTCAGGAGCCAGATCCCTAGGTTGAGCTGAGCTGGGTCCGGGTGTCTGATTTCTCCATGGTTCTGCGTTAATAGGCGTGGAGATACATTTAGTTTTTGATGTGGCACCACAGACATTTGCAGCAGCGTGGTGTACCACGGTTGTCTGGCCCAAGTTGGAGCGACTAGAATGAGTGTCAGGGAATGTTTTTGTAGTTTGCGCACCACTAACGGAAGTAGTGGGAGAGGAGAAAAAGCATACGCAAATAGTCTTGACCAGTTTATCCATATCGCATTGCCCTTGGACAATGGGTGAGGGTATCTGGCGGCAAAGTTTGGGCATTTTGCATTTTCGTGGGTGGCAAAGAGGTCTATTTGAGGTTGTCCCCACATTTGGAAGAACGGATGAAGAACTTGTGGATGAAGTTGCCACTCGTGGATCTGCTGTGTTTGTCGACTTAGCAGATCTGCGATAGTGTTTTGTACTCCTGGGACGTGTTGGGCTAAGAGGAAGATTTTTAGCGGTATAGCCCATCTCCATATCTGCTGTGCTAACTGAGAGAGCTGCAGAGAGTGTGTCCCCCCTTGTTTGTTTATGTAGTACATGGCTGTCATATTGTCTGTGCGGACTAAGACAGCTTTGCCTGACACTTGAGTCTGAAAAGCTTTTAGGGCTAGAAACACAGCTAGTAACTCTAGGTGGTTGATATGCAATAGCTTTTGTTGCGGTGTCCACCTGCCTTGCATGGTGTGATGCAGGAGGTGAGCTCCCCAGCCGGAGAGCGATGCGTCCGCTGTCATGATTTCTTGGGGAACTGGCTCTAGAAACGGTCGTCCCTTGGAAAGGTTTTTGGTGTTCCACCATTGCAGAGAACAATGAGTTTGACCGTCTACCAACACTAGGTCTGTTAAGTGACCTTGAGCCTGGTTCCATTGGCGTGCTAGGCACTCTTGAAGTAAACGCATTTGCAATCTTGCGTGAGGTACTACAGATATGCAAGATGCCGTCATTCCTATGAGTTGCATGAACAGTCGAGCTAGTAGCGAGTGTTGTGGTTTGAATTTTGTTAGGAGATTTTGTACATTTGTTATCCTAGCTGGAGAGGGATACGCTAGTGTTAATTGGGTGTTTATTGTAGCGCCGAGATATTGTTGTATGTGTGAGGGGTGCAGGCACGATTTGAGGTGATTTACCGTGAATCCTAAGTTGTGAAGCAGTTGAATAGTAGCTAGAGTGTTGTGTACACACTGTTCATATGAGCTTGCTTTTATGAGCCAGTCGTCCAGATATGGGACGACGTGAGATGCTGTCTTCTTAAGTGTGCTGCTACTGCTGCTAGGCATTTGGTAAACACCCTTGGCGCTGTTGTGACTCCAAATGGGAGCACTTTGAACTGGTAGTGTTGTCCGTCTAGCACAAATCTGAGGTATTTTCTGTGTGCTGCATGGATGGGAATATGGAAGTAGGCGTCCTTGAGATGTAGAGTGACAAGGAAGTCGTTTAGTACCAGTAATGGGAGGACCTGTTGTAGTGTGACCATATGAAAATGATCCAACTGTTTGTAAATGTTTAGAGGCCTGAGGTCTAGGATGGGTCTTAGAGATCCGTCCTTCTTTGGTATTAGGAAATATAGGGAATATACTCCTTTGTTGTTCTGATGCTCTGGAACTATTTCTATTGCATTTTTCTGCCGGAGGGATATTACCTCCTGTCTGAGCAGTGTTAAATGTTACTGTGACATTGGACGCTGCTTGGGTGGTATGTTTGGGGGGGTAGATGTCAGTTCCAGACAATAACCTGATTGAATTATTTGGAGCACCCACCTGTCTGATGTGATGTTTTCCCACGCTGGCAGGTACTGTTGAAGTCTTCCCCCGACAGGAGTGGAATGAGGCGGGGGAAGGGGAAGGGAGTCATTGGGCAGGGGTGGAGGCAGAGCGGGAGTTGTTATTTTTGCCTCTGCCTTTTGTTATTGTTACCCCTGCACCCAACCCTTTGGTAGCCTTTACTGTAGGTAGACTGTGTAGGGGCTTTGTACGAGGTAGAAGCTGTGTCTGAGGTATATCCCCTGGTGGCACCTCGATAGTTTGAGCGACAAAATGAACGTCTGGGAGCCTGCGACTGCAGGGCTCCCTTAGATTTGGCGGTGTCTGTATCTTTTTTCATTTTCTCTAATGATACATCTACCTCGGGTCCAAATAGGTGTTGTTCGTCAAAGGGTTGGTTAAGAATGGCGCTTTGTACCTTGGGTTTGAACCCTGATATGCGCAGCCAGGCGTGTCTGCGTAGCAAGACACTGGTGTGAACTGCCCTAGAGGCCGTGTCTACTGCGTCAAGGGCGCACCTAATAGAGGTGTTTGTGATGTTTTTCCCCTCCTGGAGGAGCTTGTTTGCTCTATCCTTGTACTCGTCAGGGAGGTGCCTCATTAGTGACTCTAGCTCATCGTAACGTGCCCGGTCATATCTGGTTAGCAGTGCCTGTGTATTGGCGATACGCCACATGTTTGCTGCTTGAGACGCTGTTCTTTTGCCTGATGCGTCAAGTAGCTTAGACTCCTTATCTGGTGGTGCAGCATCACCTGATGTTTGTGAGTTTGCCCTCTTGCGTGCGTTGGAAACTACAAGTGAGTCTAGTGGTACTGGGCCTTTAATATATGCTGGGTCTGAAGGGGCAGCTTTATATTTTTTTTCGATCCGAGGGTTATTGACCCGAGTTCTGACTGGGTCTTTGAAGACTTCAGGGGCATGCTTGATCACCCCTTTAACCCCTTCGACGCTCATGACGAGCTCAGCTCGTCATGAGGTACACCTCTCGTACACTCATGACGAGCTAAGCTCGTCATGCACCGCAGGTTTTTAAAAACTTCAGCGCACAGCGGGAAAATGCACCGCATGCATGGGGTTAAGCATGGGCAATATGGAGGACGACCTTTGTGCATTATCAAATGTATCCATCAGGAAGTCTATATATATCTACCCCATGATAATGTGCAGCCCTGTGAATCAATTCATTGAACCCTATAGTGTCTTCTGGTGGGGAAGGCCTTGAGGGGTATATGTCATCCTGAGGGACATTTGGGACATCTGGGATGGTATAATTGTCCCACGGGTCTGGGATCCTATAGGCATGGTTGGATCGGGTATGTTACCCCCCATATTGTCAGAGCTATCATCCCTGTATGGTGTGATGGGGGATGCTGGAGAATGATGTGGTGGTGGTGATGGTACAGGCGAGAGAGAAGGGGAAGGCGGTCTTAAGGGAGAGGTAGCCATGTCCTTCTTCTTTGAATGCGGAGCTGGAGCTGGTGTGTCCAGTGGTCGCTTTTTTGGAGCCAAAACTAGGTGCCCAGTGACTGGGTCTTTAGCCAGAGTCTTTTGAGCAGGGTCTGGGTAGGATAAATCCACTGCAGGGGATTGATCTTTTGGTGCGGAGGAAGTTTTGTGCAACGAGTTGGCCTGTTTTGGTGTCTTGGCAATGTCTTCCATCTTTTTCGGCTCCAAAGCTTTTTTCGGTTCCGAGTGTTTTTTCGATTCCGGTACGATTTTTGGATCCGATGACCTTTTCGGATCCGATGATTTTTTCAGTTGCGGTGGTGTCTTGAAATCCGAAGCGGGCTTGCTTGGTTCCGGCCTGGGTATCGGCGCCGATGGCTTGGATGTCGGGGCCGTTGTCTTTTTTGGTGCCGGTGTGTGTGCTCCGGCACCGTGTAAAGGTCGACTCGAGCTTGAGTCACCTGAAGGCTTGGTTAGTTTCTTAGCCGGGCCCGAAGGTGGGGCAGTAGAAGCAGTTTGACGGTGTGCACCCGAGCTGGAGGGCGAGGGTGTGGCCGGGGCCTTCTGTGTCGAGGAGGGGTCGGGGTCGACGGTCTTACTTGCAACCTGCTGCGCTGGAGTGATGTCCTCGACTTCGGAATCGTTTGCTTCGGAGCTGCTGTCGACGTCGTGCTGTTCAGGGACGTTGACGCCTTCCTCGAAGATGTCATCCGGAATCGGAGCTGAGGATCTTTGAGCCATTGTTCTCGCTCTTTGGTCCCGGATAGCCTTTTTGGAGCGGAAAGAGGCACAAGCTGAACAGTCTTTCGCATCGTGCTCCGGAGAGAGACAGAGGTTACACACCTCATGCAGGTCGGTGTGGGGAAACTTCGACCCACATTGTGGACACTTCTTAAATGGCGTCCTTTCCATGAGCTGGAGTTGAGGCCTAGGTAGGCCCGAAGCCCGTTGACGACGCCCGGAATCGAGATCCTCGATGTTTGAAGAGTAGCGTTGACTGGAAAGCGTTCAAAACTTGTTTTTTTAGTTTGGTGAGGATTGCGCGCCGAAGGAAATCGGTTCCAACAAGGAGCGCTGGAAACACATCCGAGCCCGTTGGTGGGAAAAAACAATCTGGGGATGGAGCCGATGCCCATGTGCAGTATCATCCTAAGGAGGAGTCACCTATCCGGTGACTCCGAAAGACTTTTTACAACAAAACAAACTGGAAACATGCGTGCCCAACACTAGGTGGTCATCTATGCATAGTGTGTAATCTGCAGCTCATATGCCTCGAACACAATTTTCTCTACCTCTTACTACTTATAATAAAGTGTTAGGAAAAAATCTAAGACGGCATACTTACCTTTTTCGAAGGCCTTAACCCAGAACTCTGCCAAAGTCCCCTTAAAAGAACATGACTCCCTTTCACTTTTGTAAAGGCAGTCATTAGCCAACTCCATGACACCTTGTCATCGGCATGTACCGGGGTACTTTCGTGACATGTTGTGAAACTACTGCAGCAACAGATATCTCCAAGTTAAAATACTTTAAGACTTAACAAATACTTGCCCCTCTTACCTATAGTACCATAAAGGATCATCCGCACACCATAATCTATAATCCTGCCTACATTAATGTGAATCCGACAGGTGTTTCCCCCCCACATGTGAGTACAAAGTCTATGGAAAATGCATTGGTGCACAAAGACGCTTTGGGACCCCCCGCTCCCTTTTTCCTTGCACCCCGTGACAAATCTCTGCCAAATTTTGCATCATCAGCCAATGTGGAAAAAGGAATGGGTCTGCAAGGTTTTGCACAGATTTGTCAAATGGGCGCAAAGTTATTAATGGTCCAAAACCCAAGGAAATCCTGTCTCTAGGAACCCTAACTATAAGTACAGAATGGCTAGCGCCGCTCTGTAACTAAGATCCTGGATTAATTTTTTTCAGGGGAGTCTAGGGCGGGGTGACCTCCATGGATCCCACTAGGGTTTCTTATTCAGAATGCCCTTCGAACCCCAGCTTTTGGTTAAACTCAAACAATTTCCTCAAACCTCTGTGAGGGAAACTTCTGAAATCCGCCGGGATCTACAACATTTCTACCACCAGCATTCCCACAAATCTCCCCATAAAAATGTACTCCCCTTCTGTGGCTGGGCCTAGCGCCAGTGACAGGAACAGATCAAGCTAGAGACCGTATGAAGTCAATATGTGCACCACCGTCACAATCACCCCTACAGACCAAAGTGCACTCACCATACATCACGCTCACAGTGTCCGGCAGGCCGCTGTGATACACCTCATATCTGTACATTTTCTCATCATCTCCTTCCTGAACTTCCACTGTTTTCTGGGCCTGGTAGGTTCCGTCAGGGTTTGGCAGGATGTCCATCGATTCCCAGGGCATCTCTACACCATTCCTGACCCATTTCACCTCAATGTCTCTGGGATAAAATCCATAAGCGTAGCCGGTCAGAAAGGTGCGATCGCCGTTCTTTCTTCGTGTAACGATTGTTTGAGGGGCAACTGGAAGGAAACACAATAAGTACAATTACACAACCATCACAACATTGGGTTTTACCCAGTATGTTATTCGGAAATACATACCAGTGACACTTTTCTTCAGCACATGCTGTGACTCCCCCCCTTCACGACACTTCCAGGACGCCATGAGCAACCGCACAGAGGAGGAACCTGGGTAGAGGGGCTGGAAGGAGAAGCCTCACCACAGCCATCTCGGATCACAGACTCAACTACATTGGTAGCTCCATCCTACAAAGAGCTGAGGATGCTACTAGGAGCTAAAGGAAAGGACCAAAGACGGTGACAGATGTTGGAGCTCACCCGCAGAGGCTCGATGGAGGTGAAACAAGATGATGTCAAAGTAGTGTCGCTGGATACAGACCCGGTTACGGGATTACAGGGAACCCCCCATCCAATTTTTATAATTAATTTATCAAACAATTTACCAAGAAGAGGCAGAGGCAATAGGACACCGCACACAACACATACACAGGCTGGTTGTTATTCAAAACACTGTGGTGCTCGAGTCAAGAGGACAAGCTGTCTTAGTCTACAAAACCAGGAGAAGAATCTCTGTCAGATTTAAACAAGATGTGACTCACAACCCACACCCCAATAATTATTTGGTTAATAACACCCTGATTAACCCCAGCAGCAATTGCACAGCAAATGCACAGACTCATAGAATCTCTTTTTGATAAAAGGAGATTCTTTATTCATTTATTCTTTTAAAACATATCATGGATTCTTGCTGTTGCCAACACGTGTTGTACAATAGGACTTCTCCAGGGCTTCTTCAATGTATATCCCAGGGTTTTAAATGAAGATTCTCCATCCAAAGGTCAAGAGCACCAGAGAGTGCGCGATTGCAACAATCTGAATAGACACCTGAAGTTCCTGCAAACTGGTTCAAGAATGGAGGAAACTAGATGGCCAAAAACTATCAGATATCAACTTTTAAGTTCTTAAATCAATATATGAACAAAGGTTATAATCCAATAATGGATGAGGTCTTGATAATAACAAACCGCGTTGTCCAAAGACAGAACCCGCACAATGTGGCCCACGGTAACTCCCACGCAAGTGGAGTAAATGTAGTTAATTTATCACACGGCATCTTTACCTGTGCTGCATTGAAAGGACTGATAGTAAGAACCAGAAAGCCAAATGGTTTCGATGAACTGAGTTCATGCAATTATTTTTGGAGTAAGACAGACAAATATACAGACAACTCAGAGGCGGTGCAGAGACGCACAGTGGGTCTCACTCCATTACTTAGTGTGTCTGGCCATCTTGTATCAGATGACCGTGTGCGGACTCCAGGCGTGTGTCTGAAGCCTTCAGTGGGGATTGTCTCTCTACCATATAACATTTGGGAAGACACTGCCAGGGGGGACTGGCACACATCTGGTTGAAAGGTTTTGTAAACTCTAGGCATATCTATCGGGTAAGGCAGCCGAGGACCACGGATACCACATGGAGGCGGACTACGGGAAGGAGGAACAGGATTCCCATGGCATGGAGCCCGATGTTCCCTTATTGCTGCACAGGACCACAAAGATGTCTGTATAAACCACTGAGAACACGTCTACAACAGCCCCAGAAGGGAGGCACTTTTGACGGCTCTCACCGGGGTGCCGGTGGGACGCCCCTGGGGCTCCAGAGCCCGGAATTAAGGATGAAAACTCCACGTTGATTCCTTGCCAAGGCAGAGAAAATTCAGAGATATGGAGGAGGAAGTAGCAGGGACTAGTGGCCTTTTTGCTCCCTTGAACCACACCTTTGGGCAGGATGAATTCTGGGACTGGCATCCCATTGGGGAGGCCATGGAAAAGCTTGGAGTGCACTAGGGAATCCCTCCTCATGACCGGGACTTGCCTAAGGCTTGTTTAATCCACAGGAATTCAGACATTCTCACTTGTCTGAGTGGGAGCCGTCCCCAGGTAGTCGTCTATGTACCTATACATGCAGCGTACACCCGGCAGATTAAACCATATACTTTGACAGAATCGCTTTGGCTGGTGGTCCTCGGTGTCAATTCTTAGACGCGCCCATCACCCTTGAGGAAATCACAGCTGCAATCCCCGGACCCCCCACGTGTAAAGCCCCCGGAATTAATTTTTTTCCACAGAGTTTTGCGAAGCCTATTGCCACCTGCTAGCACCCTAGCTCCTGTGAGTGACAATGAGGCGCTAGAAGATCAGTCCCCGCCCTCATTCAGGGGGCTTGTGGTGAGCTTGAAACCTGGCGAACCCTCTGCAACACCGACCATGGGGTTCACTCCGAACATTGTCTCTTGTCAATGTGACGCCAAAATCCTCGCCAAGGTGCTTGCAAAACAGTTATTATTATCGCTGCCAGACTTGGTTCAACCAGAACCAGCGAGATTCATTCCTGGAAGTCCACACCCCATGACCCCTGACCTTTGGTTGCCATAGTGAATCAGTTAAATGGGGCGATGAATGATGTGTCTTCCTCGATGCCACGAGCGTGTTTGACTCCCTAGAGTGGGGGGTTCTTGTTCCCCGTTCTGTCCAGGATGGGCCCCCAAACAGCTTTATAAACTGGGTCAGACTCCTCTGCACTCAGTCAACAGCCTGGATGTGGCTGAATGGTCCGCTCGGACCGGATACCTTTAAGGAGAGGCACTTGGTCCCTTTTTGGTCTGCCCTGGTACCAGAGACTCTGGCCGCTCTATGAGGCAACGATACATGCAGCGAGGCCTAAGTTTCACCCTCCCAATCTCACAGTATCCCTGTGCACAGATGACGTCATCCTATACCGGCGCGACCCGGCTCCAACCTAGGCCCCCTTATCCGAGACTTCAGCTATTTCAAAGCCTCGCGAGCCATCACGACCAGCACCATCTTCAAAACTATCTGCATCATTTACAGAGCCATCACCACCAGCACCATCTTCAAAACCATCTGCATCATTTACAACGCCATCACGACCAGCACCATCTTCAAAACCACCTGCATCATTTACAGAGCCATCACGACCAGCACAATCTTCAAAACCATCTGCATCATTTACAACGCCATCACGACCAGCACCATCTTCAAAACCATCTGCATCATTTACAGAGCCATCACGACCAGCACCATCTTCAAAACCATCTGCATCATTTACAGAGCCATCACGACCAGCACCATCTTCAAAACCATCTGCATCATTTACAACGCCATCACGACCAGCACCATCTTCAAAACCATCTGCATCATTTACAGAGCCATCACGACCAGCACCATCTTCAAAACCATCTGCATCATTTACAGAGCCATCACCACCAGCACCATCTTCAAAACCATCTGCATCATTTACAACGCCATCACGACCAGCACCATCTTCAAAACCAGCAGCATCATTTACAGAGCCATCACCACCAGCACCATCTTCAAAACCATCTGCATCATTGACAGAGCCATCACGACCAACACCATCTTCAAAACTACCTGCATCATTTACAGAGCCATCACCACCAGCACCATCTTCAAAGCCATCTTTATCATTTACAGAGCCATCACGACCAGCACCATCTTCAAAACCATCTGCATCATTTACAGAGCCATCACCACCAGCACCATCTTCAAAACCACCTGCATCATTTACAGAGCCATCACCACCAGCACCATCTTCAAAACCACCTGCATCATTTACAGAGTCATCACCATCAGCACCATCTTCAAAACCACCTGCATCATTTACAGAGTCATCACCATCAGCACCATCTTCAAAACCACTTGCATCATTTACAGAGCCATCACCACCAGCACCATCTTCAAAACCACCTGCATCATTTACAGAGCCATCATCGCCAGAACCATCTTCAAAACCATCTGCATCATTTACAGAGCCATCATCGCCAGCACCATCTTCAAAACCATCTGCATCATTTACAGAGCCATCACGACCAGCAGCATCTTCAAAACCATCTGCATCATTTACAGAGCCATCACCGCCAGCACCATCTTCAAAACCATCTGCATCATTTACAGAGCCATCACCAACAGCACCATCTTCAAAACCATCTGCATCATTTACAGAGCAATCACGGCCAGCGCCATCTTCAAAACCATCTGCATCATTTACAG
This sequence comes from Lissotriton helveticus, assembly GCF_964261635.1. NCBI lineage: Eukaryota > Metazoa > Chordata > Amphibia > Caudata > Salamandridae > Lissotriton > Lissotriton helveticus. The sequence continues at coordinate 4,374,717 of NC_136065.1, forward strand.
AGCCATCAGGACCAGCACCATCTTCAAAACCATCTGCATCATTTACAGAGCCATCAGGACCAGCACCATCTTCAAAACCATCTGCATGATTTACAGAGCCATCACGACTAGCACCATCTTCAAAGCCATCTGCATCATTTACAGAGCCATTACGACCAGCACCATCTTCAAAACCACCTGCATCATTTACAGAGCCATCAGGACCAGCACCATCTTCAAAACCACATGCATCATTTACAGAGCCATCACCATCAGCACCATCTTCAAAACCACCTGCATCATTTACAGAGCCATCACCATCAGCACCATCTTCAAAACCATCTGCATCATTTACACACCCATCATGACCAGCACCATCTTCAAAACCACCTGCATCATTTACAGAGCCATCACGACCAGCACCATCTTCAAAACCACCTGCATGATTTACAGAGCCATCACCACCAGCACTATCTTCAAAACCATCTGCATCATTGACAGAGCCATCACGACCAGCACCATCTTCAAAACCATCTGCATCATTTACAGAGCCATCACGACCAGCACCATCTTCAAAACCACATGCATCATTTACAGAGCCATCACCATCAGCACCATCTTCAAAACCACCTGCATCATTTACAGAGCCATCACCATCAGCACCATCTTCAAAACCATCTGCATCATTTACACACCCATCATGACCAGCACCATCTTCAAAACCACCTGCATCATTTACAGAGCCATCACGACCAGCACCATCTTCAAAACCACCTGCATGATTTCCAGAGCCATCACCACCAGCACTATCTTCAAAACCATCTGCATCATTAACAGAGCCATCACAACCAGCACCATCTTCAAAACCATCTGCATCATTTACAGAGCCATCACCATCAGCACCATCTTCGAACCCATCTGCTTCATTTACAGAGCCATCACCACCAGCACCATCTTCAAACCATCTGCATCATTTACAGAGCCATCACGGCCAGCACCATCTTCAAAACCATCTGCATCATTTACAGAGCCATCACGGCCAGCGCCATCTTCAGAACTGTTGGACAGGCCGCATGTTCGGGCTGTCCTCCCTCCCCGCAATGGGACCGGGACCCTGGCTCTCCCTGCATCCCCAGCCAGAGTCCCCAACCGACCACCCAAAGTACCCTGCAATCCCTCCACTACAAGACACCAGCTCCGGACCCAGCTGGCCCGGGTCACCATCCACACCACGACATCGACCCGGCCGCCATCTTGGGGCACTGCAGCACGAGGCCGCGTGGCCTCGACTCGACCCTAACCCTGGGCCCGGCCGGGCCCGCCACCGAGGCACCAACCTCCCCCCAGGAGGCAGAGTGACCACTTGGCGAGTCAATGGGAGAAGGAATCGTCAACGGCTCTCCTCCGCCAGGTGTCGATCACCCCAGGCCGCCCTGGGCACTGGCTCCACCCCCCTGCTGGGTGTCTGGACTCCCTCATCCCGGACCTCCCGGCCCCCAGGCGCGAGGGTCCGGACATCAAAGGGGACCAGACCTATAACTGGGGCAGTGCCAGACCAGGAAGGCAGTTGTATCCTGGAGTCGAGAGACCCGAGAAGAACTCATCCGTGACTGGCCTGCTGGCGCTGCCGCGGCCCTCTGCTCGTGAAACCATCGACTTGGCCTGCTGGCGCTGCCGCGGCCCTCTGCCTCGTGAAACCATCGACTTGGCCTGCTGGCGCTGCCGCGGCCCTCTGCCTCGTGAAACCATCGTCTCGGCCTGCTGGCGCTGCCGCGGCCCTCTGCCTCGTGAAACCATCGTCTCGGCCTGCTGGCGCTGCCGCGGCCTTCTGCCTCGTGAAACCATCGACTTGGCCTGCTGGCGCTGCCGCGGCCCTCGGCCTCGTGAAACCATCGACTTGGCCTGCTGGCGCTGCCGCGGCCCTCTACCTTGTGAGACTACCATCTTGGCCTGCTGGCGCTGCCGCGGCCCGATCCACAGACACTCCAGCTCGAGGATTGTGAGCTCGCCTCTTACCCCTACCTGTACCTATCCGGTACCGAGACTGTCCCGCTACCCCCTTTCCCTACAGAGACTAGAAGTGAGAGGACCCCCGGGTCCGAGATACCCTGTATCGCTGATATCCTTGCCTGAAGAACCTTATATAAAGCATTTGAACTCGACTTGGTGTGGTGCCTGTTTGTGGGGAGGGAGGTAACTTGTCTGTACGATCACCAGGAGACGGTCCCCCTCGGGGATCTCTCCCTCAGTATCCGGCCGACCCTCAGGGTCCCCGTCTAACATTGGTGGCCAGCGACGGGATCCGAACCTACGCATAATCGTACAGAAAGTCACCCGACCCACGACACACGACCACCATGACAACAGAGAGCGGAACAACGGAGAAATTCCAGATGGAAAAATTGGAAGACTACAACCACCGAGAACTGAAGCAATATTGCATGGAACTTGGTCTCCCAACCACGGGTCTGAGTACGAAGGAAGACTTCAAACGAGCCCTAGAAGCCTGGGCGGAAATGGGTACGGCCGTACCCCGAACGCAAACAACCGAAACGAGCCCCGCACCAACTAAAGAAAAAGCGGGTCTCTCCCTGGAAGAGATCCGAGAAAGAGAAAACACCAGACTCCACGAATTAGAACTAGCCCGACTTCGCTTGGATGGAGAACTCAAGCTGGCAGAACAAAAAATAACCCTGGAACACTTACGGCTCAGGGAAGAGCGAGAAGACAAGCAAAGACAGAGAGAGCTAGAGGAAAAGAAACTAGAGTACGAACATGAGCGCAATCTCAAAGCACTGGAGATCCAGAAACAGAATAAAGACCTCGGGCTCCCCGAACGACCGACCCCGTCTGCCTCGACCGAACCCAAGGTTCACATCCCCAAAGATGTCATCCGGGAATACCACAAGAACGATGATATACAGCAGTGGTTTAAAGCCTATGAGGTGGCAATGACCTCCCACCGGATTCCCCGAAGCAATTGGGGAGCCGGATTATGGGGGAGGTTTGTCAACGAAGGGCGGGACGCCCTGCTGCAACTCCCGGACCAGCTGATGACCTCCTACGACCACATGAAGGCCGCCCTCCTCACTCGATACGGGCTCACACCTGAGATGTACCGCCAACGGTTCCGCGACTGCAAACGGATTCCGGGTACAACTTGGGTGGAGTACGTGAACTTTTTTAGCCGAGCCTTCGAGGGGTGGATCAAGGGCAACAAAGTAACCACCTACGAACAACTCTTTGACCTTATCGTATGGGAACACCTGTCGAGCAACTGCTTCGTGGAGCTCCGGCAACACCTCCTGGACAGTAAGCTAACCGACCCTCGACAACTCGCCGTCGAAGCTGACCGGTGGGAAAGCACCCGAGTTGGCCGGAACGCACCCAGCGAATTATCCAGACCGTATCGCCCCCGAGGGGGAGGAGGAAGTCAGGGTCGGGGGAGAGACCCCGGCCCCTCGTCACCCCCCAGAAACCCCTCGACCCCGGTTGGCCGAGGAAGCCCTGCCGTCCGGGCCGGTTTCCGGGCCAACATTACGTGCCACAGGTGCCAGCGACCCGGCCACTACGCCAGTGATCCCAACTGCCCAAAGAATCCGAACACTACCCCCCGCCAAGTTGCCGCGGCGGCCCTAGGGGAAGAACTAATCTCGGAAGACCAAGAAGAGTACGAGACCGATCCCTCTGAATGGGCACCCGCCGCCATGGCACTGGTCTGCTTAGGGGAGAGAGACATGATTCCGCGGGCCCCCCTTCCCGCCAACACACAGAAGTACGGTCAATGGGTCAACATTAATGGCCGCCGGGCGGAAGCCCTCCGCGACACCGGGGCCAGTGTAACGGCGGTCCGACGCCACCTCGTCACTCCAGACCAAATCTTGCCGAACATTCTTTGCCCTGTCCGATCAGCCGACAACTCCGAAAGCCTATGCCACATGGCCTGCGTCCCCTTCGAGTGGGGAGGAGTAACAGGGATGTTAAAAGTAACTGTCCGCGATGATGCCCCCGTGGACTGCCTCCTAGGAAACGACCTTGAAAGCTCTCCCTGGGCAGCTGTCGAACGGAGGGAGCACCTGGGGATGCTTGGCCTCCCCGAATGGGTCTGCGTCACGACCCGGTCCACGACCGCCCGCGCGGTCCCCAGTCTAGAAGAGCCCGAGTGGCCGGAACCTCCTCCCGCGCTCATCCCAGAGGAGGCCGCCCCAGAAGCCAGTCCCTCGACCCAAACCGAAGAAGGACCCGACCAGCTTCGGGACGTCCCTGACCTGGCACAATGGCGGCAGGAGGGAGGCCCCACTCAGGAACAATTCCGGGCCGAACAGAAAGCATGTCCCTCTCTCGAAGGACTCCGGCAGCAAGCCCTGGCCCAGAGCACCGGGGATACCTCGGGGGCCCACTGGATCTACTGGGACCAAGACCTGCTCTACAGCGAGCAGAAAATTGCAGAACTAGGAGCCAGTCGGGTGCTGGTGGTGCCCCTTCGCTTCCGAGACTTCCTCCTGAACTTAGCCCACGATGTCCCCCTTGCCGGACACCTGGGACAGGATAAGACCTACGACCGCCTGGTGACCCATTTTTTCTGGCCCCAAATGCGAAAGGACGTCACCAACCACTGCAAGGCCTGCCCCACCTGCCAGGCCAGCGGAAAAAGTGGCCGAAAAATCAAAGCACCTTTACAACCCTTTCCGGTCGTCACCACCCCGTTTGAACGAGTGGGAATAGACCTTGTGGGGCCCCTCGACCCTCGAACAGCCCAAGGACACCGGTTCATCCTGGTCCTAGTAGACCACGCCACCCGCTATCCCGAGGCCATCCCTCTCCGGACTGTGACGGCCCCCGTGGTGGGCCGAGCTCTGATGGGGATCTTCTCCCGGGTGGGGTTCCCCCGGGAGGTCGTCAGTGACAGGGGCACGAACTTTATCTCCAAATATATGAAGTCTCTCTGGCAACAATGCGGGGTCACCTACAAATTCACGACCCCCTATCACCCGCAAGGAAACGGACTGGTTGAGAGGTTCAACCGCACCCTCAAAGGGATGATTATGGGCCTAGAAGAACCCCTTCGACGCCAGTGGGACGTGCTACTTCCATGCCTCCTGTTTGCCTATCGGGAGGTCCCGCAGAAATCCCTCGGCTTCAGCCCTTTCGAACTCCTGTACGGGCACCCCGTCCGGGGTCCCCTCAGCCTAGTCAAGGAAGGTTGGGAGCAGCCCCCCCAGAAAACTCCCCCGGACATCTACAGGTACCTCCTGGCTCTCCGCAACCAGACCCGGCGGTTCCGAGACACCGCCAAAGCCAATCTCGAGGCCAGCCAGGAGGACATGAAGAGGTGGTACGATCAGCACGCGTCCTCCATTGAGTTCGAACCGGGACAACAGGTCTGGGTGATGTCCCCGGTTGAACCCTGTGCACTCCAAGACAGATGGTCCGGGCCCTTCAAGGTGATCGAACGCAAGGGGCCCGTCACCTATTTAATCGACATGGAGACTGCCCGGAACCCCCTACGGGTCCTCCATGCCAACAGGCTCAAACCCCATTTTGTGCGATCCGAACTCAGCCTCCTGATGGCTACCGATAATGGGACAGAAGAAGACTCCGAACCCCTTCCGGACTTACTGAGGGTCCTCGAACGGGATGGCTCAGTGGAAGGGGTCCAGCTCTCCGAGGCCCTGTCCCCGGAGCAACGCCAAGACTGCCAAACGCTCCTAAGGCGGTTCGCCTCCCTGTTCTCCCTCACCCCCGGAGTCACCCCCTGGTGCCTTCACGATGTGGACACCGGGGACAGCCCTCCTATTCGCCACCGGGCGTACCGCGTACCCGACCGGGTGCGCGCCTGCATCCAGACCGAGGTGTCCAAAATGCTGACCCTGGGAGTGATCGAACCCTCAGACAGCCCCTGGGCGAGCCCAGTCGTCCTGGTTCCCAAGGCGGCCGCCCCGGGCGTTGCCCCCGAGCTCCGGTTCTGCGTGGACTATCGGGGGCTGAATGCAGTTACCAGGACCGACGCTCATCCCATCCCCCGGGCAGATGAGCTAATTGACCGGATGGGGGCCGCCCGCTACCTGAGCATCTTCGACCTAACAGCGGGCTACTGGCAGATCGCCCTCACCCCTAGGGCCCAAGAACGTTCCGCCTTCTCTACCCCGGACGGGCACTACCACTTTAAAGTAATGCCCTTCGGCATGAAAAACGCCCCGGCAACGTTCCAACGGCTGGTAAACCAGGTACTGGCGGGCCTGGAAGACTTCAGTGCCGCCTACCTGGACGACATTGCTGTGTACAGCCACCAGTGGACCGACCACCTCCGCCACCTGCGGGAGGTTCTACACGCCCTCCAGCAAGCCGGGCTCACCATCAAGGCCAGCAAGTGCCAGGTTGGCCAAGGGTCCGTGACCTACCTGGGACACCAAGTGGGAAGCGGGCTGGTGGCCCCTCTCCAACTCAAGATTGCTGCCATCCAGGCCTGGCAACCCCCTACGACCCAAACGGAGGTCCGGGCCTTCCTGGGGCTCACCGGATACTACCGGCGGTTCGTGAAGGACTATGGTAGCATCGTAGGGCCCCTCACAGAGCTCACCTCCAAGAAGGGCCCCAAAACCGTCAACTGGACCCCGGACTGCCAATCGGCCTTCGAGAAACTAAAGACCGCCCTGTGCACGGCCCCCGTGCTCCAGGCTCCCGACTACAGCCGGGAATTCATTGTGCAGACGGACGCCTCCGATCATGGTGTGGGGGCCGTCCTCTCCCAACTCAACGCCGAAGGGGTCGACCATCCGGTGGTCTTCATCAGCAGACGCCTCTTGCCCCGAGAACAGCGCTGGAGCACCATTGAGAGAGAGGCCTTCGCCGTAGTCTGGGCACTCAAGAAGCTCCGGCCATACCTCTTCGGCACCCACTTCCGGGTGCAAACAGACCACCGACCCCTGCAATGGCTGATGCAAATGCGGGGGGAGAACCCGAAGCTGTTGCGCTGGTCCATCTCCCTGCAGGGGATGGACTTCACGGTGGAACATCGTCCAGGCCAGGACCACGCCAATGCCGACGGCCTGTCACGCTTTTTCCGCCTCAGCGAGGAGAGTCCCCAGGAAGATGGCTGACTCTCCCCGCCTTCAGCTGGGGGGGACGCATGTTGGACAGGCCGCATGTTCGGGCTGTCCCCCCTCCCCGCAATGGGACCGGGACCCTGGCTCTCCCTGCATCCCCAGCCAGAGTCCCCAACCGACCACCCAAAGTACCCTGCAATCCCTCCACTACAAGACACCAGCTCCGGACCCAGCTGGCCCGGGTCACCATCCACACCACGACATCGACCCGGCCGCCATCTTGGGGCACTGCAGCACGAGGCCGCGTGGCCTCGACTCGACCCTAACCCTGGGCCCGGCCGGGCCCGCCACCGAGGCACCAACCTCCCCCCAGGAGGCAGAGTGACCACTTGGCGAGTCAATGGGAGAAGGAATCGTCAACGGCTCTCCTCTGCCAGGTGTCGATCACCCCAGGCCGCCCTGGGCACTGGCTCCACCCCCCTGCTGGGTGTCTGGACTCCCTCATCCCGGACCTCCCGGCCCCCAGGCGCGAGGGTCCGGACATCAAAGGGGACCAGACCTATAACTGGGGCAGTGCCAGACCAGGAAGGCAGTTGTATCCTGGAGTCGAGAGACCCGAGAAGAACTCATCCGTGACTGGCCTGCTGGCGCTGCCGCGGCCCTCTGCTCGTGAAACCATCGACTTGGCCTGCTGGCGCTGCCGCGGCCCTCTGCCTCGTGAAACCATCGACTTGGCCTGCTGGCGCTGCCGCGGCCCTCTGCCTCGTGAAACCATCGTCTCGGCCTGCTGGCGCTGCCGCGGCCCTCTGCCTCGTGAAACCATCGTCTCGGCCTGCTGGCGCTGCCGCGGCCCTCTGCCTCGTGAAACCATCGACTTGGCCTGCTGGCGCTGCCGCGGCCCTCGGCCTCGTGAAACCATCGACTTGGCCTGCTGGCGCTGCCGCGGCCCTCTACCTTGTGAGACTACCATCTTGGCCTGCTGGCGCTGCCGCGGCCCGATCCACAGACACTCCAGCTCGAGGATTGTGAGCTCGCCTCTTACCCCTACCTGTACCTATCCGGTACCGAGACTGTCCCGCTACCCCCTTTCCCTACAGAGACTAGAAGTGAGAGGACCCCCGGGTCCGAGATACCCTGTATCGCTGATATCCTTGCCTGAAGAACCTTATATAAAGCATTTGAACTCGACTTGGTGTGGTGCCTGTTTGTGGGGAGGGAGGTAACTTGTCTGTACGATCACCAGGAGACGGTCCCCCTCGGGGATCTCTCCCTCAGTATCCGGCCGACCCTCAGGGTCTCCGTCTAACAAGAACCATCTGCATCATTTACAGAGCCATCACGACCCGCACCATCTTCAAAACCATCTGCATCATTTACAGAGCCATCACGACCCGCACCATCTTCAAAACCATCAGCATCATTTACAGAGCCATCACGGTCAGCACCATCTTCAAAACCATCTGCATCATTGAGAGAGCCATCCCGACCAGCACCATCTTCAAAACCATCTGCATCATTTACAGAGCCATCACCGCCAGCACCATCTTCAAAGCCATCATGCATCATTTACAGAGCCATCACCATCAGCACCATCTTCAAAACCAGCTGCATCATTTACAGAGCCATCACCATAAGCACCATCTTCAAAACCATCTGCATCATTTACAGAGCCATCACGGCCAGCACCATCTTCAAAGCCATCATGCATCATTTACAGAGCCATCACCGCCAGCACCATCTTCAAAGCCATCATGCATCATTTACAGAGCCATCACCATCAGCACCATCTTCAAAACCAGCTGCATCATTTACAGAGCCATCACCATAAGCACCATCTTCAAAACCATCTGCATCATTTACAGAGCCATCACGGCCAGCACCATCTTCAAAGCCATCATGCATCATTTACAGAGCCATCACGACCAGCACCATCTTCAAAACCATCTGCATCATTTACAGAGCCATCGCCACCAGCACCATCTTCAAAACCACCTGCCTCATTTACAGACACATCACGAGTAGCACCATCTTCAAAACCACCTGCATCATTTACAGAGCCATCACGACCAGCACCATCTTCAAAACCACCTGCATCATTTACAGAGCCATCACCACCATCACCATCTTCAAAACCATCTGCATCATTTACAGAGCCATCACGACCGGCACCATCTTCAAAACCATCTGCATCATTTACAGAGCCATCACCATCAGCACCATCTTCAAAACCATCTGCATCATTTACAGAGCCATCACGGCCAGCACCATCTTCAAAACCATCTGCATCATTTACAGAGCCATCAGGACCAGCACCATCTTCAAAACCATCTGCATGATTTACAGAGCCATCACGACTAGCACCATCTTCAAAGCCATCTGCATCATTTACAGAGCCATTACGACCAGCACCATCTTCAAACCATCTGCATCATTTACAGAGCCATCACGGCCAGCACCATCTTCAAAACCATCTGCATCATTTACAGAGCATCACCATCAGCACCATCTTCGAACCCATCTGCATCATTTACAGAGCCATCACGACCAGCACCATCTTCAAACCCATCTGCTTCATTTACAGAGCCATCACCACCAGCACCATCTTCAAACCATCTGCATCATTTACAGAGCCATCACGGCCAGCACCATCTTCAAAACCATCTGCATCATTTACAGAGCCATCACGGCCAGCGCCATCTTCAGAACCATCTGCATCATTTACAGAGCCATCACGACCCGCACCATCTTCAAAACGATCTGCATCATTTACAGAGCCATCACGACCCGCACCATCTTCAAAACCATCAGCATCATTTACAGAGCCATCACTGTCAGCACCATCTTCAAAACCATATGCATCATTGAGAGAGCCATCCCGACCAGCACCATCTTCAAAACCATCTGCATCATTGACAGAGCAATCATCACCAGCGCCATCTTCAAAACCATCTGCATCATTCACAGAGCCATCACGACCAGCACCCCGCTTATCTTGCAGACAAGCTTACAACCTCTGGTGGATCACGGCTCAGCCGCAGCCAGGACACCATCAGACTGCAGGAAAGAAGTGCAAAAAGACAAGACCACAAGCCTTTTCCACTATGCACCCAGGATCTGGAACAATCCTGTATTGCACTGGAGCGAGAGCAAAGAGTTGGAAGACTCACCCCTCTAAAGAACACAACATCAGAGTGCATTAACTGTCCACAAACTTGCTATCGCTCATATCACTCGTTGACTTTATGCTGGTCTTTGTCCTGCTGACTTTTAGCTGGGTTTGTTGTACTAATGAAATAGCACAAACATACGTGCAAATTGAGGAATCGTCAGCAGCACCTCCTGATGAGTGGGGTTGATTGTAAACTTAAAAATGACTAGTGAATCTTTTCTGTATATCCTTGGAAGATGTGTTTATAGACTGAGTCCGGCAAGTCAGCCTGTCATCTGTCCAGATGTTGAATCCTCCAGATGACCTTCCTCAGTAAGAGGGGACCGCTGGTGTACTAAAGGTGGTGTACCCCTGGATAAAGACTGGCACCAGGGCACCACGCCTCTGTAAGATGGGACTGCAAATATACTAAAGGTGGTGTACCCCTGGATGAAGACTGGCTCCAGGCACCACACCTCTGTAAGATGGGGCTGCAGGTGTACTAAAGGTGGTGTACCCCTGGATAAAGACTGCCTCCAGGCACCGCACCTCTGTAAGATGGGACTGCAAATATACTAAAGGTGGTGTACCCCTGGATAAAGACTTGCTCCAGGCCCCACGCCTCTATAAGAGGGGACCGCAGGTGTACTTAAGGTGGTGTACCCCTGGATAAAGACTGCCTCCAGGCACCGCACCTCTGTAAGATGGGACTGCAAATATACTAAAGGTGGTGTACCCCTGGATGAAGACTGGCTCCAGGCACCACACCTCTGTAAGATGGGGCTGCAGGTGTACTAAAGGTGGTGTACCCCTGGATAAAGACTGCCTCCAGGCACCGCACCTCTGTAAGATGGGACTGCAAATATACTAAAGGTGGTGTACCTCTGGATGAAGACTGGCTCCAGGCCCCACCCCTCTATAAGAGGGGACCGCTGGTGTACTAAAGGTGGTGTACCCCTGGATGAAGACTGGCTCCAGGCACCGTACTTCTATAAGAGGGGACCGCTGGTGTACTAAAGGTGGTGTACCCCTGGATAAAGACTGGCTCCAGGCCCCACACCTCTGTGATATGGGACCGCTGGTGTACTAAAGGTGGTGTACCCCTGGATAAAGACTGGCACCAGGGCACCACGCCTCTGTAAGATGGGACTGCAGGTGCACTAAAGGTGGTGTACCCCTGAATAAAGAGTGACTCCAGGCACCCTGCTTCTGTAAGATGGGACCGCAGGTGACCTTAAGGTGGTGTACCTCTGGAAAAAGACTGGCTCCAGGCACTACGCTCCCTGAAACAGGCAGGTATGATAACTGGATAAGGTCCTGCACCAATAGGGATCACTAGCCTTGGTGCCAGCCTGCAACAGTCCAAGGCAGCACATGGGTGCAGTTTGTGCATAAAAGGTGAGAGTTGACAGAACTGGCTCCACTAACTCTATCTTTCATCACGCAGTGCTCCAGTGGCCTTGAGACACTAGTACATCTATAATCAGAAATATCTGCAGAGGCACCTTATTGTCTTAAGAGCAATTGAAGGACGATGGATGGTGACAGTGGAGGTCGTGTGGCTTACAGGCAATACTAACCTTCCTCTTCTATCGTAGTGTGGTCCATCTGATGCTTTAATCAATGGCTGCAATAGATTGAGAAGAGATTGGGAAGAGATCGGCTGATGTCAGAGGCGTGAGATACCCTCATGGACCTCAGGCTCCTATAAGGATCCTCGATGGCTTGGTGTATCGCACACCAGCAGAAGGTGTTGAGGCTCCTATAAGGGTCCTCGATGGCTTGGTGTATTGTGCACAAGGCAGAAAGGTGTTGAGTCTCCTATAAGGGCCTTCGATGGCTTGGTGTATTGTGCACAAGGCAGAAGGTGTTGAGTCTCTTATAAGGGTCCTCGATGGCTCGGTGTATTGTGCACAAGGCAGAAAGGTGTTGAGTCTCTTATAAGGGTCCTCGATGGCTCGGTGTATTGTGCACAAGGCAGAAAGGTGTTGAGTCTCCTATAAGGGCCTTCGACGGCTTGGTGTATTATGCAGAAAGTGTTGAGTCTCTTATAAGGGCCCTCGACGGCTTGGTGTATTGTACACAAGGCAGAAGGTGTTGAGTCTCCTATAAGGGTCCTCGATGGCTCGGTGTATTATGCAGAAAGTGTTGAGTCTCCTATAAGGGCCCTCGACGGCTTGTTGTATTGTACACAAGGCAGAAGGTGTTGAGTCTCCTATAAGGGTCCTTGATGGCTCGGTGTATTGTGCACAAGGCAGAAGGTGTTGAGTCTCCTATAAGGGTCCTTGATGGCTCGGTGTATTGTGCACAAGCAGGAGGTGTTGAGGCTCCTACAAGGGTCCTCGATGGCTTGGTGTATTGTGCAGAAGGTGTTGAGTCTCCTATAAGGGTCCTCGATGGCTTGGTGTATTGCGCACAAGGCAGAAGGTGTTGAGTCTCCTGTAAGGGCCCTCGATGGCTTGGTGTATTGCGCACAAGACAGAAGGTGTTGAGTCTCCTGTAAGAGCCCTCGATGGCTTGGTGTATTGTGCACAAGAATAAGGTGTTGAGTCTCCTATAAGGGCCCTCGATGGCTTGGTGTATTGCGCATAAGGCAGGAGGTGTTGAGTCTCCTGTAAGGGTCCTCGATGGCTTAGGTGTATTGCGCACAAGCAGGAGGTGTTGAGTCTCCTATAAGGGTCCTTGATGGCTTGGTGTATTATGCAGAAAGTGTTGAGTCTCCTATAAGGGTCCTCGATGGCTTGGTGTATTATGCAGAAAGTGTTGAGTCTCCTATAAGGGCCCTCGACGGCTTGTTGTATTGTACACAAGGCAGAAGGTGTTGAGTCTCCTATAAGGGTCCTTGATGGCTCGGTGTATTGTGCACAAGGCAGAAGGTGTTGAGTCTCCTATAAGGGTCCTCGATGGCTTGGTGTATTGCACAAAAGGCAGAAGGTGTTGAGTCTCTTATAAGGGTCCTCGATGGCTGGGTGTATTGTGCACTAGCAGAAGGTGTTCTGTCTCCTGTAAGGGTCCTCGATGGCTCGGTGTATTGTGCACAAGCAAAGGTGTAGAGTCTCCTATAAGGGCCCTCGATGGCTTGGTGTATTGTACACAAGCAGAAGGTGTTGAGTCTCCTATAAGGGTCCTCAATGGCTTGGTGTATTGCGCACAAGGCAGAAGGTGTTGAGTCTCCTATAAGGGTCCTCGATGGCTTGGTGTATTGTGCAGAAGGTGTTGAGTCTCCTATAAGGATCCTCGATGTCTTGGTGCATTGTGCACATGGCAGAAGGTGTTGAGTCTCCTATAAAGGTCCTCGATGGCTCGGTGTATTGTGCACAAGCAAAGGTGTAGAGTCTCCTATAAGGGCCCTCGATGGCTTGGTGTATTGCGCACAAGACAGAAGGTGTTGAGTCTCCTGTAAGAGCCCTCGATGGCTCGGTGTATTGTGCACCAGCAGAAGGTGTTCTGTCTCCTGTAAGGGTCCTCGATGGCTCGGTGTATTGTGCAGAAGGTGTTGAGTCTCCTGTAAGGGTCCTCCATGGCTTGGTGTATTGTGCAGAAGGTGTTGAGTCTCCTGTAAGAGCCCTCGATGGCTTGGTGTATTGTGCACAAGAATAAGGTGTTGAGTCTCCTATAAGGGCCCTCGATGGCTTGGTGTATTGCGCACCAGGCAGAAGGCGTTGCGTCTCCTATAAGGGTCCTCGACAGCTTGGTGTATTGCGCACAAGGCAGAAGGTATTGAGTCTCCTATAAGGGTCCTCGGTGGCTGGGTGTATTGCGCACAAGGCAAAAGGTGTTGAGTCTCCTGTAAGGGTCCTCGATGACTTGGTGTATTGCGCACAAGGCAGAAGGTGTTGAGGCTCCTATAAGGGTCCTCGATGACTTGGTGTATTGCGCACAAGACAGAAGGTGTTGAGTCTCCTGTAAGAGCCCTCGATGGCTCGGTGTATTGTGCACCAGCAGAAGGTGTTCTGTCTCCTGTAAGGGTCCTCGATGGCTCGGTGTATTGTGCACCAGCAGAAGGCGTTGAGTCTCCTGTAAGGGTCCTCGATGGCTTGGTGTATTGTGCAGAAGGTGTTGAGTCTCCTGTAAGAGCCCTCGATGGCTTGGTGTATTGGTCACAAGAATAAGGTGTTGAGTCTCCTATAAGGGCCCTCGATGGCTTGGTGTATTGCACACCAGGCAGAAGGCGTTGAGTCTCCTATAAGGGTCCTCGACAGCTTGGTGTATTGCGCACAAGGCAGAAGGTATTGAGTCTCTTATAAGGGTCCTCGGTGGCTGGGTGCATTGCGCACAAGGCAAAAGGTGTTGAGTCTCCTATAAGGGTCCTCGATGGCTTTGTGTATTGTGCACAAGCAGGAAGTGTTGAGTCTCCTATAAAGGCCCTCGATGGCTTGTTGTATTGTGAACAAGCAGAAGGTGTTGAGTCTCCTATAAGGGTCCTCGATGGCTTGATGTATTGCGCACAAGGCAGAAGGTGTTGAGTCTCCTGTAAGGGTCCTCGATGACTTGGTGTATTGCGCACAAGGCAGAAGGTGTTGAGGCTCCTATAAGGGTCCTCGATGACTTGGTGTATTGTGCACAAGGCAGGAGGTGTTGAGTCTCCTATAAGGGTCCTCGATGGCTTAGGTCTATTGCGCACAAGCAGGAGGTGTTCAGTCTCTTCGCCTGTGCACAAGGAGGAAATCTTCAGTACTTGATGCTGATGAAGCATCGACAACTTCCTCATTCGAGAGTTATATCTGATGTCATCCCATGGATCCTCAGGTCCCTCAATCTCCGCGCTCCTGGATGTCCCTCCTTGTTACTGTATACCAATGTCTGACCTTCCTCTCCCAGTGGGTGGGTTTATTAATGGATATTTGCTCTGTTTCCAATCTCTGCAACCCCACCACATACACCACAGAAGGGGGACAGAGCACTGTACCTTAATTACCTCTGCCCTTTTTTGCCAATAGTGCCTCAAGTCAGTTCTCCCCTCTGCTGTCGGCTGCTTCACAGCACTTCCTTAGGTCTTTAAAATCTGTTGGCAGATTTGGTTTCATCTTTGTGGCTCTGCAGTGTCTCCTGCTCTTCTAACTTTTCAATGATCTTGACTTACTTTGTTTTCTTTACAAAGTTTTATATAGTGCGAATTTGACCCGAATCGGGTATCAGAGCGCTTTACATAGCACCAGTTGCATTACATGAGGACACATTCATTTTTGTTAGGTACGGGGAGATTAAGGGACATATGTATCAAACGATTTTTTATTCGCAAACGCTGCGATTCGCGAGTTTGCGAATGAAAAATCGCTAAACGCGATGTATGACCTGTTTTCTCATCGCAGTTTTAAGGAATCGCAAAATTTGCGATTCCTTAACTTTGCATAAGCATTTAAGGAATCGCAAATTGCGATTCCTTAAATGCTATGTAATAAGCACCAAAGTTGTGCGATTTCTCCTTAAGAAATCGCAAATTACCACCAACTTCAAGGTGGTGGTAATTTACAATTTCTTTTAATAATGCACTTTTTGGCATTTGTCAAGGTGCGTTGTGGTGCACATACATGCCCTTAGGGCATGTATATGCGCCATATGCGCACACATGCTCATTTCAGGGGTGCATCAGGGTGTCCTTATGACACCCTTGCACCCTTGAAATTATTCTCAATTTGCGATTAGCAAATTGCAAATCGCAAATTGAGAATGACTTCGCATTCATTCCTATGGGCCTCCTGGGCCTTAGGAATGAATGGGAAGGTATTCCTTAATTGCGATTTCGCAATTTGCTAATCGCAATTAAGGAATACTGAGAAATCGCAAAGAAATTGCGATTTTTTAACTACATCCCGTTTTGCAATTCTCAAATAGCGATTCTCAAAAAATCGCTATTTAAGAATCGCAAACACAGATTTTCATACATATGCCCCTAACTGATTTGCCCAGAATCAAAGGATGTTCAGCACCCTTGTTGAGACTCGAACCAAGTTCCCCAGATACGAGGTCGACCGCCCTAGACGTTAGGCCAATTCCTCTCCCCTTAACCACTTAATCAGAGCCGCACCCATTTCCTGGTCCTAGAGGGCCCTCTGTTATCATCAACCACTGACTCCACTACTACAACTTGTTTTCACATTAATAACTGAGGCAGGGGCATTTTTCAGAGATTTGACTCGGGTGAACAGTTTGTTGGTGGTCAATGCTAAGAACACACATAGAGGGACAGGGGCAGTCGGGATCTCCCATATGATCCACGATCCCTGTAGTATCAGACCTACAGTTACTACCTAGATGTATATTTAGAATTGGTACTTGTATAGGGTCTTGCTGGGGCAGCGATGGAAACACCAAGGCTTATTCAACTGATCCCCCTCTTCAATGCAGTTTCAATGTGGGTCGACATTCGAGACAGAGTGGAGTGGGGTGGGGTGGGGTAGAGTGGGGTGGGGTGGGGTAGAATGAGGTGGAGTGAGGTAGCTTGGGGTGGGGTAGAGTAGAGGGGGGTGGGTGGGGTAGAATGAGGTGGAGTGAGGTAGCTTGGGGTGGGGTAGACTGGAGTGAAATGGGTAGAATGGCGTGGGGTAGATTGGAGTGGGGTAGGATAGAGTAGGGAAAAGTGAAGTGGGTAGAGTGGAGTAGAATGAAGTGGGATGGAGTTGGGTAGATTGGAGTGAAATGGCGTAGAATGAAGTGGGGTAGAGTGGGGAGTTTCGGAGTGGAGTAGATGAGACGACAGTGGGGTAAAGTGGGGTAGATTGGAGTGGGGTAATGGGGTAAATAGGAGTGTGATAGAATGGGGTAGGGCGGAGTCGGGTAGATTGGGTTTCACTGGAAGGGGTATATTGGAGTAGGGTGGAGTGGGGTAGAGTGGGTTTCATTGAAAGGGGTATTTTGGAGTAGGGAGGAGTGGGGTAGATTGGAGTGGGGTAGAGTGGCGTAGATTGGGGTGGGGTTCACAGGAAGATGTATATTGGAATAGGGTGGAGTGGGGTAGATTGGAGTGGGGTAGAGTGGGTTTGATTGTAGTGGGGTAGATTGGGGTGGGGTAGAGTGGGGTAGATTGGAGTGGGGTAGAGTGGGGTAGACTAGGTTGGGGTTCACTGGAAGGTGTATATTGGAGTAGATTGGAGTGGGGTAGAGTGGTGTAGATTGGAGTGGGGTAGAGAGGGGTAGATTGGGATGGGGTTCACTGGAAGGTGTATATTGGAATAGGGTGGAGTGGGGAACATTGGAGTGGGGTAGATTGGAGTGGGGTAGAGTGGTGTAGATTGGAGTGGGGTAGAGAGGGGTAGATTGGGATGGGGTTCACTGGAAGGTGTATATTGGAATAGGGTGGAGTGGGGAACATTGGAGTGGGGTAGAATGGAGTGGGTACAGTGAGGAAGATTGCGGTGGGGTTCACTGGAAAGTGTATATTGGAATAGGGTGAAGTGGGGTAGATTGGAATGGGGTAGATTGGAGTGGGGTAGAGTGGGTAGATTGGAGTGGGGTAGAATGGAGTGGGGTAGAGTGGGGTTGATTGGGGTGGGGTTCACTGGAAGGTGTACATTGGAATAGGGTAGAGTGGGGTAGATGGGAGTGGGGTAGATTGGGGTGGGCTTCACTGGAAGGTGTAATTTGGAGTAGGGTAGAGTGGGTTAAATTGGAGTGGGGTAGAGTGGTGTAGATTGGAGTGGGGTAGAGTGGGGTAGATTGGTATGGGGTTCACTGGAAGGTGTATATTGGAATAGGGTGGAGTGGGGAAGATTAGAGTGGCGTAGATTGGAGTGGGGTAGAATGGAGCGGGGTAGAGTGGAGTAGATTGGAATGGGGTAGATTGGAGTGGGGTAGAGTGGGGTAGATTGGAGTGGGGTAGATTGGAGTGGAGTAGAGTGGGGTAGATTGGGGTGGGGTTCACTGGAAGGTGTATATTGGAGTAGGGAGGAGTGGGGTAGATTAGAGTAGGGTAGAGTGGGGTAGATTGGAGTGAGGTAGATTGGAGTGGGGTAGATTGGGGTAGAGTGGGATGGGGTTCTTTGACAAGTTGGAAATTGGAGTAGGATGGAGTGGGGTAGATTAGAGAGGGGTAGATTGGAGTGGGGTAGATTGGAGTGGGGTAGAGTGGGGTAGATTGGCGTGGGGTTCACTGGAAGATGTATATTGGAATAGGGTGGAGTGGGGTAGATTAGAGTGGGGTAGATTGGAGTGGGGTAGAGTGGGGTAAAGTGGGGTAGATTGGAGTGGGGTCGATTGGAGAGGGATAGAGTGGGGTCTATTGGGATGGGGTAGATTGGTGTGGGATAGAATGGGGTAGATTGGGATGGGGTTCACTGAAAGGTGTATATTGGAGTAGGGTAGAGTGGGGTAGATTGGAGTAGGGTAGAGTGAGGTAGATTGGAGTGGGGTAGATTGGGTGGGGTTCACTGAAAGGTGTATATTGGAGTAGGGTAGAGTAGGGTAGATTGGAGTAGGGCAGAGTGAGATAGACTGGAGTGGGGTAGATTGGAATAGGGAGAAGTGGGGTAGATTGGGATGGGGTTCTTTGACAAGTTGGAAATTGGAGTAGGATGGAGTGGGGTAGATTAGAGAGGGGTAGATTGGAGTGGGGTAGATTGGAGTGGGGTAGATTGAAGTGGGGTGGAGTGGAGTGGATTACATTGGGATGGGGTTCACTGGAAGGTGTATATTGGAGTAGGGTAGATTGGAGTGGGGTAGATTGGAATGAGGTAGATTGAAGTGGGGTAGAGTAGAGTGGGGTAGATAAGGGTGGGGATCACTGGAAGGTGTATATTAGAGATGGGTAGAGTGGGGTAGATTGGAGTGTGGTAGATTGGAGTGGGGTAGAGTGGAGTGGATTACATTGGGATGGGGTTCACTGGAAGGTGCATATTGGAGTAGGGTAGATTGGAGTGGGGTAGATTGGAATGAGGTAGAGAGGGGTAGATTGGAGTGGGGTAGAGTGGGGTAGATTGGAGTGGGGTAGAGTGGGGTAGATTGGGATGGGGTTCACTGGTAGGTGTATATTGGAGTAGGGTGGAGTGGGGTAGATTGTAGTGGGGTAGAGTGGAGTGGGGTAGAGTGGGGTAGATTGGGGTGGGGTTCACTGGAAGGTGTATATTAGAATAGGGTGGAGTGGGGTAGATTTGAGTGGGGTAGAGTGGAGTGGGATAGAGTGGGGTAGATTAGGATGGGGTTAACTGGAAGGTGTACATTGGAGTAGGGTAGAGTGGGGTGGATTGGAGTGGGATAGAGTGGGGTAGATTGGAGTAGGGTGGAGTGGGGTAGACTGGAGTGGGGTAGAGTGGGGTAGATTGGGGTGGGGTTCACTGGAAGGTGTATATTGGAATAGGGTAGATTGGGGAGGGGTAGAGTGGGGTAGATTGGAGTAGGGTGGAGTGGGGTAGACTGGAGTGGGGTAGAGTGGGGTAGATTGGAGTGGGGCACAGTGGGGTAGATTGCGATTGGGTTCACCGGAAGGTGTATATTGGAATAGGGTGGAGTTGGGTAGAGTGGGGTAGATTGGGATGGGTTCACCGGAAGGTGTATATTGGAATAGGGTGGAGTGGGGTAGATTGGAGTGGGGTAGATTGGATTGGGGTAGATAGGAGTGGGGTAGATTGGAGTGGGGTAGAGTGGGGTAGATTGGAGTGGGGTAGAGTGGAGTGGGGTAGAGTGGGGTAGATTGGGTTCATTGAAAGGTGTATATTGGAGTAAGGTAGAGTGGGGTAGACGGGGGGGTTCACTGGAAGGTGTATATTGGAGTAGGGTGGAGTGGGGTAGATTGCGGTGGGGTTCACTGAAAGGTGTATATTGGAATAGGGTGGAGTGGGGTAGATTGGAGTGGGGTAGATTGGATTGGGGTAGATTGGAGTGGGGTAGTGTGGGGTGGGGTTCACTGGAAGGTGTATATTGAAATAGGGTGGAGTGGGGTGGGTAGAGTGGGGTAGAGTGGGGTAGATTGGAGTATGGTAGAGTGGGGTAGATTGGAGTGGGGTAGAGTGGGGTAGATTGGGGTGGGGTTGAATGGAATGTGTATATTGGAATAGGGTGGAGTGGGGAAGATTGGAATGGGGTCAATTGGAGTGGGGTAGATTGGGGTGGGGTAGAGTGGGGTAGATTGGAGTAGGGTGGAGTGGGGTAAATTGGAGTAGGGTAGAGTGGGGTAGATTGGGGTGGGGTTTACTGGAAGGTGTATATTGGAATAGGGTGGAGTGGGATGGGTAGATTGGGGTGGGGTAGATTGGAGTAGGGTGGAGTGGGGTAGACTGGAGTGGGGTAGAGTGGGGTAGATTGGGTGGGATTCACTGGAAGGTGTATATATTAGAATTGAGTGGGGTAGATTGGAGTGGGGTAGAGTGGGTAGATTGCGATTGGGTTCACCGGAAGGTGTATATTGGAATAGTTGGAGTGGGGTAGATTGGAGTAGGGCAGAGTGGGGTAGATTGGGATGGGGTTCACTGGAAGGTGTATATTGGAATAGGGTGGAGTAGGGTGGAGTGGGGTAGATTGGAATGGGGTAGAGTGGAGTGGGGTAGAGTGGGGTAGATTGGGATGGGGTTCACTGGAAGGTGTATATTGGAATAGGGTAGAGTTGGGTAGAGTGAGGTAGATTGGGATGGGTTCACTGGAAGGTGTATATTGGAGTAGGGAGGAGTGTGGTAGATTGGAGTGGGGTAGATTGGAGTAGGGTAGAGTGGGGTAGATTGGAGTGGGATAGAGTGGGGTAGATTGGAGTAGGATGGAGTGGGGTAGATTGGATTAGGGTAGATTGGACGGTGGTAGAGTGGGGTAGATTGGAGTGGGGTAGAGTGGAGTGGGGTAGAGTGGGTTAGAATGGAATGGGGTTCACTGGAAGGTGTATATTGGAGTAGGGTAGAGTGGGGTACATTGGAGTGGGGTAGAGTGGGGTAGAATGGAATGGGGTTCACTGGAAGGTGTATATTGGAGTAGGGTAGAGTGGGGTAGGTTGGAGTAGGGTAGAGTGGGGTAGACTGGAGTGGGGTAGATTGGAATAGGGAGGAGTGAGGTAGATTGGAGTGGCATAGAGTGGGGTAGATTGGGATGGGGTTCACTGGAATGTGTATATTGGAGTAGGGTAGAGTGGGGTAGGTTGGAGTAGGATAGAGTGGAGTGGATTGGAGTTGGGTAGATTGGAGTAGGGAGGAGTGGGGTAGATTGGAGTGGGGTAGAGTGGGGTAAATTGGTGTCGGGTAGAGTGGGGTAGATTGGAGTGGGGTAGAGTGAGGTAGATAGGAGTGGGGTAGATTGGAGTGGGGTAGATTGGAGTAGGGTAGAGTGGGGAAGATTGGAGTGGGATAGAGTGGGGTAGATTGGAGTAAGATGGAGTGGGGTAGATTGGATTGGGGTAGATTGGACTGTGGTAGAGTGGGGTAGATTGGAGTGGGGTAGAGTGGAGTGGGGTAGAGTGGGGTAGATTGGGGTGAATTCACTGGAATGTGTATATTGGAATAGGGTAGAGTGGGGTAGATTGGAGTGGGGTTCACTGGAAGGTCTATATTGGAGTAGGGTAGAGTGGGGTAGGTTGGAGTAGGGTAGAGTGGGGTAGACTGGAGTGGGGTAGATTGGAATAGGGAGGAGTGAGGTAGATTGGAGTGGGGTAGAGTGGGGTAGATTGGGATGGGGTTCACTGAAAGGTGTATATTGGAGTAGGATGGAGTGGAGTAGATTGGAGTAGGGAGGAGTGAGGTAGATTGGAGTGGGGTAGAGTGGGGTAAATTGGTGTTGGGTAGAGTGGGGTAGATTGGAGTGGGGTAGAGTGAGGTAGATAGGAGTGGGGTAGATTGGAGTGGGGTAGATTGGAATGGGGTAGAGTGGGGTAGATTGGAGTGGGGTAGAGTAGAGTGGGGTAGAGTGGAGTGGGGTAGATTGGGATGGGGTTCACTGGAAGGTGTATATTGGAGTAGGATGGAGTGGGATAGATTGGAGTGGGGTAGATTGGAGTGGTGTAGAGTGGGGTAGATTGGAGTGGGGTAGATTGGAGTAGGGTGGAGTAGGGTAGAATGGAGTGGGGTAGAGTGGGTAGATTGGAGTGGAGTAGAGTGGGGTAGATTGGAGTGGGATAGAGTGGGGTAGTTTGGAGTAGAGTGGGGTAGATTGGAATATGGTGGAGTGGGGTAGATTGGAGTGGGGTAGAGTGGAGTA
Organism: Lissotriton helveticus; assembly: GCF_964261635.1. Lineage (NCBI taxonomy): Eukaryota > Metazoa > Chordata > Amphibia > Caudata > Salamandridae > Lissotriton > Lissotriton helveticus. The sequence continues at coordinate 4,396,995 of NC_136065.1, forward strand.
GATTGGAGTGGAGTAGAGTGGGGTAGATTGGAGTGGGGTAGATTTGAGTGGGGTAGAGTGGGGTAGATTGGAGTAGAGTGGGGAAGATTGGAGTAGGGTGGAGTGGGGTAGATTGGAGTGGGATAGAGTGGGGTAGATTGGAGTAGGGTGGAGTGGGGTAGACTGGATTGGGGTAGATTGGACTGTGGTAGAGTGGGGTGGGGTAGAGTGGGGCAGATTGGGGTGAGGTTCACTGGAATGTGTATATTGGAATAGGGTAGAGTGGGGTAAATTGGAGTGGGGTTCACTGGAAGGTGTGTATTGGAGTAGGGTAGAGTAGGGTAGGTTGGAGTAGGGTAGAGTGGGGTAGACTGGAGTGGGGTAGAGTGGGGTAGATTGGGATGGGGTTCACTGAAAGGTGTATATTGGAGTAGGATGGAGTGGAGTAGATTGGAGTTGGGTAGATTGGAGTAGGGAGATGTGGGGTAGATTGGAGTGGGGTAGAGTGAGGTAAATTGGAGTCGATAGAGTGGGGTAGATTGGAGTGGGGTAGATTGGAGTAGGTTGGAGTGGAGTAGGTTGGAGTGGAGTAGGTTGGAGTGGGGTAGATTGGAGTGGGGTAGAGTGGAGTAGATTGGTGTGGGGTAGATTGGAGTAGGGTGGAGTGGGGTAGATTGAGTGGGGTAGATTGGGGTGGGGTTTACTGGAAGTTGTATATTGGAGTGGGGTAGATTGGAGTGGGGAAGATTGGAGTGGGGCGTAGAGTGGGGTAGAGTGGGGTAGGGTGGAGTGGGGTAGGGTGTAGTGGGGGGTAGAGTGGGGTACAGTGGGGTAGGGTGCAGTGGGGTAGATTGGAGTGGGGGGTTGAGTGGGGTAGATTGGAGTGGGGTAGGGTGGAGTGGGGTAGATTGGGAGGGGGTTCACTTGAAGGTGTAGATTGGAGTGGGGGTAGAGTGGAGTAGGGTGGAGTAGGGTAGATGGGGTTCACTGGAAGGTGTACATTGGAGTAGGGTGGAGTGGGGTAGATTGGAGTGGGGTAAATTGGAGTGGGGTAGAGTGGAGTGGGGTAGAGTAGAGTGGGGTAGAGTAGAGTGGGGTAGAGTAGAGTGGGGTAGAGTAGAGTGGGGTAGATTGGGATGGGGTTCACTGAAAGGTGTAGATTGGAGTGGGGTAGAGTGGGGTAGATTGGGATGGGGTTCACTGAAAGGTGTAGATTGGAGTGGGGTAGAGTGGGGTAGATTGGGATGGGGTAGAGTAGGGGAGATTGGGGTGGGGTTCACTGGAAGGTGTATATTTGAATAGGGTGGAGTGGGGTAGATTGGAGAGGGGTATATTGGAGTAGGAGGGAGTGGGGTAGATTGGAGTAGGGTAGAGTGGGGTAGACTGGAGTGGGGTAGATTTGAATAGGGAGGAGTGAGGTAGTTTGGAGCGGGGTCGAGTGCGGTAGATTGCGATGGGGTATACTGAAAGGTGTATATTGGAGTAGGATGGAGTGGGGTAGATTCGAGAGGGGTAGATTGGAGTAGGGAGGAGTGGGGTAGATTGGAGTCTGGTAGAGTGGGGCAGATTGGAGTGGGATAGAGTGGGGTAGATAGGAGTGGGGTAGATTGGGGTGGGTTTCACTGGAATGTATATATTGGAATAGGGTAGAGTGGAGTAGATTGGAGTGGGGTAGATTGGAGTGAGGTACAGTGGGGTAGATTGGAGTGAGGTAGATTGGGGTGGGGTTCACTGGAAGTCTATATTGGAGTAGGGTAGAGTGGGGTAGATTGGAGTGGGGTAGAGTGGGGTAGATTGGAGTGGGGTAGATTGGAGTAGGTTGAGTGGGGTAGATTGGAGTGGGGTAGAGTGGGGTAGATTGGAGTGGGGTAGATTGGAGTGAGGTACAGTGGGGTAGATTGGAGTGAGGTAGATTGGGGTGGGGTTCACTGGAAGTTTATATTGGAGTAGGATAGAGTGGGGTAGATTGGAGTGGGGTAGAGTGGGGTAGATTGGAGTGGGGTAGATTGGAGTAGGTTGAGTGGGGTAGATTGGAGTGGGGTAGAGTGGGGTAGATTGGAGTGGGGTAGATTGGAGTAGGGTGGAGTGGGGTAGATTGGAGTGGGGTAGAGTCGGGTAGATTGGAGTGGGGTAGATTGGAGTAGGGTAGATTGAGTGGGGTAGAGTTGGGTAGATTGGGTGGGGTAGATTGAAGTGGAGTAGAGTGGGGTAGATTGGGGTGGGGTTTACTGGAAGGTGTATATTGGAGTGGGGTAGATTGGAGTGGGGATGATTGGAGTGGGGCGTAGAGTGGGGTAGAATGTGGTAGGGTGGAGTGGGGTAGATTGGAGTGGGGGGTAGAGTGGGGTACAGTGGGGTAGGGTGCAGTGGGGTAGATTGGAGTGGGGTAGATTGGAGTGGGGTAAGGTGGAGTGGGGTAGATTGGGATGGGGTTCACTGGAAGATGTATATTGGAGTGGAGTGGGGTAGAGAGGGGTAGATTGGAGTGGGGTAGATTGGAGTGGGGCAGAGTGCTGTAGAGTGGGTTAGGGTGGAGTGGGGTAGATTGGGATGGGGTTCACTGGAAGGTGCATATTGGAGTGGGGTAGAGTGGGGTAGATTGGAGTGGGGGTAAAGTGGGGTAGGGTGGAGTGGGGTAGATTGGAGTGGGGTAGAGTGGAGTGGGGTAGAGTAGAGTGGGGTAGATTAGGATGGGGTTCACTGAAAGGTGTAGATTGGAGTAGGGTAGAGTGGGGTAGATTGGGATGGGGTAGAGTAGGGGAGAATGGGGTGGGGTTCACTGGAAGGTGTATATTGGAATAGGTTGGAGTGGGGTAGATTGGAGAGGGGTATATTGGAGTAGGAGGGAGTGGGGTAGATTGGAGTAGGGTAGAGTGGGGTAGACTGGAGTGGGGTAGATTGGAATAGGGAGCAGTGAGGTAGATTGGAGTGGGGTAGAGTGGGATGGGGTTCACTGAAAGGTGTATATGGGAGTAGGATTGAGTGGGGTAGATTCGAGAGGGGTAGATTGGAGTAGGGAGCAGTGGGGTAGATTGGAGTGGGGTAGATTGGAGTCTGGTAGAGTGGGGTAGATTGGAGTGGGGTATAGTGGGGTAGATTGGGGTGGGTTTCACTGGAAGGAATATATTGGAATAGGGTAGAGTGGAGTAGATTGGAGTGGGGTAGATTGGAGTGAGGTACAGTGGGGTAGATTGGAGTGGGGTAGATTGGGGTGGGGTTCACTGGAAGTCTATATTGGAGTAGGGTAGAGTGGGGTAGATTGGAGTGGGCTAGATTGGAGTTGTTTGAAAGGGGTAGATTGGATTGGGGTATAGTGGGGTAGATTGGGGTGGGTTTCACTGGAAGGAATATATTGGAATAGGGTAGAGTGGAGTAGATTGGAGTGGGGTAGATTGGAGTGAGGTACAGTGGGGTAGATTGGAGTGGGGTAGATTGGGGTGGGGTTCACTGGAAGTCTATATTGGAGTAGGGTAGAGTGGGGTAGATTGGAGTGGGCTAGATTGGAGTAGTTTGAGTGGGGTAGATTGGAGTGGGGTAGAGTGGGGTAGATTGGAGTGGGGTAGATTGGAGTAGATTGGAGTAGGGTGGAGTGGGGTGGATTGGAGTAGATTGGAGTGGGGTGGAGTAGGGTGGAGTGGGGTAGATTGGAGTAGGGTAGATTCGAGTAGGATGGAGTGGGGTAGATTGGAGTAGGATGGAGTGAGGTGGGTAGAGTGGGGTAGATTGGAGTGGGGTAGAATAAAGATTTAAAAGTATAGAGTGCCACAATTTTCAGGCAACATTTAAAATGTCAAGATTACCGCTCCTGCTGATGAGAGAATGGAGTCTTGTATCGTGGTAGTTTTAACTCATGAAGTTGCTCAGAGGGTTAACGCGCCTGGTGGGGGCAGTAAGCGCTATATAAACCCCCATAACCCACCTCTCTGCACTGCCAGTGCCAGTGCACAGAGAGGAGTCAGTGCCTGGTGGGCGCAGTAAGCGCTATATAAACCCCCATAACCCACCTCTCTGCACTGCCAGTGCCCGTGCACAGAGAGGAGTCAGTGCCTGGTGGGCGCAGTAAGCGCTATATAAACCCCCATAACCCTCCTCTCTGCACTGCCAGTGCCCGTGCACAGAGAGGAGTCAGCGCCTGGTGGGGGCAGTAAGCGATACATAAACCCCCATAACCCACCTCTCTGCAGCCGCTCCGCCCCGAGCTTCAGGTATTTCTTCAGGTACTCGATGCAGCTCCCCTCCAGGTAGTCCTTCTTTCGCTGGGCGACGACCCTCTCAGAGTTCCATCGGTCCTGTGTGATCCTGGCCGCATCCATGGCCGCCGTGAAGGTCTGTCTGTCCTTGTCGAAGCTGACGAAGTCGTGTCCGTCGAAGGCGAATTGATCGAACCCCCCCACGGAGCCGTCGTCCCGGAGCTCACAGCCGTACATCCACTGGATCGTGTGGAGACCTGAGGGGGGAGGAGAGAGGGGCTGAGGAGAGGTCTGACACCCGCAGGCAGAGTCTAAGGTGAAACACGCACCCCCATGCCCCCCCCAGAGCCCCCTCCCCCAACCCTGCTCACAGCCTTACATTCACTGGATCACGTGGAGACCTGGGGGGGGGGGGGGAGAGTGAGAGGCTGAGGAGAGACACTACCACCCCTCTGCCCCCCCGCCCCCCCTCGATGGGGCCGCCACTGTAGTGAGGAGACACAAGAAGCCCCCATGGTGCTTCACCTGGAGCTCACGCCCGGAATCCTAGGGGACACCTGTGGGACTTAGGGGGGAGAAAGAGTGGGGGCTGAGGGGGGGGACATGGGGGAGCAGGGGGGGCCCTGCGGGGGAGCAGCGGAGAGACGCTGGCTGAGGGGGGGGGGGCAGCAATGGATCCGGGAGAGCAGAGGTGGAGTGGGAGCCTGAGGAGGGGGGACAGAGGGAGGGGGGCAAGAAAATCCTTCCCGCCCCCCCCCCACTCCATCAAAGCCGATCACCAGAGCTCAGCAAACACCACCCGCAGCATGTGGAGACGGGGGGTCATGAGGGCCTGAGGGGGGGGGGGGGGGGGCAGGGGGTCAGTCACGTTCAAGCCCAGAGAGACCGTCAACCCTCATAAAACCCCCCTAATGAGGGAGAGGACAGTGGGGGCACTGGGGGGGGCGTGGGAGGGGGCAACACAGAGGCAGGGTGAGGCCCCTGGTTTGGGGGGCTTCTTACCCCCACCCCCCTGCAGGCACAAACACCCCTCTCAGCCTCTGCGCTTCAGAATGTTTTGCGTGACTGCGTCAGACCCCCCCCTTCTGCAGTCACTCGCCCCCCCCAAAACACTGACCTGTCACAGCTCACTCGTCCTGGGTCTCCACCCCTCCCCCTCCCTCGAGCTCAGTTCGACCCACAGCCATACTGGAGCCCCCCCTCCCGGCCGTTCCTCCAAACCCCCCCTCAACACCCAGATGCCCCTCCCCCCGTCTGCATGAGGCCCCCTCCCCCGGTGTCACGCACTTCCGGTTGCCCTGCTTCCCTCGGACACACTCCCCCCACCAAGGCCACCCCTGTCACTCACCCCGGGTCTGGTTGACTCGGTCCATCACGGTCCTCACATCGGCCTTGTTCACCTGCTCCTGTCCTCGGCTGAGCTCCGTCTGCACCTCCCAGTACTGGGGGTCCTCCGCGGTGATCCGCTCCATCCAGGGGGCCCGGGGCTCCTCTCTCTGGCTCTCACTGGTGTAACCGGAGATGGGGACGTCATCCACGTACCCCACTGTGGAGAACTGGGGGACCCCGGGGAGGGGCCCCGAGAGGGTGGAGTAGAAGTACCGGAGGGAGTACGAGCCTGGGGGGGAGAGAGAGACAGAGGGTCAGGTAAGGCTCTCAGGGAAGGGGGGTGTCAGCCCCGCACCAATAATACATATTCCTGGGCACCCCATCACCCCCCCACTCCCCCCCCCCACTCTGTCACTCATGTTCCTGATCTAAGAAATAGCAACTCTCTGCTGGGGGGGGGGGGGAGGGGATCACCTCTCATAACAACCCTGCCCCCCCCCTCCCTTTCACCGCTGCAAAGAACTGCGCGCACTGCAACATTTAAGGGGTAAAAAATACTGGCAATATAACTCTGCAGGTTCCTGCACTTGCTGCAGAGATCAGTGTGTCCCCAACACCTTTTAAAGGTTAATAATACTGGCAAGATAAGTCTGAGGAGTTTTGACTCAAAGTAGCACAGAGGGTTACGGTGCTTGCGGCAAAGCACATTGCGTAACATGCAGACCACGATTTCTATTTGTAGGCCCAGCAACCACCACAGTCTACAGTGTATGCTACTCACACCGCAGAAGTAGGGGACCCCGGGAAGGAGACCGGAGAGGGAGGAGAAGTAACGGAGGGAGCAGGAGCCTGGGGAGAAAGTGCACACCCATCCCCCCACATGTAATACCTTCCCTCTGCACCCCCACACAACACTGAACTCCCCTCCCCCTCCACATGCATTATAAAGATACCCCCAGTCCTCCACCCCGCCCCCCCTTACAGTGTATGTGACTCTTACAAATAAACGGGGCGACCCCAGGGAGGGGCCGAAGGGAAGAGTGAAGGGAGCCGGGGAAGTTCCTCAGGGAGAGGGTGGGGGAGGGGGTGTCAGCGGCGCAGCAACACTCCACAGCCCCTCCCCCACCAGGAAACCCCCCCCCCCCCTCTCATTCACTCACGATCCTGATCTGAGAAATAGCGAGTCTGTGCTTGAGGGGAAGGGGGAGCGTGGGGTGGGGGGGTCGGATCGAGACACCACCTCTCACAGAGCTGCACTGATGGTGAACCCCCCCCCCCCCAACAGCTACAACGCCCCCAGCGACCACCCTTCCCTCTCACCCTCTTCAACACCGCAGGGGGAGTGGGGGGGAGGTTAGTCTGAGACGGTCATGACACATTGGGCCTATATTTACAAAACCACTCCCCTTTAACAATATAACCACGCCCCTTCATTGCTGATGGTGGGGGTCCTAAATGTATCTGACAACACCCTCACATCTCTTCGAGCAGGGGAAGTGTAAGAAACCCTAAGAGAGCCTGTAAACCACTCTGTTATCGACCTTGCAAGGATTAAAGGGTGAGTGTGCCCTGCAATGCCTAATGAGTCCAGGCGAGACATCTGAACGCATAGAGCTGGGATCCGTTGGAATACACTGGGACCCTATAACTAGGGGGCAAGGTGAGAATGGAATAGGGGTGGAGTCATAAAAAGCACAGTCTGTCAGTCAACATTTTTATTTTTAATAACTCTGCCACAAAAAAGGTAACAAGGACAATATGACTAAATATGTCTGGCTTACTTACCTGATCACAAAGAGGTTGCGTTTTAAAATATCTCCTGGGGTTCAGGCCCCTGCTGCAGAGATGTGTGTGCAAAGCATCTTTTAAGGCATAACAATACCAGCAACACAACTCTAGAGGTTGATGCACTTGCAGCAGAGATCTGTGTGCCCAGCAACTTTTAGAGAAGAATAATACTGGTAAGATAACTGAGGCGGTTAATGCACTCGCTGCAGAGATGTGTGTGTGCCCAGCAACATTCAGGGGATAATAGTGCTGGAAAGATAACTCTGGCGGTTAATGCACTCGCTGCTGAGATGTGTGTGTGCCCAGCAACATTCAGGGGATAATACTGCTGGAAAGATAACTGAGGCGGTTAATGCACTCGCTGCAGAGATGTGTGTGTGCCCAGCAACATTCAGGGAATAATAGTGCTGGAAAGATAACTCTGGCGGTTAATGCACTCGCTGCTGAGATGTGTGTGTGCCCAGCAACATTCAGGGGATAATAGTGCTGGAAAGATAACTCTGGCGGTTAATGCACTCGCTCCAGAGATGTGTGTGTGCCCAGCAACATTCAGGGGATAATAGTGCTGGAAAGATAACTCTGGCGGTTAATGCACTTGCTGCAGAGATGTGTGTGTGCCCAGCAACATTCAGGGGATAGTAGTGCTGGAAAGATAACTCTGGCGGTTAATGCACTCGCTGCAGAGATGTGTGTGTGCCCAGCAACATTCAGGGGATAATACTGCTGGAAAGATAACTGAGGCGGTTAATGCACTCGCTGCAGAGATGTGTGTGTGCCCAGCAACATTCAGGGGATAATAGTGCTGGAAAGATAACTGAGGCGGTTAATGCACTCGCTGCAGAGATGTGTGTGTGCCCAGCAACATTCAGGGGATAATAGTGCTGGAAAGATAACTCTGGCGGTTAATGCACTCGCTGCAGAGATGTGTGTGTGCCCAGCAACATTCAGGGGATAATAGTGCTGGAAAGATAACTCTGGCGGTTAATGCACTCGCTACAGAGATGTGTGTGTGCCCAGCAACATTCAGGGGATAGTAGTGCTGGAAAGATAACTCTGGCGGTTAATGCACTCGCTGCAGAGATGTGTGTGTGCCCAGCAACATTCAGGGGATAGTAGTGCTGGAAAGATAACTCTGGCGGTTAATGCACTTGCTGCAGAGATGTGTGTGTGCCCAGCAACATTCAGGGGATAGTAGTGCTGGAAAGATAACTCTGGCGGTTAATGCACTCGCTGCAGAGATGTGTGTGTGCCCAGCAACATTCAGGGGATAATACTGCTGGAAAGATAACTGAGGCGGTTAATGCACTCGCTGCAGAGATGTGTGTGTGCCCAGCAACATTCAGGGGATAATAGTGCTGGAAAGATAACTGAGGCGGTTAATGCACTCGCTGCAGAGATGTGTGTGTGCCCAGCAACATTCAGGGGATAATAGTGCTGGAAAGATAACTCTGGCGGTTAATGCACTCGCTGCAGAGATGTGTGTGTGCCCAGCAACATTCAGGGGATGATAGTGCTGGAAAGATAAATCTGGCGGTTAATGCACTTGCTGCAGAGATGTGTGTGCCCAGCAACATTCAGGGGATGATAGTGCTGGAAAGATAACTGAGGCGGTTAATGCACTCGCTCCAGAGATGTGTGTGTGCCCAGCAACATTCAGGTGATAATAGTGCTGGAAAGATAACTCTGGCGGTTAATGCACTCGCTGCAGAGATGTGTGTGTGCCCAGCAACATTCAGGGGATAGTAGTGCTGGAAAGATAACTCTGGCGGTTAATGCACTTGCTGCAGAGATGTGTGTGTGCCCAGCAACAGAGATGTGTGTGTGCCCAGCAACATTCAGGGGATAGTAGTGCTGGAAAGATAACTCTGGCGGTTAATGCACTTGCTGCAGAGATGTGTGTGTGCCCAGCAACATTCAGGGGATAGTAGTGCTGGAAAGATAACTCTGGCGGTTAATGCACTTGTTGCAGAGATGTGTGTGTGCCCAGCAACATTCAGGGGATAGTAGTGCTGGAAAGATAACTCTGGCGGTTAATGCACTCGCTGCAGAGATGTGTGTGTGCCCAGCAACATTCAGGGGATAATAGTGCTGGAAAGATAACTGAGGCGGTTAAAGCACTCGCTGCAGAGATGTGTGTGCCCAGCAACATTCAGGGGATAATAGTGCTGGAAAGATAACTGAGGCGGTTAATGCACTCGCTGCAGAGATGTGTGTGTGCCCAGCAACATTCAGGGGATAGTTGTGCTGGAAAGATAACTGAGGCGGTTAATGCACTCGCTGCAGAGATGTGTGTGTGCCCAGCAACATTCAGGGGATAACAGTGCTGGAAAGATAACTCTGGCGGTTAATGCACTCGCTGCAGAGATGTGTGTGTGCCCAGCAACATTCAGGGGATAACAGTGCTGGAAAGATAACACTGGCGGTTAATGCACTCGCTGCAGAGATGTGTGTGTGCCCAGCAACATTCAGGGGATAACAGAGCTGGAATGATAACTCTGGCGGTTAATGCACTCGCTGCAGAGATGTGTGTGTGCCCAGCAACATTCAGGGGATAGTAGTGCTGGAAAGATAACTGAGGCGGTTAATGCACTCGCTGCAGAGATGTGTGTGTGCCCAGCAACATTCAGGGGATAGTAGTGCTGGAAAGATAACTCTGGCGGTTAATGCACTCGCTGCAGAGATGTGTGTGTGCCCAGCAACATTCAGGGGATAGTAGTGCTGGAAAGATAACTCGGCGGTTAATGCACTCGCTGCAGACATGTGTGTGTGCCCAGCAACATTCAGGGGATAGTAGTGCTGGAAAGATAACTCTGGCGGTTAATGCACTCGCTGCAGAGATGTGTGTGTGCCCAGCAACATTCAGGGGATAATAGTGCTGGAAAGATAACTGAGGCGGTTAATGCACTCGCTGCAGAGATGTGTGTGTGCCCAGCAACATTCAGTGGATAATAGTGCTGGAAAGATAACTCTGGCGGTTAATGCACTCGCTGCAGAGATGTGTGTGTGCCCAGCAACATTCAAGGGATAACATTCAGGGAATAATAGTGCTGGAAAGATAACTGAGGCAGTTAATGCACTCGCAGCAGAGATGTGTGTGTGCCCAGCAACATTCAGGGGATAGTAGTGCTGGAAAGATAACTGACGTGGTTAATGCACTCGCTGCAGAGATGTGTGTGTGCCCAGCAACATTCAGGGGATAATAGTGCTGGAAAGATAACTGAGGCGGTTAATGCACTCGCTGCAGAGATGTGTGTGTGCCCAGCAACATTCAGGGGATAGTAGTGCTGGAAAGATAACTGAGGCGGTTAATGCACTCGCTGCAGAGATGTGTGTGTGCCCAGCAACATTCAGGGGATAATAGTGCTGGAAAGATAACTGAGGCGGTTAATGCACTCGCTGCAGAGATGTGTGTGTGCCCAGCAAGATTCAGGGGATAATAGTGCTGGAAAGATAACTGAGGCGGTTAATGCACTCGCTGCAGAGATGTGTGTGTGCCCAGCAACATTCAGGGGATGATAGTGCTGGAAAGATAACTGAGGCGGTTAATGCACTCGCTGCAGAGATGTGTGTGTGCCCAGCAACATTCAGGGGATAATAGTGCTGGAAAGATAACTGAGGCGGTTAATGCACTCGCTCCAGAGATGTGTGTGTGCCCAGCAACATTCAGGGGATAGTAGTGCTGGAAAGATAACTCTGGCGGTTAATGCACTCGCTGCAGAGATGTGTGTGTGCCCAGCAACATTCAGGGGATAGTAGTGCTGGAAAGATAACTCTGGCGGTTAATGCACTTGCTGCAGAGATGTGTGTGTGCCCAGCAACATTCAGGGGATAGTAGTGTTGGAAAGATAACTGAGGCGGTTAATGCACCCGCTGCAGAGATGTGTGTGTGCCCAGCAACATTCAGGGGATAGTAGTGCTGGAAAGATAACTGAGGCGGTTAATGCACTCGCTGCAGAGATGTGTGTGTGCCCAGCAACATTCAGGGGATAATAGAGCTGGAAAGATAACTGAGGCGGTTAATGCACTCGCAGCAGAGATGTGTGTGTGCCCAGCAACATTCAGGGGATAGTTGTGCTGGAAAGATAACTGAGGCGGTTAATGCACTCGCTGCAGAGATGTGTGTGTGCCCAGCAACATTCAGGGGATAACAGTGCTGGAAAGATAACTCTGGTGGTTAATGCACTCGCTGCAGAGATGTGTGTGTGCCCAGCAACATTCAGGGGATAGTAGTGCTGGAAAGATAACTGAGGCGGTTAATGCACTCGCTGCAGAGATGTGTGTGTGCCCAGCAACATTCAGGGGATAGTAGTGCTGGAAAGATAACTCTGGCGGTTAATGCACTCGCTGCAGAGATGTGTGTGTGCCCAGCAACATTCAGGGGATAGTAGTGCTGGAAAGATAACTCTGGCGGATAATGCACTCGCTGCAGAGATGTGTGTGTGCCCAGCAACATTCAGGGGATAGTAGTGCTGGAAAGATAACTCTGGCGGTTAATGCACTCACTGCAGAGATGTGTGTGTGCCCAGCAACATTCAGGGGATAATAGTGCTGGAAAGATAACTGAGGCGGTTAATGCACTCGCTGCAGAGATGTGTGTGTGCCCAGCAACATTCAGTGGATAATAGTGCTGGAAAGATAACTCTGGCGGTTAATGCACTCGCTGCAGAGATGTGTGTGTGCCCAGCAACATTCAAGGGATAACATTCAGGGAATAATAGTGCTGGAAAGATAACTGAGGCAGTTAATGCACTCGCAGCAGAGATGTGTGTGTGCCCAGCAACATTCAGGGGATAGTAGTGCTGGAAAGATAACTGACGTGGTTAATGCACTCGCTGCAGAGATGTGTGTGTGCCCAGCAACATTCAGGGGATAATAGTGCTGGAAAGATAACTGGCGGTTAATGCACTCGCTGCAGAGATGTGTGTGTGCCCAGCAACATTCAAGGGATAACAGTCCTGGAAAGATAAATCTGGCGGTTAATGCACTCGCTGCAGAGATGTCTGTGTGCCCAGCAACATTCAGGGGATAACAGTGCTGGAAAGATAACTCTGGCGGTTAATGCACTCGCTGCAGAGATGTGTGTGTGCCCAGCAACATTCAGGGGATAATAGTGCTGGAAAGATAACTCTGGCGGTTAATGCACTCGCGGCAGAGATGTGTGTGTGCCCAGCAACATTCAAGGGATAATAGTGCTGGAAAGATAACTCTGGCGGTTAATGCACTTAGTGCAGAGATGTGTGTGTGCCCAGCAACATTCAGGGGATAATATTGCTGGAAAGATAACGGAGGCTGTTAATGCACTCGGTGCAGAGATGTGTGTGTGCCCAGCAACATTCAAGGGATAATAGTGCTGGAAAGATAACTCTGGCGGTTAATGCACTCACTGCAGAGATGTGTGTGTGCCCAGCAACATTCAGGGGATAACAGAGCTGGAAAGATAACTCTGGTGGTTAATGCACTCGCTGCAGAGATGCGTGTGTGCCCCGCAACATTCAGGGAATAATAGTGCTGGAAAGATAACTCTGGCGGTTAATGCACTCGCTGCAGAGATGTGTGTGTGCCCAGCAACATTCAGGGGATAATAGTGCTGGAAAGATAACTGAGGCGGTTAATGCCTGCTGAAGCACATTGCGTAGCGTGCAGATCACAAATTTGTATTTGGAGGTCCAGCAACCAATGCCGTCTGCAGTGTATGCTACTCGCCCAGCAGAACTAGGGGACCCCGGAGAGGGAGGAGAAGTAACGGAGGGAGCGGGAGCCTGGGGAGAGAGTGCAGATCCCTCGAGAAGGAGAACTAACTGAGGGAGACAAATCTAGGAGGGGGTTACAGAGGGTCAGAGAACTGACCTCACTGAGGGGTGGGGCAATAAAAAACATTCCTCACAACATTCCCCTCCGTCCTCCCCATCATGTCCCTGACCCAAGAGAGCTGCGGGGGTGGGGGGTTGGGGGGCTTCATGGTTTATACTTCATAAAGAGAGAGGGAGAAATGAGTGCAAGTCTTGGGGGGCAGACAAAAGACCTCACATGGAACTGCATTACTGTCGCCCCCCCACGTCTGTAATGCTACCACTCCCACAACACTGCCCCCTCTCGCTGCAGCGTTCACCCCACCCTTTTACTGTCTCTAAGCTTCCTAGTTGGTGGAACGGGGATGAGAAACAAGTGCAAGGGGAGTGATGGGGGGCGGTATAGTTTGAGGATTACACAGTTCCAGGGGGTGATGATACTGCAGGATCTCTATCTACATAACCACGCCCCTCTAACACCGATGGTGGGGGCCCTAGAATTATCCCCATCAATTACATGGCCACACTCCTCAGCTCTAGACATACTCCCCAAAATCTGTTAGAAGAGAAGGGTAAGAAACTCCGCCCCCACCCAAGTACAGAGAGAGCCCTCCAGGTAAACCACTCTCTAATAGACACCGCAAGGATTAAAGGCCGGGTGTGCCCTGCTGTCCCTTTAACCCAACCCAATGCCTGCAGGTGAAACAGATTAACATACAGAGTTTGCATCGGAAAATAGTACTCCGGGACCCCACACCTGGAGGTCAAGTTCTGATAGGGGAATGGGGGTGGAGTCACGGGGCAGGGTCAAGAAAAACAGAGTCTGACACCTGTACGAACGCCCCTACATCTGCGCAAGCAGGAGAAGAGTAAGAAACCAACCCCAAGCAGAGAGAGCCCCTGTAAGAAAGTGGCTCTGTATATACTGGACCAAAGTAAGGTACGGTGTGCACAGAGTCCACAGTCGCCAGAGGTATGGCAGAGGCTAAGGTTAGATATAACCTTACTCTCTAAAGTGGTAGCTTGGTCGAGCAGCAAGGCCGTATCAGAGGACAGTGTAATGCATTTGTTGTACACACTCAGTGAGCAAATGGTCTCACACACTCAAGAACTGAACTCTAGGCCAATTGTTTTGTATCAAAAGATATAGTTGTTTTATTTTAGAACCAACAGGTATCAAAATATACTTTTCTCAATATGAGTGACTTTAGGTAACTACTTTGCAGGAAGGCAACAGACTTTGTAAGTACAATAGCTACAGTGGTTGCAATGGGCAGCACAATTCCAAACACAATATAGCATAGAGCTCAATGGGTTTTTCTAGTTAAAAGCAATTGATTACTTTATAGATTACTTTTCTAATCACGGAACTGGATCCTAGATGCAGTCCCGGGACATGAGCTGTAAACAGTTAAGTAAAAGCGTTTTGGTTACAGTAGAGAATTTTAAAGAATATAATTGTATTTTCAAAGTTGACACTTAGAAACTTTTCAGTGAAAACCAAGCAATGTTATCCTTTGGGAGGAAATTCAAGTTACTGGTAAGTACAGTTATAATTACTTTTTCGGTTCAGTGCGGGGCTGAAAGGTACAGCACTGGCTTCTCTCCTGATCACAGGTGAGTAAATCAGAATTCATTATTCGGCTGATTTTAAATGAATATTTTAAAGTTTCAAAACTCCACACTTAGAAGAATTTCCAAGTGATACCAGTCAATGTTAACCTATGGAAGGAAAATGAGTTATCGACTCTTAGGTAATGTGAGAAGTTGGCCTGATAGGGGATGTTTCCAATTCTGGAACCACCTGCTATCTGACCAAACAATCCCTTATGGTGTCTGGTTGTAAGTCAACCTTATTAGACAAGCTATCCTAGGGGTAGCATGGACTAAGCAGCCTAAAGGCTTAACTTAAGAGGTCGTGTTAAGCGAGCTGTTTTACCACATACAATCCTGTAATACCAAATGAAAGGACACCACACAAGTATATATTATAAAAATATATGCGTTTATAACTAAAAACAATCCCCAGTACTCTTTATGAATAAAGGGGCACAAGCGTTAAATCAAAAGCACTGTTTAAGCATATAAAGTTGCACGATTATGGATGAGGGCGGAGGCCACTCAAACCATATACTAAACAAGTGGTATAAGAGATAGCAATCGAACAGTGGTTAGGCCTAGGGCCTAGGGAATCGCTGGGAGGAGTCGGGACAAGCAATGCTGAAGTCGGGAGAGGCCCACGGGATTCGGGTGCAGTGCGGAAAGCGCACGCATGCGCCAATGTTAACCAATGGTGCGTAAAAGTTGTAAAGTTAGAGTTTAAAGACACTTCCGCTGAACCTAGAGGAACGAAACTTAGGACACAGACCCTAGAGATGTGCACCAGTGTGGGAACACCGGCGGAGCAAAGTTACCTCACCCACAGGAAGCGGGTGCATAGGGTCGAAGTCGAGTCGGGTTTCGTCACTCAGGCTCTTGGTGCTTGAAGCTGAAAGGGCTGCAGGCGGTGTGAAGGAGAAGTGTCCGGTGGAGTCCAAGGGTGGACTCAAGTCGAGAAGTACCTGAAAGCAGAGGGGACAGAGTCTGGGTCACTCAGCAGTGACCAGGGTGGAACCAGGGCGGAACCAGGCAATGTCGGGCGCAATCAGGCGGTCGTCGTGTAGCTTCTCTCCGCTGTCACGTGGGCTCTGGGGCATCTGCGACGTCCAGGAGCGGGTCACGATCTGTCCCACGCAGGCTCTCGCCGTCGGCGCTGTCGGCTTCAAGATTGGAGCAAACAACACTTGGCAAAAGCAATCCACGCGGAACCGGGAGATTGCTTCTCACTCGAACCAGGAGGGTCAGAGTGGGGGCTCCTTTTCAGGGGAGCTGGTGCAAATCTGGAGCAACCAGATTCACATGTCGAATTTCAAAGTTCGTCGGTGCAGGGGCCACTAGCCGGCTGGCAAGTGACCGGACCAACGCGTTGAGCCAAAAGAAGCAGAAGGGCCCCACGCGGCACTCGTCGAGTGTGGAGGGCTGAACTTCGGTGCAAGAGTGGCTCAGGGTTGGGGCTTCTCAAACCCCGGTGCACAGCTTCGAGGGTCACTCGTGGGCTGCGCGGTCAGCGTCTCGTGGTCAATTCAAGATGGCGAGCCCCACGCTTCCGGTCGCCTCCACGGGTCTCAGCTCTGCAGGGACTGTGGATCGGGCTGTTGTAAGGCAGGCAAGCTTGATCTCGTCGATCTCAGTCGCTCGAGTTCCGGCGGGAACTGCGACAAAGCAGACGTCGAGTGCTGGATGGTGCCTGTTTGCACAGGGTGGTCACTCCTTGACCACAAGGGAGATTCTTCGGGCTTCCACGTTGAGTAGGATGTCGAAGGGTCCAGAGTTTCGTTTCTTAAGTTTCCTCAGGATAATCTGAAGTGCCTTGGCACTGCTCCCGCTCTTATTCGAATCTGGGGGGCTGGATTACCTGCTAGGTCCCCTCCTATGGGTGGGACCCAGGAAGGGGGTGGTTACACCCCTTTCCTTTGTTCCAGGCCGCCCTGGCACGAGGGCTGGAGTGCCCCAGAACCGGTTTGGCCGGATTCTGCAAGGGGCAGCCTTGTGCGCCCCCAGCAGTGTCTGGTTTCTTTGAACCTCCCTGCTACAATCCACTATCTCCTGTCTGGAGGGTGGTAAAACCCCCTTTACGACAGGAAACCCTTTGTCCAGGCCCCGTTTGGCTGAGCTTCGGTCAGCTGCAGGGGTCCAGACTCTTGTCTGTGGCAGGCATCCATTTTGTGGATCTAAGGTCCTTTTGGAAATTAACCGCATTTAAGTAAAGTAACATGTCTTACCCCTCTAGAGGGGTGGAATGCTATCCCCATCGCCAGAACTGGCGAGGGGATAGTATTCCAAATCGTATGACACCTTACACGACATGTTTTGATAAAGCCAAACCAAAGTCGCTATATAACCGCGAGGATTATAAGGCATTTAAGAGTATATGGTATGGCGTTATCCTGGAAACAGCTTAGGGAGTTGGTCCCGACAGCTGCAGACAGGCTCAGCTCATGCTAGAGTTCCATCTCACATTAAACCACGCACTCTGCCTCCAGGATTGATGAGGCCTTCCATAGGAGTGGCTCACAGGTTTATATGTGTCCAGATATAGGTTTAGATATAGGTATACTATATCTAAGCAAGGGGTGATTACACCACCTTACCCCAGCTGAGTGATCAGCCAGTTGTGTCAATTTAAGAACCAGCCAGGGGTGGCAAAAGATATGCTGCAGCCCCTGGTAGGCCTTGGTGGCTCCTATGCCCTGGGCACCTATAGTGCATTATACAGGGGCTGACAAGGAGTCCATTTCCAATTGTGGTATGTGCCTATAGCACATGTATTATTAATTTAGTGAGAGAACAGCAGGCTGGGGGTCTGATCAGCAGGCCCACAGCCTCAGTAGTCGAAAACCAGTGAAGCAAAAAGCAAAAATTTGGGGTGACCATAGGATAGCAGACCCTACTCTCCTACATAACCCCCCCCCCCCCCCAAACGCAGGGACATTAAACTAACCTTGACCAGATAAGTCTTCATGTTCTAAGTGGAAGTACCTGGAGAGACCATCTGCATTACCATGGTCAGTCCCTGGGCGGTGCTCCACTGTAAAGTCCATCCCCTGTAGGGAAATGGACCACCTGAGTAGTTTGGGGTTTTCACCCTTCATCTGATTTAGCCACAAGAGGGGCTTATGGTCTGTCTGAACTAGGAAGTGAGTTCCAAACAAGTAGGACCTCAACTTCTTCAGGGCCCAAACCACAGCAAAGGCCTCCCTCTCAATGGCTGACCAACGTTTCTCTCTGTGGGTCAGCCTCCTGCTAATGAAAGCAATGGGCTGGTCTTGACCATCTTGATTAAGTTGTGAGAGCACAGCTCCCACCCCCAACTCAGAAGCATCTGTCTCTACAATGAACTGTTTGGAGTAGTCAGGACTCTTTAGGATAGGTGCAGAGCACATGGCCTTCTTCAGGTCTTCAAATGCCTTTTGACAGCTCACTGTCCACTGAACCTTTTTTGGCATCTTCTTGGATGTCAAGTCATTTAATGGTGTCACTATAGACCCATAGTTTTTCACAAACTTCCTGTAATACCCAGTCAGGCCCAAGAAGGCTCTGACTTGTGTCTGGGTAACTGGAGGAGCCCAGTCCTGTATGGTCTGGATTTTGCTCTCCAGTGGTTGAACCTGACCCCCACCTACTAGGTGGCCCAGGTACACAACCTTACTCTGCCCTATCTGGCACTTAGTAGCCTTGATAGTTAGGCCTGCCTTTTGCAGGGCCTCCAAAACTTTCTTTAGGTGGATCAGGTGATCCTCCCAGGTGGAGCTAAAGACAGCAATATCGTCTAGATATGCTGCACAAAAGTCATCCAACCCAGCAAGGACTTGGTTCACCAACCTTTGGAAAGTGGCAGGTGCATTCTTCAAACCAAAGGGCATTACCACAAACTGATAATGTCCACTAGGGGTAGAGAATGCTGTTTTGGCTTTTGACTCCTCAGCTAGTCTGATTTGCCAGTAGCCAGCTGTCAAATCAAATGTGCTCAGAAACTTGGCAGAAGCCAATCTGTCAATGAGCTCATCTGCTCTTGGAATGGGGTGAGCATCTGTCCTAGTGACAGCATTGAGACCCCTGTAGTCCACGCAAAATCTCATTTCTCTCTTTCCATCTTGGGTATGAGGTTTTGGCACCAGGACTACTGGGCTGGCCCATGGGCTCTCTGATGGCTCAATCACTCCAAGCTCCAACATCTTTTGCACCTCAGCCTTGATGCAATCCCTGACATGATCAGGTTGCCTGTAGATCTTATTCTTCACAGGCAGACTGTCACCAGTGTCCACTACATGGGTACACCAGTCAGTCTGGCTGGGTGTCAGTGAAAACAAATGCCTGTGGGCTTGCAAAACTTGTCTGCAGTCCATCTGTTGCTGGTCAGTGAGGCTGCCCGCCAAGGCTACTCCATCAACTGAACCATCATCAGGGTTCTGAGAAAGCAGGTCTGGGAGAGGGTCACTCTCTTCCTCCTGTTCCCCATCTGTGGCCATGAGCAAGCTCATGTCCTCCCTGTCCACAAATGCTTTCAAACGATTCACATGGATTACCCTGTGAGGGCTCCTAGGGGTTCCAAAGTCAACCAAGTAGGTGACTGCCCCCTTTCTCTCAAGGATAGGATAGGGTCCACTCCATTTGTCCTGGAGTGCTGCTGGGGCCACTGGCTCCAGTACCCACACCTTCTGTCCTGGTTGGAACTCCACCAGTAGAGCCTTTTGGTCATGCCAAGCTTTTTGTAATTCTTGGCTGGCCTCCAGATTTTTTGATGCTCTTTCCATGTATTCAGCCATCCTGGAGCGGAGACCAAGTACATAGTCCACTATGTCTAGTTTGGGCTTTTTGAGAGGTAACTCCCATCCTTCCTTCACCAAACACAATGGACCCCTCACAGGGTGGCCAAACAAAAGTTCAAAAGGGCTGTAGCCAACCCCCTTCTGTGGGACCTCTCTGTAAGCAAAGAGCAGGCAAGGTAAAAGAATGTCCCATTTCCGCCTGAGCTTCTCTGGTAATCCTTTTATCATGCCTTTGAGGGTCTTGTTAAATCTCTCCACAAGCCCATTGCACTGTGGATGGTAGGGGGTGGTAAACTTGTAGTTTACTCCACACTCCTTCCACATTGCTTTCAGATAGCTGGACATAAAGTTCGTGCCTCTGTCTGACAGTACCTCCTTCGGGAAGCCCACTCTTGAGAAAACTGCAATGAGGGCTTTTGCCACCACAGGTGCTGTGGTGGTCCTCAGGGGAATAGCCTCTGGATACCTGGTGGCATGATCCACTACCACCAGTATAAATCTGTTCTCAGATGCTGTTTGGGGGTCCATTGGACCCACAATATCAATTCCAACTCTTTCAAAGGGGACCCCCACCACAGGTAGTGGTATTAGGGGGGCCTTTGTTGTGCCACCTGACTTACCACTGGCTTGGCAAGTGACACAGGAGCGACAAAACTCCTTGACATCTTCTGACATGTGAGGCCAGTGAAAGTGTGAAACAAGCCTGTCCCACGTCTTGTTCTGGCCTAAGTGTCCTGCAAGGGGAATATCATGGGCCAAGGTAAGAAGGAACCCCCTAAACTGCAGAGGTATAACCAACCTCCTGGTCATGCCAGGCTTGGGGTCTCTAGCCTCTGAGTAAAGGAGTCCATCATACCAATACACAGTATGGGTACCTTGGGCATCCCCAGCAGCCTCAGCAGCAGCCTGCTGTCTGAGGGGTTCAAGGGAAGGGCAATCTAATTGAGCCTGCCTCAGGTCTGCCCTGGAGGGTCCCCCTGTCCCCAGGAACTCAACCTGGTCAGGTTCAAGTTCCTCAGAGACAGTCTCCTCTTGGACTGCAGAATCAGTTTCCTGTGAAACCTGATCCTCAACCTGGGGCAAGGTGGAAGGCTCAGCCTTTCCTCTCTTGCTCCTTCTCTTGGGTTGTGGATGGTCTATTGTTTCAAGATCCACCACTGGTTCAGGAAGGCACTTCTTAGCCTGAGACCTTGTCACTGCAAGGACGTGCTCTGAAATCCCTAGCATTTCTGCATGAGTCCTGTACTCCACTTCTGACCAAGCTGAGCTTTCAAGATCATTGCCTAACAGACAGTCTACTGGGAGGTCTGCACTCACAACAACTTTCTTTAGGCCATCAACCCCTCCCCAGGAGAAGTTCACAACAGCCACACTATGTGTAGAAGTGGTGTTGCTTGCATTGGTCACTAGGTAACTTTCACCTAGTACAATTTGTCCAGGGTCCACAAAGTCAGGTGTCACCATTGTGACACTGGCACATGTGTCCCTGTAGGCCTGAGCCAGTTTCTCATTAATTAAAGGTGTCTGCCTATATTTGCCCAGGTTACTGGGGCTTACTGCAGTGGGCAAAGGTAAGTCCACATCATATAGGAGAACTGCCTGTGTAGGGGTTCTGACTAGGCCAGATCCTACTTCAATACCCAGGGTCAACCCTGCTACACCCTTGGACTGTGTTCCACCACTGCTTACTGGACTAGGGGTTGCAGCTGCTTTAGGAGCTGCAGTGGTGGGGACTGGATTTGCCTTAGTGCATTCACTGCCCCAGTGTGAAACTGATTTGCAGGTATTACACCAAGGCGTCTTTGGGCCTTTGTTCTTCTTCTTCTGGTTTCCATTTTGGGAACCACCCTCCTTACTATTAGTTTGGGGGCCTGAAGACTTCTGGTCCTTTTCTTTATCTTTCTGATTTCCACCCTTCTGCTCTGTTTTCTTCTGGTCACCACCTTGGTTCTGGGGTTTCTGCTTAATCCTTGTTCTGACCCATTTGTCTGCCTTCTTTCCCAATTCTTGGGGAGAGGTCAGATCAGAGTCAATAAGGTATTGATGCAACAGCTGGTTTGTACAGTTATTAAGGATCTGCTCTCTCATTATAAGATTGTACAATCCTGTATAGTCTGAAACTTTACTTCCCTGCAACCAACCCTCCAAAGCCTTAGTGGCACACTCAACGAAATCAGTCCAGTCTTGAGTCTGTGCTTTTTGGGTGTCTCTGAACAACAACCTGTATTGCTCAGTGGTTAGGCCAAACCCTTCAATAAGAGCACTCTTCAAGACAGAGTAGTTTTTGGCATCCTCAGGTCTAACTGTGAGGAGCCTGTCCCTCCCTTTCTCTGAAAAGGAGTACCATAAAATTGCAGCCCACTGTTCCTCAGGAACCTGCTGTACCATGCAGGCTCTCTCAAGAGCAGTCATCCATTTGTGGATGTCATCCCCTTCCTTGTAGGGGGGCACAATTTTTGTCAGGTTTCTATTATCATAGCTCCTGTATTTTTCTCTAGGAAAATTGCTGCCACCAGTGACATCTAAGCCACTCAATTTCTGCTCTCTTTCCAAGGTACGTCTAGCTTGAGCCAAGGTAAGTCTAGCTTGACTCAGGGCTACCTCCTCTCTCTCTATCTGGAGTTTGACAGCCCTCATTCTAGCCCTATGCTCAGCTTTTTGAGAAGCAGTCATGCCTCTCTCTGATTCTCTTGAGGCACTAGAAATATGAGAGTCCCCTGAGGGAGATCTCACTCTTCTGTTGCCTGGGAGAATGTCATGGTAGGATCTGGGGAGGTGCTGGCCCTCTCCAGTTCCTAGTAGGCTTAAGTTGGCCTGGCTAAGCCTGCCAACTATAACCTGGCTACCCCTCTGATCCTGATCTCCTGGTCCATCTATGTCTGAACCATCCTCCTCCTCTTCTTCTTCCTCTGGGGGGATGTCAGTTACAGGGGGGTTCTCTCCATCTCCTGACTCTAGGGGAACTTCCTTCGCCCTCTCTAAGTCATCCTGTTCTAGGATGTCTATCAGGATCTGGCAGGTGGGACTTCTGCCCCTTTTTAACCCTCTTGACATGCACAAGGCAATCAAGTCCCTTCGGGTTAATTTGTCATAGCTGGAAGTTGCCTGGGTAAGGTCAACTGTCACAGGAGTAGACCCTGAGGCTTTTCCTGTGTCAGATATGACTCTAGTGTGGTGTAAGTGGTGCACTTACCTACACTAAGTGTTTTCCTACTGTACCTTGCTAGTGAGTTGTAGTCAGGGTGTGCTAATCCCTTTAATCTACAACTACTAAGTTCAGTAGAACTTAATATGCTAAGCTTTTGATGTATATGTACCTAGAGGTACTTGATGTGATCTTTCAATTTGATAAAAAGATTGCAATGGTAAAACAACAGCAAGCTCAAATCCGCACCGCTGCCACCAATGTGAGAAGTTGGCCTGATAGGGGATGTTTCCAATTCTGGAACCACCTGCTATCTGACCAAACAATCCCTTATGGTGTCTGGTTGTAAGTCAACCTTATTAGACAAGCTATACTAGGGGTAGCATGGATTAAGCAGCCTAAAGGCTTAACTTAAGAGGTCGTGTTAAGCGAGCTGTTTTACCACATACAATCCTGTAATACCAAATGAAAGGACACCACACAAGTATATATTATAAAAATATATGCGTTTATTACTAAAAACAATCCCCAGTACTCTTTATGAATAAAGGGGCACAAGCGTTAAATCCAAAGCACGATTATGGATGAGGGCGGGGGCCACTCAAACCATATACTAAACAAGTGGTATAAGAGATACCAATCGAACAGTGGTTAGGCCTAGGGCCTAGGGAATCGCTGGGAGCAGTCGGGACAAGCAATGCTGAAGTCGGGAGAGGCCCACGGGATTCGGGTGCAGTGCGGAAAGCGCACGCATGCACCAATGTTAACCAATGGTGCGTAAAAGTTGTAAAGTTAGAGTTTAAAGACACTTCTGCTGAACCTAGAGGAACGAAACTTAGGACACAGACCCTAGAGATGTGCACCAGTGTGGGAACACCGGCGGAGCAAAGTTACCTCACCCACAGGAAGCGGGTGCATAGGGTCGAAGTCGAGTCGGGTTTCGTCACGCAGGCTCTTGGTGCTTGAAGCTGAAAGGGCTGCAGGCGGTGTGAAGGAGAAGTGTCCGGTGGAGTCCAAGGGTGGACTCAAGTCGAGAAGTACCTGAAAGCAGAGGGGACAGAGTCTGGGTCACTCAGCAGTGACCAGGTTGGAACCAGGGCGGAACCAGGCAATGTCGGGCGCAATCAGGCGGTCGTCGTGTAGCTTCTCTCCACTGTCACGTGAGCTCTGGGGCATCTGCGACGTCCAGGAGTGGGTCACGATCTGTCCCACGCAGGCTCTCGCCGTCGGCGCTGTCGGCTTCAAGATTGGAGCAAACAACACTTGGCAAAAGCAATCCACGCGGAACCGGGAGATTGCTTCTCACTCGAACCAGGAGGGTCAGAGTGGGGGCTCCTTTTCAGGGGAGCTGGTGCAAATCTGGAGCAACCAGATTCACAGGTCGAATTTCAAAGTTCGTCGGTGCAGGGGCCACTAGCCGGCTGGCAAGTGACCGGACCAACGCGTTGAGCCAAAAGAAGCAGAAGGGCCCCACGCGGCACTCGTCGAGTGTGGAGGGCTGAACTTCGGTGCAAGAGTGGCTCAGGGTTGGGGCTTCTCAAACCCCGGTGCACAGCTTCGAGGGTCACTCGTGGGCTGCGTGGTCAGCGTCTCGTGGTCAATTCAAGATGGCGAGCCCCACGCTTCCGGTCGCCTCCACGGGTCTCAGCTCTGCAGGGACTGTGGATCGGGCTGTTGGAAGGCAGGCAAGCTTGATCTCGTCGATCTCAGTCGCTCGAGTTCCGGTGGGAACTGCGACAAAACAGACGTCGAGTGCTGGATGGTGCCTGTTTGCACAGGGTGGTCACTCCTTGACCACAAGGGAGATTCTTCAGGCTTCCACGTTGAGTAGGATGTCGAAGGGTCCAGAGTTTCGTTTCTTAAGTTTCCTCAGGATAATCTGAAGTGCCTTGGCACTGCTCCCGCTCTTATTCGAATCTGGGGGGCTGGATTACCTGCTAGGTCCCCTCCTATGGGTGGGACCCAGGAAGGGGGTGGTTACACCCCTTTCCTTTGTTCCAGGCCGCCCTGGCACGAGGGCTGGAGTGCCCCAGAACCGGTTTGGCCGGATTCTGCAAGGGGCAGCCTTGTGCGCCCCCAGCAGTGTCTGGTTTCTTTGAACCTCCCTGCTACAATCCACTATCTCCTGTCTGGAGGGTGGTAAAACCCCCTTTACGACAGGAAACCCTTTGTCCAGGCCCCGTTTGGCTGAGCTTCGGTCAGCTGCAGGGGTCCAGACTCTTGTCTGTGGCAGGCATCCATTTTGTGGATCTAAGGTCCTTTTGGAAATTAACCGCATTTAAGTAAAGTAACATGTCTTACCCCTCTAGAGGGGTGGAATGCTATCCCCGTCGCCAGAACTGGCGAGGGGATAGTATTCCAAATCGTATGACACCTTACACAACATGTTTTGATAAAGCCAAACCAAAGTCGCTATATAACCGCGAGGATTATAAGGCATTTAAGAGTATATGGTATGGCGTTATCCTGAAACAGCTTAGGGAGTTGTTCCCGACAGCTGCAGACAGGCTCAGCTCATGCTAGAGCTCCATCTCACATTAAACAACGCACTCTGCCTCCAGGATTGATGAGGCCTTCCATAGGAGTGGCTCACAGGTTTATATGTGTCCAGATATAGGTTTAGATATAGGTATACTATATCTAAGCAAGGGGTGATTACACCACCTTACCCCAGCTGAGTGATCAGCCAGTTGTGTCAATTTAAGAACCAGCCAGGGGTGGCAAAAGATATGCTGCAGCCCCTGGTAGGCCTTGGTGGCTCCTATGCCCTGGGCACCTATAGTGCATTATTCAGGGGCTGACAAGGAGTCCATTTCCAATTGTGGTATGTGCCTATAGCACATGTATTATTAATTTAGTGAGATAACAGCAGGCTGGGGGTCTGATTAGCAGGCCCACAGCCTCAGTAGTCGAAAACCAGTGAAGCAAAAAGCAAAAATTTGGGGTGACCATAGGATAGCAGACCCTACTCTCCTACAGGTAAGTACTCGACTGGTAGAGTTAAGGTTCTGGGCATAGACTCAGGGGTCTCCCAGGGTCGGAAAGGTACAGTTGTTGCACCCTCAGCGGTACAGGGGCAGCCGGGTGCAGAGAGAGTAGGCCCAATGCAATTCTATGGAGGGTAGGGGGCCTTCGGTTGGGGGCTGCAAGCAAGCAGGCCACGCGGCTGTGAGAGCTGAGCTCCTGGACACTTACACAGGGTGTGAGAAGTTGGCCTGGTAGGGGATGTTTCCAATTCTGGAACCACCTACTACCTGACCAAACAAACCCTTATGGTGTCTGGTTGTAAGTCAACCTTATTAGACAAGCTATCCTAGGGGTAGCATGGACTAAGCAGCCTAAAGGCTTAACTTAAGAGGTCGTGTTAAGCGAGCTGTTTTACCACATACAATCCTGTAATACCAAATGAAAGGACACCACACAAGTATATATTATAAAAATATATGTGTTTATTACTAAAAACAATCCCCAGTATTCTTTATGAATAAAGGGGCACAAGCGTTAAATCAAAAGCACTGTTTAAACATACAAAGTTGCACAATTATGGATGAGGGCAGGGGGCCACTCAAACCATATACTAAACAAGTGGTATAAGAGATACCAATCGAACAGTGGTTAGGCCTAGGGCCTAGGGAATCGCTGGGAGCAGTCGGGACAAGCAATGCTGAAGTCGGGAAAAGCCCGCGGGATTCGGGTGCAGTGCAGAAAGTGCACGCATGCATCAATGTTAACCAATGGTGCGTAAAAGTTACAAAGTTAAAGTTTAAGGACACTTCCGCTGAACCTACAGGAACAAAACTTAAGACACAGACCCTAGAGGTGTGTACCAGTGTGGGAACACCGGCGTTGCAATGTTACCTCACCCACAGGAAGCGGGTGCACAGGGTCGAAGTTAAGTCGGGTTTCGTCACGCAGGCTCTTGGTGCTTGGAGCTGAAAGGGCTGCAGGCAGGGTGAAAGAGAAGTGTCCGGTGGAGTCCAAGGGTGGACCCAAGTCGAAAAGTACCTGAAAGCAGAGGGGACAGAGTCTGGGTCACTCAGCAGTGACCAGGGTGGAACCAGGACGGAACCAGGCAATGTCGGGCGCAATCAGGTGGTCGTCGAGGAGCTTCTCTCCGCTGTCACGTGGGCTCTGGGGCATCTGCGACGTCCAGGAGCAGGTCACGATCTGTCCCACGCAGGCTCTCACCGTCGGTGCAGTCGGCTTCAAGTTTGGAGCAAACAAGCCTTGGCAAGAGCAATCCACGCGGGATCGGAAGATTGCTTCTCACTCGGACCAGGAAGGTCAGAGTCGGGGCTCCTTTTCAGGGGAGCTGGTGTGGATCTGGAGCAACCAGATTCACGAGTCTTCTTAGTTAGTTCGTCGGCACAGGGACCACTAGCCAGCTGGCAAGTGACCGGGCCAACGCGTTGAGCCAAATAGAGCCAAAGGGCCCCACGCAGCACTCGTCGAGTGTGGAGGGCTGAACTTCGGCTCAGGAGCAGCTCAGGGTGGGGGCTTCTCAAACCCCGGTGCACAGCTTCGAGGATCACTCGTGGGCTGCACGGTCAGCGTCTCGTGGTCAATTCAAGATGGCGTGCCCCACGCTTCCGGTCGCCTCCACGGGTCTCAGCTTTGCAGGGACTGTGGATCGGGCTGTTAGAAGGCAGGCAGGCTTGATCTCGTCGATCTCAGTCGCTCGAGTTCCGGCGGGAACTGCCACTAAGTAGACGTCGAGGGCTGGATGGTGCCTGCTGCTGCAGGGTGGTCACTCCTTGACCACAAGGGAGATTCTTCGGGCTTCCACGTTGAGATGGAGGGCGAAGGGTCCAGAATTTCGTTTCAAATGTTTCTTCCAGGAAATCTGATGTGCATTGGCACTGCTCCCACTCTTATTCGAATCTGGGGGGCGTGATTACCTGTTAGGTCCCTCCCTATGGGTGGGACCCAGGAAGTGGGTGGATACACCCCCTTCCTTTCATCCAGGCCGCCCTGGCACGAGGGCTGGAGTGCCCCAGAACCGGTTTGGCCGGATTATGCAAGGGGCAGCCTTGTGCGCCCCAGGCAGTGTCTGGTTTCTTTCAAACCTCCCTGCTACAATCCACTATCTCCTGTCTGGAGGGCGGTGACACCCTCCTGTGACAGGAAACCCTTTGTCCAGGACCCCTTTGGCTGAGTTTCGGTCAGCTACAGGGGTCCAGACATTTGTCTGTGGCAGAGGCATCCATCTTGTGGATCTAAGGTCTTTGGAGAAATTAACCGCGTTTCAGTAAAGCAACATGTCTTACCCCTCTAGAGGGGTGGAATGCCATCCCCGTCGCCAGAACTGGCGAGGGGATGGTATTCCAAATCGTATGACACCTTACACGACATGTTTTGATAAAGCCAAACCAAAGTTGCTATTTAACCGCGAGGATTATAAGGCACTTAAGAGTATATGGTATGGCATTATCCTGAAACAGCCTAGGGAGTTGTTCCCGACAGCTGCAGACAGGCTCAGCTCATGCTAGAGCTCCATCTCACATAAAACCACGCACTCAGCCTCCAGGATTGATGAGGCCTTCTATAGGAGTGGCTCACAGGTTTACATGTGTCCAGATATAGGTTTAGATATAGGTATACTATATCTAAGCAAGGGGTGTTTACACCACCTTACCCCAGCTGAGTGATCAGCCAGTTGTGTCAATTTAAGAACCAGCCAGGGGTGGCAAAAGATATGCTGCAGCCCCTGGTAGGCCTTGGTGGCCCCTATGCCCTGTGCACCTATAGTGCATTATACAGGGGCTGACAAGGAGTCCATTTCCAATTGGTATGTGCCTATAGCACATGTGTCAGTAATTTAGTGAGAGAACAGCAGGCTGGGGGTCTGATCAGCAGGCCCACAGCCTCAGTAGTCGAAAACCAGTGAAGCAAAAAGCAAAAATTTGGGGTGACCATAGGATAGCAGACCCTACTCTCCTACACAACCCCCCCCCCCCAACGCAGGGACATTAAACTAACCTTGACCAGATAAGTCTTCATGTTCTAAGTGGAAGTACCGGGAGAGACCATCTGCATTACCATGGTCAGTCCCTGGGCGGTGCTCCACTGTAAAGTCCATCCCCTGTAGGGAAATGGACCACCTGAGCAGTTTGGGATTTTCACCCTTCATCTGATTAAGCCACAAGAGGGGCTTATGGTCTGTTTGCACCAGGAAGTGAGTTCCAAACAAGTAGGACCTCAACTTCTTTAATGCCCAAACCACAGCAAAGGCCTCCCTCTCAATGGCTGACCAACGTTTTTCTCTTGGGGTCAGCCTCCTGCTAATGAAAGCAATAGGCTGGTCTTGACCATCTTGATTAAGTTGTGAGAGCACAGCTCCCACCCCCAACTCAGAAGCATCTGTCTGTACAATGAACTGTTTGGAGTAGTCAGGACTCTTTAGGATAGGTGCAGAGCACATGGCCTTCTTCAGGTCTTCAAATGCCTTCTGACAGCTAACTGTCCACTGAACCTTTTTTGGCATCTTCTTGGATGTCAAGTCATTTAATGGTGTCACTATAGACCCATAGTTCTTCACAAACTTCCTGTAATACCCAGTCAGGCCCAAGAAGGCTCTGACTTGTGTCTGTGTAACTGGAGGAGCCCAGTCCTGTATGGCCTGGATTTTGCTCTCCAGTGGCTGAACCTGGCCTCCACCTACTAGATGGCCCAGGTATACAACCTTACTCTGCCCTATCTGGCACTTAGTGGCCTTGATAGTTAGGCCTGCCTTCTGCAGGGCCTCCAAAACTCTCTTCAGGTGGATCAGGTGATCCTCCCAGGTGGAGCTAAAGACAGCAATATCATCCAGATAAGCTGCACAAAAGTCATCCAACCCAGTAAGGACTTGGTTCACCAACCTTTGGAAAGTGGCAGGTGCATTCTTCAAACCAAAGGGCATTACCACAAACTGATAATGTCCACTAGGGGTAGAGAATGCTGTCTTGGCCTTTGACTCCTCAGCTAGTCTGATTTGCCAGTAGCCAGCTGTCAGATCGAATGTGCTCAGAAACTTGGCAGAAGCCAATCTGTCAATGAGCTCATCTGCTCTTGGAATGGGGTGAGCATCTGTCTTAGTGACAGCATTGAGACCCCTGTAATCCACGCAAAACCTCATTTCTCTCTTTCCATCTTGGGTATGAGGTTTTGGCACCAGGACTACTGGGCTGGCCCATGGGCTCTCTGATGGCTCAATCACTCCAAGCTCCAACATCTTTTGCACCTCAGCCTTGATGCAATCCCTGACATGATCAGGTTGCCTGTAGATCTTATTCTTGACAGGCAGACTGTCACCAGTGTCCACTACATGGGTACACCAGTCAGTCTGGCTGGGTGTGAGTGAAAACAAATGCCTGTGGGCCTGCAAAACTTGTCTGCAGTCCATCTGTTGCTGGTCAGTGAGGCTGCCTGCCAAGGCTACTCCATCAACTGAACCATCATCAGGGTTCTGAGAAAGCAGGTCTGGGAGAGGGTCACTCTCTTCCTCCTGTTCCCCATCTGTGGCCATGAGCAAGCTCATGTCCTCCCTGTCCACAAATGCTTTCAAGCGATTCACATGGATTACCCTGTGAGGGCTCCTGGGTGTTCCAAAGTCTACCAAGTAGGTGACTTCCCCCTTCTTCTCAATAATAGGATAGGGTCCACTCCATTTGTCTTGGAGTGCTGCTGGAGCCACTGGCTCCAGTACCCACACCTTCTGTCCTGGTTGGAACTCTACCAGCACAGCCTTTTGGTCATGCCAAGCTTTCTGTAATTCTTGGCTGGCCTCCAGGTTTTTGGATGCTCTTTCCATGTACTCAGCCATCCTGGAGCGGAGACCAAGTACATAGTCCACTATGTCTAGTTTGGGCTTTTTGAGAGGTAACTCCCATCCTTCCTTCACCAAACACAATGGACCCCTCACAGGGTGGCCAAACAAAAGTTCAAAAGGGCTGTAGCCAACCCCCTTCTGTGGGACCTCTCTGTAAGCAAAGAGCAGGCAGGGTAAAAGAATGTCCCATTTCCGCCTGAGCTTCTCTGGTAATCCTTTTATCATGCCTTTAAGGGTCTTGTTAAATCTCTCCACAAGCCCATTGCACTGTGGATGATATGGGGTGGTAAACTTATAGTTTACTCCACATTCCTTCCACATTGCTTTCAGATAGCTAGACATAAAATTCGTGCCTCTATCTGATAGTACCTCCTTAGGAAAGCCCACTCTTGAGAAAACTGCAATGAGGGCCTTTGCCACCACAGGTGCTGTGGTGGTCCTTAGGGGAATAGCCTCTGGATACCTGGTGGCATGATCCACTACCACCAGTAGGAATCTGTTCCCAGATGCTGTTTGGGGGTCCATTGGACCCACAATATCAATTCCAACTCTCTCAAAGGGGACCCCCACCACAGGTAGTGGTATTAGGGGGGCCTTTGTTGTGCCACCTGACTTACCACTGGCTTGGCAAGTGACACAGGAGCGACAAAACTCCTTGACATCCTCTGACATGTGAGGCCAGTGAAAGTGTGAAACAAGCCTGTCCCACGTCTTGTTCTGGCCTAAGTGTCCTGCAAGGGGAATATCATGGGCCAAGGTAAGGAGGAATCCCCTAAACTGCAGAGGTATAACCAACCTCCTGGTCATGCCAGGCTTGGGGGCTCTAGCCTCTGAGTAAAGGAGTCCATCATCCCAATACACAGTATGGGTACCTTGGGCATCCCCAGCAGCCTCAGCAGCAGCCTGCTGTCTGAGGGGTTCAAGGGAAGGGCAATCTAATTGAGCCTGCCTCAGGTCTGCCCTTGAGGGTCCCCCTGTCCCCAGAAACTCAACCTGGTCAGGTTCAAGCTCCTCAGAGACAGTCTCCTCTTGGACTGCAGAATCAGTTTCCTCTGAAACCTGATCCTAAACCTGGGGCAAGGTGGAAGGCTGGGCCTTTCCTCTCTTGCTCCTTCTCTTGGGTTGTGGCTGGTCTATTGTTTCAAGATCCACCACTGGTTCAGGAAAGCACTTCTTAGCCTGAGCCCTTGTCATGGCAAGGACATGCTCTGAAATCCCTAGCATTTCTGCATGAGTCCTGTACTCCACTTCTGACCATGCTGAGCTTTCAAGGTCATTGCCTAACAGACAGTCTACTGGTAGGTCTGCACTCACCACAACTTTCTTTAGGCCATCAACTCCTCCCCAGGAGAAGTTCACAACTGCCACACTATGGGAAGTAGTGGAGTTGCTTGCATTGGTTACTAGGTAGCTCTCTCCTAGTACAATCTGTCCAGGGTCCACAAAGTCAGGTGTCACCATTGTGACACTGGCACATGTGTCCCTGTATGCTTGAGCCAGTTTCTCATTAATTAAGGGAGTCTGCCTGTATTTGCCCAGGTTAGTGGGGCTTACTGCAGTGGGCAACTCAATGTCCACATCATACAGGAGAACTGCCTGTGTAGGGATTCTGACTAGGCCAGATCCTACTTCAATACCCAGGGTCAACCCAGCTACACCCTTGGACTGTGTTCCACCACTGCTTACTGTACTTGGGGTTGCAGTTGCTTTAGGAGCTGTAGTGGTGGGAACTGGATTTGCCTTGGTGCACTCACTGCCCCAGTGTGAAACTGATTTGCAGGTATTACACCAAGGTGTCTTTGGACCTTTGTTCTTCTTCTTCTTGTTACCATTTTGGGAACCACCCTCCTTACTATTAGTTTGGGGGCCTGAAGACTTCTGGTCTTTTTCTTTATCTTTCTGATTCTGATTACCACCCTTCTGGTCTGTTTTCTTCTGGTCACCACCTTGGTTCTGGGGTTTCTGCTTAATCCTTGTTCTGACCCATTTGTCTGCCTTCTTTCCCAATTCTTGGGGAGAGGTCAGATCAGAGTCAATAAGGTATTGATGCAACAGCTGGTTTGTACAGTTATTAAGGATCTGTTCTCTCATCATAAGATTGTACAATCCTGTATAGTCTGAAACTTTACTTCCCTGCAACCAACCCTCCAAAGCCTTAGTGGCACACTCAACGAAATCAGTCCAGTCTTGAGTCTGTGCTTTTTGGGTGTCTCTGAACAACAACCTGTATTGCTCAGTGGTTAGGCCATACCCTTCAATAAGAGCACTCTTCAAAACAGAGTAGTTTTTGGCATCCTCAGGTCTAACTGTGAGGAGCCTGTCCCTCCCTTTCTCAGAAAAGGAGTACCACAAAATTGCAGCCCACTGATCCTCAGGAACCTGCTGTACCATGCAGGCTCTCTCAAGAGCAGTCATCCATTTGTGGATGTCATCCCCTTCTTTAAAGGGGGGCACAATTTTGGTCAGGTTTCTATTGTCATAGGCCCTGTCTTTTTCTCTTGGAAAATTGCTGCCACCAGTGACATCTAAGCCACTTAATTTCTGCTCTCTTGCCAAGGCAAGTTTAGCTTGAGCTAAGGTAAGTCTAGCTTGACTCAGGGCTACCTCCTCTCTCTCTATCTGGAGTTTGACAGCCCTCATTCTAGCCCTATGCTCAGCTTTTTGAGAAGCAGTCATGCCTCTCTCTGATTCTCTGGAGGCACTAGAAATATGAGAGTCCCCTGAGGGAGATCTCACTCTTCTGTTGCCTGGGAGAATCCCATGGTGGGTTCTGGGGAGGTGCTGGCCCTCTCCATTCCCCAGTAGGTCCAAGTTGGCCTGGCTAAGCCTGGCAACTGGAACCTGGCTACCCTGATCCTGGACTTCTAAGTCCTCAACGTCTGAGTCCTCATCTAAGTCATCATCATCATCCTCCTCCTGAGGGGGATCAGTTACAGGGGGGTTCCCTCCATTTCCTGTTTCTAGGGAAGCTTCCTTCGCCTTCTCTAAGTCATCCTGTTCTAGGATTTCTACCAGGATTTGGCAGGTGGGGCTTCTGCCCCTTTTTAACCCTCTTGCTTTGCACAAGGCAATCAAGTCTCTACGGGTTAACTTGTCATATCCAAAAGTTGCCTGGGTAAGGTCAACTGTCACAGGATTAGACCCTGAGGCTTTTCCTGTGTCAGACATGGTTACTAGTGAGGTGTAAGTGGTGCACTTACCTACACTAAGTGTTTTCCTACTGTACCTTGCTAGTGAGTTGTAGTCAGGGTGTGCTAATCCCTTTAATCTACAACTACTAAGTTCAGTAGAACTTAATATGCTAAGCTTTTGATTTATATGTACCTAGAGGTACTTGATGTGATCTTTCAATTTGATACAAAGATTGCAATGGTAAAACAACAGCAAGCTCAAATCCGCACCGCTGCTCACCAATGTGAGAAGTTGGCCTGGTAGGGGATGTTTCCAATTCTGGAACCACCTACTACCTGACCAAACAAACCCTTATGGTGTCTGGTTGTAAGTCAACCTTATTAGACAAGCTATCCTAGGGGTAGCATGGACTAAGCAGCCTAAAGGCTTAACTTAAGAGGTCGTGTTAAGCGAGCTGTTTTACCACATACAATCCTGTAATACCAAATGAAAGGACACCACACAAGTATATATTATAAAAATATATGTGTTTATTACTAAAAACAATCCCCAGTATTCTTTATGAATAAAGGGGCACAAGCGTTAAATCAAAAGCACTGTTTAAACATACAAAGTTGCACAATTATGGATGAGGGCAGGGGGCCACTCAAACCATATACTAAACAAGTGGTATAAGAGATGCCACTCGAGCAGTGGTTAGGCCTAGGGCCTAGGGAATCGCTGGGAGCAGTCAGGACAAGCAATGCTGAAGTCGGGAATGGCCCTCGGGATTCAGGAGATGTGCGGAAAGCGCAAGCACGCACCAATGTTAACCAATGGTGCGTAAAAGTTGTAAAGTTAAAGTTAAAGGACACTTCGGCTGAACCTAGAGGAACAAAACTTAACACACAGACCCTAGAGGTGTGCACCAGTGTGGGAACACCGGCGGAGCAAAGTTACCTCACCCACAGGAAGTGGGTGCACAGGGTCGAAGTGGCGTCGGGTTCTGACTCGCAGGCTCTTGGTGCTTGAAGCTGAAAGGGCTGCAGGCGGGTTAAAGATGAAGTGTCCGGTGGAGTCCAAGGGTGGACTCAAGTTGTAGAGTACCTGAAAGCAGAGGGGACAGAGTCTGGGTCACTCAGCAGTGACCAGGGTGGAACCAGGACGGAACCAGGCAATGTCGGGCGCAATCAGGTGGTCGTCGAGGAGCTTCTCTCCGCTGTCACGTGGGCTCTGGGGCATCTGCGACGTCCAGGAGCAGGTCACGATCTGTCCCACGCAGGCTCTCACCGTCGGTGCAGTCGGCTTCAAGTTTGGAGCAAACAAGCCTTGGCAAGAGCAATCCACGCGGGATCGGAAGATTGCTTCTCACTCGGACCAGGAAGGTCAGAGTCGGGGCTCCTTTTCAGGGGAGCTGGTGTGGATCTGGAGCAACCAGATTCACGAGTCTTCTTAGTTAGTTCGTCGGCACAGGGACCACTAGCCAGCTGGCAAGTGACCGGGCCAACGCGTTGAGCCAAATAGAGCCAAAGGGCCCCACGCAGCACTCGTCGAGTGTGGAGGGCTGAACTTCGGCTCAGGAGCAGCTCAGGGTGGGGGCTTCTCAAACCCCGGTGCACAGCTTCGAGGATCACTCGTGGGCTGCACGGTCAGCGTCTCGTGGTCAATTCAAGATGGCGTGCCCCACGCTTCCGGTCGCCTCCACGGGTCTCAGCTTTGCAGGGACTGTGGATCGGGCTGTTAGAAGGCAGGCAGGCTTGATCTCGTCGATCTCAGTCGCTCGAGTTCCGGCGGGAACTGCCACTAAGTAGACGTCGAGGGCTGGATGGTGCCTGCTGCTGCAGGGTGGTCACTCCTTGACCACAAGGGAGATTCTTCGGGCTTCCACGTTGAGATGGAGGGCGAAGGGTCCAGAATTTCGTTTCAAATGTTTCTTCCAGGAAATCTGATGTGCATTGGCACTGCTCCCACTCTTATTCGAATCTGGGGGGCGTGATTACCTGTTAGGTCCCTCCCTATGGGTGGGACCCAGGAAGTGGGTGGATACACCCCCTTCCTTTCATCCAGGCCACCCTGGCACGAGGGCTGGAGTGCCCCAGAACCGGTTTGGCCGGATTATGCAAGGGGCAGCCTTGTGCGCCCCAGGCAGTGTCTGGTTTCTTTCAAACCTCCCTGCTACAATCCACTATCTCCTGTCTGGAGGGCGGTGACACCCTCCTGTGACAGGAAACCCTTTGTCCAGGACCCCTTTGGCTGAGTTTCGGTCAGCTACAGGGGTCCAGACATTTGTCTGTGGCAGAGGCATCCATCTTGTGGATCTAAGGTCTTTGGAGAAATTAACCGCGTTTCAGTAAAGCAACATGTCTTACCCCTCTAGAGGGGTGGAATGCCATCCCCGTCGCCAGAACTGGCGAGGGGATGGTATTCCAAATCGTATGACACCTTACACGACATGTTTTGATAAAGCCAAACCAAAGTTGCTATTTAACCGCGAGGATTATAAGGCACTTAAGAGTATATGGTATGGCATTATCCTGAAACAGCCTAGGGAGTTGTTCCCGACAGCTGCAGACAGGCTCAGCTCATGCTAGAGCTCCATCTCACATAAAACCACGCACTCAGCCTCCAGGATTGATGAGGCCTTCTATAGGAGTGGCTCACAGGTTTACATGTGTCCAGATATAGGTTTAGATATAGGTATACTATATCTAAGCAAGGGGTGTTTACACCACCTTACCCCAGCTGAGTGATCAGCCAGTTGTGTCAATTTAAGAACCAGCCAGGGGTGGCAAAAGATATGCTGCAGCCCCTGGTAGGCCTTGGTGGCCCCTATGCCCTGTGCACCTATAGTGCATTATACAGGGGCTGACAAGGAGTCCATTTCCAATTGGTATGTGCCTATAGCACATGTGTCAGTAATTTAGTGAGAGAACAGCAGGCTGGGGGTCTGATCAGCAGGCCCACAGCCTCAGTAGTCGAAAACCAGTGAAGCAAAAAGCAAAAATTTGGGGTGACCATAGGATAGCAGACCCTACTCTCCTACACAGGGCAAGTGGGGAAGTAAAGTAGAGTAGTTGCTGCACTTCCAGCGGCACTCGGGCGGCTGGGTGCAGGGTGCTTTTGAGCCGTCGGGCGCTAAATGTTAATCAATGGGAAAGTTAAAAAGTGAACAAAGGCTGCAGACTCGGGGACGGAGATTCTTCAAGTGCGACCACCACTTCAAGAGGTAAGTTGGGATCTTGGAGAAGAGGTAGGTACCCCAAAGGAAGGCCCAAGGGGCCGCAGGGCACCGGGTGCTGGGGTGTCTTTTGGTGTCAGGAAATCTTACCCTCAGCCGGTCGTGGTTGGAGGGGTCCCTGGTTCTGAGGCTGCAGGCGTCGTCTGGTACGTTGAGGAGGGTCTTTGGGCACTGGACTCCGGGTCACAGTCGCCGGAGGGATGTCATCGTGGTCTTGGTTCACTCCGGCACAGGCCAGGCTCGACGGGTGCAGAGTGGGCTGGATTCGCGGTTCCTGGCTGGCAGCAGGGGTATTGCTGTTTCAGCAGAGCCACTGCTCGTGGGAGTCCCAGTCTTTTGGAAGGTTCAAGGCAGGCAGGTCCTCCGGGGTTTTCGAGGTTGCTGTCCGCAGGAGTCGCCGGAGTTTCGCAGGAGCAGGTTCAAGGATCAACAGGCCTGTACGGTTCTGGGGCCAAGTCAGTGGGTTTCATCCTCTTGTTAGCAGCTGCACAGCAGGTCTTCTTGTTTCTTGTTTCAATCAGGATCTAAGGAAGGAAGGTTCAGGGTGCCCCTAAATACTAAATTTAGGGGTGTTACAGGTAGGGCAAGGGCAGGGACCAAATGGGTCCCTGTCCTGGAGTGAGTACACCCCCTAGCCTGCTCCTCTCCAGTGGGAGGGGGGCAGGAGCCTATCTCTGATTGGGCAGGGCTCCCCATCCTCAAGATGGCCGGAGCCCGGAGTTGTGCTTCACCATGCCTCTCCCACCTGAGGGGTGGAGTTGGCATGGGCTGGCACACCCCCTTTCCTCACTTAGGGTTTCCCGCAGTTCTTCCAGCCAGACTGGGGGTCAGAACCGGTGGGGGCCAGTTGCTGAGTACAGCAAGTGGCCTGGAGAAGCTCACAAAGGCGGAATGCCTTTGAAGCCTCCCCTGCCCATCCTGGGGGAGGAAGCTTGGCACCTCGTCCCAGGATGTACATTGTTTCAGGCCCCTGAGAGCGGCAGGCTCTCGACCCAGGGGTCCAGAAACATGTCTGCTGGGTGGCAGACTCGGTAGCCATGCAGTCAGGACACTGGGAGTTGGTTAGGTTTCAGGGGGCATCTCTAAGTTGCCCTCTGTCGTGCATTTTACATTAAATCCCACACTGGCATCAGTGCAGGTTTAATGTTCTGAGAAGTTTGATATCGAACTTCTCAGTCTTCAGTGTAGCCATTATGGTGCGTTGGAGTTCGTGATGACAACTTCCCAGCACCATATACTCTTAATGGCAGCACTGCACTTACAGTGCCCAGGAATGGCCTTGGGTACTGTAGGGGCACAGGGCTCATGCACCTGCGCCCACACCACTGGCATAGGGCACCCAGCTAGAGGGGTAACTGATGGATGCCAGGGCAGTGGGCTTGTGGGCATGGCACACAGGGATGTGTGCCATGCCGTCTCTTTGTTTAGTTCTGCACCTAGATACTCAGCCTGCAAAGGCAGTTTGTGTGTGTCAGGGTACAGGGCCCCTAAGGGTGGCAAAATAAGTGCTGCAGCCCTTAGGGGTCTTCTCTGGTCACAATGGCCTGTGTACCTAGGGTACAATTTACCATGGGCTGACAGGTCGCCAGAGATGCCAATTGGGTTTTAGTTTCAACACAGTTTTAGGGAAGGAACACAGGCCCTGGGCACCTGATTGGCAGGAGCCCAGAGCACACTCAGTCAAAGCACATCAGCAATTCAGCAAAAAGTGGGGGCATACCATGCAAGAAAGATGGCACTTTCTCACAGCCCCCACTTAAACCACTCTCTTATCGACTCTGCAAGAATTAATGGCAGAGTGTGACCTGTTGTGCCTTTAATCCAATGCCTGCAGGTGAAGCAGCTGTATGTACAGAGCTGGAATCAGAAAAGAACACCCCGGGTATCCCTAACGGGGGTGTCAAAGTGTGGCAGGGGAAATGGGGTGGAGTCAAGAGGCGGAGAGTCATGAAAAGCAGAGTTTGACAGCCAACTTGTGCATCTATTTTTTATGAACTCAGCCACAAGGACACCGATCACAAAAAGGCAGCTTTTCAAACATCTCCTGGGGTTGAGGCACCTGCTGCAGAAATGTGTGCCCCCTCCACAACCAATCCTTAGATACTTTGCAAATTACTCCCAGAGACCAGGGGTGAAGGGCACCAATAGTTAGGAGAATAACCAGACACACTCCTGTCAAGCTTCCCAGGTCCAAGCAATGTGCTGCTCCAGGCCAGGTGTTTTCTATGAATTCTGGGACCTGTCAGCTAATTTATTACAATATAATACAGGACTACAAGTCCCAGAATTCAAAGGAAAAAACCTGAACAGCTGAAGCTCATCATACATGAACCTGGGAAACTTGGCAAATATGTGCGGGGGGCAGAGACTGGACCTCACAGGAGAAAGGCAAGCCCCGTGTTACACTGATCCCCACACACAGCCCTCACCCTGTGTTACACTGATCCCCACTCACAGCCCTCACCCTTTGTTACACTGATCCCCACACACACCCCTCACCTGTGTTACACTGATCCCCACACACAGCCCTCACCCCGTGTTACACTGATCCCCACACACAGCCCTCCCCCTGTGTTACACTGATCCCCACACACAGCCCTCACCCCGTGTTACACTGATGCCCACACACAGCCCTCACCCCGTGTTACACTGATCCCCACACAGACCGCACCTCGTGTTACACTGATCCCCACACACAGCCCTCACCCCGTGTTACACTGATCCCCACACACAGCCCTCACCCCGTGTTACACTGATCCCCACACACAGCCCTCACCCCGTGTTACACTGATCCCCACACACAGCCCTCCCCCCGTGTTACACTGATCCCCACACACAGCCCTCACCCCGTGTTACACTGATGCCCACACACAGCCCTCACCCCGTGTTACACTGATCCCCACACACAGCTCTCACCCCTTGTTACACTGATCCTCACACACAGCCCTCACCTTGTGTTACACTGATACCCTCACACAACCCTCACCCCGTGTTACACTGATCCTCACACACAGCCCTCACCCTGTGTTACACTGATCCCCACACACAGCCCTCACCCTGTGTTACACTGATCCCCACACACAGCCCTCACCCTGTGTTACACTGATCTCCACACACAGCCCTCACCCCGTTTTACACTGATCCCCACAAAGAGCCCTCACCCCGTGTTACACTGATCCCCACACACAGCCCTCACCCAGTGTTACACTGATACCCTCACACAACCCTCACCCCATGTTACACTGATCCCCACACACAGCCCTCATCCTGTGTTACACTGATCCCCACACACAGCCCTCACCCCGTGTTACACTGATCCCCACACACAGCCTCACCCCGTGTTACACTGATCCCCACACACAGCCCTCACCCCGTGTTACACTGATCCCCACACACAGCCCTCACCCTGTGTTACACTGATCCCCACACACAGCCCTCACCCCGTGTTACACTGATCCCCACACACAGCCCTCACCCCGTGTTACACTGACCCGCACACACAGCCTTCACCCTGTGTTACACTGAGCCCCACACACAGCCCTCACCCCGTGTTACACTGATCCCCACACACAGCCCGTGCCCCGTGTTACACTGATCCCCACACACAGCCCTCACCCTGTGTTACACTGATCCCCAAACACAGCCCCTCACCCCGTGTTACACTGATCCCCACACACAGCCCTCACCCGGTGGTACACTGATCCCCACACACAGCCCTCACCCTGTGTTACACTGATCCACGCACACAGCCCTCACTCCGTGTTACACTGATCCCCACACACAGCCCTCACCCGGTGGTACACTGATCCCCACACACAGCCCTCACCCTGTGTTACACTGATCCCCACGCACAGCCCTCATCCTGTGTTACACTGATCCCCACACACAGCCCTCACCCCGTGTTACACTGATCCCCACACACAGCCCTCACCCTGTGTTACACTGATCCCCACACTCAGCCCTCACCCTGTGTTACACTGATCCCCGCACACAGCCCTCACCCTGTGTTACACTGAACCCCACACTCAGCCCTCACCCTGTGTTACACTCATCCCCACACACAGCCCTCACCCTGTGTTACACTGATCTCCACACACAGCCCTCACCCGGTGTTACACTGATCCCCACACACAGCCCACCCCCCGTGTTACACTGAACCCCACACACAGCCCTCACCCTGTGTTACACTGATCCCCACACACAGCCCTCACCCTGTGTTACACTGATCCTCACACACAGCCCTCAACCCGTGTTACAATGATCCCCACACACAGCCCTACCCCGTGTTACACTGATCTCCACACACAGCCCTCACCCCTTGTTACACTGATCCCCACACACAGCCCTCACCCTGTGTTACACTGATCCCCACACACAGCCCTCACCCGGTGTTACACTGATCCCCACACACAGCCCTCACCCTGTGTTACACTGATCCCCACACACAGCCCTCACCCTGTGGTACACTGATCCCCACACACAGCCCTCACCCTGTGTTACACTGATCCCCACACACAGCCCTCACCCTGTGTTACATTGATCCCCACACACAGCCCTCACCCTGTGTTACACTGATCCTCACACACAGCCCTCACCCCGTGTTACACTGATCCCCACACACAGCCCTCACCATGTTACACTGATCCCCACGCACTGCCCTCACCCCGTGTTACACTGATCCCCACACACAGCCCTCACCCCGTGTTACACTGATCCCCACACACAGCCCTCACCCTGTGTTACACTGATCCCCACACACAGCCCTCACCCCGTGTTACACTGATCCCCACACACAGCCCTCACCCTGTGTTACACTGATCCTCACACACAGCCCTCAACCCGTGTTACAATGATCCCCACACACAGCCCTACCCCGTGTTACACTGATCTCCACACACAGCCCTCACCCCTTGTTACACTGATCCCCACACACAGCCCTCACCCTGTGTTACACTGATCCCCACACACAGCCCTCACCCGGTGTTACACTGATCCCCACACACAGCCCTCACCCTGTGTTACACTGATCCCCACACACAGCCCTCACCCTGTGGTACACTGATCCCCACACACAGCCCTCACCCTGTGTTACACTGATCCCTACACACAGCCCTCACCCCGTGTTACACTGATCCCCACACACAGCCCTCACCCTGTGTTACATTGATCCCCACACACAGCCCTCACCCTGTGTTACACTGATCCCCACACACAGCCCTCACCCCGTGTTACACTGATCCCCACACACAGCCCTCACCCTGTGTTACATTGATCCCCACACACAGCCCTCACCCTGTGTTACACTGATCCCCACACACAGCCCTCACCCTGTGTTACATTGATCCCCACACACAGCCCTCACCCTGTGTTACACTGATCCCCACACACAGCCCTCACCCCGTGTTACACTGATCCCCACACACAGCCCTCACCATGTTACACTGATCCCCACGCACTGCCCTCACCCCGTGTTACACTGATCCCCACACACAGCCCTCACCCCGTGTTACACTGAATTACTCTTTATTGTATGATTACTTAAAATGTTATACAAAAGAGATAGGACGTAAGAACAAGAAATCTAAAATCTAAAAGTTTGCATAAGGTATGGCATAAAATGATGCCCACACACATCCCTCACACACCCCAGTGGAGCCCCCCCTCCCTATCCCCCTCACCACCCCCACCCACGATGTGCTTCCCCTCCCCAGGTCACTCACCTGCCCGGGCCGGCTGCAGCCAGAGCCCCCCCAGGAGCAGGAGGAGGGGGGCACCCCAGGTCATGATGAGAGGGCAGCAGTGATGTCACCGAGGGGGCAATAACCACAGCCTTGAGTGAGTCCGAGCTCCGGTGAGAACTTCACACGATCTGAGCTCAGCCCCCCAGGGCTCGGAGGGAGAGCGGAACCCACCAATCAGAAGGCAGAACAGCTGCGCGTCATCACTCTCCAGGTAGAGCCTCGCTGCGAGGAGCTAGAAGGAGCATGGAAAAGTGAAAGTGAAAGTAGAGAGAGAAGTTTCGTTTTCTTCCTTCTTTTGAGTCCCCGCCTGATCTTTTTTATAGTGCTTAGAAGCCCCCTTGCCTGTCCTGGCTGCAGACCACAGTGACGAGTCTGCACAGGGGGGTCACCCTCAACTCCTTTTGTTATTTGCGGCGCTGCCTTCTTCTGATGCTGTGGTGAGCGCTGCTTGTGTTTAGACTCTAAAGTGCCTAGAAACCCTCGATGTTATTGGCTGGGAGAGGATGTTTCGTTATGGCCAGAGCTGCCGACTTTAACTGAGGAACCGGATTCGAGTCCCAGCGCCGGCTCCGCACCCTGTGACTCTGGGCGATCACTTCACCCCCCCCCCCCCCCCCCCCCTGTCCATGATATGACTGTGACCTGTTGTAATGGGACTGCTGCCCGTGTAAAGCGCCTCCTGCGGTTCTTAGCGGGGTGTATACGACCAAACAGAAGGCAGAACAGCAGCGCGTCATCACTCGCCAGGTAGAGCCTCGCTGCGAGGAGCTAGATGGAGCAAGTGAAAGTGAAGTCCGAGGTTTCGTTTCCTTCCTTTCTTTTGAGTCCCCCTCTGATCTTTATTATAGTGCTCAGAAGCCCACTCTGCCTTTCCTGACTGCAGAGTCTGGAACCAGGTTCGAGTCCCAGCGTTGGCTCCGCACCCTGTGATTCTGGGCAGATCACTTCATCCCCCCCCGTGTCCCTTAATAAGAATGTGACTGCTTGTAATGTGACTTGTGCTCGTGTAAAGCGCTTCCTTGGGTCGGGTTCGCGCTATATCCAACTGCAAAGCACGGATTTTCCGCCTCCTCTTGCCTCAGCTCTGTTAGTGCCTAGAAGCCTCTGATGTGACTGACGTAGGTGTCTGTAAACTCCTCCCCCCTCCCCGCTCTGGTGCCCGGCACTGGCAAGATGAATGGGTGGGCTGCACCTGCGGGGCTCTAGCGCCCTCCAGCGGACGGATAGCGCCTCGAAGACAGGAGACGGGCTGATTTCCCAGAAATGGAGGCTCTGAGGCAGTGGGGGCAGGGGAGGGGGGACCTCTGATGACAAGTAAAGGAGATCTAAACTCAGCCTATCCAAAGACTTGGAGACTGAGAGGGAACCCACCAATCAGAAGGCAGAACACCAGCGCGTCATTCCTCTCCAGGTAGAGCCTCGCTGGGAGCAGCTCAACGAAGTAAAAGTTCAGAGGAGCCGGAAGTGCCATTTCTGTCCTGATCCTCTGTCAGTGCTTAGAAGCCCTCGTGGCACATCCTCAATACAACATTTTCTAGCATTCGCGACAAGAATTTTAGATTCTATAGCAAGACCGGAGGCTTCTGATTATGCTTTCTCATTTCTTTTCTGCAAAACACAGCAGCCAATGAAAGTAAAACTACAACAGTAAAAAACATCAATACCCATGAGGCTTTGAGCCACGCCTCCTTATCACAGCCAATCACTGCATTATCCAGTATACAAAGTAGAGAGACGCTAATCTGTCCTCCTCTTTCTTTGCGCAAACTCAGTCCAATAAGAACAATCAAAGTCTGAAACTCTCAACGGAGAGATGAACAGTTCCTGAAAGAATTCTCAACGGAGAATAATCCACATCAACGAAGACTTCGCTTTGTCAGGAAGGCACAATAGCTCCATCCGGAGTATCCAATCACCTCTTGTTGGAATAATTTCCTAAAACAGAACAAGCATTGAAAATGCAATAGGTCTCGCCTTTTATTAAGTTAAAGCCTTTTGCTTTGCTGATGGTATTGTATAGCAAAGCAAATGGCTTTTACTTAAATAAAAGGGTGACCAATGCATTTTAATGCTTGTTTTTGTAGCTTGAAAGATTTTAAGTGGAAGCTAAATCATTCATAAAAATTAAAAAAAAAAAATCACTGAAAGATTAAGAGGGAATCAACATTGTTGTCAGTGGGTGCTAAAACGCTCAACACGACCACGAAAGCAGGGAACAGTCTATACAAATTTATCTTGGTCCATAGGGTTTTGTGATGGTTTAGGTTTA
The DNA here is from genome assembly GCF_964261635.1 of Lissotriton helveticus. Taxonomy (NCBI): domain Eukaryota; kingdom Metazoa; phylum Chordata; class Amphibia; order Caudata; family Salamandridae; genus Lissotriton; species Lissotriton helveticus. The sequence goes on from NC_136065.1 coordinate 4,441,752, forward strand.
CCAGAGTGGGGCATCGATATGGGTGCTGTTATGAACAGGACGAAGAAGTGCAGCTGTGAAGGACTATTAGATACAGAGTTCGATAGGGCCAGGATTGACCTTTAAGAGTTTCCTCTGCTGCGTGTCAAGTAAATTGCAGATGTTTTCCCAAGGCTGATGTCACTGAATCATCAGAATTATTCTAATGCATATTTAGAGCACACTGATCCAATTGCTTTCTTGGCTGCAGGATCCTTGTGGTTCTGCTTTGTCCTATGGTGATACACAATACTATTGATTTTTCCAATCAATGGGTTCTCGCGTTCAGGAAGACCTAGATTCAATTTGATTTAAGGGGAGATGAAGGTGAGTCAGAAGCGGCCTTCGAAGACTGGCTGGTGGTAGTCAGAAATGTAATGGGTGAATACTGATTGAAATGAGGTACTAAGACAAACAGGCTTGTGGTTGTAAGAGCCATCAACGAGATCTTGGACACGACCTTCTGGCTACCTAATGTATGCGCTTGAACATGTCCTGAGTTAAAGTGAAGACTCAAGTTGCTCAGGCCAGACCGCAGATAGACTCGGGGGCTAGCCAGCTTGACGACTCTTGAAATTCAGAGATCCTTGCACTGGCTTTTGCAGGAATCATCTTCGTGTTGCACATCTAACCTTATGTGGAATAATCAGTCTGTTTTTTCCAGGCTCATTTAGAACTATCTACCGGAGCATGTGCTTTACTACTAGGGAATGTGTATTTTGTCAGAGAATGCCATGATGAGTTATATTTGATTGTGCAATATCATCTCATTTCGAAGTGCTTTTAACAAAAGTGCTTATACAGCCGACGGAAACAGTGCATGGAAACAGAGCACAAAGCCAATAAATTCAAACGCTACCGAGTGAAAAAAAGCGATGACATCGCTCACCTACGAAACCGAAAGAGCCCGGGCTGAGAGTGAGGGCGGGGGCTGCCCGCGCATGCGAGATCCGAGCCCCGAGCCCCGGCGCCGAAGCAGAGTGCGGCATCTTAAGTCCCGGGTCCCAGGAGGGGGCCCGGGTGAAGACCAGCGCTGCGAAGGGAGATCGTTGATCGAGACTTACCCCTGGCTGACGAGAGACAGACACGGAACACGCTAAAAGAGCCCGGTGAGTTTGGGGGAGGGGGGGAATGTGTGTGCGTGCGTCTGTCTGTGTGTGTGTGTGCCTGCGTGTGTGCCTGCCTGTGCCTGCGTGTGTGCCTGCGTGTGTGCCTGCCTGTGTGCCTGCCTGTGCCTGCGTGTGTGCCTGCGTGTGCATGTGTTGTGAACAGCCGGCCGGGATCGGAGCGCAGGGGGAGGGGGGGAATGTGTGTGCGTGCGTCTGTCTGTGTGTGTGTGTGCCTGCGTGTGTGCCTGCCTGTGCCTGCGTGTGTGCCTGCGTGTGTGCCTGCCTGTGTGCCTGCCTGTGCCTGCGTGTGTGCCTGCGTGTGCATGTGTTGTGAACAGCCGGCCGGGATCGGAGCGCAGGGGGAGGGGGGGAATGTGTGTGCGTGCGTCTGTCTGTGTGTGTGTGTGTTGTGTGTGCCTGCGTGTGTGCCTGCCTGTGCCTGCGTGTGTGCCTGCCTGTGTGCCTGCCTGTGTGCCTGTGCCTGCCTGTGTGCCTGCCTGTGCCTGCGTGTGTGCCTGCGTGTGCATGTGTTGTGAACAGCCGGCCGGGATCGGAGCGCAGGGGGAGGGGGGAATGTGTGTGCGTGCGTCTGTCTGTGTGTGTGTGTGTTGTGTGTGCCTGCGTGTGTGCCTGCCTGTGCCTGCGTGTGTGCCTGCCTGTGTGCCTGTGCCTGCCTGTGTGCCTGCCTGTGCCTGCGTGTGTGCCTGCGTGTGCATGTGTTGTGAACAGCCGGCCGGGATCGGAGCGCAGGGGGAGGGGGGGAATGTGTGTGCGTGCGTCTGTCTGTGTGTGTGTGTGTTGTGTGTGCCTGCGTGTGTGCCTGCCTGTGCCTGCGTGTGTGCCTGCCTGTGTGCCTGCCTGTGCCTGCGTGTGTGCCTGCGTGTGCATGTGTTGTGAACAGCCGGCCGGGATCGGAGCGCGTGACCTGATCCGATTCCGGCCGGCTGCGTGCGCGTGACAGTCTGTTGTCTCTGCCTAGTCCTTGAACGGGAAAAGGACTAAAATGATTACAATAGATCGCTTTGCGACAGCAGGGGCTTTCGCCCCTGCATCGCAGGCGCGACCTAAAAACAAGGTTGAGAAAAGGAACCCACAACTTCATGTCTCATCGGGTGGGTATAAACGTTGTTAGAACAATATAACATTAGCAAATTACAGTTGCATAACTGTCCCAACGGGTGGGATAATCCTCGCCTCCGTGTCCTTAATAGAATCTAAAATTCTTGTCTCGATAGCTAGAACATGTTGTATTCTATGGCAGGACCGTGAAGAACCGGGTTTTAAGACCCGGCGGTGCCAGGGGCACACCCAAAGACTTCGGGTTCCACCTGTCTTAGAATACAGAGACACGGAAACTTCTTGGTGACGTCAAAGATCGAATTTTTTGGCTGCAGCCAGTAACAGAAGTCCTAGAAGTCAACACGGTATGAGTTCTCAGGAGACTGCTCAATTTTACAAAGCAAGTCATCCCTTTTTATGCCAAAAATCACATTCCAAACAAATACCTTACATTTACAAACTGTCCAATCACATGTATCTACACCAAAAGTAACGCATGACGGTAAAACCCACTTTTCAGTTGCCCGGCCCATGATCAATCATTGGTCAAACCCAACATTCTTCTTAAGACAGGTCGATCGAACCCATAATAAAAAAAGGCACATCCCCATCGTAAACAGACCATAAAGAAAGGAGCAGAAACAGGTGTGAGTAGGAAAAGGCATATTTGTGTGCAATAAAAGTTTTACGATGTCCTGTGCTCTGATCCTTAATCTTGATCAGCTAAAGGGCAGGAACTGGTTTAACAAGGTCAGCTTCAGGCAACAGGGTCAGTTCACTCAGGTCAAACAGGAGTCAGCACGAACTGGAGGTACATCTACTTAAAAGACTTGTTCAGCCACAGTCATCGGCCTATGTGAGGGCAACCACAAAATGGCTGCCATACACAAAATGGAACCCAAGGGTTCAGAACGAAATCCCTAAATACGTAGTGAATCCATCGGTCTAACGTGATGAAAACACTCACACTTGTCGCACTAACTAGTTACGGTTCGCTAATATCAAATTCGGAACGAAACCATGACCTTTATGAAACGGGTTCAGAATTCACGGAACCTCAACCGGAGGCTTCTGATTATGCTGGTTCAAAGCTCATCAATCACAGCATCAGAAACATGAGGAATAGGTTTATATTAAAAAACTTTAAACATCGAATCAGAAGACCAGTCAGCTGCTTTGAGGATGTCTTCCAAACGGGATCCTAACAAGTAGGCTTTGGAGGCCATAGCTCCTCTGGCAGAGTGGGCACCATAAACAGAAATGTCAATACCTGCCTCCGACATCACCCATCGAACCCACCTAGCAAGGGTAGCAGCAGAGACTGGTTTGAACGGCTTCTGGACAGAAATTAACAACTGACCCAAATGATCAGACCTGTGTGCAATAGTATGCTCTTCATAGCACTTCAAGCACTGTAATACAAATAATTTGTTATTATGAGGAAAAGAAGGATACTCCACTGAACGAGACATTGTCTTAGTCCGTCTTGTGATCACAAAAGAGACACCCTGTGGAGAAAACATCCTACCAGTCAGGTCTAAGGTTCGAACATTAGACACTCTTCGACATGAAATGAGGCATAGCAACATTGTAAGCTCGGCAGAAAGCTGTTTCAAAGACAAATAAACATTATTCGGCCAGGATTCCATAAGGGAGAGAACTTTAGAAACATCCCATAAAGTGGAATACCTGGGCAGAGGAGGGTTAGCCACGGGGACACCCTTAAGTAACTTACAATCCAGGGGATGCATCCCCACGGGCTTACCATCAACCAGATCATGCACAGCAGAAATAGCAGTCCTGAAATTATTAACTGACCGGTACACAAGGCCGGATTCTGCACATTCAGACAAGAAATTCAAGATCTCAGTTACATTTGATCCCACGGGATCCACCTGCTTTTCAAGGCACCAACCCACCCATCTCTTCCATGAAGCTGAATAGTGTTTTCGGGTGGAAGGAGCCCATACTTGTTGCATAAAGCTGGCAGCCGCCTGTGAAAGTCCTGCCATGCTCTCATGTCTCCTGAGAGCGTCCACACCATCAGTGTTAACTGATTCTGCAGGACCAGTGGGTGGCCTGACCCCACTGGGTCCTGGAGGAGAGTCGGGAACACAGGAAGTCGGAACAGCAGATCCACAGATAACTTCAACAGTGTGGGAAACCACGACTGAGTCGACTAAAACGGTGTCACCAACACTACTGAAGCCCTCTGACGACGGACAAAGGCCGCCACTCTCGGGATCAGAGCAAACGGAGGAAAAGCATAATGCCTCTGATGAAGGAACGCGCCCGTTCCCATCGCCATCGGATCCGGTCTCCAACAGAAGAACGGGGGAAGTTGGGCATTGAGGCGAGAGGCAAACAGGTCTATCTGGCATGGGCCTCGCATATCCATGATCTGAGCAAAAAGCGAGGGATGAAGCCTCCAATCGCTGTAGTCTCGGAGGAACCGGGAGTTCCAATCCGCTACGTGATTTAGCTTCCTCGGGAGATATTCTGCCACCACAGAGATCTTGCGATCCGGCAGAAATGCCAGAACTCTTTCACAATGTGGACTAGCATACGGGACTTTGTCCCACCTAGTCGATTGATGTATCTCACCGCTGAGACATTGTCCATTCGAAGCAGGATGAAACAATTGCTCTTCAGGGGTGAGATAGATCTGATTGCAAAGGACCCTGCCAACAACTCTAGGCTGTTTATGTGTAACTTTAGTTCTTCTGTTGACCACGTCCTCCTGTGGTAAATTCCCCGCAACGAGCGCCCCAACCCCATTGGCTGGTGTCGGATTCGACGACCACGTCCGGGGCGGCGACGAAGATTGCTCGACCATTCCAGGCTGTCATGTGTTCCAGCCACCACTGAAGCTCCTCTCGAGCTTCCGGGGATAAGGGAATGAGATGGTCTTAGTGAAACCTCTTCTGCAGATAAAAGATTTTGAGTCTGAAGGGCCCTGTAGTGCAAGGGTCCCGGGAAAATGGCTTGGATCGAGGAAGCAAGAAGCCCCACAACTCTCGCTGGCACTCTCAAGGAAATAATTTCTTTGGACAACGTGGATCTGATCTCCCTCTTTATGGACCTGATTTTGCTCGCTGGAAGGAGGAGCTGCGCAGAAACGGAGTCTATCAGGAATCCCAGAAATTCCATTTGCTGACTCGGAATCATCACTGATTTCTTGACGTTGACGACAAACCCAAGATTCAGTAACAGGGACATCGTCCACTCCAGATGAGTGAGGAGAAGATCCCGATCCTGCGTCAGAATTAGCATGTCGTCTACATACACAATGAGACGCACCCCCATCTCCCGGAGGCGGGAGACCACTGGTTTGAGGAGCTTGGTGAACACCCAAGGAGCTGAAGAGAGGCCAAACGGAAGAGTGCGATAGCGGTACCACTGCCCTTTCCATTGAAATTGCAAGAATTTCTGATGTGAGGGGTAAATCGGGACAGTAAGGTACGCATCCTTCAAGTCCAGCCGGACCATCCAGTCTTTTTCTAGTAGGATATCCCTTAAGAGATGGATACCCTCCATCTTGAAGTGACGATACACGACATAGGGATTGAAATCTCTTAAGTTCAATACTAGGCGCTGACCGCCGCCTTTCTTCTGAACCAAAAAGACGTTGCTGCAAAACCCTTCGGGGAGGAAGGCTCCCACGGCAATAGCCTGTTTGGCCAAAAGCTCTTCCAGTTCTGAGTCTATAAAACTCTGTTCGAGATGGGAAAAAAGGAGAGGAAGAGGGGGAAACAACTGACGGGGACACTCTAACAGTTCTATCTGGTAACCCTGCACGGTCTGAAGGACCCAAACATCTGAAGTGAGATTCGTCCAATTTACCACAAAATGCAACAATCTTCCCCCTAGGGGAATGCCAGGACACACAGGACTTACCAGAGGATTGATTGTCGAAATTCTTGTATTCTCGGTTGACAGCCCGGTTGAAACGGCCTCTGTAGCCGCGCGATCTAGACGGGTAGAATCCAGCCTGCTCGGGTTCCTGGGTGTAACCTCTGCCACGCCTGGGGGCATATCTTCTCTGAGGACTTGTGTTAGAGTAGCGGCCGGTCGAGCGTTCTCTGCCACGCCCGGCCCTACCAGAGACCTGGTGTAGAACTCTCTTCAAGGAGGCCTGAGATTTGTCCAGGGATGCGAACGTGCTTACAAATTTGGCGATATCTTTAACAAATTTGTCTCCAAACAATTGACCTTCAGCCAAAGACCCCGGTTCTGATGAGGCCAGTTCCACCAACTGTGGATCAATCCTAAGCAGGACTGATTTTCTCCGTTCTGAAGCCAGGGCGCAGTTAGCGCTCCCTATCATGCAAATAGCTCTTTGTGCCCAACCAGCCAGGACCTCAGGATGGATGGCGTCACCTGTCTCTTGAGCTTAGAGGTCCAATTCAAGGATCTTTGCCAAAAAGGCCCGAAAGGTCGAAGACCTTGTCCTGGCACGCTCTGAGTGCGCGGTCAAGCCCCTTCTTGGGGTCCTTCTTATATTTCTTAAGAAAGGTGGTCATCGAAGTATCAATGTCGGGGGTGAGAGCCATCTTGGGGGCTAAGTCCAGACGGGGGCATTCAGACTTCAGGCGAGCCCTGACTTCTTTGTCAAACCCCTTGTGCAGGTGGGTCTGTAAGTATTCTGCCACCGCGGGGGGAGGAACCCAGTCGGAGGATCTAGGATGGACAATGTCCGAAGGGTTAAACATGAAAGGGGATGGGGTAACGGGGAGGAAGCATGTTTACACTTCTTTGCACACTTGCACGGTTTAGATGCTTGGGTCCGTATCAGTATCAGTAGTGGTATCCGTCACAGGGATAGGCGAGGACTGTGGAAGGGGAAGGGAGGGAACGGCGTCCTTGGCGCCTTCTTTGGACTTATAAAGTTTAGCATAGGAGTGGACATGTGGCCAGTCTGACCCAGGAGACACACGGGGCAGGGGAGCAGGGATTTGACCCAAACTTGAAGAAGGGGGGCTTTGGGAGCAGCAGGGACAAGCATTTCCAATTTCTTAGCTAAGGGTAACAGGGCGGAGGACAAGGCCTTATCTAATTTAGCGTCAAGCTTCTTGTCAATAATGTCTCCCATGGATTCTTCCTCGTAATATTCCTCGTCACCCTGCTCACCGCATGCATCAACCTCCTCCTGATAGCAATCAATTACTGCCATCCTCAAAATAGAATAAATTCTAATCCAATTCCCCAGTGGGAAGCTCAATTAACAGCCCTGGAAAAGGGCGTCGGTAGGGAGTAGTGCCGGGCGCAGGAGCCAACAAAATCACAATACTAAAGTCACTCACAGTCAGTAAGTTCCACTCTAGGACTAATGGAGGGAAGAGACCCTCTCTGCAGCCAGCAGATGGGTCACCAAAAATTATGGCTCACAGAGGCCATGTTCAGTCAAGGGTTAATGTCTTCCAAATGCCTGCTGATCGTCCGATCGAAAACGCTGCCTCAGACAGAGAGAAAAGGCCCACTTTGGCTCCAGGCCTGCTGCGGTAACCTCTATTCTGCCCAGGGTGGCGCGTAGATGTTCGGCACTTTCCTGGGGCTGCGCGCGCGAACCCTGGAGATGCATGCTGGGTGCCCGCGAAGGCCCCGACGTGCGCTCCTCTCCCAGAGGTGGGGGCCAAACTTCTCTGGCTCGCGGACAGCGATCACAGCTGATCGGCGGTGCCGGCAGCCGGAGGAGACACACGGGAAGCCTACAGTGCAACGCGCGCTGATACAGGTAGAAGCAGCGGAGAGCGGAGCGGGCTCAGAGGTCTTGCTCCGGACCCGATGTGCAATGATCGCGCAGCGCGCTAAGAGGCAGCACCAACCCCGCAATACAACACAGGTAGCCACAATGATATACAGCAAATAACGATATGAAATCAACGATTTTATAATAAATTCAAGCAATGCACATATCAGTTTAAAACCAGTATACAGAGTAGGGAGGCACTTATCTGGGCTGCGGAGCAGCAAAGAAAGAGGAGGACAGATTAGTGTCTCTCTACTTTGTATACTTGATAATGCAGTGATTGGCTGTGATAAGGAGGCGTGGTTCAAAGCCTCATGGGTATTGATGTTTTTTACTGTTGTGGTTTTACTTTCATTGGCTGCTGTGTTTTGCAGTAAAGAAATGAGAAAGCATAATCAGAAGCCTCCGGTCCTGCTATAGAATCAGTGATTTGTAAAGCGCGCTACTCACCCTTGAGGGTCTCAAGGGGAGGGAGGAGGGTGGGGAGTCGTGCAGCATCGCGAGACTACATCTTACCCAAAGAGCCAGTCTTTAGGCTCTTCCTGAAGGTATTCAGAGTAGGGGAAAGTATGATGCTGAGTGGGAGGTCGTTCCAGATTTTCGCTGCAATGTACGAGTAGGCTCTTCCACCCGTTCTGGCTCTGCGGTTGCGAGGAATGGCCAAGGCGAGGTCAGTAGGGACGAGGGTTCTCTCGGGTGCGTAGATGGAGACTCTATCGTTGAGGTACTGGGATCCGATTTTGTAGTGGGATTTGTAGGCGTGGGTGAGTAGCTTGAAGGTCACTCTCTTTTCGACGGGGAGCCAGTGGAGGTCTCGTAGGTGCTGGGTGATGTGGTCCTGTCACGGGATGCCAAGGGCGAGTCTGGCGGCGGTGTTCTGATTGATCTGGAGTTTCGGAGTAGGGACTTGTTGATTCTGGCCTAGAGGGCATTCCCATAATCCAGTCTGATGGTTATGAGTGCGAGGGTGACGGTCTTTCTGGACTCGGGGAGGATCCATTTGAAGGTCTTGCCGAGGGTGTTGAGGCACGCAGAGGAGACTTCGTTGACCTGTCTGGTCATGCTGAGGGATGAGTCGAGTATGATGCTGAGGTTGTGTGCATGGTCTGTCGGAGTGGGGGTGTCCGAGGGCAGTGGGCCACCAGGTGTTGTCCCATGCAGAGGGGGTGGGTCCGTGGATGAGGACCTCTGTCTTCTCCTAGTTGAGCTTCAGGCAGCTGTTGCTCACCCAGGAAGCGATGTCTTTAATTCCTTCCTGGAAGCTGAGTCTGGTGGTGTTGGCATCCTTTGTGAGGAAGAGGATGAGCTGGGTTTCGTCAGCGCAGGAGAATATGTTGAGTGCGTGTTATCTGACGATGCGGCAAGGGGGGCCATGTAGATGTTGAAGAGCGTGGGGCAGAGTGACGATCCTTGGAGTACTACGCAGCTGATCTCTGTGGGTTTCAGAGAGGAAGGGCGAAAGTCTGATTCTCTGGGTACGACCGGTGAGGAAGGAGCGGATCCTGCCGAGGGCACGAAAGTTACTGCAGCGGGGACAAAACTCTACACCCGAACTCTACGGCAGGAAGCTGCCTGAACTAATAACCGATACTCCGGTTACTATGAATGTGCTAACCACGATTAAAGTCCCCGAGCTGAACCCCACTGAGGGTTGGAATTATCACCTCAACAAAAGAACAACAATATTTCGGAGAATAGCCTTGAGAAAGTCGTGGGTTACATTCCCTCAACGACAAAACACGTGTCGGCTGTGACGTCTCCAGGAATAAACCACACCAACAACCCTGAATACAAGGAACTGAATTTCTTTACGACTGTATGAATGATGCATGGTGGAAACACGTGTATATTGTTGTAACCTCAATACCAAACGTGTGCTAAGGAGCATTAAGCAATTTTGTGGCGCTTGCCAAACTAGAAGAGGGAAAGTGGTTCTCTTCTCCTTGTAGCACCGTAATCTGATAAAACATTGATTTTGAATTAAGAAAGGTGAATATTCCTTTGTGGCGCCAGAACCTAGTCTAGTACCACTAGCCGAGCTCAACCAGCCGAGGGCAGTCCCTTGAATGCCGGCATCGTGGAGTCTGGCGGCGTTGAGTGTTCTGTTGGCGATGGTGTCAAAGGCAGCGAAAAGGTCAAGTAGGATGAGGGCTGCTGTGTGGCCCTAGTCAGAGAGCATGCAGATGTTGTCTGTGGCGGCTAGGACAGTGATCCCGGTGCTGTGGTTGCTGCGGAATCCGGATTGGGAGGTGTCGAGGATATGGTTTGCTTTGATGAAATTGGTGAGCTGGGTGTTGGTGGTTTTCTCTGTTACTTTCACTGCGAAGGGGAGGAGAGAGATGGGTCTGTAGTTTTTGAGGTCCGTCGGGTCAGCGGAGGGCTTCTTGAGGAGGGGTTTGATTTCTACGCATTTCCAGTCATCGGGGAATGTGCCGGATTTGAAGGTGGTGTTGATGATCCGTTGTAGTTTGGGTGTGATGGCTGAGGTGGCTCTGTGGAAGATGTGTGGCGAGCATGGGTCTGTGGGGGCCCCTGAGTGAATGCTCTTCATGGTCGTGGCGGGGTCTTCTGTAGTGACCGGGGTCCAGGTGGAGATGATAGGCTGGCTTGAGGTGGCTGAGGTATCAGCGTGTAGAGACTGTTAGTTGAAATTGTCGTAGAGGGACTTGATCTTGAGATGGAAGTAGGAGCCGAGTTTGTTGCAGAGGTCTTGGGAGGGCGTGACATCTGAGGTTTCGCTGGGGGGTTTGGGGAATTCCTGTATGATGCTTAAGAGTTCCTCCGGGTTGTTGGAGTTGGTGAGAATCTTGTTCTGGATGAAGTACCTTTTGGTGGATCTGATGCTTGGTGTTATTCTGTCATGGCGTTCTTGTAGTTGGTCTGTGATTCCAGGTTTTTGCTGTTTCTCCAGATTTTCTCGATTTGTCTGCAGGAGCGTCTGGAATCTTGGAGGTCAGTGGTGTACCAGGTGGCTTTTGTGGGGGCTGTTTGTTGGAGTTCCGGAGGTGGGCGAGCTTGTCTGTGCAGTTGGTGATTCATCTGTAGAGTTTGCGGGCTGCAGTGTTAGTGTCGGTCGTAGCAGGGTGGGGTGTGGTTGAGGGTGGAGTTGAGGTGTTCTCTGCATGGAGGGCATGGAATGGAATGGAAAATGGGATGGAAAAATATTTATATAGCGCCTAACTACCCGGAGGCCTCATAGCGCTGAAGAAAGAAGGGCAGAGTGGAGTCAGTCCGTGATGCTATGCAAGCATTCCAAACAAGTGGGTTTTTAAAAGCTTACGGAAGGCCAACAGATTTGTGTTCCCCCGCAAAGCCTGGGGGAGGGAGTTCCATAGTTTTGCAGCAGTGAATGAGAAGGAACGTTCACCCCATCTCGCCTTCCTTATTTTCTTAATGGTGGCCAGGTATAGAGAGCTAGAATGTAAAGTTCTCGGCGGGAGATATGGTGTTATTAGCGGATGAAAGATAGGTGGACCAGTCCTCCAGATAGCCTTATGTGCCAGACACAAAGCTTTAAACTGTACCCTGGCAGAGATCGGTAACCAGTGCAGCTGTCTCAGTGCCGGTCTTGCCGATTGCCATCGTGGGGTCTGAAGGAGCATCCGTGCAGCACAATTCTGTATCACTTGCAGTTTATTTATTGTGGTCTGCGGAGATCTAAGATACAAAATATTCCCATAATCCAGGCGGGACAGTATTAGTGCCTGAACCATGACCCTTCTCGCCTGAAAGGGAAGGAGCGGAACAATTTGCGAAGCATTCTCATCAATCCATAACAGATTGAAGAAAGTGCAGTCGCTTGGTACGCAAAATTAAGGGAGCTGTCAAGCCACATACCAAGGCTTTTTATCTGTGGCTTTGGGGGTGGTGCGGGACCCAGGCATGACGGCCACAGGGAGACGGAGGTAACAGGGGATGAGTTACCCAACAGCATAATCTCTGTTTTGTGTTCGTTAAGGCGAAGGTAGGAGAGCTCCATCCATCTGGCCACTGCCTCTAGGCAGGGGCCCAGGGTGCTAGATGAACCCTCATCGTGGTGTAGAGACACCACTAGCTGGGTATCATCTGCAGAGCTGACGATCTTAATACCAAATGGGTGGACGACCCCTGCCAGAGGCCTCATGTAGATATTTATTTATTTATTTATTTATTTATTTCGATTTATATAGCGCTATATAACCCAGGGGTCTCTAAGCGCTTGTCCAGTAAACACCCCAGGAACCAAAAGGAACACTACAGGCGATTTATAGCCCTCCCCAAGCTTTCTGGAACAGAACCGTCTTCAGCTTCTTCCGAAAGGTCAGCAAATTGGGTTCTTTGCGCAGGTTCACCGGTAGACTGTTCCAGACCCCTGGAAGGGTGTTGGAAATGGCACGACCGCCCACCGTCGCCAATCTGAACCGGGGTTGCGTGAGCATAGTTGCTTCGGCAGATCTTAACACCCTGGACGGTGTATATGGGGTCAGGCGAGTCTTGATGTAACTAGGTGCCTTACCATAAAGGGATTTATGTGCAATACATAACCCTTTAAAGAGCACCCTCTGCCTTATTGGGAGCCAATGTAACTCACGCATGAGTGGGGACACATGCGTGCTCCTGGGTTTCTTGTGAATGAGCCTGGCGGCATCATTCATCACCAACTGCAGTTTATCCAAAAGTTTTTGAGGTAGGCCCAAATAAAGCGAGTTACCATAATCCAGTCTTGCCAGGATCATAGCAGAGACCGCCCTTCGCAGGGTAGAATGGGACAGTAATGGCGCGATCTTCCTAAGTTGACGCAACATGCCAACACAAGTTCCTACCACCGTGGTGACCTGTTTCCGCATGGAGAGCTTATCATCCACATAAATGCCAAGGCTTTTTACAGCCACTGCCGGCTCCGGGGGCGGTCCAAGTTCCCTCGGCCAGAATCCATCATGCCATGGGTTGCCGGCGATGGGAACAGGTAGAACTTCCGTTTTCTCCGGATTGATTTTTAAAGAATTCAGTGACATCCAGTTAGCTGTCTGCTTCAAGATGGCTTGCAGATTAGCTGGTGCCCCATCATCCATTTGGATAATGATTTGGGTGTCATCAGCGTAATTATATACCTGACAATCCATCTGATTCAGGAGTCCAATCAGTGGTTGAAGGTATATATTAAATAACAAGGGCGACAAAGCCGACCCCTGTGGCACTCCACAAGAGATTGGTGATGCCGTGGAGAGTAGTTCTCCCAACTGAACTCTTTGTATTCTCCCTTGTAAAAAAGAAGCAAACCAGGCATGGGCTGTGCCCCGGATGCCGAAGTCTCTCATCCGCGTCAACAGTTGTTTGTGACTGACGGTGTCAAACGCCGCGGAGAGGTCTAACAGCACCAGGGCGCCGGGTATCCTCTTATCTGCCCTAGTTCGAAGCTCATCTATGATGGACAGCATGACCAATTCCGTGCTGTGGTTTGCACGGAACCCTGATTGGTTAGATTCCAGCAGGCCATTCCCTTCTAGATGGTCCGAAAGGGCGGCCAAAACGTGCTGTTCCAACACCTTGGCCAGGAAAGGGATCTGGGAGATAGGCCTAAAATTCTTTAGGCATTTCACATCTGCCCCAGGCTTTTTCAGCAGAGGGATCAACCTTGCTTCCTTGAAGGCATTAGGAACCTTTCCTAATGCTAGAGAGGAGTTCAAGAGATTCGATACCTCCTCTTCAATTCCTGGCATAGCCAGTTTGAAAGCGTCAGGGGGACAAGGATCTGCCTGGGAACCCGATATTAAAGAGCGTCGGGCTCAGAGCCGAGCCCTGCGGGACCCCGCAGCTCAGGGATAATCTAGAGGACGCCACACCTCCCTCAAAGACCTGAAAGCAGCGGTCACTGAGGATGGATGAAAACCATGCCAGTGCGGCGCCGGACACTCCGATACTCTTGAGTCGGTGGGTCAAGATGGTATGATTGACCGTGTCGAACGCGGCACTGAGGTTCAAAAGGATGATGTCAGCCACTCCTCCCTCATCCACCAGCTTCCTTGCCTCTTCTGTTACCATCAGCAGCGCGGTTTCTGTCCCATGTTGGGGGCGGAAGCCTGTTTGTGAAGTATCAAGCAGATTGTTGGATTCTAAATGATTGACCAAAATGTTGTTAATATGTTTTTCAAACAATTTGCTTAGCCCGGGCAGAAGGGAAATTGGGCGGTAATTAGATAGATTGGATTGATCCAGACTTGGCTTCTTCAAGAGAGCCCCAACCATCGCACATTTCCAGTGGGAAGGGACTGTGCTAGAACTAATGGAACAGTTCAAGACATCGAGGATTGTTGTGCCAACGGAGTCAATGATCGTAATAAGATGTTGAGGTGGGGCAGGGTCCAATGGGGAGCCCGAGGACACCTTTGAAATTACCAGATCTAACGTGTCACTGTCTAGAAGATGAAATTGTTCCAGCAAAGGAACAGAGCCACCTATCTCAGTTTCTACGGGGTGAAGAGGATTAAGGGGGAAAGCTGTATAGATAGCTTGGATTTTCTGATGGAAAGAAGCCGCTAAGTTGTTACAGCGTGTCAATGCTCCTTCCCTCTGTAGAGGCTTTTGAGGAGGGGTAATGAGGGATTTTGCTATTCGAAAAATTTATTTTGGAGAATTATCAGCTGAGCTGATTTTAGTCTCGTAGAAATGGGCTTGTGCAGTTTTAATCTCGGTTTTGTACCGCCTAATAGCCTTCCTATAATCATCCTTCCTATGTTGTAAGGGGGCCTGTCTCCAGCTTCGTTCTAGTTTTTGGCAGGATTGTTTCAACATTCTTAATTTGGAAGAGAACCATGGGGCAATATTTTTCCTGTTTTTAGTTGAAATGGGAGTTTTGGGGAGAATTATATCAAGGGATTCCTGTATCCAGCTATTAAAGTTGTTATTTGCCTCATTAATGGTGGTTCCCTTTAGGGGTTTTGAGGCCTCAAGAGCTGTCTTCCATTCCAGCACGGGAAGTCTGGACCATTTCTTACCCCAAGACGTAGTTTGACTCTGGTCTGGCAGACCAGTCTTCGTGACCCAGAGTAGTGGGATTAAGTAGTGATCCGTCCAAGGAAGTGGGATAGGAGTCCCAGTGCTCAAGTTATCTAGATTACTAAAGACTGGGTCTAAAAGATGTCCTTTATCATGTGTCGGGAGGAGGCCTATTTGACTAAGGTCAATCACCTGGAGGCTAGATAGAAGATCACTAGCTGTAGAGTTAGATAAGTCATCTAGATGTATATTAAAATCACCCAGCACGGTAAAATCCGCTAAAACCAAAACAGAGTTTGCGACCAGATCAATAAGCTTAGGAACAAATTGTTTTAGGGCTCCTGGGGGACGATAGATCAGCAGACCGGTGAAAGTGCAGGTGGGCGTAAACTCTATTGAGAAGGCCATGCTTTCACAGCCCTCGAGCATAGATGGTGAGGAACGGCACCTGTGTACATCCTTATAGATGAATGCTAGGCCCCCACCTCTGCCCGAGATGCGGTTAGTTCTACTTATTTCATAGCCTGGAGGGTGGTTTGTGTGTGTGGATGTATGACATTACAACGCATGCTTTTACCACGCATGCCTTTACAACGCATAGTGCTTAGGGGCGCTGGATAGTGAATAGTTTAATTTACTATTCCAACTCCAGTCCCCGTGGATAGTAGGGAAGGTGTTCGATAGTAAATTAAATCTAATCCCTATCCTAGAGCGCCCCCCAGCGCTATGCGTTGTAATAGTTGCGTCGTAAAGGCACTGCGTGGTAAAAGTTGCGTTGTAAAGGATGTTTCTTGGTGGGTTTGGATAAGGAGAAGTGGACGCAGTGGTGGTCTGTCCAGATGGGATGCGTGGTGTGGTTGAAGTGGATGTCGTTTCCTCCTGCGAAGATGGCGTCAAGGGTGTGTCCTGCCTTGTGTGTGGGGGTGGTGATGAACTGCTTCAGTCCGATGTTGGCGAGGTTGTCCAGGAGAGCGGCGTAGTTGGGGGTCGCTGAGGTTGTTGAGGTTGAAGTTCAGGTCTCCGAGCAGAAGGTAGTCCATGGAGGCGAAGGCGTGGGGTTCGATGAGGTCAGTGATGGATGTGGTAAACTTGATGCGAGGTCCGGGAGGTCTGTAGGCGAGGGGGCCACGTAGGGTTGTGCTTGGGTTGGTCTGGATCGGGAAATGGTCCGTGGGGGTCGAGGAGTCGGGTGTGCTGGTAGTGGTGAGTCGGAGGGAGTTCTTGTGTGCGATGGTTGCAGACCAGTGAAGAGTCTGACCAGGGGTTTCACCACCCTCCGCATTTGTTTGTTTCTGCTCCCTTTGTTTCTGTTGCTTTGGTGAGCACGGCCTGTACTCTGTCTCTAAAAGTGCATAGAAGCCCTCGCTGTTATTGGCTCAGGAGAGGATATGTTATGGCCAGAGCTGCCGACTTTAGAACTGGGGACAAGCTTGGAGTCCCAGCATCAGCTCAACATCATGTGATTCTGGGCAAATCATTTAATGTCCACAGTATGAAGGTGTCCTTGTGTAATGGACCTGCTGCCCGTGTAAAGCGCTCCCTCTGGGCGATTTCGCGTTATATAAAACTACAAAAAAAAACATATTTTCTGCCTTCTCTTTCCTCAGCTCTGTTAGTGCTTAGAAGCCTGTGTCATGATCAGGGCTGGCGCTAGGCATGAGCAGTGTGGGCGCTGCCCAGGTCCCCACAGTCAGCCGTCCAGCTTGGGGCCCCGCACCAAGGCGACAGATGGCATGAAAGGTGCCACTTTAGGGGGCCCCCTCCCTGGCCTCACTGCTATGGTGTAGGAAGGGGGACCCGAGTGGAGGGGGGGGGCAAGTCCCAGTTTCAAGAAGACACATCCCTCAAGTTTGTCCCTCAATCAGGCCCCCACCCCCCACCCACGCAGGGGCACAGCGGGATGGCTATTGCCCTGCTGTTTAGCTCCTGGCAGTATTACCCCTCTCTGGAGACCAGCCACCCTCACACCTTCAGCCCTTGAGCTGGTAAGAGCTGCTTGTAGGTGGCTGAGAGGGAGGGGCTCAGCACCAGGGGCATCTATACAGATGCAAACAGCCCTAAATGTATCAGGTCTATACAATGTAGAGGGGGCTCGCGCATTCCCTTTCTGCCCAGGGCCCCAAAAACCCTAGAACTGGCCCTGCTCATGATGACGCAGATGTGAATGGCTGTGACCCTCCTCTGGAGTGCGATCGGAGTGTCTCTCTGTAGTCACACAATAAATACGCACAGAGACGATAATCAAACTAATTTAAAAATAATCTCCCATCAGATGTAAAATGAAAGCTTATTCCATCGGCCCACCGGGCGATTGGCCCTCTAGTCAAGTTGTTAAAGTTCACGGGTTTCCCCCTCGCTTCTCTCGGGCTCGATGAGATGCTGGTAATGCGGGAAAACTCACCGGCACTCGTACCATTGGAGCCGGTACTCAATGTAATGCGGGACAAAGCGGGATCACTCTGCGGCTCTCATGTACCTGGTGTCGGTGTTTAAGTCACCCCCCTCATTAAGACAGCTCTGGGGCACATCTGTAAGGGGTTTCTTCTTATATTTACTCTTTAAAGGATGTACAGATAACGGGGCAAATACCTGCTTTATATGAACTTCCTCATTTTTGTACTGACTGCAACAGTACAATGCTGGTCATGCCAGTAAATAAATGGCCCGGTGGCACCCCGGCCACCTAAAATCAGGATTGCATTGAAGTCGAAGGGGTCAGCGTAGGTCTCATTTTCTGGACGACTTTACCTGCTAGAACTCTTGTTCTAGAGTTTTCTTATTAGGGATTGAAATGCTGAGGTGATTCAAAGTGACTCAGTCATGTCTTATTGTTGTATATGTATACTTCATTCAATATGACTACTTGGTGTCTGTAGCCCTTTCTTAGTGTCCCTACCTTCTCTACCTCCCATACTACCTAAGAGTGTTCCATCTTGTGTGTGAAGATTCCAGCCTTGGCAGATGATGGTCTGGTCAGCTGTGAGGTTTACTGCTCTGCTGTTTTATTCTATGTAACTTAATACATCCATCTTAATAACCTGAAGATGTGTCTTGCTACCTACTTAAATTATTTACAACATTTTGGCGACGAGGATGAAGACGCGTTACCATAATTTTCAAGCGTGCTTGCCATAAGTCGTGAGACGCTTAGTGCGTGCTCCGGTATTAAGACGCGTTACCATAATTATCAAATGCACTTGGCATAAGTCGCGAGATTTAGCTCCACAAACGCACTCAGACAACCACGCAGCCCACAAGGACGCCACCCGCAGACATCACCACCTCATCAGATCAGCCAAGAGATCCTCCTTTCAAAGACTGCCTGGATAACAACGCACACGACAGCAAAGAGCTCTTCAGCATCGTAAAGGAACTCTCCAACCCCAGCGCCAACGACATACCGCCCTCACAAGAACTGTGCAACTCACTAGCCACCTTCTTCCACCGCAAGATT
Organism: Lissotriton helveticus; assembly: GCF_964261635.1. Classification (NCBI taxonomy): domain Eukaryota; kingdom Metazoa; phylum Chordata; class Amphibia; order Caudata; family Salamandridae; genus Lissotriton; species Lissotriton helveticus. The sequence continues at coordinate 4,460,116 of NC_136065.1, forward strand.
GCTGACATCCATGACAGCTTCAACACCACAACCGCCCCGACTACGCCAGACCCCACCTCCCCTGTGAACACCACCAGCACCAACCGCCTCACCTCCTGGTCCAACGTCAATGACGACGAGACACGCAAGGTCATGAACTCCATTCACTCAGGATCTCCGTCAGACCCGTGCCCCCACCACGTATTCAACAAAGCAGACGCAGCCATTGCACCCCAACTACGGAAGGTCATGAACATCTCCTTCGAAACAGTGACATTCCCGGAACGCTGGAAACACGCCGAAATCAACGCCCTCCTCAAGAAGCCCAAGGCAGACCCCAAGGACCTCAAAAACTTCCAGCCCATCTCCCTGCTCCCTTTCCTGGCAAAGGTCATCGAGAAAATCGTCAACATACAACTGGCCCGCCACCTGGAAGACAACAACATCTTGGACCCATCCCTGTCCGGGTTCAGACCAGGGGCGTAGCTAGAGCTTGTGGAACCCAGGGCTATCCTTCAGATTGCCGCCCCTCGATGAGCAGTATGGCTTAGAAACAAAACTTTTTTCACCAAGACGTGCTCGCAAAACAGCAACATCTTATGCAGGAAAGCGGCAAAAAAAATATATTGCGAAAACAAGCTATCGTTGCGGAGAAGTGAACAGCTGCTCTATAGTAGCCGCAAAGCACATCACAATTCACACTGACCTTTGCAAACAGGGCTATGTCGCCAATTAAACCGTCATCAGATTAACCAGCTGGAAAAGCACTTCCGGAATGGGCTGCATTGTTTCCCGGGATCATTCAGCAGCCCCCATCGGGCCCTCAGCCAAAGAATGGTGGACATGTAATCACCAGGCGATAGAATGCTCTTCAACAGCGTATCTCATACAAGTTACATTAGAGATTAAGGGCCAGATGTATGTAAAAAATATTTACCGATTCTTAATTACCGAATTATACCGATTCGGTAATTAAGAATCGGTAAATATGAAGGGTGGACATGTAGGTCCATCCAGATGTGTTTTTTACCGATTCGGTAAATATCTGTATTTACCGAATCGGTAAATACCGACCGGTAATGCTCCATTCATTCCTAGCTCCTTTGAAGCCCATAGGAATGAATGGGGCATTACCGGTCGGTATTTACCGATTCGGTAAATACAGATTTTGACAAGGGTGCAGGGGGTGTCACTTTGACACCCTCTAGCACCCCCAAAAAAGGTTCGGGCCATGTGGCAGGCATACCTGCCCTAAGGGCAGGTCTGCCTGTCATATGGCACAGGTGTGTATGCACACATGTGCATGCACACCTGAATCGGTATTTTACCATCAAATTGAATTTGATGGTAAAATACCGATTTTGTAGGCCTTGTGGGACTCAGAAGAGTCCCACCTACATATCAATTTTACCGAATCGGTAAATATACCGGTCGGTAAATTTACCGACTGGTATATTTACCGAATCGGTAAAATTACCGATTTGCCCTGTTTCCGTGCCCCTACATCTCAATAGCCAAATACCGGTCGGTAACGGCCGAATTCGGCCGTTACCGACCGGTATTTGGCTACCTACATCTGGCCCTAAAACAATTAGATAATTTATCAAAACACCTCCTCTGACACCTTTCTTGCATGTTGGGTGCATTAGCCTCCCACTTGTGCTCATTAGTTATACACGAGTTAGCACCTTTAGAGGAAGGGTACCGAAATAGAAAATACACATTATTCATTAGTTCCCATTAGGTGCCAGAAAGTCTATTACAAACACACACCGGCTCCAGTGCTTAACTTGTAAAAGAATAAGTGCCAGGGCTCAAACTTTACCTCAGACAAGCTCGGCCGGAGTCATGGAAGGTTGGGATACTAAATACAAAGACTGCAACTCTTGATTCTGCCTCAAGCCTCTTTAATCCACCACCAGACACTCCCGGCCTCTACATCTCACTTGTACAAGTTACTTTTCTTCCTTACTTTCTCTTTGTCATTGTTTTTCTCTTCCTCGCTCGTTCTCCCTTCTGTGTTTTTCCTCTCCGAGGCTCTGGTTCAAAGTTTGTTGAGGTAAATTAAATGTTGGTCCCCTAAAATCAATGCTGGTGGTTGTGGGCTTCACCTGGCAACCCCCACATCTGGTTAAGCACTAGCAACACACTCTGTTGTCTCTGGGTCACAAACCACGGAATCACTGTTAGGGAGGCAGCAATAGGATGAGTTCTGACCTCAGCCTCCCATCTCTGCCCTTAACGGAAGGAGAGCACTTGGAACATGTCACTTCCGGGCCCAGCTGCTGCACAGGGTAGAAACAGGGCTACACATTAAAACAGTTCACAGGGCATGCATGCTTTTAGGGTCCCCACTCCAATGTACTAGGAGTGTTTGCAAATAATAGTATTTTCTAGATTTTCATATGGGTTTTATATTGCATGATAGAAAAATATAATATCCTATTTTCACTGCACGTTTTATTTTTTCTAAAAAAATTAATTAATTCATAGAACCCGCTCTGCCTCCAGAGCTAAAAAGACCGCCTCAACTGTGCAACTACTTCTTTTAAATGAAAGCTGTAAAGTCATTGTGTCATTGTTGTGGGATCGAAACGTAGAAGAAGTAGAACTAAAAGAATCTGATTTAAATAGCTTTTACCTCTTGGAAAATGGTACAAATGGCTTTGTGTCTGTTGCGGTGTTCCCTTTAGGAAACTACATAGTACATTGGATTTCTATATTTGGTATGTAATGTTAAGAGATTTATCATTTCAACAGGTGAGTATGAATATACATTTTTATAACATGGATTAGAATTAAACATTCCCGTAAATGATACTACTCAGACAAACTGCCGGTGTAAATGTAAAAAAGCGAATGATAGAAAGATCCCGGGCTCCCTCTCGCACCCGCTCACAATCATTCTTGTTTTTTTAAATCAGGGAACAAACACACACACAGACCTACCGTTTCCATGTTCTACAGAAGCATCATAGTCACGACTGCCTGAGCCATGGGCCTGAGCCTTTGCTTTGCCAACTATGGAAGTCTTCGAGCAGCAGCAGGGGGTCTCACTCACGCCGTAATGTTCTCAAACACAAAGACAGGGCAGAATGTGGCCGGCCAGTTTTATTTCTAGCAGCGAGCAGTGCGCACTTTTCATTTGCCCTTCCTTCGTCGCCAGCTTGCCTTGCCCCAGCTCAGCTACGGGGGCTGGTGCAGGCCTCGGACACAATGATTAGATCTGCGTCTGCAACATTGATGTATCCTGACGGACTGCATAGCAAGCAGGTAACCATGCTGACATCTAGCGTGAAGGCAGTGCTATCATGCCTGGACGGGCCACGGGCGGCCGGCACTGGAGGTCCGTTGCGGCCGCCTTTATTATTTATTTAGGGACAACTGTTCGTTCCCAAATAAATTATAATTATAAAGGCCGCCATGGCCGCAACGGACCTCCAGTTCCGCATGGCCACCTCAAAATAGTGCCGCCCAGGGCGCCCCCCCCCCCCCCCCCCGCTCTCCCCAAGCTACGTGGCTGGTGCCCCCCCAAAGTCACTGAATGAACATGACCCCCAAAGTCACTGAATGAACATGACCCCCCAAAGTCACTGAATGAACATGAGCCCCCCCAAACTCACTGAACTAACATGACCCCCAAAGTCACTGAATGAACATGACCCCCCAAACTCACTGAATGAACATGACCCCCCCAAAGTCACTGAATGAACATGACCCCCCCAAAGTCACTGAATGAACATGACCCCCCAAAGTCACTGAATTAACATGGCCCCCCAAACTCACTGAATGAACATGACCCCCCCAAAGTCACTGAATGAACATGACCCCCCCAAAGTCACTGAATTAACATGGCCCCCCCAAAGTCACTGAATGAACATGAGCCCCACCAAAGTCACTGAATGAACATGACCCCCCAAAGTCACTGAATTAATATGCCCCCCCAAAGTCACTGAATGAACATGAGCCCCCCCAAAGTCACTGAATTAACATGACCCCCAAAGTCACTGAATGAACATGACCCCCAAAGTCACTGAATTAACATGGCCCCCCCAAAGTCACTGAATGAACATGAGCCCCCCCAAAGTCACTGAATTAACATGACCCCCAAAGTCACTGAATGAACATGACCCCCAAAGTCACTGAATTCACATGACCCCCAAAGTCACTGAATGAACATGACCCCCAAAGTCACTGAATTAATATGCCCCCCAAAGTCACTGAATGAACATGACCCCCCAAAGTCACTGAATGAACATGACCCCCCAAAGTCACTGAATTAACATGGCCCCCCCAAACTCACTGAATGAACATGACCCCCCAAAGTCACTGAATTAACATGAGCCCCCCAAAGTCACTGAATGAACATGACCCCCTAAAGTCACTGAATTAACATGCCCCCCCAAAGTCACTGAATGAACATGACCCCCCAAAGTCACTGAATGAACATGACCCCCCAAAGTCACTGAATTAACATGAGCCCCCCCAAAGTCACTGAATGAACATGACCCCCCAAAGTCACTGAATTAACATGCCCCCCCCCAAAGTCACTGAATGAACATGACCCCCCAAAGTCACTGAATTAACATGACCCCCCAAAGTCACTGAATTAAAATGAGCCCCCCCCAAAGTCACTGAATGAACATGGCCCCCCAAAGTCACTGAATGAACATGACCCCCCAAAGTCACTGAATTAACATAACCCCCAAAGTCACTGAATGAACATGACCCCCCAAAGTCACTGAATTAACATGGCCCCCCAAACTCACTGAATGAACATGACCCCCCAAAGTTACAGTCACTGAATTAACATGAGCCCCCCCAAACTCACTGAATGAACATGACCCCCAAAGTCACTGAATGAACATGCCCCCCCCAAAGTCACTGAATGAACATGACCCCCCAAAGTCACTGAATTAACATGAGCCCCCCCCCCAAAGTCACTCAATTAAAATGAGCCCCCCCCCCCGCGGTGGCTGTGATCAGCGCTGAGCGCCTCCCCTCGGACAGTGTTTAAGGTGTGTGTTCCTTCAGTGTATCTTTGCTTTGGTTAATCACTCGAAGTCACATTCCAATCCACCGTTTTTCCTTGCAACACGGTCATTTTGTTCCTACAAACAGAGCTTGGGGTCAGAGAATCGGCAGAGACTCCAATAACAACCCCCCTCCAGTATTGAGCACATCACCTCAGCATACAACCCCATTCACCCCCAGTATCGCGCACATCACCCCAGCATACAACCCCATCCTTCCCCAGTATCAAGCACATCACCCCAGCATACAACCCCATCAATCCCCAGTATCGAGCACATCACTCCAGCATACAACCCCATCCACCCCCCAGTATCGAGCACATCACCCCAGCATACAACCCCATCCACCCCCCAGTATCGAGCACATCACCCCAGCGTACAACCCCATCCATCCCCCAGTATCGAGCACATCACCCCAGCATACAACCCCATCCACCCCCCAGTATCGAGCACATCACCCCAGCGTACAACCCCATCCATCCCCCAGTATCGAGCACATCACCCCAGCATACAACCCCATCAATCCCCAGTATCAAGCACATCACTCCAGCATACAACCCCATCCACCCACCAGTATCGAGCACATCACCCCAGCATACAACCCCATCCACCCCCCAGTATCGAGCACATCACCCCAGCATACAACCCCATCCACCCCCAGTATTGAGCACATCACTCCAGCGTACAACCCCATCCACCCCCCAGTATCGAGCACATCACCCCAGCATACAAACCCATCAATCCCCAGTATCGAGCACATCACCCCAGCATACAACCCCATCCACCCCCAGTATCGAGCACATCACCCCAGCATACAACCCCATCCGCCCCCAGTATCGAGCACATCACCCCCCGGCCAGCATACAACCCCACCCATCCCCAGTATCAAGCACATCACCCTCCAGCATACAACCCCACCCACCCCCCAGTTTCGAGCACATCACCCCAGCATACAACCCCATCCACCCCCCAATATCGAGCACATCACCCCAGCATACAACCCCACCCATCTCCAGTATCGAGCACATCACCCCAGCGTACAACCCCATCCACCCCCTAGTATCGAGCACATCACCCCAGCATACAACCCCATCCACCCTCCACTATCGAGCACATCACCCCAGCGTACAACCCCATCCACCCCCCAGTGTCGAGTACATCACCCCAGCATACAACCCCATCCATCCCCCAGTATCGAGCACATCACCCCAGCATACAACCTCATCCATCCCCAGTATCGAGCACATCAACCCAGCATACAACCCCATCAATCCCCAGTATCGAGCACATCACCCCAGCATACAACCCCATCCACCCCCAGTATCGAGCACATCACCCCAGCATACAACCCCATCCATCCCCCAGTATCAAGCACATCACCCCAGCATACAACCCCATCCACCCCCAGTATCGAGCACATCACCCCAGCATACAACCCCATCCATCCCCCAGTATCGAGCACATCACCCCAGCATACAACCCCATCCATCCCCAGTTTCGAGCACATCACCCCAGCATACAACCCCATCCACCCCCAGTATCGAGCACATCACCCCAGCATACAACCCCATCCATCCCCCAGTATCGAGCACATCACCCCAGCATACAACCCCACCCATCCCCAGTATCAAGCACATCACCCCCAGCATACAACCCCACCCACCCCCCAGTTTCGAGCACATCACCCCAGCATACAACCCCATCCACCCCCCAATATCGAGCACATCACCCCAGCATACAACCCCACCCATCCCCAGTATCGAGCACATCACCCCAGCGTACAACCCCATCCACCCCCTAGTATCGAGCACATCACCCCAGCATACAACCCCATCCACCCTCCACTATCGAGCACATCACCCCAGCGTACAACCCCATCCACCCCCCAGTGTCGAGTACATCACCCCAGCATACAACCCCATCCATCCCCCAGTATCAAGCACATCCCGCCAGCATACAACCTCATCCATTCCCAGTATCGAGCACATCACCCCAGCATGCAACCCCATCCACCCCCCAGTATCGAGCACATCCCCCAGCGTACAACCCCATCCACCCCCTAGTATCGAGCACATCACCCCAGCATACAACCCCATCCACCCTCCACTATCGAGCACATCACCCCAGCGTACAACCCCATCCACCCCCCAGTGTCGAGTACATCACCCCAGCATACAACCCCATCCATCGCATGGGGTTGGGAAGGCGGGGGCCTCCCTCGGACGGGCGTGGAAAGGGGCGGACGGTAATGGCAGCCTCAGGACTGGCGCTGCTGGGGTTAAAGCACGTGCATGTCATGATCGGTGTGAGAGTGAGACCTTGGTGCAAGCTGCGCTGCTGGAGCCTCGTTTTTTAGGTTTCGCCTGGCGTCCGCTGCGCAGCAGCGTTCGCGCAGGCGAAATCTTCAGTTAGAACAGTATGGCCTTAGTTCCGCCTCTCTCTTCCATTGGCTAGCTCCATAAATGGAGGCTCGCCATTGGAAGAGAGATCTGTCCGTCATTTACCGAGGCGATTCGTGGGCGTTCCGGCGATTTCTTTCCCTGTCCGCACCTTTTAACACGTAATGCGGAGGTGGGCCCATTGTGGGTGTTTACTTTTTTTTTTTGGGCCGGATGTTTGCGGCCGCCTTTTTTTTCTAGGAGCTAGGGCGAGCGGGTGGGTTCACGTAATGCTCTTTTCTCGTCAGGAACCTCCAGTTACTGTAAGTAATGCTTTTGAGAACCTTTTCCTTAATATTGAAAATAATGATTGGAATGTATGTTTGACTGCTTGTTTCGGATTCCTTGATCATCCTCGATCAGCACGTCGGCACGTCAGCACATCAGTAGGGAGGAACACGCAGCTTCAGGGCCTGGGATACTGCTGCCGGCTGCGAAAGGGACCAGGGGGCTGAGTTTAACATCTAAGGCAACAGCCTCCCCTCTCCTTCGCCTACAGCTCTCCGGCTGGTGAGCGGCCCTGGAATGGGATGCCAAACGCCCATGCGAGGCTGTGCTGCTCGTGCAGTTTGAGAGTCGGAGGCGGCCCCAGGGGGCCTGCTTCACCCTCCCTGTGCTGTTGCCGGCCTCGCACTAGGCCTAATTTCTGGATGGTGTTTCACCAGCACCCAGAGATGCTTCCAGGATTCGACAAGATGTCCGAAATAGCTCACTCACAGTAGGAGGTAGGGCATGCTTACGTGAGGGAAGTGCAGTGTGTTGCACGGGCGGGGAGCAGGTCTGGAGTGCCCTTAGGAGGGCGGTCTGCAGAAATACCGGGGCGCAGTTTAGGGACCTTCAACAAATGGGCATCCCTTGCTGGAGTTTTATATCCTGCGGTCTGCATGTCTATAGCCCCTGCTAACGCGTGTACGGACTCGCAGCGCTTTTAGTGTGTGAACTTAACCAGGTGAGATGTGAGGAGTGCACAAAGTGCAGAAATTGTGGCTATAATTGGGGTCATAAAGGCAAATGTCTTGCGGCGCCGAACCCCATTACTCACCCCCTTTTCGCCCCCCAAATATTTGCTAACTTCGAAAATGGTATTTATGAATTAAAAATAGATTATGCCGTTGGACCAGGAGTACGTGTGCCCTTTGTCAAATGTATTTCGCAGTGAGCCAAATATGAGTTAATAAGGCAACATTGCAGCCTCCACCAGAGAAACGTTTTGTTTCCTCAAACAATGGTGAACAGAGTAGTTCCCCCCTTTTCCTACGTGTAATGGCCCACTTTCTGACTGGCTTAAAAAAACTCTTGTTACGAGTATTGTAGGGCCGGTGCCTCCTCCTGTGCAGGAAGCAGCGCCACGAGGCGGCGAACAAGCGCTATAAAATGCGCACTGTAACATTCAGATAGCAGGCGGCACAACTACACATGAAAAGGGGGGTCGGGGGAGGGAGGCAGATTGAAGTGATTTATAAACCCAGTGCACGTATTTCTTGTGCATGTCTTCGCAATACATGTTTTAATGAAAATGAGAAAAATGAAACCTGGTAAAATGTTCACTAACTACATTTCTTAAAACGTAATGCGTCTCATGTGAGACATGTTTATGCACCCCCCCTTATCCCGAAGGAAGGGGGGCTCCCCTATGTGGGCAGGGTGGCAGCGCGCCAGGCCAGCGGCACACCGGAAGCACCTGTGATCTGCGGTATAAACTCCCCCCGTGAACAGTGCATGCATGATGCACCCAGTCCCCTGCTCCAGGGGTGAATAATAAACAAGCACAGGCAAAGCCAATAGGTCCGGCCTGCCTGCCAGGCTTTGACGATACCTGCTTGGTTTTGCCAGTGGTTTTGTAAATCTGTATTATTGTGAAAGCTGCCGGGCCCTTTCCCAAAAAAAAAGGTCTGAACTCAAAAAAATCACTTTGTGTATGGATGTGCTGCTGTTGGAGGTTGAATGCTGTCACTCACATTGAAATGAGCCAATGGGAGGAAGCAATATCTGAATGACAACAATAACAGACCAATGGATGAAGAGGGTTGGGTGAAAGACCATATAAGGAAGTATGCCACACATGTAATGTTAGCTAAACGGAAAAGTCTTGGCTGACGCTGAAACTAAAAACAAACTTCCTATTGGCTCCATGTTCGGTGCAGGTCTATTACTGTGTGCACATGTACACATGCCTGGCTGCCGTGCCAAACCTGGCACCCCTGTGCCCACAGGGCCACGGTGAATGCCAGTTGAGAATAAACCCGTGTGTGCCCCATTGGGCGGTGTAATATCGTATTTTACCCACTCTAGGTTGATGTGCGTAATGCCCTGTGGCTGTAAGCTGAGTGCTCAGTATGACACAGATGTCAGCGGGCTCAGAAAAGTATTGTGGTTGGCAGCTAGGTTTTTGTTTTCCAGCTGGTGGAGCTGATTTTGCACTGTGTATCGTGGGTGACGGGCCTGGGCATGCAGTGTGTTTTGGTATAAAGCTTCGTGTGTAGGGTATGGTAGTTGAACTGCACATCATAGGCTACATAGGTGGGTGCTTGCAGTGTATTTTGGTGACATAGGTCGGCTCAGTATAGGTGACATAGCAGAGTGCTTGCAATATGTGAACGAGCTAGGTTGAATATATATGTACAAAATAAGCATGCATTCTTTACAGTGTGCAGCTGCCTGCAAATGTGTACTCATTACAGAGCGTTGGTGCACAGTCCTCAACTTTTTTTCTGTACTGTGTGTGTGGGGCTCTGTGTGTGTGGGGCTCTGTGTGTGTGGGGCTCTGTGTGTGTTGGGGCTCTGTGTGTGTTGGGGCTCTGTGTGTGTTGGGGCTCTGTGTGGCTAGCTTATTTTGTAGGTGGCTATGTGTGTGTGGGTGGCTGTGTGTGTGGCTCTCTGTGTGTGGGGGTGGCTGTGTGTGTGTGGGGGTGGCTCTGTGTGTGTGTGTGTGGCTGTGAGTGTGTGGCTCTCTGTGTGTGTGTGTGTGTGTGTGGCTCTGTGTGTGTGTGTTGGGCTCTGTGTGTGTTGGGGCTCTGTGTGTGTGGGGGGCTCTGTGTGTGTGGCTCTCTGTGTGTGGGGGTGGCTGTGTGTGTGTGGGGGTGGCTCTGTGTGTGTGTGTGTGGCTGTGAGTGTGTGGCTCTCTGTGTGTGTGTGTGTGTGTGTGTGGCTCTGTGTGTGTGTGTTGGGCTCTGTGTGTGTTGGGGCTCTGTGTGTGTGGGGGGCTCTGTGTGTGTGTGGGTGGCTGTGTGTGTGTGGGTGGCTCTGTGTGTGGGGGTGGCTCTGTGTGTGTGTGGGTGGCTCTGTGTGTGGGGGTGGCTCTGTGTGTGTGTGGGGGTGGCTCTGTGTGTGTGTGGCTCTGTGTGTGGGGGTGGCTCTGTGTGTGTGTGGGTGGCTCTGTGTGTGTGTGGGTGGCTCTGTGTGTGTGGGAGTGGCTCTGTGTGTGTGTGTGTGTGTGGCTCTGTGTGTGTGCGTGTGTGTGCAAATGCAATAGGTCTCGCTATTGCAATAGCTATTGGCATTGTAAATGACTGCCATTTATTTATCAGTTTTCAAAAACAAAACACATAAATAAAAAAATTGTCATTTACAATGCCAATAGCTCTAACTTTTACAAAGGCGAAACCGTTGCATTGTAAATGCTTGTTAATGAATGGAATCTCTTTATTGTGTGATGACTTAAAATCCTTTACAAAAAAAACGAGCAAGTAAATATAAATTAGAAAAAAAGTAATAGTAAAATAGATAAAACTCTAAAAGGGGTGTTAAAATGCAGAGATGCTACAATGTGCAGGACGTAAGTAACTGGGGCAAAAAAACGAAAAGCGAGTTTAGAAAAACCCATGAAGGATTTGATACGCAGGGGGTATGTAAAGCTGCGTCCCCAGGGAGGGTCAGTCATTGGATTTCCTGCTGTTAATGAAAGTTCCTGCAGACAGTGACACGTGCAGAGCTGAGCTCAGAGCTGGTGACGCGTGGGTCCTAATGTATGGAACTGTCCATTCTGGGCCGATGGTAAAGTCCTTGCAGTCGCCGTCAAACTTCCAACACCTGCAGCTCCACGGGGCCGTCAGCCACGGGCTCCCCCCCTGTGTGCTGGGAGAGTCTGTGAGCCCCGCCCTCTCCAGGCCCCGGAACACCCCAGAACATTCTGGAACCTCTGGGATATAAAGGGCCCCGCCCGTGGGGCCAAACCCTGCTCCATCCGTGCGCACGAGGAGACGAGGGGCCCCTCCGAGGAGAGAGGCCCCCTGAGCCCCGCTGCTTCCAGGCCCCTCTCATCCCCGCAGAGAGGCCAGGCCGGAGGATGGGCAGAGGGAGTGCGGGGCCCCGTCCAGAGATGCGCACAGAGGAGGGAGCGCGGCCTGGGGACGGCAGGTGAGGGACCCCCGACACATGAGCATCACTCAGCTGGGCAGGGACTCAACCTTCACTCCTGATGCCAGGTTAGCTTCACCCACACATGGGCACCCTCCCCCTGTACCCACCGCCACTCTAGAGACACAAGTTACCGTCGGCGCTTCTGATGAGACGAACATGGACACATGTTGAGGACAACTTTCAAGACACGCCAGACGGAGACTTCGTGGCACTAGTCCCGGCTGTTCATGTTGGTTCAATATCTTTTTATTCTTCTAGCCCCTAATGTTCAGTGTCTTATAGAATGATAGGGCGGCCCTATTATGTTTTGTGTTGGAAGAGGACAGTCTAAGGGAATCGTGTAATCCCAAGACTGATGTGACCTCTGTCTTCCAGATGTGTTTTCTGGAGTCCAGTGATGATGTCATTTCCTTTCATTGATGAATGCCAAACCTTAACCCCTTCAGCATTGGGTTCAGGGTAAAAAAAAAAAGTGTAAAACGTTCTGGCCCTTTTTACATCTTGGCTGAGGACCCTGTGGACACCTGCCCCGGAGAGGGGTCTGGGGATGGGACGAGGACCCTGTGGACACCTGCCCAGGAGAGGGGTCTGGGGATGGGACGAGGCCCCTGTGGACACCTGCCCAGGAGAGGGGTCTGGGGATGGGACGAGGACCCTGAGGACACCTGCCCAGGAGAGGGGTCTGGGGATGGGACGAGGACCCTGAGGACACCTGCCCAGGAGAGGGGTCTGGGGATGGGACGAGGACCCTGTGGACACCTGCCCAGGAGAGGGGTCTGGGGATGGGACGAGGACCCTGAGGACACCTGCCCAGGAGAGGGGTCTGGGGATGGGACGAGGACCCTGTGGACACCTGCCCAGGAGAGTGGTCTGGGGATGGGACGAGGACCCTGTGGACACCTGCCCAGGAGAGGGGTCTGGGGATGGGACGAGGACCCTGTGGACACCTGCCCAGGAGAGGGGTCTGCGGATGGGACGAGGACCCTGTGGACACCTGCCCAGGAGAGGGGTCTGGGGATGGAACGAGGCCCCTGTGGACACCTGCCCAGGAGAGGGGTCTGGGGATGGGACCCTGTGGACACCTGCCCAGGAGAGGGGTCTGGGGATGGGACGAGGACCCTGTGGACACCTGCCCAGGAGAGGGGTCTGGGGATGGGACGAGGACCCTGTGGACACCTGCCCAGGAGAGGGGTCTGGGGATGGGACGAGGACCCGGTGGACACCTGCCCAGGAGAGGGGTCTGGGGATGGGACGAGGACCCTGAGGACACCTGCCCAGGAGAGGGGTCTGGGGATGGGACGAGGCCCCTGTGGACACCTGCCCAGGAGAGGGGTCTGGGGATGGGACGAGGACCCTGTGGACACCTGCCCAGGAGAGGGGTCTGGGGATGGGACGAGGACCCCGTGGACACCTGCCCAGGAGAGGGGTCTGGGGATGGGACGAGGACCCCGTGGACACCTGCCCCGGAGAGGGGTCTGGGGATGGGACGAGGACCCCGTGGACACCTGCCCAGGAGAGGGGTCTGGGGGTGGGACGAGGACCCTGCGGACCCCTGCCCAGGAGAGGGGTCTGGGGATGGGACGAGGACCCTGTGGACACCTGCCCAGGAGAGGGGTCTGGGGATGGGACGAGGACCCTGTGGACCCCTGCCCAGGAGAGGGGTCTGGGGATGGGACGAGGACCCCGTGGACACCTGCCCAGGAGAGGGGTCTGGGGGTGGGACGAGGACCCTGCGGACCCCTGCCCAGGAGAGGGGTCTGGGGGTGGGACGAGGCCCCTGTGGACACCTGCCCAGGAGAGGGGTCTGCGGATGGGACGAGGACCCTGTGGACACCTGCCCAGGAGAGGGGTCTGGGGATAGGACGAGGACCCTGAGGACACCTGCCCAGGAGAGGGGTCTGGGGATGGGACGAGGCCCCTGTGGACACCTGCCCAGGAGAGGGGTCTGGGGATGGGACGAGGACCCTGAGGACACCAGCCCAGGAGAGGGGTCTGGGATGGGACGAGGCCCCTGTGGACACCTGCCCAGGAGAGGGGTCTGGGGATGGGACGAGGACCCTGAGGACACCTGCCCAGGAGAGGGGTCTGGGGATGGGACGAGGACCCTGTGGATACCTGCCCAGGAGAGGGGTCTGGGGATGGGACGAGGACCCTGTGGACACCTGCCCAGGAGAGGGGTCTGGGGATGGGACGAGGACCCTGAGGACACCTGCCCAGGAGAGGGGTCTGGGGATGGGACGAGGACCCTGTGGATACCTGCTCAGGGGAGGGGTCTGGGACGAGGACCCTGTGGACACCTACCCAGGAGAGGGGTCTGGGACGAGGCCCCTGTGGACACCTGCCCAGGAGAGGGGTCTGGGGGTGGGACGAGGACCCTGTGGACACCTGCCCCGGAGAGGGGTCTGGGGATGGGACGAGGACCCCGTGGACACCTGCCCAGGAGAGGGGTCTGGGGATGGGACGAGGACCCTGTGGACACCTGCCCAGGAGAGGGGTCTGGGGATGGGACGAGGACCCTGTGGACACCTGCCCCGGAGAGGGGTCTGGGGATCGGACGAGGACCCTTGGGACACCTGCCCCGGAGAGAGGTCTGGGGATGGGACGAGGACCCTGTGGACACCTGCCCAGGAGAGGGGTCTGGGGATGGGACGAGGACCCTGTGGACACCTGCCCCGGAGAGGGGTCTGGGGATGGGACGAGGACCCTGTGGACACCTGCCCCGGAGAGGGGTCTGGGGATGGGACGAGGACCCTTTGGACACCTGCCAAGGAGAGGGGTCTGGGGATGGGACGAGGACCCTGTGGACACCTGCCCAGGAGAGGGGTCTGGGGATGGGACGAGGCCGCTGTGGACACCTGCCCAGGAGAGGGGTCTGGGGATGGGACGAGGCCCCTGTGGACACCTGCCCAGGAGAGGGGTCTGGGGATGGGACGAGGACCCTGTGGACACCTGCCCAGGAGAGGGGTCTGGGGATGGGACGAGGCCCCTGTGGACACCTGCCCAGGAGAGGGGTCTGGGGATGGGACGAGGACCCTGAGGACACCTGCCCAGGAGAGGGGTCTGGGGATGGGACGAGGACCCTGAGGACACCTGCCCAGGAGAGGGGTCTGGGGATGGGATGAGGACCCTGTGGACACCTGCCCAGGAGAGGGGTCTGGGGATGGGACGAGGACCCTGAGGACACCTGCCCAGGAGAGGGGTCTGGGGATGGGACGAGGACCCTGTGGACACCTGCCCAGGAGAGGGGTCTGGGGATGGGACGAGGACCCTGTGGACACCTGCCCAGGAGAGGGGTCTGGGGATGGGACGAGGACCCTGTGGACACCTGCCCAGGAGAGGGGTCTGCGGATGGGACGAGGACCCTGTGGACACCTGCCCAGGAGAGGGGTCTGGGGATGGAACGAGGCCCCTGTGGACACCTGCCCAGGAGAGGGGTCTGCGGATGGGACGAGGACCCTGTGGACACCTGCCCAGGAGAGGGGTCTGGGGATGGAACGAGGCCCCTGTGGACACCTGCCCAGGAGAGGGGTCTGGGGATGGGACCCTGTGGACACCTGCCCAGGAGAGGGGTCTGGGGATGGGACGAGGACCCTGTGGACACCTGCCCAGGAGAGGGGTCTGGGGATGGGACGAGGACCCTGTGGACACCTGCCCAGGAGAGGGGTCTGGGGATGGGACGAGGACCCGGTGGACACCTGCCCAGGAGAGGGGTCTGGGGATGGGACGAGGACCCTGAGGACACCTGCCCAGGAGAGGGGTCTGGGGATGGGACGAGGCCCCTGTGGACACCTGCCCAGGAGAGGGGTCTGGGGATGGGACGAGGACCCTGTGGACACCTGCCCAGGAGAGGGGTCTGGGGATGGGACGAGGACCCTGTGGACACCTGCCCAGGAGAGGGGTCTGCGGATGGGACGAGGACCCTGTGGACACCTGCCCAGGAGAGGGGTCTGGGGATAGGACGAGGACCCTGAGGACACCTGCCCAGGAGAGGGGTCTGGGGATGGGACGAGGCCCCTGTGGACACCTGCCCAGGAGAGGGGTCTGGGGATGGGACGAGGACCCTGTGGACACCTGCCCAGGAGAGGGGTCTGGGGATGGGACGAGGACCCGGTGGACACCTGCCCAGGAGAGGGGTCTGGGGATGGGACGAGGACCCTGAGGACACCTGCCCAGGAGAGGGGTCTGGGGATGGGACGAGGCCCCTGTGGACACCTGCCCAGGAGAGGGGTCTGGGGATGGGACGAGGACCCTGTGGACACCTGCCCAGGAGAGGGGTCTGGGGATGGGACGAGGACCCTGTGGACACCTGCCCAGGAGAGGGGTCTGCGGATGGGACGAGGACCCTGTGGACACCTGCCCAGGAGAGGGGTCTGGGGATAGGACGAGGACCCTGAGGACACCTGCCCAGGAGAGGGGTCTGGGGATGGGACGAGGCCCCTGTGGACACCTGCCCAGGAGAGGGGTCTGGGGATGGGACGAGGACCCTGAGGACACCTGCCCAGGAGAGGGGTCTGGGATGGGACGAGGCCCCTGTGGACACCTGCCCAGGAGAGGGGTCTGGGGATGGGACGAGGACCCTGAGGACACCTGCCCAGGAGAGGGGTCTGGGGATGGGACGAGGACCCTGTGGATACCTGCCCAGGAGAGGGGTCTGGGGATGGGACGAGGACCCTGTGGACACCTGCTCAGGAGAGGGGTCTGGGGATGGGACGAGGACCCTGAGGACACCTGCCCAGGAGAGGGGTCTGGGGATGGGACGAGGACCCTGTGGATACCTGCTCAGGGGAGGGGTCTGGGGATGGGACGAGGACCCCGTGGACACCTGCCCAGGAGAGGGGTCTGGGACGAGGACCCTGTGGACACCTACCCAGGAGAGGGGTCTGGGACGAGGCCCCTGTGGACACCTGCCCAGGAGAGGGGTCTGGGGGTGGGACGAGGACCCTGTGGACACCTGCCCCGGAGAGGGGTCTGGGGATGGGACGAGGACCCCGTGGACACCTGCCCAGGAGAGGGGTCTGGGGATGGGACGAGGACCCTGTGGACACCTGCCCAGGAGAGGGGTCTGGGGATGGGACGAGGACCCTGTGGACACCTGCCCCGGAGAGGGGTCTGGGGATCGGACGAGGACCCTTGGGACACCTGCCCCGGAGAGAGGTCTGGGGATGGGACGAGGACCCTGTGGACACCTGCCCAGGAGAGGGGTCTGGGGATGGGACGAGGACCCTGTGGACACCTGCCCCGGAGAGGGGTCTGGGGATGGGACGAGGACCCTGTGGACACCTGCCCCGGAGAGGGGTCTGGGGATGGGACGAGGACCCTTTGGACACCTGCCCAGGAGAGGGGTCTGGGGATGGGACGAGGACCCTGTGGACACCTGCCCAGGAGAGGGGTCTGGGGATGGGACGAGGCCACTGTGGACACCTGCCCAGGAGAGGGGTCTGGGGATGGGACGAGGCCCCTGTGGACACCTGCCCAGGAGAGGGGTCTGGGGATGGGACGAGGACCCTGTGGACACCTGCCCAGGAGAGGGGTCTGGGGATGGGACGAGGACCCCGTGGACACCTGCCCAGGAGAGGGGTCTGGGGATGGGACGAGGACCCTTGGGACACCTGCCCAGGAGAGGGGTCTGGGGATGGGACGAGGACCCTGTGGACACCTGCCCAGGAGAGGGGTCTGGGGATGGGACGACGACCCTGTGGACACCTGCCCAGGAGAGGGGTCTGGGGATGGGACGACGACCCTGTGGACACCTGCCCAGGAGAGGGGTCTGGGGATGGGACAAGGACCCCGTGGACACCTGCCCAGGAGAGGGGTCTGGGGATGGGACGAGGACCCCGTGGACACCTGCCCAGGAGAGGGGTCTGGGACGAGGACCCTGTGGACACCTGCCCAGGAGAGGGGTCTGGGGATGGGACGAGGACCCTGTGGACACCTGCCCAGGAGAGGGGTCTGGGGATGGGACGAGGACCCTGTGGACACCTGCCCAGGAGAGGGGTCTGGGGATGGGACGAGGACCCTGTGGACACCTGCCCAGGAGAGGGGTCTGGGGACGAGGACCCTGAGGACACCTGCCCGGGAGAGGGGTCTGGGGATGGGACGAGGACCCCGTGGACACCTGCCCAGGAGAGGGGTCTGGGGGTGGGACGAGGACCCTGTGGACACCTGCCCAGGAGAGGGGTCTGGGGATGGGACGAGGACCCTGTGGACACCTGCCCAGGAGAGGGGTCTGGGGATGGGACCCCGTGGACACCTGCCCAGGAGAGGGGTCTGGGGATGGGACGAGGACCCTGTGGACACCTGCCCAGGAGAGGGGTCTGGGGATGGGACGAGGCCCCTGTGGACACCTGCCCTGGAGAGGGGTCTGGTGATGGGACGAGGACCCCGTGGACACCTGCCCCGGAGAGGGGTCTGGGGATGGGACGAGGACCCCGTGGACACCTGCCCAGGAGAGGGGTCTGGGGATGGGACCCCGTGGACACCTGCCCAGGAGAGGGGTCTGGGGATGGGACGAGGACCCTGTGGACACCTGCCCAGGAGAGGGGTCTGGGGGTGGGACGAGGACCCTGTGGACACCTGCCCAGGAGAGGGGTCTGGGGATGGGACGAGGACCCTGTGGACACCTGCCCAGGAGAGGGGTCTGGGGATGGGACCCCGTGGACACCTGCCCAGGAGAGGGGTCTGGGGATGGGACGAGGACCCTGTGGACACCTGCCCAGGAGAGGGGTCTGGGGATGGGACGAGGCCCCTGTGGACACCTGCCCTGGAGAGGGGTCTGGTGATGGGACGAGGACCCCGTGGACACCTGCCCCGGAGAGGGGTCTGGGGATGGGACGAGGACCCTGTGGACACCTGCCCAGGAGAGGGGTCTGGGGATGGGACGAGGACCCTGTGGACACCTGCCCAGGAGAGGGGTCTGGGGATGGGACGAGGACCCTGTGGACACCTGCCCAGGAGAGGGGTCTGGGACGAGGACCCTGTGGACACCTGCCCAGGAGAGGGGTCTGGGGATGGGACGAGGACCCTGTGGACACCTGCCCAGGATAGGGGTCTGGGGATGGGACGAGGCCCCTGTGGACACCTGCCCAGGAGAGGGGTCTGTGGATGGGACGAGGACCCTGTGGACACCTGCCCAGGATAGGGGTCTGGGGATGGGACGAGGACCCCGTGGACACCTGCCAAGGAGAGGGGTCTGGGGATGGGACGAGGCCCCTGTGGACACCTGCCCAGGAGAGGGGTCTGGGGATGGGACGAGGACCCTGTGGACACCTGCCCAGGAGAGGGGTCTGGGGATGGGACGAGGACCCTGTGGACACCTGCCCAGGAGAGGGGTCTGGGGATGGATGAGGACCCTGTGGACACCTGCCCAGGAGAGGGGTCTGGGGATGGGACGAGGACCCTGAGGACACCTGCCCTGGAGAGGGGTCTGGGGATGGGACGAGGACCCTGTGGACACCTGCCCAGGAGAGGGGTCTGGGGATGGGACGAGGCCCCTGTGGACACCTGCCCAGGAGAGGGGTCTGGGGATGGGACGAGGACCCTGAGGACACCTGCCCCGGAGAGGGGTCTGGGACGAAGACCCTGTGGACACCTGCCCAGGAGAGGGGTCTGGGGGTGGGACGAGGACCCTGTGGACACCTGCCCAGGAGAGGGGTCTGGGGATGGGACGAGGACCCTGAGGACACCTGCCCAGGAGAGGGGTCTGGGGATGGGACGAGGACCCTGTGGACACCTGCCCAGGAGAGGGGTCTGGGGATGGGTCGAGGCCCCTGTGGACACCTGCCCAGGAGAGGGGTCTGGGATGGGACGAGGACCCTGTGGACACCTGCCCAGGAGAGGGGTCTGGGACGAGGCCCCTGTGGACACCTGCCCAGGAGAGGGGTCTGGGGGTGGGACGAGGACCCTGTGGACACCTGCCCAGGAGAGGGGTCTGGGGATGGGTCGAGGCCCCTGTGGACACCTGCCCAGGAGAGGGGTCTGGGATGGGACGAGGACCCTGAGGACACCTGCCCCGGAGAGGGGTCTGGGGATGGGACGAGGACCCTGAGGACACCTGCCCGGGAGAGGGGTCTGGGATGGGACGAGGCCCCTGTGGACACCTGCCCAGGAGAGGGGTTTGGGGATGGGACGAGGGCCCTGTGGACACCTGCCCAGGAGAGGGGTCTGGGGATGGGACGAGGACCCTGAGGACACCTGCCCAGGAGAGGGGTCTGGGATGGGACGAGGCCCCTGTGGACACCTGCCCAGGAGAGGGGACTGGGGATGGGACGAGGACCCTGAGGACACCTGCCCAGGAGAGGGGTCTGGGGGTGGGACGAGGACCCTGAGGACACCTGCCCAGGAGAGGGGTCTGGGATGGGACGAGGCCCCTGTGGACACCTGCCCAGGAGAGGGGTCTGGGGATGGGACGAGGACCCTGAGGACACCTGCCCAGGAGAGGGGTCTGGGGATGGGACGAGGACCCTGAGGACACCTGCCCAGGAGAGGGGTCTGGGGATGGGACGAGGACCCTGTGGACACCTGCCCGGGAGAGGGGTCTGGGGATGGGACGAGGACCCTGTGGACACCTGCCCAGGAGAGGGGTCTGGGGATGGGACGAGGACCCTGTGGACACCTGCCCAGGAGAGGGGTCTGGGGATGGGACGAGGACCCCGTGGACACCTGCCCAGGAGAGGGGTCTGGGACGAGGCCCCTGTGGACACCTGCCCAGGAGATGGGTCTGGGGATGGGACGAGGACCCTGTGGACACCTGCCCAGGAGAGGGGTCTGGGGGTGGGACGAGGACCCCGTGGACACCTGCCCAGGGGAGGGGTCTGGGGGTGGGACGAGGACCCTGTGGACACCTGCCCAGGAGAGGGGTCTGGGGATGGGACGAGGACCCTGTGGACACCTGCCCAGGAGAGGGGTCTGGTGATGGGACGAGGACCATGCGGACACCTGCCCAGGAGAGGGGTCTGGGGATGGGACGAGGACCCTGAGGACACCTGCCCAGGAGAGGGGTCTGGTGATGGGACGAGGACCCCGTGGACACCTGCCCAGGGGAGGGGTCTGGGGGTGGGACGAGGACCCTGAGGACACCTGCCCAGGAGAGGGGTCTGGTGATGGGACGAGGACCCTGTGGACACCTGCCCCGGAGAGGGGTCTGGGGATGGGACGAGGACCCTGTGGACACCTGCCCAGGAGAGGGGTCTGGGGATGGGACGAGGACCCTGTGGACACCTGCCCAGGAGAGGGGTCTGGGATGGGACCCCGTGGACACCTGCCCAGGGGAGGGGTCTGGGGGTGGGACGAGGACCCTGAGGACACCTGCCCAGGAGAGGGGTCTGGTGATGGGACGAGGACCCTGTGGACACCTGCCCCGGAGAGGGGTCTGGGGATGGGACGAGGACCCTGTGGACACCTGCCCAGGAGAGGGGTCTGGGGATGGGACGAGGACCCTGAGGACACCTGCCCAGGAGAGGGGTCTGGGGATGGGACGAGGACCCTGTGGACACCTGCCCAGGAGAGGGGTCTGGGGATGGGACGAGGACCCTGTGGACACCTGCCCAGGAGAGGGGTCTGGGGATGGAACAAGGCCCCTGTGGACACCTGCCCAGGAGAGGGGTCTGGGGATGGGACGAGGACCCTGTGGACACCTGCCCAGGAGAGGGGTCTGGGGATGGAACAAGGCCCCTGTGGACACCTGCCCAGGAGAGGGGTCTGGGGATGGATGAGGACCCTGTGGACACCTGCCCCGGAGAGGGGTCTGGAGATGGGACGAGGACCCTGTGGACACCTGCCCAGGAGAGGGGTCTGGGGATGGGACGAGGACCCTGTGGACACCTGCCCCGGAGAGGGGTCTGGGACGAGGACCCTGTGGACACCTGCCCAGGAGAGGGGTCTGGGGATGGGACCCCGTGGACACCTGCCCAGGAGAGGGGTCTGGGGATGGGACGAGGACCCTGTGGACACCTGCCCCGGAGAGGGGTCTGGGACGAGGACCCTGTGGACCCCTGCCCAGGAGAGGGGTCTGGGGGTGGGACGAGGCCCCTGTGGACACCTGCTCAGGAGAGGGGTCTGGGGATGGATGAGGACCCTGTGGACACCTGCCCCGGAGAGGGGTCTGGAGATGGGACGAGGACCCTGTGGACACCTGCCCAGGAGAGGGGTCTGGGGATGGGACGAGGACCCTGTGGACACCTGCCCAGGAGAGGGGTCTGGGGATGGGACGAGGACCCTGAGGACACCTGCCCAGGAGAGGGGTCTGGGACGAGGACCCTGTGGACACCTGCCCAGGAGAGGGGTCTGGGGATGGGACCCCGTGGACACCTGCCCAGGAGAGGGGTCTGGGGATGGGACGAGGACCCTGTGGACACCTGCCCAGGAGAGGGGTCTGCGGATGGGACGAGGACCCTGTGGACACCTGCCCAGGAGAGGGGTCTGGGGATGGGATTTCTTGTAGGGAGAGGAGAGCATGGTTTGGAGGGGTTGAGGCAGCTCCAGGGCATCAGCTGAGGAGCCTGAACTGCTCTTCGAGCTGTCGAAGGTGAGTTAAGAAGGTGTATTAAGGTTAACACTAGCCTTGGCACTTTACCCCTCGTCTGGGCACTTTTGACTGCTGCTCGGTGCACGTATGCAAAGATACCTTGTGTTTCTCTTTGTCATCTTTCTTATTAAAATTAGATCTTGTGTTCTGTAGAAGAAACTTGTCCCTTCTCTGCCCCATCCCCGAATGCTGGGCTTGTATTAAATCCCTTTGTAATGTCCTGGTGTGTTCAACCTTGTGCTGTGTTACAAAGTCACACTGTGAAAAGTGCTCATTCTGTGTCTCTTAAACTGTGTTTCATCGCTAGAGGGTTAAACTGCTCAAATGCATCTTGTGTCTGAGTCACTTTAGAAGTGTTAAAATAAGAACATTCTTTGGCTTATTTCATGAAGTATTTATGCGACAAATTGCACAAATGAAGATTAAAAATAGTTGCATGTGTCATTTTCACCTTAGTTTTTTTCCTACAGGAGGAAAGTAAAAGGTGTTGATCTTGAAGCCCCCGGAAGTATTAATGGGGTTCCACCACTGGAGGTGACTTGGATTCAAAAGAGGACAAGCCTGGAGAAAACCAGGTCATTTGTTTCCCCCAAAATATCACAAACCTTTCATCAGTTTCAGAGTTTTTTCAATTATTTCTGCCTCACTTAATATTTTGATCATAACTTTCTTCCTGGCCACTTAATCGGGAAAAAAATTGAAAATGTCTTTAATTCGAAAAGTAAACAAAGTGCTGTCAGTTTAGGGAGTGTAGAAAAAGTTAACCTGTAACAAAAAAACAGGTACAGTTTAAGAGAAGATGGTGTAAGAGATTGCATGATTTACTTTTAATGGAAAAAAGAATAAAACATATTTAAGGAGCTTGGTTAGTTGAAAGGGTCAGGAGAGAGGGAAGTGGTGACATTGAGTGATTAAGAAGCTGATGTGAAACATCATAAGGACTAGGAAACTGCTATACATGAAATGTTGTGTTTAATAAAAAGATTTATATTTAGCTGGATAACAAGCTGTGAAGAATTAGCAATATTTTACAGTGTGTCCTATTCTAGATTCACCTGCTATACGTCATTACACCCGCTAGTGAGTGTGTGAGGGAACAGCATTTTAAAAATGAATCATTTTGCTTTTGTGCATTCACCATAGGTGCAGTATGTGGTGGGAAGCGCTACAAAGAAGACAATTAAATATTCAAACTGAATTCTGGCGCGCCAAGTAGCAGCCGCGCGGCTCAGATCTGAACGCCTTGGAGTTTCCTTATCGTTGAGTTAGGAGCTCCCAAATAGAGGGAGTTCCCTTTGTCCAATCGAGAGAGGACCAAGGCCTGGACCATGATTCTTCTTGCTCTTCTAGGAATCGGAGGAAGGATTTTCCGCAGGAGTCTGAGAATGCCATAGCAGGCCCCGGCCAGCATCACTGCTTGGTGGTCGAATTTAAAGGATTTGTCCCGAAAGACACCGAGGCTTTTGATTTTAGTATTAGGGTTGGGGGCAGCGCCAAGGCAGGGTGGCCAAGCTAACCAAGGCTCCATACTGGGAGAGGTGTGGCACCGCGGCAATGGTGACTGACGCTGGAATCTGGGGATCACGGTTCGAATCCCGGCGACGGCGGAAGATTAGCCCAGCACCGTGTGACTCTGGGCAATAGCTTGCTTAATCTTCCCGACGGCCCCCAGCGCCTGGAGACCCTTACGGGTGATTGTTCGCGATTTACAAATATGATTATTATTATTACTCAGAGATGCCCAGGAGCATTAGCTCTGTTTTTCGTCCAGTTGGTTTAAGACAGGAGTGGTCCATCTATGAGGCCACTTTCTCTAAGCAAGCTTCCGGGTCGGATGGGGTGCTCTGGTGGTGCTTGAGAACAACCACCAACTGTGTATCGTCGGCATATGTGACAATTTTGATCCCATATGGCAGAGTGTAGTATCCTTGCACTATCCCCTTTTATTATAGAATGTTCTGGCTATGATGCTCTGTGGAATGTTGGCAATCTGTGGGCTTAAGCTGGCAGTTGGCTTGGGGCTGAGCATCTTGCAGGATGTTCCTGTTGGGGTCTTTATGGTTTATACTATCTTATCTACCTAATATCTAATAAACCACTTATCAACGTTACCTGCCTGAGGACATCATTACTACAAAATCTATGGCGACGAGGACGACCTTCCCACGTACAAGGCGAAGCAAAATTTCAACAAATATAACTCAGAAGTAGTCTACAAAAGAAAATCCTTCAGAAGAACAAAAATGACAAGCGCCAACATGAAGATAAAAATTAAAGGAACAAGAGCCAAAAGATACAGCACAAGACAAGTGATATACCAAGAGAAATTCCATCTTCAGAGTGAGGAGCCACTAAAGAAACATCTGCACAACAAGAAAAATGACCCCACCAGTGTCCTTCACATCGGACAGCCTTTGCCAAAATGTGCGGTTAGTGGTTTCCTTGTACATATGATCATCTTACACATCAGAAGTAAGCATAATGTTTATTTTACTTGTTTTTGGCGCTTTGATAATCAGTGCGACCTACTATGAGACATTTGAACATTGTGCCGGCTAGAGCATGAGATAGACAGTCTACACAGAATTTATAATTTAAGTCACTCGTGCACATCGAAAAACCGGTACTTTCACGAGCGCAACATTAACATTGATGTGTTGTTATTCATCCTATGTTCTCTTTTTGGCTCTGGAGACATAAATCACTTGTGGAAGCACAGTTTATAACTCGAGTTTTTGTTCGAAGCACAAATAACAAAAAAAAAAACCATTCATTTTGGGACTGGCAGAGAAAAGAAAAATTAATCTTTCAAGCCGTTCAGCCAAGTCACCTTCATAGCGTTTGAAGGGTGTGCGAAGCTTTTCAATAAATAGAACATGTGTCGGGACTAGAGGAATTGGAAGTGTATTTCTACATCGTATTTGTTTCTAAAGGAAACTTCATTTTCAACTAATACATTATTTTTACTGCGTCATACAACTTGCTAGAGATACCAACTGTCATTTTGAATCTTGACAATGTGCGCGACATGCACGCGAGGCTTACCTTTGCTCCTCAGCACTCTATGACGTCTTGAGAGTGTGCGTCCCCTTCACGTCCGTCAGCAACGCTGTGCGCAGAACCTCCCTGCGCAACGTAGGAAACGCGACACCATTTTGCGTACTGAGGTTAATTGTCCATTGTTACCATGGGAACCATATTTTTTTTTTCTACGAACCTTCAAGGAATGTGAGAGACATGTGGCATAACGAACAGGCAGAGTGTTTGTTATTCTTATAAACTGATTGAAACGTTGAGGTGGATCTAAACAGAATGTCACTGACAAGTCGGAAATTATTACAGCTACAATTTTTTTGGGGAGATCGAAGATCTATTATGGAGACCTCGGGTGAGAGATCGCTCACCGGAGCATAGACTTACTCTTATTATATTTTGCTGGCCGTTTTATAATGGAGAAAGTATTATGTTGCGGTATTGTGTGTGTGACTAGCTGTGATATTAAGTAATGGCGTTTTGGGTTGTAGCGTGGTTGTGTTACTATATAGTTTTTGTGTATATGACTGGCTGTGACATTATGTAGTAGCGCTTTGGGTTGTAGCGTGTTTGTATGACACGTATTAGTACCGTTTGTATTTCAATGTGGTTTTACACACACTTAGTGTAGGAGCAGGTTTTAGTCCCGTGATCCTTAGGAATGGGTCTTAGTCCCATTACCCTATAACATGATATCTTTAGTATAGGAGCGGGTTTCAGTCCTGTGATCCGTAGGAATGGGTTTTAGTCCCATTACCCTGTAACATGCTAGCTGTTAAAAATTAAAACTATTAGTATTTGTTTGAGGGGGTTTTAATCCCACCTTTGTGTTTTTAGGGGGTGTCAGTCCTACCTAAATAGTTTTACGCTAGGGTTTGAGTCCCTTAGTGTCTCTTAAAAGAGAAGTGGCGTTTTTGACTACGTCACAGTCTTCTTATGTGAGAAGTACTATAGAATGGGTTTTAGTCCCATTACTTTGGTACATGCAAAGTTTTTAAGAGGGGGTGTTTATCCCACCTTAGTGTTTTTTAGGGGGTGTCAGTCCCACCCAGGTAACGTTACACTAGGGTATTAGTCCTTTTAGTGTCCCCTAAGACAGGGGTGGCGTTTTTCTTGGCTACGTCACGGTTTTCTCATGAGAGAAACACATTTAGTTTTATTTTTCCTGTTTCACATTCATAGTCCCTAGGTTTTTTTGGGCAGATTTCGAGTTTGGGTTCTGAGTCCCATTTGTTTAACAGTCCTCAGTTTTTTTAGGACTAGATATGGGTCTTATTCCCTTCATCGTCTATCTTACACATATAGGTAGGAATTTGTTAAAATTGTCTGGAGCACTTTCTTGGGTTTTGGTGAGTTCAATGATTAAAAGTGCTCAATATTTGCATATTATTACATTGTTCTAAATGAGAGGAGGAGAAGGATGGTGAGGTTGATTCTATCTATTTACTTTCCTTCTTCTCTTACAATTTTTGTATTTCTGTTTTCCCTCTCGTGATGTTAAAAAATTATTACATCCCTGGGTTACAGATTTCTTAATAATGGTATTACATTTCTGTTCTTTGTTTCTTTCCCTTTAACTTTATTGTGTTCCGTTAGTAAAGGGAGAGGATAATGTAGTATCCTTGCACTATCCCCTTTTATTATAGAATGTTCTGGCTATGATGCTCTGTGGAATGTTGGCAATCTGTGGGCTTAAGCTGGCAGTTGGCTTGGGGCTGAGCATCTTGCAGGATGTTCCTGTTGGGGTCTTTATGGTTTATACTATCTTATCTACCTAATATCTAATAAACCACTTATCAACGTTACCTGCCTGAGGACATCATTATACACAGAGCTTTCCAAACTGTGTGACCCGACACAGTACTGTGTCGCCTGCAAGTGGTGGGTGTGTCACAGGATGAGGCACTTAGGAGGCATTCCTATGAAAGAGTGTCTTGGAGTCAGCCACAGCAGCACAGACTCCGAGACACTCTGCTCTGGGGGGGAGGGGCTGGGAGATTCACAACAAAGCCCCATTAACAAGTACATGGTCCTTAAAAGACCTGCATAGCACTCGTGATGCAGCTGAGTGTGCCCGTGAAGCTGGGGCGAGGTGCCAGAGGGTGACAGGCAGAGGGAGGAAGACAGGAATAGAGAGGGAAACAGAGAGGGATACAGCGGGATTGAGATAGAGGGAGGGAGATAGAGAGAGAGGGAGAGGGAGACAGACAGAGGGAGGGAGACAGACAAGAGACAGACGCAGGGAGGGAGACAGAGGGAGAGAGAGGGAGGGAGACAGAGGGAGAACAAGAGAGAGGGAGACAGAGTGAGTGAGACAGGGAGGGAGAGAGATAGAGAGGGAGGGAGGCTGCGAGAGACGGAGGGAGACACAGACAGACAGAGACAGGGACAGACAGGGACAGACAGACAGATAGAGGCAGAGTCTGAGACAGACATGGAGGCAGAGAGGCAGACAGTGGGAGTGAGAGAGAGGGAGACAGAGGGAGGGAGAGGGAGGGAGACAGAGAGGGAGACAGAGAAAGGGAGTCAGAGAGGGAGACAGAGGGAGGGAGAGGGAGGGAGACAGAGTGAGACAAAGAGAGGGAGACAGAGAAAGGGAGTCAGAGAGGGAGACAGACAGGGGGAGGCAGAGGGAAGGAGAGGGAGACAGACAGGGGGAGGCAGAGGGAAGGAGAGGGAGACAGACAGAGGGAGACCGACAGAGAAACACAGACAGACAAACAGAGACAGACAGAGAGAGAGTGAGGGAGACAGAAGGACGGAGAGGGGGAGGGAGACAGAGGGAGAGAGAGTGAGGGAGACAGAGGAAGAGAGAGGGAGGGAGACATAGGGAGAGAGAGGGAGAGAGACAGAGGGACACAGACAGAGTGAGTGAGAACCCCTCCCCCCCCGAACCACCCTTAGGTAGTTTGGGCTTGCTACGCTATGTTCACTCGCTACACTGCCTTACTGTTTCCCAAAATGATGCATCTCCAAAAAGTGTGTCCCCAACATAAAAAGTTTGGAAAGCTGTCCTGTATGGCAAAATAATATCTGCGAGCGGTTTCATGTATACATTAAATAGTGTGGGGTTCAGGGAAGAACCCTGTGGCACTCCGCAGCTGAGCGGCAAGCTCTTAGAAACAGAGTCTCCTGCAAATACCTGGAATTATCCACCATCTAAATAGGACCTGAGCCAGGTGATGGCACCACCAGAGACTCCAACCATACTAAGTCTATTTAAAAGTATTTCAAAGTTGACTGTGTCAAATGCAAGACTTGCGTCGAGGAGGATGATGGCTACTGCTCCTCCCTGATCAAGAATTCTCCTGGATTCTTCAACCACGGCCAGCGGAGCAGTTTCTGTGAGTAGTGTAGGAGTTTGAGTTTCCAGGTAGTCAGAGAGGATCGTGTTGACATATTTCTCTAGGATCTTACAGATCCCAGGGATCAAGGAGATAGGGCGGTAATTACCCAGAACAGCAGGGGTTCGGCCAGGCTTTTTAAGCAAAGCCTTCACCGTGGCAAGCTTCTAGGCACCTGGAACTAAGCCAGAAGAAATGGATAGTTGTATCACCTCTAATATAACTGGAAGCGCTACTTCTTTGACTTTTCATAGGAAGTGTAGGGATGCTGGGTCCAGAGGGGAGCCTGATTTTATTTGGGGAAGAATTCCTGATGGCATATCCAAATTCATAGCGGGTATTCCTCCAGTACCTGCTTAGTAGAGAGAGGGGATTTCTCCGTTGCTAGAGGGTCAATAGGGCACATGAGACCAGGAAATGCATTAAAGATGTCTTGAATTTTTCCGTGGAAAAATTCAGCAAGTTCATTGCAGCGGGCAGACGAGACAATTTGTTCTGTGTCTGAGGGGTGGAAGCTCTAGAAGGTTCTTTGCGATGCGGAAGATTTCCCGGGGGGTGTTGGCTGCTGAGTTAATTTTTCCTTCATAATAAAGTGCTTGTGCTTTCTTTATTTCCAGCTGGTAGAGTTTTATAGATTTTCTATATTTTAGTTTACTTGGTTCATTGTAGTCTGTCCTCCATTTCCTCTCCAGTCTCTTGCAGATTTGTTTTAGTGAACAGAGTTTAGGTGAGTACCACGATGACCTTCTCTCTCTCACCTTTTTGTAGCTAGAAGTAACCGGGATGACTGTGTCGAGTGAAGGCTCCATCCAGTAAGTAAAGTTTTCATTTTTTTTAAAAACATTTTTTTATTTACCAACATTAAATCATATCACAACTTAGACATTTATCATATACATTTTATGTGAAAAGCCCTTCACACTTTTTTGTTTGTGTTTCCCTAGTTAACCCACTGTCAACCAGTGAGTTAAGTTTTCTAAGGCTAAGATAGGGCTGAGGTCTGATTTAGGCTTCGAGTTTTCAAGAGCCGTGATCCAGGATTCAACAGAAAGCTTGGACTAAGGACGGTCTCTCCTTATAATGGGATCAGTGATAGTGGGTGGAGATAGTCGCTTCAGTGAGGTGGGAATTAAAAAGTGATCCGACCACGGCACGGGAAGAGGATCGCCCACTGACAGCTCAGCGTTGTTGGAAAAAACAGGGTCTACGGTATGGCCTTTCTTGTGTGTGGGGCCTTTCACTTTTTGTGAGAGCTGAATAGCAGATAGATCGAGGGAACGATTAGAGGCGTCTGCACTAGTTGGATCATCAAAGTGTAGATTAAAATCCCCCTGAAGAGGGATATCAGGGGAAGAGCTGACTAGGGCAGCTGATGTTTCAGGGAGGGAGTTAAGAAAGTGTCCACAGGCACCTGGCATGGTTTGCTCCCCGTGCACACCTTTACCTGGTGCCTGGGCAAGGGAAACTGACTGGGAACGTCCCACCTGTGGAGCAGAAGAAGACACTGAGGCTCACGCTCTTTCTTATGTCCAGTTTATAAAAGGGAAAGACAAAGGTGGATCGTGCAGGTTTGTAGGAACATAGGGATGTCTAACCATCTCGAGGCGCTTAGAATTCGGAAATATGGTTCACATCAGGCGATGATATTCAAGGTCTCCAGGTTTCTTTCCTCTGTATGGTGTGTTAGGAAAAGGCTCCTAGGATGAGGGACAGAGCTCTCATATGAACTCTGGAAGTAGGAATGGAAAGCCAGGCCTTATGCAGATACGGCTTTCGATTTTGATATTAGGTCTTGGGTGATAAGAAAGTAATACATTACGTTTTATGACAGTGGTTTTCATTACCAAATATTTTTAAATTCTAAAAGGATCTTAACCTGTAAATAATTGGTTTATGCCTTCTTAATGTTTCACTGAACTCTTAGGATCTTTAAAAGCTGAAATAAGGTCCAGTCGTAGAAATGAACATTGTAAAGTAGTCAACAATAGGGAAAGGACGGCTGGGAGAAATCCACAAGCAAAATGATATTCAGGTTTTACATTTGACTAATTATACTTAATCCATTATAATAGGGCTCAGTTTTATCTCATCTCTCTCATTGAGTATATCTGAGCTCCCCACACTGGGCGGCAACTCAGAGAATTCGTGTGACAGAGTGGACCTTTAATGAGTCCACTTTTAAGGACTTTCTTTGAGGTTTTGTTCCATGGTCTTTGTCTGAGTATTGTGGTAGCATTCTGACCATTGATGTAGTATGATTGTTTGACATATTTATACTGCAATGAGTTGAGATTTGTATTATAATGTTCTTATAATATTCATCATCTTGTATTATGTACTTTTATGGTACAGTAACCGAAATAAATTTAATTGATGATGATTCAGATCAATTCAAATAAAAAATACCTGTATGTCATGTACCATAGATAGATGAAAGTTAGAAAAATATTATAATTCTAACTCGTAATAATAAAAACAAGATGTGTTATATTGGCAATCACATTTCATACCCCTATTTGTGAACGGAAACTATCTCGATAAATATATATATAAAATCATAGACATCGATTAAAAGTGGAGGCCATTTTGGTCCTAGCGCTTGTATAAACCTAAAAGGGGCTGAACAATAATCCTAATAAGAGAACTATCCATATTGCTCATTCTAAAGCCTTACATCTGATATCCTAACTCCAGTGGAGATACTTGGATACCGCACACTCTACTGTTTGCGACAAACCTGTGCAGAGTAGGCGTGTAAAGCTACCTCAAGTTGGCAGCAGCCTGAATTTTTGCACAGGGGGATAATCCATGTTTTCCTGGGTTAATAATAATAATAATAATAATAATTTGTATTGCATGATTAATTAAAATCTTTGCAATTACTCAGTAAAAACAAGAAGGAAGCTGTAATATAAATATAACAATTTTGCGAGCAATTAAAAAACACTTTTAGAAAAATTAAAAAAGAAAAAGAAGCCGTGCAGTTAGTACGATACTGTCCGTTAATAGAAAAGGCCCTTCACGATCAGTAGTGACTTTATTTATCAAAAGAAAATCGTCTTAGATTGCGAAAACTAGTCACAGTAATTCAAGTTTAGTTACTAGCCTCTGGGTTTAGAGCCGTATTGACTATTTTCATAAAGCGTACTTGATATAAAGAGCTTGTCTGCAGGTGTGCACACGTGTTTTCCTGGGTTGGATATAGCCCGGGCAAAAAAATAAAAAGTGCGCTAGTGTTCTCTTGGATTTCTGGCACACAGGGCAATTAGTATTTAGTGTCTTTCGCGATATCCAATTTGCTGTAAAAACATATAATCAGTAGCGAAATTTAAGAAAAAGTGCCCTTGCAGTCGATGAGATAATAAAATCCAGAAAAGGTTCAAACATTCTAAAAGGTTTAATATGAATTCCAGTCATCCACTGAAACTCGCTGTCATAAACATAAGCCCAGTGTGCACCTTTCAGTGGCTTTGGCTGGGTGAGGCATGGAGTATGCGGAAGAGCAACATTCACCCAGATCAATTTGTATTAACAATTTGTTTTATGTTGAGCAGCCCTTTATTTTAAAACATCTCTCCAGTAAAGCCCCCTCCTCCGTGGCTCCATGGTAGTCCTCTAACTCGATGGAGTACTCCAGCACAGTAATAGTCTTAATTGGGCTATATGTGTTATTGGGTTGAGACCCAGATCTCTTCTTAGTGGTATTAGAGGAGTTTTAATGGGGAGATTGGTTATAGCTCTTTCAAAGTTGTTCTCTGCAGATCCCAGTTTAATAAGGCCAGAGATGCCCCATAGTTCAGCTCCATAAAGCACACTACTCTCAGCTTTCGCTCTCTACACCTTGAGTGCAGGTGAGGTGAACCCGGTTCGGGGTGCTCTATGCTGTCTTATTATGGCCGCAGAGTGATGAGTTAAAGTTCAGGTGCTCTTTCCTACTTCTGGGGTCCAGTACATAGATTTAGTCAGCCCTATCCCTAAATAATCATACTCCGTTATCCTCTCAAGGGGACATCCTCCAGAACAGTATTGAACCCCCAAAGGGTTTATGGGGGTTTAGGGTCATACACGTGGTTTTGAAATGATTTATTACGAGGCCTCCATCAGCGCAGAAGTTTTCAAACCTTCTCACCAAGGGCTGAAGCCCCAGAGGGGTCTTTGAGATCAAGAAAGCGTCATCAGCAAAAAGTAGTAGAGAGGTTTTACGGCGACAAAGACAAGTGGCATCATTGTGACCGCCCTCCACAAGGCGTATCACATCATTGAGATATAAAGAAAAGAGGTGGAGGCAACGACACAACCTCGTTGAACACCTTTCTTCATGTCAATCGGTTCTGTCAACTCTCCCCCTTGACCCCATCTTACTTGAGCATAGATATCCTGATGCAAAGAATCCAATATATCCAATATATTGTTTGGAACCCTTTTTTCCCTCAAACTGT
This sequence comes from Lissotriton helveticus, assembly GCF_964261635.1. Taxonomy (NCBI): domain Eukaryota; kingdom Metazoa; phylum Chordata; class Amphibia; order Caudata; family Salamandridae; genus Lissotriton; species Lissotriton helveticus. The sequence continues at coordinate 4,493,263 of NC_136065.1, forward strand.
CCCATGGGGGTGCCCTGGGTACAAGGTCAAATGTCGATTATAGATCGACAAATGCAAGATAAAGGTGCTCGTTCTGTAGCAGGTTTACAAGTTGTTTATAGGTAGATACATGAGAACGCCCATGCTACACCTCTGCAACGCCTTCCCAACAGAAGGTAATGCAAGGGAATGGTATGTGGTAGCTTGCACCACTTTACATTTAGTAAACCACGTAAAGTGGCTTTGCGTGGCTTAATAAACAGCAAAAAAGGTTTTATGCCAGGGCAGCGCTATACAAGTGATGCAATCTCAGCACAAAATATTAGTAAATGTGCCCGTCTATTTAGGGTCACATTTGTTAACACAAAATCACATTTGCAAAAATGTATAGACAAATGCTACCTCGTGCTCTCTTGTATCACATTGCTGTGTAAGTAGGAGAGGGGCAACAATCAGCATGACTAGCTACATTTTGATTTATTGACACATTTCCTTCAGCTTGGGCCCTGTATAAAGTCACAAAACATGGCACTTACCTTTGCAGCATGGTGCAAGGGCGACTGCATTACTTCCGTTACAATTGTATATTTCTTTTTTTCATATTGGTCGGCTCCCACTTATGATGGCAAATTTGTATGTTGCGACCAACATGAATGTTAGTGGAAATTGTCAAATCCTGTAATATAACGCTCAAACACAGTGAATACTGTTGATAATTATAATTATTATGACTATATATTTGATTGTGAAATGAAATGAAATGAAATGAAAAACATATTTATAAAGCGCTAGCAGTTGCCCTGAGGCGTCCAGGCGCTAAGAATTACCATCAGTGCTCAACAGAAGAGGGAAGTAAATCAATTACTTAATTAAACAGAAAAGTTTAAAGTTTCTTACGGAAACTCAGGAGGTTAGATTCTGATCTAAGATGAAGTGGCAGAGTATTCCAAATTTTCGGGGCATTGTATGCGAAGGAACGACCTCCGGCCCTCGCTCTGTGGATTCTTGGAATTTGAGCTAAGAAGGCGTGTGAGGATCGAAGAGCCTTGGATGGTTCATATGGCGATACCAGCGAGTGATTGATCTCTGGGCCTAATTTCCAGTACGCCTGATGTGCAATGCACAAGGATTTAAACTTGACTCTCTCCCTGATGGGGAGCCAATGTAGTGTTCTTAAGCCAGGTTTTATTGAAATTCTCCTAGGAATGCCAAGTAGGGTACGAGCCGCACAGTTCTGGGTACGTTGTAATTTTTTTAAGGTGTATTCCGGCGCCCCGAGGTACAGAGCATTGCTAAAATCTAGGCGAGATTGAATTAAGCCCTGAATAACTGTCTGCTTTGCCTCGAAAGGAAGGAGAGGCAAGATTTTTTTTGCCATCCTTAGGAGGCCAAAACAGGTCGCAGAGACTTTTGTTGCCTGCATGTCGAAGGTCAACGATTTATCTAACCACACCCCCAGGCTTTTGATGTGATCTCTGGGGGTGGGAGCTGTGCCCATGCTCAGAGGCCATGACACCTCCAAAGTGGAGAGAGTTGGAGGGCCTAGGAGCATCAGCTCAGTTTTATCATCGTTGAGCTTCAGGCATGATTGAGTCATCCAACTCTTGACATGCTCGAGACAGACTGTTAGATTGGACTGTGGTAGTGGGGTACTCTTTTGTGCAAGAGAGACCACTAGCTGGGTATCATCCGCATAGGTGATGATGTCAATATCATGCGGACGTACTATTCCAGCCAGCGGTCTCATGTAGGCATTAAAGAGCGTAGGGCTCAGTCAAGAACCCTGAGGAACCCCACATCCCAACGGTTTCTTCGAGGAGACCGATGTGCCTTCAAAGACCTGGAAGGTTCGGTCTGATAGAAAAGACCTGAACCACTCCAGGGCTTCTCCCGAGATTCCCATGTCGAGGAGGCGGTCCAGAAGTATTTTGCGGTTGACAGATCGAAGGCGGCGCTCAGATCAAGGAGGATCACTGCCACTGACCCTCCCTGATCGAGTATCCGCCTAGTCACTTCTGTCACTGCCAATAGGGCTGTCTCCGTGCCGTGTTTTGGGCGAAAGCCAGTCTGGGAAATATCGAGCAGCTGGTTATGCTCAAAGAACTGAGTTACACTGATGTTAATGTGTTTCTCTAAGATCTTAGTGGCCCAGGGCAATAGTGAAATCGGGCGATAGTTGTTAAAATTGGTTGGATCAAGGTTAGTTTTTTTTAGCAATGCTCGGACCATGGCGTGTTTCCAGGAAAGTGGGACTGTCCTACTTGTAATAGAAGAATTCAGCAGCTTCATTAAATTGGGAAGAATGGCTTTGTTGGCTAAGGCCAGCATCTCCGGGGGAGCAGGGTCACAGGGTGAGTCTGATTTAATTTGGTTTGTTAAGGCCTCTAGAGTGTCAAGGTGCAGCGTTGAAAGGCGGTCCAGAGAGTTGTTATGAGGGGCGCCCACTGATGTGGTCAGCGGATTAGGTTTTTGTGGAGACAAGTCAGTTTCTGGATCAGAGAAGGAAAGATAGATTGTGTTTACTTTTGGGAAAAAGGCATTGGCCAGTTCCTCACATCGGGAGGATAAGTTGTCATCAGTAGATGGCGGTGATGGCAACCTGGTCAATGTTTTTACAATCTGATAAATTTCCTTGGGTTTAGATTTTGCCAGTTTAATCTTTTCCGCATAGTATGTGGCTTGTTTATCTCTGATTTCGTTTTTATAGTTCCTGATAGCCTCTCTATAGAGCGCTTTATCCGCAGACTCGTAAGATAAACGCCACTTCCTCTCTAGTCTTCTACAAAGGCGTTTTTTTCCCCTAAGATCTTCAGAGTACCAGGGGGCAGTTTTGTGTAGGTGGTCACCAGCCTTTTGATGCGGGTGAAGTAGCCAGCTTTAGTGATCCTGCACCAGAAGGTATGTGGTCTAAATCTTGTCTCACAGCTTTATAGCAAACATTTGGCCATATTCAGCACTGGGGGTTGTTGTGGGTGATACAAAGGGTAAAGGGACAGGGCTGCCCACTGACTGTCACTGTTTGCATTTGGAGTAGAGGTCTTGCTCTTCCACCTCCGTGATTTCTTACCAGAACTGGGAGATGTGCGTGTGTAGAACTGCACATATAATGTAACTGTACGCCGCCTTCACAGTAAGGTAGTTAGTATGAGTCTGTTCATCACGTGTTCTAGACCCTGGAGAGATTTTGCGCTCCCTTTGAATTGTATATTGATAACGTTTCAATGGCGCTGGTCCCGCGCGCAGCCTTGATGGGATGCGAGGCCGCTCTCTGAGTTAGGATTGCCCTGGCAGACATAGATTTTCTCCTTTTGTGGTTTTGATTGACTCACACCCCAGAGAAACAGTATTGGGAAAACAAGGCCAGAGTTGAGATTGTGCAAATTAGACTACAATCCTGCTCGCTCGTGGTTAGGGGCCGGGTACCCCTCAGCAAGATGGCTCCTGTAAAGTAAACGTGCCTGATAACTACATCTGCCTTTGTGGAGTACAAAGCGTATCCTGACCTCCCTGGTCTGGGCAGGTCACAGAAGTATGGTTAGGCTCAAAACTATGAAATATAACAATGAGTTGGGTGACTTTGAGCTACATAACCTACAGCTGCTCTATATGGCTGCCTTTGTGCGCTATGCGGCGTTGTGGTGTGCGGACGTCATGCCCTGGTTGTATTAGCCCCTCTGAGTGGCCTAGTTGAGGTCACTGGTCCTCTCGGGTACCTTCTGAGGAGCTCCTGAGGCACCGCAGCGCTGCATTTCATAGCACAACTGGGTGCAGGGTACTGGGCAGGGGGAGTCTAACACTTCTTGCAGCAGACACCATACGCCCAATTCTTTAGTATATGGTGCCTTAGACACCTTCTATAATTACAAGAGTTGATGACCTGAGGCACATGTGGACTGACGGGATCTGCCAGACCCTGTGTGATCTGTGTGATATGGGAAATTTCCTACTTTTGACAAAGGCCGGCCTCTTAACTATTTATACCAGTTTCAGTTCCTGAAATTTGGAAAAATGTCCAGGATAGAAAGTGAGTTTTGCTACAACTAATAGGAATCTGTGTCTCCCCAAACGTTAAATCTTATTTAGTTTTTAGCATGCACTCAGAGTGCAGCCTCTGCAGTCCCTCTACTGTAGACTGCCCTCCCACTGTCCTTGTTGTCAAACTCTCCCCGTCCACTCTCCGTGGTATCAGCCCCTCGTCCCCCATGTGTTTCCCATTATTATTTATGAGTTTTATATAGCGCTGGCTAGACCCGTAGGTATCAGAGCACTTTACATTAGGTTACAAAATGTCACAGAAAATTATAACAATTACACATTACATCAAAAATGAGCAACACATTGAGAGCGGAAAGAAAGGTGAGACAAATAGAGCGGGGGAGGGGGAAGTGTGAAGGGGAGGATGAGAGAAAAGATGGCAGGAGAGGCGAAAGGAAGTCTGCCCATAGACCGACTAGGTAGGTGACATCCGAGGAGGGAATCCACAGCCCGTCTCCCCTTTAGCTAAACCAGGTAGCTCCATCGGGCATCAGTCAAATAGCTAGGTCTCAACTGACGAGGGAAAGTTCACAGAAGAAAGTCCAGTGGATAAACAGGGTGGGAACTATGAGCAAGGACGGGTGAGGGCCAAGCTCAACAGCTGGAAAGAGGAGAAGAGTAGAGCGGAGGGGGGTAGGGTGAAAGGGGAGAAGAGAGAAAAGGCCAGGAGAGACGCAGGAGAGTTTCCCCAAAGACCGGCTGGGTAGGGGATGGTCAAGGAGGGAATTCATAGTCCATCTCCCCTTTAGCTCGCGAGGTAGCTCCACCGGGCATCAGTCAAAATGGCTAGGTCTCAGCTGTCAAGGGAAGGTTCTCAGAGTTAAATGTCATGGAGGGTGAGCAGGAACGGGGTTGGGTGAGGGCTGATCCAGATAGGACGATGGGCAATGATTTTAGACCAGGAAAGATAGAGCTTTAGGTAGGATCTCACTGAGGCGGCCATCTTGAGGTCAGGCAAGGGGGGATGAGTCCTTGAGTTCGAATTCAGTCGTTCCCCATTATTCTCTAAAACCCTGAAGGAAAGTGGGTGTAAGCTAAGCAGTGAATCGGCAAGGGGACAGAGCCAGGGTCCTCCTGTCTTCAGAGGGGGCGCGTGGTGACGAGAATATCCGTCCTTGGAAGAGACAGCCGCCTTTAGCAGGTCTGACCTCTGCCCACGATCGACTGCAGGCGTTCGTGGGCCGTCCTGTTTCTAATCCTCCGTGCAGTGCCTGCATTCACCCACTGAACTGATAGTCGTGTTGCTTTGAGCACAGATAATTCTGTTACACGATATGGCTTGTTTCTTGAGTGTTCTCAGAGTGTGGTGCTAGCGGAACCACTGGCACACATACGAGTGTGCCCTGAATTAATGCCATAGATACTTCTTTCTAGAACGCAGACAACAGAAGTAAAATTGTATCTGAATTTGAAGAAAATTACCCCAAATCACGGAACATTTCAGCACCATCCCAGCATCAGCACAGCACAACCTCCGTATCAGTGCACCACAACCAGCACATCCCCATCTCAGCCCCAGTGCAGCACCAGCGCAGCCCACTGAAGCAGCAATTCAACACCAACGTGGCATTTCAGCATCAGCGCAGCACCACCTCAGTTCAGCGCAGCATCAACTTAGCTTCACTTAGCACCAGCTGAGGACCGGTGCAGCACCACCACCTCTGGATGACTCGGCGCCACTGCATCACCTGAGCATCACCTCCCATTGTTTTGTCTCCCCCATAACAAAAAGAAAACTATAAAAACAAGTATTAGAACAGGCCAGAGGAAGTTGCCAGCACTGCAAGAACAAAACACTAGAAGACATTTTTTATGTTCTTTTTCAATAAGGTCCTTCAGTTGTACATAATTCATTCAGTTGTACATAATGTCTTGGTTATAAATGAGATAACAAAAATGCTTCTTTTTTTATGATAAGATTTAAACATGCTGCACAGAGGCAACACTGCTCTACAACATAGTTTAAAGACATTAGCAAAGCCAATAGCTCTGGCTGAACACACAGGTCCTCATTTATGAACACTGTCGCATTGCTGCGTGAAAACAGCGATGCAACGGTTTTCACTGCGCCCTCCTTACAGCAATATTTTTATTTTTTTTCCTCATTAGCCTTCTCGCCACCCATTACTAAACCGAGACCGCCCATGGGCTTTTTATCTCATATACCAGCTGTGGGAAAGAGGCATGTGCATCGCTAATTCGAGTGAAGAACTCTTTTCGTGCTGTGGTCCTTCTCTGTACCAAACAGAGAATAGGGAGTCATCCTCTAAAACGTAGCCACCTTATTCTCCACTCACTTCCTGGGTAAGAGGAAGCAACCAGCGAGATAGGCAAAGGCTTAATCATTGGATTTATATTATTTAACTAACTAATCCCAACCTAATCGTACTCCCTCACCCAAAACGTGACAAAAAAGGTAACCAAAAACTACGCATTCTCTTTGTCTGATCCAAAGTATCCAATTTAGCAATATGTCTCATGGCTTGTAACCACTCAAGAGCTGTGGGAGATACCGGAGAGACCCATAATTTACAGATCTCCCTCCGGGCCAGCAAAATAGCATAGAAAATGAGTTTAGCTTTATCGGCAGTGCCCTTTCTTTGCAGATCGTGTCTTCCGGTTATAATTAATTCAGGGCTTACCTCAATCTCCTGGTCTGAGACTTGTGACAAGCAATTACTCACGGCCACCCAGAATTCTCTTATGTTCGGGCAGAACACAAACATATGCAAATCATCTTGTCAGGGCTTTTACACTTGGGGCAATCCACGACACCACCAGCCTTAAATTTAGAAAGTCTGCGAGGTGACCAATATGCCCTGTGAATCGTAAACAGATGATTCCGCCTTAAATTTGCAGATTTAACTATTTTATATAACATAGCCATAGTTACTTGCCATTGATTCTCTGTAGCGATATCCGGCAAGCATTCACCCCACAAAACCTCAGGAAGCAGAAAGGGGCCGTCTTTCATCTCAAGTATCAGGCAGTACCAAAGGGCCACTTCTTTTTTGAAAGAACAGTCTGAAAAAAGTTTCCCTTCAAACTCATTCTGAACTCCAACAACATTGTCCGTTTTGCTTGCCCAACTCTGAATCTGCAGATATTTAAATTTCGAAAGACTCCGACCCCACATCTGCTCACATTGCCCCGAAGCAATCAGCTTACCATCCGGGAATAATTCACACCAACGCTTAAGACCTGCCTCTCTTAATGGAAGAGCCAAAGCATCTTTTGATTAGAGCGGTGACCCTGGAGCATCCCAGATCGAGGCCATGTGACTATAGTATGGGATTTTTAATAGCCTCCTGATTTTGAACCAGAGTTCTGCCGAATCACGTAAAACCTTGAGCCTAACCTTCTTGAAGTACTTTGGATCAGCAAACTTGTACAGAAAGCCGTGTTCATTATAATTACTACTCTTGAGCATTGCACAAAACAGTTCTCCAGTAGTTGAAACCATCGGGGTACCCAACAGTATTCTACAGTTTTTTAACTGGAAGGCCCACGAGTAAATTTGAAAGTCAGGGGCCGCCAATCCCCCCTTGCCAAGTTTTCTTCTTAACTTTTTCTAGGAAAGATGATATCCTTTTGAGGCCCATAAAAAAGAGCTAATCTCGCTCTGTAACCTAATAAACCAATCTTTTTTAAACGCCAGGGGAATTGTTTCAAACAAAAAATTCCGCTTTGGCAGAATCACCATCTTCACTAGATTCGTGCGGCCAAACAAAGAAAGCGGTAGGTGTGCCCATCCTCGAAGGGTATCAGTTATTTCCTTTTTTATCTTTAAAAAGCTAACCTTAGTAAGCTCCCCGATGTTGTGTGTGATCTTCACCCCCAAATATCTCATCTCAGATTTACAAACTACCCCTTCCATATTTAAATTCCAGGTCATAATCTCAGTCTTATCTTCATTTATCTGATAACCTGAAACAAGCCCAAACTCCTTCGTCAATTCTAATAGACCCTCCATTGACTGCTGTAACTTAGGGGTATAGATAATTATATCGTCTGCATATGAATGAATGAATGAATGAATGAATACCTTCTTCTATAGCGCATGGCTACTCTTGAGCATCCCAGCGCTGTAAGACAAAGGAAAATAAAGACACTATTGGAAAAGGTGCGTCTTTAAGCGCTTCCTGAAAGCAAGGTGGTTTAACTCATGCCTAATGACATCAGGGAGTGCGTTCCATTCTTTAGCTGCATGCACCGAGAGTCGACGGCCACCCATCCGGGCCAGCTTCATCCTGGGAACTACCAGCAGGTTCCGCTGGTTGGATCTCAGAGATCTCACTGATTGGTGGCGATGAAAGAGGGGATCCAGGATAGGCGGGCCAGCACCATGGATGGATTTGTGCGCCATGCACATGGTCTTAAAAGTTATCCTTCCCTTAATGGATAGCCAGTGCAAGGATTGAAGTGCGGCTTTTGCTGAACATCTTTTAGGGACTTTCATAAGTAGTCGAGCAGCACAATTCTGTACCGATTGCAGAATTTTTATGGTGCCGACTGGGGCCCCCATGTAGACGGCATTTGCATAATCCAGCCGTGACATAATCAATGACTGGACTAGCAGTCTTCTGGCTTCGAATGGCAGAAGGTCTAGCACTTTTTTTAAGACTCTCAGCAGCCCATAGCAGGTTCCGGCTACCTTTTTTGCTTGGTATTGAAATCCTAGAGAGGAGTCTAGCCAGATCCCTAAGCTCTTTATATGAGTCTTGGGTGCTGGGGGAGGTCCTAGGCAGTGAGGCCACCAAGGATCAAGATTAATTGGGGCCTTATAACCTAGGAGCATGATGTCCGTTTTGGCCCCATTTAACTTTAAAAAGGAGGAAGTCATCCATTCCAGAACCTTGGGGGTCAGATTGTTGATCCCCTGATTTGAAACATCGTTCCTCACCAAGGAAACCACCAGCTGCGTGTCATCGGCGTAGGTAACGAGTTGGATTCCCCAGGGAAGAACCACCTCAGCCAAAGGTCTCATATAGATATTAAACAGAGTTGGGCTGAGGGAAGAGCCCTGGGGAACGCCGTGATTCAGTTGCAGCTGGCTGGATGACACCTCTCCCTCAAAGACAGAGAAACTTCTGTCTGATAAGAAAGAGTGGAGCCAATTGATCGCCAATCCAGAGACTCCTGTAAGATGCAGCCGATGCAGCAGAAGAGAGTGGTTTACTGTATCGAAGGCTGCGCTGAGGTCCAACAGGACCACCGCAGCACAGCCTCCTGCATCCACTATACCCCTAACTGCCTCCACTACTGCTACCAGGGCTGTCTCCGTTCCCTGTTTTGCTCTAAACCCGGTCTGGGTGGGGTGCAATCCTTCCGTGGATTCAATAAAGGAAGAAAGGACCTCATTCACATATTTTTCAGCTATTTTGCTGATAGTTGGTAATAGTGAAATAGGCCTATAGTTGGCCAGGTCTTCCGGGTCTAAGCTAGGTTTCTTAAGCAAAGCTCTGACCTTGGCCTTCTTCCATTTGGGGGGCACTACACCGGAGGCCAGAGACGCGTTGATGACCTGCATTATCACAGGGCATACTGTCCCTGATACCTGTTTAAGAACTGCCGGGGGAGCAGCGTCTAACGGGGAGCCAGATTTAAGCTTACTAAGGAGACTATCCACTTCAGCCAGATCCAATGATATAGGCCTATTTTCTTAGACCACCCCTCCAGAACAAAAGGGGGAATCTTTTCTGCATTTCTAATCCTGCAAGCAAGGGGTTCTATGTAGAGATCGAACAGCAAGGGAGACAGAGGGCACCCTTGCCTTGTCCCACGCATAACCGTGACGGGCTGGGTTAATATCCCATTGACCAAGACTCGGGAAATAGGAGAGTGATACAGGGATAGAAGGGAATTAGTGAAGTGTGTCCCTAAATTAAGGTGTTCTAGGAGAGCCTTTAAAAAAAAACTATTTACTCGATCAAACGCCTTGGCGGCGTCAAGTGCTATCACCGCCAAGGAAAGCTTGTAGACCGAAGCCAGATCTATTGTACCAATAAGTGAAAAGGTAAGCTACTTCTGGAATCTGCCCTTTATGAAACCTTTTTGGTCATCATGTACCAGTTTTGGGATAACCATGCTCAACCTATCGGCCAAAATGTTTGCGAAAAATTCATAGTCGCAATTTAATAGCGATATTGGCCTGTCCATATATTTAGGTGATTTCCCTGGCTTTGATATTAAAGTAATGGTTGCCTCATTCCATGAACAGGGCAGTAAAGCCTCACCCTGAAAAATTTGGTTAAATAGTTGAGACATAATAGGGGCAATAGTACCTATCAAAGATTTATAAACTTCGTCCGGAAGACCGTCTGGCCCTGGGGCCTTGCCTCTCTTTCGCCCTTTGATAGCCCTTTCTACTTCCAAAGGAGAAATTTCACTATTTAGAACCTGCTTGAGATCAGCTGAAAGTGGCTCCATAAGCTGTAACCAACCCCTTACCACTGAGAGTTCTGGATTAAGGTCTTCCATGTATACTTTCAAAAAGTAATCAAAAAAGGCGTCTGCTATTCCCTTATTATCTGTAATGGTTATACCTGACTCCACAATTTTTACTTCCTTAATCTGATTACGAACTTGATCTTTTTTCGCTTTCCACGCTAGAAGTTTACTACATCCCTCCCCATAACTAAAATGAGCCAATTGACTGGCATCCCATTTCTCTTTAATTCTTTGAGTCAGTACTGCCATGAGTTCTGATTTCAGCTCCGCCAAATCATACAATGCCTGCTCATCTGTTTCAGATCCACCATAAGTTACAGTCTTGGCCTCAAATAAACACATTTTTCCTCTACCTCTGAAACCTTACTATAGTATATTCTCCGTTTCTTAGCTGCAAGGGCTCCCAATCTCCGTCTCAGGAAGGCCTTACAAGTGTCCCACACAATCTCAATCCTGGCCGTACCCAGATTAGCCTCCACGTTGAATCCGTTCCACCCATCCTTAATTTCAGAGTCACACGATGGCTGAGTGATCTGAAATATGAACCCCTACATGACCCACCTTAGTCACACAATCTTTTAGCCTGGAGTCAAGCAAGAAGTAATCTATCCGGGATCTATGATTATATATTTTTTTATAATATGTATAACCTAACTGTTGACCTGACTTCACCCTCCAAATATCACACAAACCTAGCTGAGTAATCAATGACCTGACTCTACTAGGCATTTTAGAGTTTACCAACGCTCTACTTTTTTCCGAACGATCTAACTTGTAATCTAGTACCGTGTTAAAGTCTCCTGCCATAATAATTTTTCTCCAGTATTAGGGGTGTCTTTCATAGATTCACATGCCTGAATCATTCCCCGTCGTCGGAGTAGGAGTCCCACGGTATATAAAAAAGCAGTAATAAGCCATTTGTACATAGCAAATAACAGTTATAATAAACCAGGAAGTAAAGTAGCCTCAGCTACCAATGAAAAAACTTCCACATTAGTGACTATCCAAGTCATTATGTTAGACCAAACTGCAGCCAATCAGGTCACAGCTCCCACCAAGGTATTCTCCCCACAGACCCAGGCTGTCAGATTTTTTACCGCACGTCATGTGATAGGGAGTCTCTCTGAGCTCTGCTCAGTTTTTTCTCTACTCTTGAAAGTTCTCACTTTCTAACATGTCTACATCTAAGTCCCTTTTCAGGGCCTGTGAATCTTGTGGCAAGGCAAGGCTCTTCAAGGAGGACCCTCATTCTCTCTGCATATACTGCTTGTATCCGGATCATCAGGCTAAGGAGTGCAAGATTTGTCGCACTTTTCCCACTAAAACCCTCAGAGACAGAGAGGGTCGCCTTCTACTATGGATACAACGGAATAAGGACAAGGACTTGCCACTCTCTGAGGTAGGAAGTTTGGCCTCTATGTCTTCTATGGGATCTAGAAAGAGAATGGCTGAGGGTAAGGTGACTACCCCTAAGGCGAAGGTGGCAAAACAGGCCCAGCACACTCTTGCTGCTGAGGAGCCTTCTACTTCAAAAGTGAAGAAAGCCTGTGAAAAATCTGTAAAGCCGCCTGTAATTAAAAAGACTGTGTCTTTATTGTCACCTCAGAGGCCTGCAACCAAGGCAGCAACTTCTCTGCCGGTTTCCTGTCAGACAGCCACTACAGTTACTTCAACTATGACTTATTCCTCACCAAAACCCTCTTTGGTGGTGTCCTCAGCGTCCTCACCTACTTATGTTCATGTTCAAATTCGTCCCATCTCGTCGACGAAGAAAGTTTCTCCTACCGTCGACGAGCCTCCGTCGACGAAGCCCATGTCAGCGTCGAAAACACCCTTCCCGTCGACGACGACTTTACCGTCGACGAAGAAATCCTTACCGTCGACGACTTCACCGTCGACGAAGCACCCGTCGACCATCCCATCGTCGACGAGGAAGACTCCGTCGACGATCCAACCGTCGACGAAGAAGACACCGTCGACGGCCCCGTCGACGAAGTCGTCGACGACGGTCTCGTCGACGAAGAAGATGACTCCGTCGACGGCCCCGTCGACGGCCCCATCGACGGCCCCGCCAACGAAGAAAATTGTTCCGTCGACGACGAAAAGTGTTCCGTCGACGACGACGTCGTCGTCGACATCGAAAAACGGATCGTCGACGAAAACTCTCCAGCCACAGTTGTCGACGACGCAATCGACGACGGCGAGTTCATCGCTCACAACTAAGTCAATGCCACAAGCCTTCCCAGTGGCCCAAGCACTTCCAATGACGCCAAAACTGTCAACTTGCACAGATATTCAGGTCTGGTCAGCAAAAAGCAACGCGATATCGTTGCCATCTCCAGCCACCACTGCGGCACTTCTACAACGCCCATCGCAGTCTGCATGTATGTCACCACTCACAATGCCAGACAGGCTCTTGGATTCAGACGAGGACTCTGGTGGCGAATTATTTCCAGCAGCTACAAGTCCATCTGACTTGCTCATACAGGTCAAGGATCAGGAGGAAGAGGAGCAAGTGACGCAACAGCCCGGGTTAGATCCTGCACCACCACCAGGGACACAAATGCCCATGGAACTATTTAGAAATTTAATGTCCATGTTGGATGATTACTATCGCCGTTTTCCGCCCTCAGAGTCGGGCGAATCACACATCTCTTCCCCCCAGCCTAGAGGGGCCCCGCATTCAATACCTCCTATAACGGAAGAATCGGGACATACCCCATCCATACCGGTGCCATATAATCAACCGGAGGATGAGAATACTGACGAGGAGGCTCATGAGGAAGGTGAATTGGATGAATCGGATTCGTCGGAGTATGAAGATTATCAGGCTGACTCCCCTGCTCCAGATGAACAACCTAAGGCTGAATCACCACCGGTGGATATTGCGAATTTTCATAAGATTATGGACAATGCAACCAAGAGATTTCTCATTGCCATGGAGACGAAACAGGATGATTGTTTCCTGTATGATTTCAAAAATTTGTCCCAAAGACAGAGTTGGTCAATACCTATCATAGACTTCATTTGGAAAGAAGGTCTAAAGATCATGGCCACACCAAACTCTTTAGCTCCAGTGTTACCACGAGTAGATAAAAAGTACAGAGCGCCAGCTTCTTCACCGGCTTGCCTGATTGGACAAGCCAAGACAGACTCAGTCATTGCACAAGCAGCTCAAAAGAGAGCGAAGAACCCGTCGTCTCAAATCTCCACTCCTACAGACAGAGACGGAAGAAGACTCGATACCATTGGGAAAAAGGTATCAACGATTGCAGCGACCACAGTGAGGGTTACTAATTCTATGGCAATTCTTGGCCGATACGACAGGCAAATGTGGTCTGACATTTCGCCTTATATTAAGAAACTGCCTGAACCGGACCGGTCTGAGGCTATCAAAATTCTACAGGAAGGGGAGTGTGCGTCGTCAGAGATCATTGATGCTGCAGTGGATGTAGCAGCTACAGGATTCAGACAATTGGCAGGAGCCGCAGTCCTTCGCAGAGAGGGATGGTTGAAATCTACGTCCTTTAGACATGAAGTACAGGCCAAGGTGTTAAACATGGCTTATGATGGCGAGTACCTATTCGGCTCGCACGTGGATGAGGCTTTGCAGGCCATAAAAAAGGATACTGAAACTGCACGATCTTTGGGTACTCTGCAGTATCGAAAATCTTCCTTTCGTGGCGCAAGAGGAAGGGGAAACTTTTCAAATAGAGGAGGATATTACCAACAGCGCAACTATTCTAACACACAAAACACCCAGAGGTACCAGCCATATAAACAACAACCTTATGGCCAAAGAAGAAATACTTACGCACAGCCCCGAGGAAAAGCCACATATCGGGGAAGAGATAACACCAACAAGAAGTGAGATTCACTTCCTGCCGCCAAAGTGTCCCAGCCAAAAACGAATTGGAGGAAGAATATCCCTACATTGCTCAAAATGGTCCGAGATTACTACAGACAAATGGGTGCTGGATGTGGTATCCAAGGGCCACATATTAGAATTTGTAAAAACCCCTCCAAATTCTCCACCGAAAGGGCCGCCCCCAGCACATCTCAAGGAGCTATTCATCCAAATCAATACAATGATTCGAAAGGGGGCAATCGAGAGAGTACCTCGACACCAGAGAGGGACAGGCTTTTAATCTCGTTTTTTCTTGATACGCAAAAAGTCAGGAGAATGGCGCCCCATCCTCGATTTGCGTGCCCTGAACAAATTCATCAAAAAATTGACCTTCAGAATGTTAACTCTCCAAGAGATCCTCCAGTTTTTGGCAGAAGGGGACCACTTGGCAACACTCGACCTTCAGGATGCCTACTTCCACGTCCCAATCTTCCCCAGACACAGGAAGTTCCTAAGGTTCAGAGTGGCTGGCAGGGATTTCCAATTCAAGGTGCTTCCCTTTGGACTACGTTCAGCCCCGAGGGTATTCACAAAGATGCTAGCACCCGTAGCGGCCCACCTACGATTGCAGGGAATTCAGATATACCCTTATCTGGACGATTGCCTTATCAAGGCCAATTCCTACGACACAGCAAACGACCATGTCCAGAAATGCCTTTGCCTGTTTCAAAGCCTAGGGTTTTCAGTGAACTTCGAAAAATCAGATCTCATTCCATCACAGAGGAAATCTTTCCTAGGAGCAACGCTGGATTCCAAGCTCGCTCAGGTCTTCATTTCAAACGAAAGACAGGAAAAGATCAGAACAATGGCAACCACACTCCTCAGAAAAGAGTGTGTTTCTGTTCGGAGATTCAAATCTTTCCTAGGGATGATCTCATCGTGCATCCCTCTCACTCCAAACTGTCGTCTGAGGATGAGACCATTACAGGAGGAACTCAGTCACCAATGGGTGCAGATATCGGGGTCCTTCGAGGATATCATTTCCCTAACGCCTCGAATGAAGGAAACAATCCTGTGGTGGAGTCAGAAACATCACCTGCAAGTAGGCTGTGCTTTCCTCGCAGAAGTCCCCAGATTCATAGTAACCACGGATGCCTCGCTAGAAGGTTGGGGCGCTCGCCTTCAAGGGATGACGATCAGTGGCAAATGGGACACTCATCAAAAGAAATGGCACATCAATCTGCTGGAGTTACGGGCCATTTTCCTCGCCCTAAAATCCTTTCAGGCAATTCTAGAAGGCTCCACAGTGTTGATTCGAACAGACAACACAACGAGCATGCATTACCTGAACAAGCAGGGGGGCACAAAATCAGCCCGGTTGTCTCAACAGGCTCAAGAGATCTGGACTTGGGCTCTGGATCACGACATCAACTTGTCAGCGGTGCATGTTCCAGGAGTAGCCAATGTACTGGCAGATTCGCTGAGCAGATCCAAGAACAGCACTCACGAATGGGAACTGCATCAGCCAGCGCTGGATCGGATCTTCCAGAGGTGGGGTCTCCCCGATCTGGATCTTTTTGCAACTTATCAGAACAAGAAATGTACTCACTTTGCGAGCTGGATTCCCCACAGGGACTCTTGCGGGGACGCTCTGTCACTGAATTGGGAATGGATCTTTGCCTACGCCTTCCCGCCAATTCCGTTAATTCCCAAAGTCATCAAGAAAATGAGGAAACAACCGTGTCGAATAATCCTGATTGCTCCACGGTGGCCACGACAGTATTGGTTCACACAGCTTCTCCTTCGGTCAGAGCGCGAACCAGTCCAACTACCCCGAATTCCAAATCTTCCAACAATTCAAGAAGGCAGGGTGTATCATCCGGACCCTCATTCTCTGAAATTATCGGCTTGGCTCCTCAACACCATGAGTTTGCACACTTGAACATTCCACAGGACTGTCAAGAAGTCCTGGCCAATGCTAGGGCGCCTGCAACAAACAAAACTTACAAACTGAAGTGGAAGCGTTTTTGTGTTTGGTGCCAAACTATGAATATACATCCAATGAATGCGGAGCCGGAAGCGATCTTGCCCTTCTTTTTGCAGTTGGCTAAATCAGGTTTGGCGCACTCAACACTTAAAGTGTTTTTAGCGGCCATATCACGATACCGTCAAGATGGTAAGAACTCTCTATACTCCTCACGAATAATCCAACAGTTCTTTAAAGGTTTATTTCTTATGTTTCCACCTGTACGCCGACCACCTCCATCTTGGCATTTGAATGTAGTCCTGGCTCAGCTTCTGCGCCATCCCTTCGAGCCTATCCATAAGGTCGATCTCAAGTTCATCACTTGGAAGGTTGCATTGCTGCTGGCATTAACTTCAGCCAGACGGGTGAGTGACATGCAAGCGTTCACCTCTAAGCCACCATTCTTGCAATTCACACATGACTCTGTGATACTACGCACCAACCCGAAGTACATGCCCAAAGTACCATCGGATTTTCATCTAAATGAGCCAGTGATACTTAAGACATTTTTTCCCAATCCGCAGTCACCAGCTGAGCGGACTTTACACACATTAGACATCAAGAGATGCCTTAAATTTTATCTTTCAAGAACAGCTGCCATCAGAAAGACGGATCAGCTATTTGTGGCGTATGGCAGACCAAGACAAGGCTGTGCTGTTACAAAACAGACTATCGCCAGGTGGGTCTCATCCACGATAGGGCTCTGCCATCAACAAGCAGGTAAACCCTTACAGACCTTACCTAGAGCACATTCTACGAGAGCAGTCTCCTCTTCAACTGCTTTGTTTGCTGGTGTGCCTCTCCCGCACATTTGCAGAGCCGCAACATGGTCCAGCAGACACACTTTCACGAGGCATTACTGTCTGGATTCTTCAAGCGATACCGATGCCTCAGTGGGGAGAGCAGTCCTGCGTAATCTGTTTCAGTAAGGTGAGCCTCTGGTGATCTCTCCCACCTCCTTTGCTCTTTTACGCTTTCATATGTTGTTGCATTGCTTTCTTTTAATGCATGATAACTGTTCTTTGGCGTATCAGAGCGACATGTTGTATTACTGCTAACTACTCGGATTCAGGCATGTGAATCTATGAAAGACACCCCTAATACTGGAGAAGAACAATAGTTACTTACCTGTAATCTGTGGTTCTCCAGTATTGGTGTCTTTCATAGATTCACATGCACCCACCCACCTCCCCTCAGAGTCTCACCCAGACTGTTAAGATATATGTCTATATACTCTGGTACACTCCAGTGCTACAAAAATCTGACAGCCTGGGTCTCTGGGGAGAATGCTCTTGGTGGGAGCTTTGGCCTGATTGGCTGCAGTTTGGTCTAACATAATGACTTGGATAGTCACTAATGTGGAAGTTTTTTCATTGGTAGCTGAGGCTACTTTACTTCCTGGTTTATTATAACTGTTATTTGCTATGTACAAATGGCTTATTACTGCTTTTTTATATACCGTGGGACTCCTACTCCGACGACGGGGAATGATTCAGGCATATGAATCTATGAAAGACACCAATACTGGAGAACCACAGATTACAGGTAAGTAACTATTGTTCTTCCCGAAAAGCCTAATAATTCACTAGCCAGCGCATCCAGAGGCCCCACATCATCCTGGTTAGGACCATAATAGCCAATGATAATCAACATTTCCCCTGCAACCTTTAATTTCAGAATCAACCATCTCCCTTTGACATCTGCCACTTTACATTCCACTATAGTATTAACTCCTTGTCTAATCAAAACTGCCACGCCTTTCGCGACTATAGTTTGAGGCGTATAAAAAGAGTGGACAATCCACTGTTGCGCTGAAAACATTTCCTTACTCTCAGTGGCAGATAAATGTGTCTCCTGCAAAATTATAATTTGGGCCAATGAATAATCTAAATATTTCAAAATTAACTGTCTCCTGGATTTCCCACGTAGGCCGTTCACGTTCCACGAAAGGAATCTCAATTCCGTTGAGTTAACCCCACTCATCAGACCCTAGGCCAAATACTTCCAAAAACCTAATGACACAGAAGCTTCTGAGGATTTTTTTTGTTTTTTTCCCCATGCCCTTACCCTCCCCCCTTAACCCTACTAATCCCCTCCCTACCCTGGAAAACCCAACTAAATTACCCATGGCCTTGGCCCTTAGGGTACCTACAGTGATGGTGTTATATACATAACTAATGAAAATAAGTACTATATATATGTATGCCTAGCTGAGATCTGCTCATTAAGACTGACTTAACAAATACCAAACTGTTAGATTACAGACTCGCCTCTTGACATTGCTCCAAAAAACTATCCACCTCCTCAATCATTCGAAAAGAGTACATCTTATTCCGCCACATAACTTTTGGAAAAGCCGGAAACTTTAATTGAACCGTAGCGCCCAATTTTCTGAGAGGCTCTATCCGTTTACCTAGCTCCCATTGCCTGTTGGCAGTCGCTGGTGACAAATCTGATCTTACTTCAACTTTTTGCCCCATCAACCATTATACTTTTATTTTTGAGAGCGGCCGAAATAATTTTTTCTTTCAAGTTATACGTCAGAAAATTAATTAGGATTTTTCTAGGCTTGGAACGGTTCGGATTCAACCTGAAGGGGTCACGATGGACCCTTTGTATATCTGCCAAAATCACATCTTCCTCCTCTTCCAGCTCTAGTTGGGACTTTAATAGATGTACCACATATTTCTTAATATCAGATCCCTCTTTTCCCTCTGGTAATTTCAAAATATTCAGATTATTACACCTTTGCATATTTTCAAGCCTCTCCACCCTCTCCTCCTGTTCCCTCTCTCTAAACTTGATAGCCTCGATCTCTTTACGATTCTCCATTGCACTCTCGCGGATCTCCTTAACCTCAGCCTCCAACAAATCCGTGCGAGAGCTTAACGCATTACATTTTGCCTCTAATAAGCTACAGGAAGCTCGAATACTTTACTGATTCATTTTAGAGATTTCAAACCCCTTATGCATATCAAAATCTAGTTTTTTCAAAAGGGCAATGACTGGAAGATCGGGTTATCATGCTCAATATTGTTCTCAGACTCCTCTGAAACATTATACTCAGAAGCTGGGGTACTGGTGCTCGCAGAAGATTCCACAGGCTCTCCCGGATGAAAAACCGCTAAACCAGAGGGAGGGGGTAGCCGATCTAGCTGAACTAGACTAAGTGCTGCAGAGTCTGATAATTCTAACTTATCTTGCAAATCTTGTCCTACCTCATCCATGTCTAAAGCAAGGGCCTGATAACGATTAGGACTCAAATGAATAGCCAATCTTGCGTATCTACAACCCCAGGGATCCCCTGAGTAACCTTCTCTCCCCCCTCTACAGTCTTTGAAAAATGACTAAGTTGTGGGGGTTAGGTTTTAATATGAGGGTCTTAGGAATTGTTTTAAAAAAGGAATTGAGGGATGGGGTGGTCTTAAGCTTCCGTTCCAAAGCGTTTTGTTTTCCTAATTTACTGCAAACACTACCCTGCTTAGAATTTTTTGTGAGTAATTTTTTTGAGTTGGTGTCCAGTGAGTTTTTTGCTTTGGTTTTAGGTGAGCCACTGTGTTTGACTAATACCTTTTCACCATCCCCCTCCCAGTACCTCTGAGCATATATCTAGCAACAACTTGACTTTTAGATTCAGTTTGATCCTCCGTAAACGAGACTGCAGCACCTTCGTGCTTTTGTGTGACCTGAGATGTACTCGTAGTGCTCACACCCGGGGGAGCCCTCCCACCGACTCTCTACCTGAGTAAACTGTGTCCGCTCCCCTTCCACGAACACCAGCACCTCGATATCCAATTCTAGAAGTAGCGCTTTGCCCCAGCAGCCCAGCTCCGTTGCTACCGCTGACTCTGCCTCTCTCCCCGGGAACCTTCCGCCTCCTGAGACGCCATACAGCGCCGAAGCCGAAACTACAAAGTAAAACCGCTCCCGACGCCAGAAAATCATTCACGCTACGGTAAGCCAAATAAGCTGGCAAACTGCGGGCAAATTGTTGAAGCTCAGTATCGTTTGTTACAGCCGGGCAAAATTCGCACCACCACTGCTCCCAGCACCCGCTGCTAGCCGGCCGCCATGTTTTCCCCTATCCGATACGTCAGTATTTTTTACGTATCTGTAAGTGCAAAAGTGGTGCATCGCTGGGGTGTGTTTGAAAACAGACACAACTCCAGCAATGTGTCCTTTTGCATGGGCTAGCCCAATGAGAAAAAGGCCTGCCTCAGTCTTGCGCCTGCTGTGAGGCAGGCGTAAGATAATGATGCAGTAGGGTCCCAGAACTGGCGCACTGAAAATGTATAGATTTCAATGCGACACATATATGAGGCTTTTTGTGGGGTAACGCACAACCTGCATACATTATACCTGGCGCAGGTATGATCTATCTGCACCTCTGACCTCTCAGAAGCTGCTCTCCCTTCGTGCAGCTCCGCTGTAAGTGCCCTGTCCCTAGCACTGCCTCAGGCCGGTGTCCGAGACCCCTGTGGCTCACCTTGCCCATGGTCCTTCCGCTCCCTCTGCCTGCCTTCTGTCTCTGCCTTTTTTCCTTCGCTTTTTTTGCCTTATTTTCTTGCCTCTTTCCTTTTTGCCTGCCTCTTTCCACCTTGTCTTGTCTTCTTGCCTTTTAACTTTTTTCATTTTTTCTTTATTGTTTCCTCATTTTGCCTTTTTTTTTACTTTCTCACCGCCGCTGCTGCCCCCCCGGCCCCTCCCACGTACTCTTGCTTCCACCTCCCTGCTGTCCCACCCTCCCCCCGATTTAGTGGCGGCCGCTGCGCAGTAGGGTGAGTAACATCTCTGACCTCTTGGTCCGGAAACTGCTCTCCCCTCGCGCAGCTCCGCTGTAACTGCTCCTGTCTCTACCTTTTTTCCTTTACCCTTTTTTGCCTTTCCTTCTTGCCTCTTTCCTTTCTGCCTGCCTCTTTCCTCCTTCCCTTGTCTTCTTGCCTCTTTCCTTTTCGTATTTTTTTTCCTCTTTTTGCCTTTTTCTTTTGCTCTTTTTCTGTCACTGCTGCCCCTGCCGCCCCTCCCCCTTGCACGTGCTCCCACCTCCCAGCTGTCCTGCCTTCCGCCTACCCCTACTTTTTGGGCGCGCTGCTCGGCTGGTGCACCAAAAGCACTCCACATGCAAGCCTGCATGCTCCCGCGGAGCCTTCACCTGCCGCCACTGTCGCCACTCCTTTGCCTTCACCAAGACCCAGGACTCACCTCCACGCTCACGCCTCAACTCCACCGCAACCCAAACCCTGCAATGCTTCCTCCTCAACGTCCGCTTCCTCCATAGACACGCTGCAGAAATCTGGGACCTCCTCAACAGCACCACCCCCTACGTTGCCTTCTTCACAGAAACCTGGATGTACACCGCCTCAGGACCTGACATAGCGATCGCTATCCCCGAAGGCTACAAGACCTACGGAAGGACCGCCCCAACTGCCCCGGAGGAGGCATCGCCTTTGCCCACAAATACAACCTCAGACTGCGCACCCACACAGACGGGCCCACAAACCTGATGGAACACCTTCACTTCAAGATACTGGCCAACCCGACCACTTCAGAACGCCCAGAACACCTCTGCCAGACTAGTCCTCAACCTACTGCATCACTGCCACATCACCCAACACCAGCGGACACTACACAGGCTCCCCATTGATAAGAGAATCACCTTCAAGCTCCTCATCCATGCCCACCAAACCCTCCACAACTCCGGACCTGCCTACCTGAACCACTGCCTCTCGTTCCACGCACCCCAAAGATCCCTCCGCTCAGCCCAACTCTCCCTTGCTACGGTGCCGCGCATCAAGAAGACCAGAACAGGAGACCGCTCCTTGTCCTTCCTCGTGGCCAAGGCATGGAACACTGTGACGCTCCACCTCAGAAAAACGGTAACACTCTTCAAGTTCATGAATGACCTCAAGACCTCTTCAACGAATCGTTGTGAACATCCGGGAGCTGCCCCCGCCCAACAGCATCTTGAGACCCTTTCGGGTGGGTAGTTATGCTTTACAAACTCTGACTGATTATGTGGCGCAGGGGTTTACAAAGTGATGTATCTGCCTAGATGCATCACTTTGTAAATAGGGTGCAATTGGACGCGTTTTTGTACGCCGCTGGTGCATCACAAAAAGTGATGCAAAGGCAGCTCAAAAGTGTGCGATGACTCATAAATAAGGCCCTTATAATGGGGCAAAACCTATTGCTATGCCAATGCTTGTCATCGCTAGGTAACAAACTTAGCAGGGTAATGGCCAAAGGTCACCGTAGGCAAGTACATACAGTAATCAAGGTTTATTGTATTGCAAATGCTTAATGATGCTGAGCAGGGGCCCAAATGTAAAGGTCAGAAGGGCAGCTCAGAGCGCCTCATACTTGGTGTATCACTGTGTTAGGCAGCTTCTCCCTCTCTTCTGCCGCCCACCAATGCCTGCACCAATCGCGTAGAAGATCTGTGTACGTCATCGGATGATAGGCAGACCCTATTCGATAATATTCTCTTTTCTTCTCAACGCATGCGTTTATGCACCAATCGTATTGAAGTTTTTGCCGCGTCATCAGTTGCTGGGGAGAGGTGTAGCTCTGAAGGCTCGAAAGGAGACAGTGTAGGCCATGAAAGCGAACCAAAGGCGTGAGAGGACGCATTTTACGTCACAAGTTACCAGGCAGGCGTGCGGTTGTACCGTCTGGAGCGTCTTGTGTAGTGAATTCAGCCAATGGCATGTGAGTCCGTCCGAAGCGTCCCTAGTCTCTGGGCAGACGAGCGCGCATGCGGTTCCTAGAAGGGAGCTTCAGGCGTTCAGTGCAGCGAGGGTTTTAAATGCACTCGCGCGCCCTCTGCCAGGGGTCCGCCGTGACTGCAGCTCACTGACACACTGTCACTTCTCGTCCACCCCCCAAAGTCACAGAATTAACACGAGCCCCCCCAAAGTCACTGAATTAACACAGGCCCCCCAAAGTCACTGAATTAACATGCCCCCCCCAAAGTCACTGAATTAACACGAGCCCCCCCCAAAGTCACTGAATTAACAAGGGCCCCCCAAAGTCACTGAATTAACATGAGCCTACCCCCAAAGTCACTGAATTAACATGAGCCGCCCCAAAGTCACTGAATTAACCAGAGCCCCCGCCAAAGTCACTGAATTAACATGGCCCCCCTAAAGTCACTGAATTAACATGAGCCCCCCCAAAGTCACTGAATTAACATGCGCCCCCCAAGTCACTGAATTAACATGGGCCCCCCCAAAGTCACTGAATTAACAAGAGCCCCCCCAAAGTCACTGAAATACCATGAGCCCCCCCCAAAGTCACTGAATTAACATGGCCTCCCCCAAAATCACTGAATTAACATGCCCCCCCAAAGTCACTAAATTAACATGCCCCCCCAAAGTCACTGAATTAACATGCCCCCCCAAGTCACTGAATTAACACAAGCCCCCCCAAGTCACTGAATTACCATGGCCCCCCAAAGTCACTGAATTAAAATGAGCCCCCCAAAAGTCACTGAATTAACATGAGCCCCCCCAAAGTCACTGAATTAACATGCCCCCCCCCCAAGTCACTGAATTAAAATGAGCCCCCCCCCCCCAAGTCACTGAATTAACATGAGCCCCCCCAGCGGTGGGTGTGGCTCAGCGTCGAGCGCCTCAGCTCGGGCAGTGTTTAAGGGGTGTGTTGTGTTCCCTCAGTGTATTTTTGCATTGGTTATTCACTCGAAGTCTCATTCCAATCAACCGTTTTTCCTTGCAACACGGTCATTTTGTTCCTACAAACAGAGCTTGGGGTCAGAGAATGGGCCGAGAACCAAATAACAATCCCCCCTCCCCAGTATCGAGCACATCACGCCAGCACACAACCCCATCCACCCCCCAGTATCGAGCACATCACCCCAGCATACAACCACATCCACCCCCCAGTATCGAGCACATCAACCCAGCATACAACCCCATCCACCCCCAATATCGAGCACATCACCTCAGCATACAACCTCATCCACCCCCCAGTATCGAGCACATCACCCCAGCATACAACCCCATCCACCCCCAGTATCGAGCACATCACCTCAGCATACAACCCCATCCACCCCCCAGTATCTAGCACATCACCCCAGCATATAACTCCATCCACCCCCCTAGTATCGAGCACATCACCCCAGCATACAACCCCATCCACCCCCAGTATCGAGCACATCACCTCAGCATACAACCCCATCCACCCCCAGTATCGAGCACATCACCCCAGCATACAACCCCATCCATCCCCCAGTATCGAGCACATCACCCCAGCAAACAACGCCATCCACCCCCCAGTATCGAGCACATCACCCCAGCTTACAACCCCATCCATCCCCCAGTATCGAGCACATCACCCCAGCATACTACTCCATCCACCCCCAGTATCGAGCACATCACTCCAGCATACAACCCCATCCACCCCCAGTATCGAGTACATCACTCCAGCATACAACCCCATCCACCCCCCAGTATCGAGCACATCACCCCAGCTTACAACCCCATCCATCCCCCAGTATCGAGCACATCACCCCAGCATACTACTCTATCCACCCCCAGTATCGAGCACATCACCCCATCATACAACCCCATCCACCCCCCACTATCGACCACATCGCCCCAGCATACTACTCCATCCACCCCCAGTATCGAGCACATCACCCCAGCATACAAACCCATCCACCCTCAGTATCGAGCACATCACCCCAGCATACAACCCCATCCATCCCCCAGTATTGAGCACATCACTCCAGCATACATCCCCATCCACCCCCAGTATCGAGCACATCACTCCAGCATACAACCCCATCCACCCCCCAGTATCGAGCACATCACCCCAGCTTACAACCCCACCCACCCCCCAGTATCGAGCACATCACCTCAGCATACAACCCCATCCATCCCCAGTATCGAGCACATCACCCCAGCATACAACCCCACCCACCCCCCAGTATCGAGCACATCACCCCAGCATACAACCCCATCCACCCCCAGTATCGAGCACATCACCCCAGCATACAACCCCACCACCCCGCAGTATCGAGCTCATCACCACAGCATACAACCCCATCCACCCCCAGTATCGAGCACATCACCCCAGCATACAACCACATCCACCCCCCAGTGTGGAGCACATCACCCCAGCATACAACCCCATCCACCCCCCCTGTAATGAGCACATCACCCCAGCATACAACCCCATCCACCCCCCCCAGTATCGAGCACATCACCCCAGCATACAACCCCATCACCCCAGCATACAACCCCATCCAGCCCCAGTATCGAGCACATCACCCCAGCATACAACCCCATCCACCCCCAGTATCGAGCACATCACCCCAGCATACAACCCCATCCATCCCCCAGTATCGAGCACATCACTCCAGCATACAACCCCATCCACCCCCAGTATCGAGCACATCACTCCAGCATACAACCCCATCCACCCCCCAGTATCGAGCACATCACCCCAGCATACAACCCCATCCATCCCCAGTATCGAGCACATCACCCCAGCATACAACCCCATCCCTCCTCCAGTATCGAGCACATCACCCCAGCATGCAACCCCATCCATCTCCTAGTATTGAGCACATCACCCCAGCATACAACCCCATCCACCCCCCAGTATCGAGCACATCACCCCAGCATACAACCCCACCCACCCCCCAGTATCGAGCACATCACCACAGCATACAACCCCATCCATCTCCTAGTATTGAGCACATCACCCCAGCATACAACCCCATCCACCCCCCAGTATCGAGCACATCACCCCAGCATACAACCCCATCCATCCCCAGTATCGAGCACATCACCCCAGCATACAACCCCATGCCTCCTCCAGTATCGAGCACATCACCCCAGCATGCAACCCCATCCATCCCCCAGTATTGAGCACATCACCCCAGCATACAACCCCATCCACCCCCCAGTATCGAGCACATCACCCCAGCATACAACCCCACCCACCCCCCAGTATCGAGCACATCACCACAGCATACTCCCCATCCACCCCCAGTATCGAGCACATCACCCCAGCATACAACCACATCCACCCCCCCGTGTGGAGCACATCACTCCAGCATACAACCCCATCCACCCCCCCTGTAACGAGCACATCACCCCAGCATACAACCCCATCCACCCCCCCAGTATCGAGCACATCACCCCAGCATACAACCCCATCACCCCAGCATACAACCCCATCCATCCCCAGTATCGAGCACATCACCCCAGCATACAACCCCATCCACCCCCAGTATCGAGCCCATCACCCCAGCATACAACCCCATCCATCCCCCAGTATCGAGCACATCACTCCAGCATACAACCCCATCCACCCCCAGTATCGAGCACATCACTCCAGCATACAACCCCATCCACCCCTCAGTATCGAGCACATCACCCCAGCATACAACCCCATCCATCCCCAGTATCGAGCACATCACCCCAGCATACAACCCCATCCCTCCTCCAGTATCGAGCACATCACCCCAGCATGCAACCCCATCCATCCCCTAGTATTGAGCACATCACCCCAGCATACAACCCCATCCACCCCCCAGTATCGAGCACATCACCCCAGCATGCAACCCCATCCATCCCCTAGTATTGAGCACATCACCCCAGCATACACCCCATCACCCCAGCATACAACCCCATCCACCCCCAGTATCGAGCACATCACCCCAGCATACAACCCCATCCCCCCCCTGTAACGAGCACATCACCCCAGCATACAACCCCATCCACCCCCCCAGTATCGAGCACATCACCCCAGCATACAACCCCATCACCCCAGCATACAACCCCATCCACCCCCAGTATCGAGCACATCACCCCAGCATACAACCCCATCCACCCCCAGTATCGAGCACATCACCCCAGCATACAACCCCATCCATCCCCCAGTATCGAGCACATCACTCCAGCATACAACCCCATCCACCCCCAGTATCGAGCACATCACTCCAGCATACAACCCCATCCACCCCCCTGTATCGAGCACATCACCCCAGCATACAACCCCATCCATCCCCAGTATCGAGCACATTACCCCAGCATACAACCCCATCCCTCCTCCAGTATCGAGCACATCACCCCAGCATGCAACCCCATCCATCCCCTAGTATTGAGCACATCACCCCAGCATACAACCCCATCCACCCCCCAGTATCGAGCACATCACCCCAGCATGCAACCCCATCCATCCCCTAGTATTGAGCACATCACCCCAGCATACAACCCCCTCACCCCAGCATACAACCCCATCCACCCCCAGTATCGAGCACATCACCCCAGCATACAACCCCATCCACCCCCAGTATCGAGCACATCACTCCAGCATACAACCCCATCCACCCCCCAGTATCGAGCACATCACCCCAGCATACAACCCCATCCCTCCCCAGTATCGAGCACATCACCCCAGCATACAACCCCATCCCTCCTCCAGTATCGAGCACATCACCCCAGCATGCAACCCCATCCATCCCCCAGTATTGAGCACATCACCCCAGCATACAACCCCATCCACCCCCCAGTATCGAGCACATCACCCCAGAATACAACCCCACCCACCCCCAGTATCGAGCACATCACCTAGCATACAACCCCATCCATCCCCAGTATCGAGCACATCACCCCAGCATACAACCCCATCCATCTCCAGTATCGAGCACATCACCCCAGCATACAACCCCATCCATCTCCAGTATCGAGCACATTACCCCCTTCATACAACCCCATCCACCCCCAGTATCGAGCACATCACCCCAGCATACAACCCCATCCATCTCCAGTATCGAGCACATCACCCCAGCATACAACCCCATCCATCTCCAGTATCGAGCACATTACCCCCAGCATAGAATCCCATCCACCCCCCAGTATCGAGCACATCACCCCAGCATACAACCCCATCCACCCCTAGTATCGAGCACATCACCCCAGCATACAACCCCATCCACCCCCCAGTATCGAGCACATCACCCCAGCATACAAGCCCATCCTTTCCCAGTATCGAGCACATCACCCCAGCATACAACCCCATCCATCCCAAAGTATCGAACACATCACTCCAGCATACAACCCCATCCACCCCCAGTATCGAGCACATTACCCCATCATACAACCCCATCCACCCCCCAGATTCGAGCACATCACCCCAGCATACAACCCCATCCACCCCCCAGTATCGAGCACATTCCCCCAGCATACAACCCCATCCTTTCCCAGTATCGAGCACATCACCCCAGCATACAGCCCCATCCATCCCCCAGTATTGAGCACATCACTCCAGCATACAACCCCATCCACCCCCAGTATCGAGCACATTACCCCAGCATACAACCCCATCCACCCCCCAGTATCGAGCACATCACCCCAGCATACAACCCCATCCACCCCCCAGTATCGAGCACATCACCCCAGCATACAACCCCATCCATCCCCCAGTATCGAGCACATCACCCCAGCATACAACCCCATCCACCCCCCAGTATCGAGCCCATCACCCCAGCATACAAGCCCATCCACCCCCCAGTATCGAGCACATCACCCCAGCGTAGAACCCCATCCACCCCTAGCATACAACCCCATCCACCCCCAGTATCGAGCACATCACCCCAGCATACAACCCCATCCACCCCCCAGTATCGAGCACATCAACCCAGCTTACAACCCCCATCCCCCAGTATCGAGCACATCACCCCAGCATAGAACCACATCACCCCAGCATACAAACCCATCCACCCCCAGTATCGATCACATCACCCCAGCATACAACCCTATCCACCCCCCAGTAATGAGCACATCACCCCAGCATACAACCCCATCCACCCCCCAGTATCGAGCACATCACCGCAGCATAGAACCCCATAACCCCAGCATACAACCCCATCACCCCAGCATACAACCCCATCCATCCCCCAGTATCGGGCACATCACCCCAGCATACAATCCCATCACCCCAGCATACAACCCCATCCTCCCCCCAGTATCGATCACATCACCCCAGCATACAACCCTATCCACCCCCCAGTACCGAGCACATCACCCCAGCATACAACCCCATCCACCCCCCAGTATCGAGCACATCACCCCAGCATAGAACCTCATCACCCCAGCATACAACCCCATCCACCCCCCAGTATCGAGCACATCAACCCAGCTTACAACCCCCATCCCCCAGTATCGAGCACATCACCCCAGCATAGAACCCCATCACCCCAGCATACAACCCCATCCACCCCCCAGTATCGATCACATCACCCCAGCATACAACCCTATCCACCCCCCAGTATCGATCACATCACCCCAGCATACAACCCCATCCACCCCCCAGTATCGAGGACATCACCCCAGCATAGAACCCCATCACCCCAGCATAAAACCCCATCCACCCCCCAGTATCGAGCACATCACCGCAGCATACAACCCCATCCATCCCCCAGTATCGAGCACATCACCCCAGCAGACAACCCCATCCATCCCCAGTATCGAGCACATCACCGCAGCATAGAACCCCATCCACCCCCCAGTATCGAGCACATCACCCCAGCATACAACCACCTCCATCCCCAGTATTGAGCACATCTCCCCAGCATACAACCCTATCCACCCCCAGTATCGAGCACATCACCCCAGCATTCCACCCCCCAGTATTGAGCACATCACCACAGCACACAACCCCATCCATCCCCCAGTATCGAGCACATCACCCCAGCATACAACCCCATGCACCCCCAGCATACAACCCCATCCACCCCCCAGTATCGAGCACATCACCCCAGCATACAACCCCATCCACCCCCCAGTATCGAGCACATCACCGCAGCATACAACCCCATCCACCCCCCAGTATCGAGCACATCACCCCAGGATACATCCCCATCCACCCCCAGTATCGAGCACAGCACCCCAGCATACAACCACCTCCATCCCCAGTATCGAGCACATTTCCCCAGCATACAACCCTATCCACCCCCAGTATCGAGCACATCACCCCAGCATACCACCCCATCCACCCCCCAGTATCGAGCACATCACCCCAGCATACAACCCCATCCATCCCCAGTATCGAGCACATCACCGCAGCATACAACCCCATCCATCCCCCAGTATCGAGCACATCACCCCAGCAGACAACCCCATCCATCCCCAGTATCGAGCACATCACCGCTGCATACAACCCCATCCACCCCCCAGTATCGAGCACATCACCCCAGCATACAACCACCTCCATCCCCAGTATCGAGCACATCTCCCCAGCATACAACCCTATCCACCCCCAGTATCGAGAACATCACCCCAGCATTCCACCCCCCAGTATCGAGCACATCACCCCAGCACACAACCCCATCCATCCCCCAGTATCGAGCACATCACCCCAGCATACAACCCCATGCACCCCCCAGCATACAACCCCATCCACTCCCCAGTATCGAGCACATCACCCCAGCATACAACTCCATCCACCCCCCAGTATTGAGCACATCACCGCAGCATACAACCCCATCCACCCCCCAGTATCGAGCACATCACCCCAGGATACATCCCCATCCACCCCCAGTATCGAGCACAGCACCCCAGCATACAACCACCTCCATCCCCAGTATCGAGCACATTTCCCCAGCATACAACCCTATCCACCCCCAGTATCGAGCACATCACCCCAGCATACCACCCCATCCACCCCCCAGTATCGAGCACATCACCCCAGCACACAACCCCATCCATCCCCCAGTATCAAGCACATCACCCCAGCATACAACCCCATCCATCCCCAGTATCGAGCACATCACCGCAGCATACAACCCCATCCATCCCCCAGTATCGAGCACATCACCCCAGCATACAACCCCATCCACCCCCAGTATCGAGCACATCACCCCAGCATAAAACCTCATCCATCCCCCAGTATCGAGCACATCACCCAAGCATACCACCACATCCACCCCCCAGCATCGAGCACATCACCCCAGCACACAACCCCTTCCACCCCCCAGTATCGAGCACATCACCCCAGCATACAACCCCATTCACCCCCCAGCATACAACCCCATCCACCCCCCAGTATTGAGCACATCACCCCAGCAAACAACCCCATCCACCCCCAGCATCGAGCACATCACCCCAGCATACAACTTCATCCACCCCCAGTATCGAGCACATCACCGCAGCATACAACCCCATCCATCCCCCAGTATCGAGCACATCACCCCAGCATACAACCCCATCCACCCCCCAGTATCGAGCACATCACCGCAGCATACAACCCCATCCACCCAGGGTATCGAGCACATCACCCCAGCGTACAACCCCATCCACCCCCCAGTATCGAGCACATCACCCCAGCATACAACCCCATCCACCCCCCAGGATCGAGCACATCACCCCAGCATACAACCCCATCCACCCCCAGTATCGAGCACATCACCCCAGCATACATCCCCAGTATCGAGCACATCACCCCAGCATACAACCCCATCCATCCCCAGTATCGAGCACATCACCGCAGCATACAACCCAATCCATCCCCCAGTATCGAGCACATCACCCCAGCATACAACCCCATCCATCCCCAGTATCGAGCACATCACCACAGCATACAACCCCATCCACCCCCAAGTATCGAGCACATCACCCCAGCATACAACCCCATCCATCCCCTGTATTGAGCAGATCACCCCAGCATACAACCCCATTCATCCCCCAGTATCGAGCACATCACCCCAGCATACAACCCCATCCATCCCCTAGTATCGAGCACATCACCCCAGCATACAACCCCATCCACCCCCCAGTATCGAGCACATCACCCCAGCATACAACCCCATCCACCCCCCAGTATCGAGCATATCCCAGCATACAATCCCATCCATCCCCATTATCGAGCACATCACCCCAGCATATCACCCCATCCACCTCCCAGTATTGAGCACATCACCCCAGCATACACCCCCAGTCTCGAGCACATCACCCCAGCATACAACCTCATCCATCCCCCAGTATCGAGCACATCACCCCATTATACAACCCCATCCACCCTCCAGTATCGAGCACATCACCCCAGCATACAACCCCATCCATCCCCAGTATCGAGCACATCACACCAGCATACAACCCCATCCACCCCCCAGTATCGAGTACATCACCCCAGCATACAACCCCGTCCACCCCCCAGTATCAAGCACATCACCCCAGCATACAACCCTATCCACCCCCAGTATCGAGCACATCACCCCAGCATACAACCCCATCCATCCCCAGTATCGAGCACATCACCCCAGCATACAACCCCATCCACCCCCCGTATCGAGCACATCACCCCAGCATACAACCCCATCTGTTGGACCCGGCCTCATGGCGTAGTCCTACCCCTTCCGCATGGCGGGCCCCGGACGACATCGGCCCTCCACAGAGCCTCGGGCGGCCCCTTCCGCCCGATCCTGCACGCACCAACACTACCGGTCTGGTTACCATCATGGGCCACCACACCGGCCTGACTCCATTGTGGGCCCATCACGTCCTGAGCACGAGGCCTCGCCCGACTCCATCTTGGGCCCACCACGTCACGAACACGTGGCCTCGGCCCCGGCCCAGGCCCCAGCGAAGCCCCGACATCGAGGCGCCAAGATCTACCCAGGTGGTCGAGTGGCCACTCGACAGATCCCGGAGGAAGGGGAGTTTTGATGGGCCTCCAGCCGTCCCCGGACGCCTGGTATCGATCGCCCCCGGCATCCCTGGGTGCTGGCTCCACCCCCTGCTGGGTGTCTGGACACCATCTTCCCGGCCCCTCTGGCCCCCAGGGGGGAGGGTCCGGACATCAAAGGACTCCAGTCCTATATCTGGGCCAGCCCCGGAGTAGGACGTCAGTTGTATCCTGGACTGGAAAGCCCTACTGACGCTGTCACGGCCGACACCGGAAGAACTAATTTTCCCTGTAACCTGAGGATACCCTGAGAGCCTGCTGGCGCTGCCGCGGCCCACCTTTGCCGAACCATCTTGAGAGCCTGCTGGCGCTGCCGCGGCCCACCTTTGCCGAACAATCTTGAGAGCCTGCTGGCGCTGCCGCGGCCCACCCTTGCCGAACCATCTTGAGAGCCTGCTGGCGCTGCCGCGGCCCACCTTTGCCGAACCATCTTGAGAGCCTGCTGGCGCTGCCGCGGCCCACCCTTGCCGAACCATCTTGAGAGCCTGCTGGCGCTGCCGCGGCTCGACCTCTCGGAACCCCCGGCTCGAGGATTGAGAGCTGTGCGCAGGGTATCCCTTCCTGCACCCCAACCGAGACTGTCCCGCTACCCTGACCCCTTTTACGAGACTTTACAGACCCCTCGATCTACTTGTACATATCGCTGAGAACCAGCAACCTTTATTTCCTGATAAAGCTTATGAACTCGACCTCTGGTGTGGTGTCCATTTGTAGTGTTGTGGTTACTCTGCTGTACGATCCTAGGAGAGGGCCCTCACCCAGGAGGCCTCTCGGTAACGCTCGGCTACTTCTTGACGGAGAGGTGGACCTAGGGGTGGTCAGTCAGACATCGTCTGCCTCCCCCGGGGTCGCCTTTCTAACATTGGTGGCAGGCGACGGGATCCGAGCCGACGCAGATCGTACAGAGAGTAATTCACTCACTACCGAGAAAAACACACCGCGACCATGACTACTCAGGAAACCAGACCGACTGCGGAATTCCAGAAAGAAAAGATGGAAGATTACAGCCACAAGGAATTAAAACAATTTTGCAAGGACCTAGGCATCGCTACCACGGGCCTCAACACCAAAGAGGACTTTAAATCGGCCCTGCAAGCCTGGGCGGACGCCGATAACGCGCCACCCCAGAATGAAGACAACCCGGGCCCGAACGGACGCCCGGAGACCGACGCGAACCCAGTGGGGGAAAGACCCGCAAACCTAGACACGGGCCTCTCCCACGAAGACGCCCGAGAACGAGAGAGGAACCGGCTCCACGAGTTGGAGCTCGCCCGACTCCGACAAGAAGGAGAGATACAGCTGGCAGAAAGGAAATTAGCCCTCGAGCAACTACGGCTGGAAGGAGACCTAGAGGAAAGGCGAAGACAAAGAGACCTCGAAGAAAAGAAACTCATGCTCGAGCATGAGCGCGGCCTCAAAGAACTAGAAATCAAGGCCAAGACAAACGAAACCGGCACCTCCGGGGGCAAGACCTCACCCCCACCGGTGGACACGAAAGTGCACATACCCAAGGAGGTCGTCAAAGAATACTATAAGAACGACGACATCCAACAGTGGTTCAAAGCCTACGAGGTCGCCATGACCGCCCATCGAGTACCCCTCAAAGACTGGGGCGCCGGCCTATGGGGAAAGTTCATCAACGAGGGGAGAGACGCCCTGCTAGAGCTCCCCGACGCCGAGATGACCTCGTACGAACACATGAAGACCGCCCTCCTCACTCGCTATGGACTCACCCCCGAAATGTACCGGCAGCGATTCCGAGACTGTAAAAAAATCCCCGGTACCACTTGGGTGGAGTACGTGAACTTTTACAGCAGAGCCTTCGAAGGGTGGATCAGAGGCTGCCAGGTCACCACCTACCAGCAGTTGGTCGACCTCATTCTATGGGAACATCTTTCCAATAACTGCTTCATCGAACTCCGGCAGCACCTCCTCGACAGCAAATTGACAGAGCCACAAAAACTCGCTGTCGAGGCGGATAGATGGGTGAGCACCCGAGTTCCCCGGAGTCCGATGGGAGACTACGGCCAGGGATCCCCGGGGAACCACCGACCACGAGGCGGCGGAGGAGGCCAGAGCAGGGGCCGAGACACCCCCACGGGGTCATCCCCTACCTCCACGTCGCCATCCCTGGGTCGAAGGGGGGGCCCCCCAGCAAGACCTGGGCCCCGCCCAAATGTTACGTGCCACAGATGCCAGCGACCGGGCCATTATGCGAACGACCCTCTGCCCGATGAACCAGCGACCCGGCACCACCGGTCCCCCGAGCCGCCAGATCGCGGCCGCCGCCCTGAGTGCAGAGGGAGGCGAAGAGGAAGGCGACGACACGGAGCAGGCCGAGTGGGAGCCCGCCGCTATGATCTTAGCATGCCTGGGTGATCGAGACATGATCCCCCGAGACCCGATCCCAGGTAACACCCAGAAATACCGCCAATGGGTCACCATCAATGGACGCCGGGCCGAAGCCCTCCGGGACACTGGAGCCAGCGTGACGGCGGTCCGCTGCCACTTGGTGACCCCCGAACAAATTCTTCCCAACGTCTTGTGCCCAGTACGGTCGGCGGACAACTCTGAGAGTTTGTGCCAGATGGCCCGCATCCCCTTCGAGTGGGGAGGGGTGTCGGGCATGCTGAAAGTGACTGTCCGAGACGATGCCCCCATGGACTGCCTCCTCGGGAACGACCTGGAAAGTTCCCTCTGGGCCGGCGTAGAGCGGAGAGAGCATCTGGGGATGTTAGGCCTTCCCGAGTGGGTCTGTGCGACCACCCGCTCCATGCCCGCCCGAGCCTCCACCCAAACGGAGGAAGCCCCGATCGAGGAGCCGGAGTGGCCCACACCTCCACCGCCCGCCGTCCCCGAACCCGGCCCCCAGGGGCCCAGCCATGAAGAAATCACCGAGCTCGGCCACCTTCCAGAACTAGCTCAATGGCGCCAAGAAGGTGGCCCCACCCGCGAACAATTCCGACAAGAACAGAGCACCTGTCCCTCCCTCGAGGGAATCCGACGACAAGCCGCCACTCAAGCCGCTGGAGACCCCGCGGGGTCCCACTGGGTCTATTGGGACAACGACCTTCTCTACAGTGAGCAGAAGATTGCCGAACTAGGGGCCAGCCGGGTGCTGGTCCTTCCCCTCCGATTTAGAGACTTCCTCTTGAACTTAGCACATGATGTGCCCCTCGCCGGGCACCTGGGGCAGGACAAAACTTACAGCCGCCTGGTGACCCATTTCTACTGGCCGAAAATGCGCAACGATGTGCATAATCACTGCAGAACCTGCCCGACCTGTCAAGCCAGCGGGAAGAGCGGGGGGAAAGTCAAAGCCCCGCTCCAGCCTTTTCCCGTGGTCACCACCCCCTTCGAGCGAGTGGGGATAGACATTGTGGGGCCCTTGGACCCCCGCACCTCTCAAGGGCACCGCTTCATCCTCGTTCTGGTGGACCATGCCACCCGCTATCCGGAAGCCATCCCCCTCCGAACCATCACGGCCCCAGTAGTGGGCCGAGCCCTAATGGGGATCTTCTCCAGAATCAGCTTCCCCCGAGAAGTCGTGAGTGATCGGGGCACAAACTTTATCTCCAAGTATATACGATCCCTGTGGCAACAGTGCGGGGTCACATATAAGTTCACCACCCCGTATCACCCCCAAGGGAATGGACTTGTGGAGCGGTTTAACCGAACACTGAAGGGAATGATCAGGGGCCTAGAGGAGCCACTACGACGCAAATGGGATGTTCTGCTGCCTTGCCTCCTGTTTGCGTATCGTGAAGTACCCCAGAAGTCCCTGGGGTTCAGCCCCTTCGAACTATTGTATGGGCACCCGGTCCGAGGCCCCCTCAACCTGGTCAAAGAAGGCTGGGAGACGGCTGTCCGAGGTGCTCCACCAGATGTCTACCAGTACCTCCTGACCCTCCGCAACCAAACTCTGAAGTTCCGGGAACTGACCGAAGCCAACCTGGAGGCTAGTCAGGAGGAGATGAAACGCTGGTATGACCGGAACGCCTCGTCCATCGAATTCGAGCCGGGCCAGCAGGTCTGGGTCATGTCCCCGGTTGAACCTTGCGCCCTCCAGGACCAATGGACGGGGCCCTTCAAGGTGGTGGAGCGCAAGAGCCCTGTCACTTACTTGGTGGACATGGAGTCCCCCAGGAACCCCCTCCGGGTTCTCCACGCTAACTGGCTCAAGCCGCACTTTGCCCGCACTGAACTAAGTCTGCTGTTAGCGACCGATGACGGAGCTGAAGACGACTCCGAACCTCTGCCAGATCTCATGAGCACCACTGAGAAGGACGGCTCCATCGAAGGGGTCATGCTCTTCTCCACCCTGACCCCAGAACAGCACCATGACTGCCGGCAGCTGCTGGGGCAGTTTGCAGATCTGTTTTCCCTCACTCCTGGAGTCACCCGGTGGTGTGTCCACGATGTGGACACCGGAGACAGCCCGCCTGTAAGACACCGAGCTTTCCGAGTGCCCGACCAAGTGCGGTCCTGCATCCAGTCCGAGGTGGCCAAGATGCTAGCGCTGAGGGTAGTCGAACCCTCCCACAGTCCATGGGCCAGCCCAGTTGTCCTGGTCCCTAAAGCCGCCGCCCCCGGCACGCCCCCGGAGCTCCGGTTCTGTGTTGACTACCGGGGGCTGAATGCAGTCACCAGGACCAACGCCCATCCCATCCCCCGGGCGGATGAACTGATCGAGTATCTCAGCACCTTCGATCTCACGGCCGGGTATTGGCAGATCGGCCTCACACCTGGAGCGCAAGAGCGATCAGCCTTCTCGACCCCTGATGGCAACTACCATTTCAAGGTGATGCCCTTCGGCAAGAAAAACGCCCCGGCCACCTTCCAGAGACTCGTGAATAGGGTGCTGGCCGGGCTAGAAGAGTTCAGCGCCGCCTACCTAGACGACATTGGGGTGTACAGCCTACACTGGGATGCGCACCTGACCCACCTCCGGGAGGTCCTGACGGCCCTCCGTCGGGCCGGACTGACAATAAAGGCCAGCAAGTGCCAGATAGGCCAAGGGTCCGTGACCTACCTGGGACACCAAGTAGGGAGCGGCCAAGTGGCTCCCCTCCAGCCAAAGATTGACGCTATCCAGGCCTGGGAGCCCCCGGTCACCCATACCGCCGTCCGAGCCTTCCTGGGGCTCACTGGATACTATCGGCGCTTCATCAAAAACTATGGGAGCATTGTGGGGCCCCTCACAGAACTGACCTCAAAGAGACTACCACATAGGGTGCACTGGACCCCCGAGTGCCAGGTAGCCTTCGACACCCTAAAGACCGCTATGTGCACCGCCCCTGTGCTCCAAGCCCCCGACTACAGCCGAGAGTTTGTGGTCCAAACCGACGCCTCGGAGCACGGCATTGGGGCGGTCCTCTCCCAAGTAAACCCTGAAGGAGCCGACCTTCCCGTTGCCTTCATCAGCCGGCGGCTGCTGGCCAGAGAACAGCGATGGAGCACCATCGAGAGGGAAGCCTTCGCCGTCGTGTGGGCCCTAAAGAAGCTCCCTCTTCGGCACCCACTTCCGGGTCCAGACCGACCACCGGCCTCTGCGGTGGTTAATGCAGATGCGGGGAGAAAACCCGAAACTGTTGCGATGGTCCATCTCCCTCCAAGGGATGGACTTCACTGTGGAGCATCGCCCCGGCAACGACCACGCCAATGCTGACGGCCTGTCCCGATTCTTCCGCCTCGGCGAGGAGAACCCCCAAGAATATGGATGACTCTCCCCTGCCTTCAGCTGGGGGGGGGGCGTGTTGGACCCGGCCTCATGGCGACATCGGCCCTCCACAGAGCCTCGGGCGGCCCCTTCCGCCCGATCCTGCACGCACCAACACTACCGGTCCGGTTACCATCACGGGCCACCACACCGGCCTGACTCCATCGTGGGCCCATCGCGTCCTGAGCACGAGGCCTCGCCCGACTCCATCTTGGGCCCACCACATCACGAACACGTGGCCTCGGCCCCCGCCCAGGCCCCAGCGAAGCCCCGACATCGAGGCGCCAAGATCTACCCAGGTGGTCGAGTGGCCACTCGACAGATCCCGGAGGAAGGGGAGTCTCGATGGCCCTCCAGCCGTCCCCGGACGCATGGTATCGATCGCCCCCGGCATCCCAGGGTGCTGGCTCCACCCCCCTGCTGGGTGTCTGGACACCATCTTCCTGGCCCCTCTGGCCCCCCAGGCGCGAGGGTCTGGACATCAAAGGACTCCAATCCTATATCTGGGCCAGCCCCGGAGTAGGACGTCAGTTGTATCCTGGACTGGAAAGCCCTACTGACGCTGTCACGGCCGACACCAGAAGAACTAATTTTCCCTGTAACCTGAGGATGCCCTGAGAGCCTGCTGGCGCTGCCGCGGCCCACCTTTGCCGAACCATCTTGAGAGCCTGCTGGCGCTGCCGCGGCCCACCTTTGCCAACCCATCTTGAGAGCCTGCTGGCGCTGCCGCGGCCCACCTTTGCCGAACCATCTTGAGAGCCTGCTGGCGCTGCCGCGGCCCACCTTTGCCGAACCATCTTGAGAGCCTGCTGGCGCTGCCGCGGCTCGACCTCTCGGAACCACCGGCTCGTGGATTGAGAGCTGTGCGCAGGGTATCCCTTCCTGCACCCCAACCGAGACTGTCCCGCTACCCTGACCCCTTTTACGAGACTTTACAGACCCCTCGATCTACTTGTACATATCGCTGAGAACCAGCAACCTTCATTTCCTGATAAAGCTTACGAACTCGACCTCTGGTGTGGTGTCCATTTGTAGTGTTGTGGTTACTCTGCTGTATGATCCTAGGAGAGGGCCCTCACCCAGGAGGCCTCTCGGTAACGCTCGGCTACTTCTTGAGGGAGAGGTGGACCTAGGGGTGGTCAGTAAGACATCTTCTGCCTCCCCCGGGGTCGCCTTTCTAACCCCATCCACCCCCCAGTATCGAGCACATCACCCCAGCATACAACCCCACCCACCCCCCAGTAATGAGCACATCACACCAGCATACAACCCCATCCACCCCCCAGTATCGAGCACATCACCCCAGCATACAACCCCATCCACCCCCCAGTATCGAGCACATCACTCCAGCATACAACCCCGTCCACCCCCCAGTATCGAGCACATCACCCCAGCATACAACCCCATCCATCCCCAGTATCGAGCACATCACCCCAGCATACAACCCCACCCACCCCCCAGTATCGAGCACATCACCCCAGCATACAACCCCGTCCACCCCCCAGTATCGAGCACATAATAATAATAATGAATGAATAGAATCTGTTTATTGAATGATTAGTTACAATCCTTTAGAAAAACCGAGCAAGAAGATACAAATGAGAAAAAGTAAAAGTAAAATAGATACAACTCTAAAGGGGTGTTAAAATGCAGAGGGGCCACAATGTTCAGGACGTAACTGGTGCAAAAACCCATGAAAGCTGCGTCCCCAGGGAGGGCTCAGTGTAGATCTGCTGCTCTTAATAAAAGTTGGTGCAGACCGTGACACGTGCAGAGCTGAGCT
Organism: Lissotriton helveticus; assembly: GCF_964261635.1. Classification (NCBI taxonomy): domain Eukaryota; kingdom Metazoa; phylum Chordata; class Amphibia; order Caudata; family Salamandridae; genus Lissotriton; species Lissotriton helveticus. The sequence continues at coordinate 4,533,815 of NC_136065.1, forward strand.
CAGCGCTGGTGACGCGTGGGTCCTAATGTATGGAACTGTCCACTCTGGGCCATGGTAAAGTCCTTCCGCCGCTATAGAACACGTGCAGCTCCATGGGGGGCCTTCAGCCACGTGGGTCCCACGTGAGCGCGGGAAGGAGTACTTGAAGCCCCGCCCTCTCCAGGAACACCCCAGAACATTCTGGAATCCCTCGGCTATAAAGGGCCCCGCCCTGGGGGCCACACCCTGCTCCAGCCGTGCGCAGGAGGCGAGGGCCCCTCCGAGGAGAGAGAGAGAGAGAGACCCCCTGAGTCCAGGTCTGGCCCCTGATGCAGACTCACCCATCCCCGGAGAGAGGCCAGGCCGGAGGATGGGCAGACAGAGGGAGTGCGGGGCCCCGTCCAGGAGATGCGCGCAGAGAGGACGGGGCCTGGGGACGGCAGGTGAGGGACCCCCGACACATGAGCATCACTCAGCAGGTCAGGGACTCAACCTTCACTCGTGATGCCAGGTTAGTTTCACCCACACATGGGCACCCCCCCCCCCCCCAGTCGTTCTGGAGACACAAGTTAACGTCGGTGCTTTTAATGAGACAAACATGGACACGTGTTGGTGAAAACAATCAAAATACACTGAACTGAGGCCCCGCGACTGACAGTCACGCTGTTTCATGTTGATTCAATATCTGGCGTTCAGTCCCCGGTCACCGAAGGGGCGAGATACTGTGTTGTGTAGAAGAAACTTGGCCCTTCTCTGCCCCATCCCCGAATGCTTGGCTCGTATTAAATCCATGTGTAGTGTCCTGGTGTGTTCAACCTTGTGCTATGTTACAAAGTCACACTATGAAATGTGCTAATTCTCTGTCTCTTAAACTGTGTTTCATCGCTAGAGGGTTAAACTGCTCAAATGCATCTTGGAGTCTGAGTCACTTTAGAAGTGTTAAAATAAGAACATTCTTTGGTTTATTTGATAAAGTATTTATGCACAAATTGCAGAAATTAAGATTAAAGATAGTTGCATTTGTAATTTTCACCTTAGTTTTTTCCTACAGGAGGAAAGTAAAAGGTGTTGATCTTGAAGCCCCCGGAAGTATTAATGGGGTTCCACCACTGGGGGTGACTTGGATTCAAAAGAGGACAAGCCCTGGAGAAAACCAGGTCATTTGTTTCCCCAGCAAAATATCACAAACCTTTCATCAGTTTGAGAGTTTTTTTCAATTATTTCTGGCCTCACTTAATATTTTGATCATAACTTTGTTCCTGGCCAGTTAATCGGCAAAATAATTGTACAATTTCTTTAATTCGAAAAGTAAACAAAGTGCTGTCAGTTTAGGGAGTGTAGAAAAAGTTAACCTGTAACAAAAAAACAGGTACCCTTTAAGAGAAGATGGTGTAAGTCATTGCATGATTTAGTTTTACTGGAAAAATAATAAAGCATATTGAAGGGAGCTTGGTTAGTTGAAAGGGTCAGGAGAGAGGGAAGTGGTGACATTGAGGTATTAAGAAGCTGATGTGAAACATCATAAGGACTAGGAAACTGCCATACATGAAATGTTGTGTTTAATAAAAAGATTTATATTTAGCTGGATAACAAGCTGTGAAGAATTAGCAATATTTTACAGTGTGTCCTATTCTAGATTCACCTGCTATACGTCATTACACCCGCTAGTGAGTGTGTGAGGGAACACATTTTAAAAATGCATCATTTTGCTTTTGTGCATTCACCATAGGTGCAGTATGTGGTGGGAAGCGCTACAAAGAAGACAAGTAAATATTCAAACTGAATTCTGGGCGCGCCAAGTAGCAGCCGCGCGGCTCAGATCTGAAGGCCTTGGAGTTTCCTTATCGTTGAGTTAGTAGCTCCCAAATAGAGGGAGTTCCTTTGTCCAATCGAAAGCGGACCAAGGCCTGGACCATGATTCTTCTTGCTTTTGATTTTAGTATTCGGGTTGGGGGCAGCGCCAAGGCAGGGTGGCCAAGCTAACTTAGGCTCCATACTGGGAGAGGTGTGGCGCCGCGGCAATGGTGACTGACGCTGGAATCTGGGGATCACGGTTCGATTCCCGGCACCGGCGGAAGATTAGCCCAGCACCATGTGACGCCAAAAATAATCTGCTTGAATTCACCAGCTTCCATCCTCGCCCATGAAGGAAAAACTACCATATGGGCAATATTTGAGGATTAGGCGCAACTGCAGTAATATCGAGGACTTCAAACAACAATCTGCAGGCCTCACTGAAAAACTGCAAGCTAGAGGATACCCGAGTCATATTCTAAACAAGGGCTTTAAGCGTGCACGCAATCAGCCACGGGAAGCCCTCCTCGAGACAACTCAGAGACCTCCTGATGAGACCCCGCTGACTTGTGTGACTACATACAGCAGCCTATCCAACCTGATGAAAAAATCCATCAATAGGAATTGGAAGATTATAACAAGCACAAGAAAGACATGGCAAAAACCCTTGTTCTCTTTTAGAAAGGGACGGAGGCTGAAAGACTCCCTGGTACATACTCGACCGAAGGAGATTACTACCATTACAACTCGAAGCATCACCGATGCATGGGGCCTACCTAAGATCACAGGACACTTTCCCTGCTCCAACTGTAGCGTTTGTCACTTGACGACAGCCACCAAGACCCTCTCACTAGAACAAGGAAAAACCTGGATACAATAAAACCACACCAACTGCAACTCTACCAACGTAGTTTATTTAATCACGTGTCCCTGTGATCTAAGATATATCGGGATGACAACAAGAAAAATAAAACAGAGGATCTGTGAACACAGAAGCAACATAAAGTGCAGGAGAGCGACCACCAAAATGAGTGACCATTTCTTGCAATCAAACCACACAACGAACGATCTAAGGTGGACCGTAAAAGAACAACTAAACGGTGGCATGAATATTGCGGACGGACTATTTGAGAAGGAACAAAGGTGAGTGTACCGTCTGGGTACACACACACATGGACTCAATGATGATATACCATGGGCATCTGTACTTACATGAATCTGACCTCTCCCCTAGAGTATACTCTGACACTGTTGGATCAGGGCACGATGTGACTATGTTCTCTCTACCGGCCCTATTGCAGCCTACCAAACTGATCCAGTAAGCCTAGGGTAATCGGCACTATTCCTCGCCCCTGACCTCGCCTTGACCGATTGGGTACCATTTGCCCCAATCCTCTTAACATCGAGGATCTACCCGCTAGTCCCTAGACCCTGGCGGCACTGGGTTATACTAGCAAGTTCCATTTTTTTGGCTCAGTAGACTTTTCATATCCCCGCAATCGTGGTTGGCATGATGGGGGCTCTCTTGCTAGTCAATCTGCCAGTTATGGGTGTGAACTATTCGCTATCAATGCGCCCCTATTGTTGAGCCATACATCCCTCTTTGATATGGCTCACAACAGTCAGTTATAGTACGGCACTAACAACCGGTACACACCCTTCTTATATCCCGTTCTGTGTTTCCAGTGAGCTCAATAAAGCTTTCAGGATACATTCACTTACTGAATGCGAACATCGATTTCCTTTCTAGTCTTTTTTGGCCAGCCTGTCCATACTCACCCCAACGCGACAGCTGATTGGCTACTGCCACGCTCCTACTCCCGGGCCCCGCCCACCCAGGAAACGCGAGCGTTCTCGCTCTTTCACAATATATTCCCGGTCCCAGTTTCAGTACGCTATCGACGAGACCCGGTTACTGAGGGTGATTGCAGGTTCCTAGCGGGTGCCTGGCGCAGAGGGCGTAAGTGCTGTTCGTACCACCGGCTCGCCTGAAGCTAAGTACTTCTCTGCTGCTTTTTTAGTTTGATTCCCTTACCTGCTTTTTTCTAGGGTGTGCCAAGTTCGCCACCACCCCCCTCCCGAGGTCTATGTTGGGATATTGTTTCACCAATCAAGTGAGAACCATTTCTAATTATTTGAATTTTGTTAGAACTTTGAGGGCACAAGGGCCACTGGCCATTAGCCCATTGATCTCTCCCTCACGGGCACTTTTGACGCTGTTTAAGTGTTTACTGCTAGAGGTTAGCCCACTGGCCATTTACACGCTTAGTCTTTCCGGCTTTTGGCGCATTCATATATACACACACGCGCCTCGATGGGCGCACCTAAAAAGCCAATCGATTCGGGCTTCTGTCATTGACCGTTCTAGCACAGGTCTGTAGTACATCTACACAGACCACCACATACTCACAGGCGGGTCCCATTATTTATTACTAGATCCCGACGTGTGAGGGTGTGTCACTTACCACAGGAGCACAAAGTCACTTATTATCTTTGACACACGCCTGAACTGAGATATCTAATCGTTTGTATGTCTCTCTATGTGTGTCTATGTCCTTTACTTTTACAGTGCATTTTAATTTTTTGCGGTCTCCAGAATTGCGAGAACCAAAAGGGAATCTTTGTGTCCCTTTTTTGAATTTTTTTTACTTTCACGTCCCTTGGTAGGGTGGGCCTTAGCGTGCCCATACCACCGGGGTTTAGTCCACTATAGGTCCTGACGAATGCCAGGTTAATTAACACCGACATTGGCAGAAACATGTTGACCATCACTTAAACCTACTGGAAACGTGCCATTCAATTTATTTGGTTCAGGTTTCCAACACATATTTTAATATGTCCTATTGATCAGTTAATAAAGCATTTTTTTGATACAAATAAGTCATTTTTTAAACCCACCACTAACACTTTCTCTAACCACCAACACTATCACTTAGCACTCACGACTTCACATTACCCGCTCCGCAGTACATCTGGCGTTGAAGCACACTGGGGTGGCACTCGGCCACTCCCAGTGGGGCCCGATGATGAAGCATGTCACCGACCAGGTCGGTGAGTGAGGGCTTTCTAAACACACCAAGTAGGTGTTGTTTTCCTTTGTGCTCTATTCTTTGTTTCTCTTGACAAACTATGGACACTCTTTCTTTGTTGTTTATGTGGTTTTTCATTACCAAATGTTTGTAAATTCTAAAAGGATCTTAACTTGCAAATAATTGGTTTATGCCTTCTTAATGTTTCAATGAACTCTTTGGATCTTTAAAAACTGAAAGTAAGTGCCATAGCGAAATTTATGAAAAAGTGCCCTTGCTGTCAATGAGATAATACTATCCAGAGAAGGTTCAAACATTCTAAAAGGTTTAAAATCTAAAACACGGGAAGTAAGTGACCTCTCAGTCATCCTCTGAAATTCACTGTCATAAACATAAGCCCAGTGTGCACCTTTCAGTGTGGCTTTGACTAGGTGAGGCATGGAGTATGTAGAAGACCAATATTTACCTAGATCCATTTGTGTCAACAATTTGTTTATGCAGAGCAGCCATTTCAAAACATCTATCAAGTAAAGCCCCCTCCTCCACGGCAGTCCTCCAATTCGATGGAGTACCCCAGCACAGTAATGGTCTTCATTGAGCTATATGTTTTATGGAGTTGAGACCCAGATCTCTTCTTAGTGGTATTAGAGGAGCTTTAATGGGGAGATTGGTTATAGCTCTTGAAAAGTTGTTCTCTGCAGATCCCAGTGTATTAAGGCCAAAGATGCCCCATAATTTGGCTCCATAGAGTGCCCTACTCTCACTACTCTTGGCTCCCACTTATGATGGAAAATTTGTTTGTTGCGGATCAACAAAAATGGTATTGGAAATTGTGAAATCCTGTAATATAATGCTTAAACCCAGTGAATACTTTTGATAATTATAATTATTATGACTATATATTTGATTGTGTAGGTGGCCACCAGCCTTTTGATGCGGTTGAAGTAGCCGGCTTTAGTGATGCTGCAGCAGAAGGTAAGTGGGTGTAAATCTTGTCTCACAGCTTTAAAGCAAACATTCGGTCATATTCAGCACTGGGGGTTGTTGTGGGTGATAGAAAGGGCAAAGGGACAGGGTTGCTCACTGTCACTGTTTGCATTTGGAGTAGAGGTCTTGCCGCTCCACCTCCGTGAGGTCTTACCAGAACTGGGGATACGCGTGAGTGGAACTGCACATATAATGTAAATGTACGCCGCCTTCACAGTAAGGTAGTTGAAGACCCTGCATGTGTCTGCTCATCACCTGTTGTAGACACTGGGGAGATTTTGCGCTCCCTTTGAATTGTATATTGATAAAGTTTAAATGGCGCTGGTCCCATCGGCAGCCTTGATGGGATGTGAGGCCGCTCTCTGAGCTAGGATTGCCCTGGCAGACATAGAATTAACAGAAGTTAGCTGGGCTCAAAACTATGAACTATGACAATGAGTTGGGTGACTTTGGTCTCTTTAAAACTACTGCTGCCCAATATGGCGGCCCTTTTGCACTATGCTGCCTTGTGGTGTGCAGCTGTAATGCCCTGGTTGTATTAGATCCTCTGAGTGTCCTAGTTGAGGTCACTGGTCCTCTCGGGTACCTTCTGAGGGGCTCCTGAGGCACCACAGCGCTGCATTTCATACACTACTGGGTGCAGGGTACTGGGAAGGGGGAGTCTGACACTTCTTGCAGCAGACACCATATGTCCAATTCTTTAGTATATGGTGCCTTAGACGCCTTCAATAATTACAAGAGTTGATGACCTTGCTCATGTGGACTGACGGGGCACATGTGGACTGACCATGCACATTTGGACTGACGGGGTCTGCCAGACCCTGGGTGATCTGCGTAATATGGGAAATTTCCTACTTTTGACAAAGGCCAGCTTCTTAACTATTTATAACAGTTCCAGTTCCTGAAATATGAAAAAAAGTTAAGGATGGAAAGTGAGGTTTGCTACAACTAACAGGAATCCGTGCCTTATCAAACTTTAAACCTTGACATGGGGTCTGACAGTGGAGTAATAGCACACCTGTGCGCCCCTAAAATATAATATTACATGCACATCCCTCAAGCGTCACACCTAGTGGGAAGGTGATGCTGCAGTACCACTGACGGTGATCGAGTGGAATGGGACATGCGCAGTTTTGCAGGAGGTGGTAGGTATTGGTACCTTGCAGTTGGCCCTTCTAAAAAACCTGCCTGGTATCTATCGTACACCTCAGAGGCATCACACTGTGCTCCATTTTGGATCTTAGTGATACCCAAGATGTGAGGTTAGACTAGTGTCCTCAACCCATCCATACTTCCCTCCCTTACCCTTCCCCCTCTCATACCCCTCCCCTCTCCTCCACTCTCTCTCTTTCTCTCTTTCCCAGAGCCAGGGATGCACCATTGAGTCCCATGAGGAGCCCAGGTACACACTCATGGGGGGTCTGCTCGAGGAGGGACAGAGTGCATGGTGACGGAGTGCAGACTTTGGGCCCCGTTCATTCTGCCCACACATATTTTGGCTTTTGCACTGTAGCGCCTAATTAAATAACACTGCAGTTGTAGGTGGGGAAATTCCTGCCAACTGGTTGGGAAGGAAAGTTGGGAGGATGGGGTTGGAAAGCGGCAAACACCATTTTCCTAAAGAGTCGGTGTTTACAACGCGGTGAAATATTACAAATCCATCATGATTGTGAGGACTGACCGGATGGATGCAAGACTCGGCGTTCCTGCTCTGGGAGGGAATCATCATGAAATACACGTGTGTGCGCCAATGTATATGTGACTTATCTGTCATGCTTTGAGCCCTTTGCAATGACACTTTGACTTGAATGAACTCACTTCCTTGTACTGTTTCCGCTTGGCTGGCCTCATAAAATGTGCAATGGGCAGTATTTATGACAATCACTCATGCTGGGCTGTGCTGCTAGTCCTATATTTTTGGTAATTGTTCTTTCCTACTGGCTGAATTTACCATCATCTTTTATAATCATGTCTAGATTGTCACAACTTCCCCAACTTACATATGATCACTGGTAACTAATGTACATTTCTGCTTCACGTAGCTAATATCAATGCTGATGCCAAGAAGATCTACCGGCACGAAGGCATAATATGAGAGCATAGAAAAATGGCAGCAGGATTTTAGAATGTGGACAAAATCGATGACATTCAGAAGTGAAAGGCCTAAAGACAGTGGAAGATCTGACAACCAGGCAGACAGCCACCTCACCGGGATCAACACTTAACCTGGTGCACAAAAGTAAGTAAAGTGACAGAGGACAGGCCAAACCAAAGCAAAAGATCTGACCCATCTCAAATTGAGAAAACAAAATATCACTTTATTAAAATACATAAACAAGCAAATGGATACATTTTGCTAACTTTTCCTGGTCAACAACACATTACTGTATTGATGCCAGCAGGCACTGTATCAAATGGTGTTTGCAATTCATGTTTAGTTTTGTTTTAATACTTAATTGAAATTATGTTTGGTAATATTTCATTATGTTCAGTTTTTTAGCTGGATAATTTGCTAGATTAGAGTAAGGGTTGGAATAGTTTTATAGTGTTCAGTAAAGATTAGTTTATCATTAATAAGGCTCCCTGCTTTCCATTTTTACTGATTTGTACAGATAAACACGAACAGAAAACTATTTGGTTTGCTGCCTGTATGTATTTCTAAATGTGGATAAAAACATAAAATAGATTATTATTTGAGTGATTCTAAATGCTGTCAGTCATGAGAACTAGCCCAATAGCTGTGTGGATTTACAAGTGTGGGGGTTAAAAAATACAATTTAGTAATGAGGCTTAAAGAGCAGTAGACATGCATTAAATTGGTAAAATAATCTGCATGTTTTGATGTAAGTGCTGTGATATATCATCTGTCGGTGTTTATATCATTGAAACTTGTCGGGAATTCAAGCAAGGGTGTCCCTTCATCTGATAGATAAATGTGGAACTATACTAGTTTAAGCCTAATATTTTCACAACACCCAAAATAAATATGTAAAAGTACAGATAAAAGTAGCACAATTTAAATATGGATAAATATGGATAAATATAGATGTAAATGTAACAAAAAATATATATATACTATAAAACCAGAAGCTCTAATTATGACTATGATTTAGATATATTCATTATTGGGAGGGGGTTAATGTTTATATGTAGTTAATCAGTGTTCTTGTACTTGAACTAATTTATACACATAATATTTCTGTGTGTAGTGCAAGTAAATGTTGTGTTATATTAACCTGGAGTTCTGGACTTTTCGGTTCTGTCCAGAGGTGTCAGGGATAACACCCGAAGACCCCGGAGTTCTACCTGTCTCGGTGCACAAACAAACAGAAACACGGGCTTCTCGATGGTGGCGTCAAAGACCAAAGGTTTATTACTGCAGGGACACAGAAGTCACAGAAACTACACATGGGCAGTATCTAGGAGCCTGTTCAATTTGTACAAAGAGGGTTGTTCCTTATATACTAAATATTCTGCTCGGGGCAAATTCTTTACATGTTACCACAGTTCTAAACATTTGTGTCTTAAACAATAAATATTTGGCGTTGCACAGGAATCGTCAACAGTATCTGATGTCAAAACATTACGAATGAGGAGTTCCCACTATTCCATCATAATCCCATGTCAATTTCTCATTCAAGACCCGGACCGCCTCATCGTAAATTTCGTTACCTCCCCCTAATAAAGGCCCAGAAGGAAAGGAGCAGAGCCAGGTGCAGAAGATAGAAAGACAGGATAAGAGATGTTTGTGGGTCGTAAATGGGCACGGTTACCAGCTTCGGCCGCCTAATCATGATCAGGCCAACGAACACAAGAACCAGTATAGCAGGACTGGCCTCAGGCTGGGGAGGCAGTTCTTGCCGGGTCATGCTGCCACAGCGTTGCTGGCCTAAGGTGCACGTGTCACTAGCAAGGTGAATCGCCGGCTAAAGCCTACGTGTCCTTAATTGAAAAGAGGTCATTGCGTGTCCATTGACTATGTGAGGGCAAGGAATACAAAATGGCTTCCGTGTTCTAAGATGGATGCCATGGGTAGAACAGAAATGTGTTTGTAACTGGAGTGCTCTTGCTCGTAGCATAGCGAAAACACCAGGATATACTAAATGGATCATTTGCGGTTCACTGATACCAAAATTATGTATTTACGACAATGTTACAAACACGAGTAAAATCGTCACGGAACCTCAGACCCTCCTTTTGCCCTTACATAGGCAATTACTCAGTCTATGTCAGAGTCAAATTCTATGCTCATTAGGTCAGTGACATGTTGTTGCACCATCATCTTGTCTCGTACCTTTTCTCCAAATGCAGGTGGTTTTCTGAAACAGGTTGCAGCACAGAGACTACACAAAGCGGGACCACATTGGATAATAAGGCAGCACGAGAACAGAAATACTAGGATGGCACCAATGACCATCAGAACCTTCCATCCCCACGCTGATACCAGAGTCCAAAACCACTCCATGAAGGACCAGTTTCCCTTATCTACGTGTATAGAGTCGGAAATCTTGTGTAGCTTAGAGATCGCTTCATAGACTGTTGGAGCATTATTTGGAATAAAGACACAGCAGCTCGATTGGATCATTCTGCATACCCCACCTCGATCTGCAAGTATTACGTCTAGAACCATTCGGTTCTGCAACGTCATGAGACGATCCGCCTGAAGCTCAGCTGTTAAGTTACTAAGGGCACCAGCCGTTTCTGTGATAGTAGATTCAACTACCCGTGTTAGTTGACGTAGATTTCTACTATTGGCCATAGGCCCCCAAAACGGAAGGAAACCTTTGAAGAAGTCTCCAGCTTCCTGACCAGCGGTATCTTCCTTGCTGAAGACACCTCTTGCTACTCTGGTCTTGTGATAATCTGAAGAAGCAGTGTATGTCGGAGGTAACAATCGAGCAATATAACATGAACCTGAAAAGTCAGCAGGCAGCCATGTATATGCTCTGTCCTGACAGATGAAGTAGGTACTCCTAGCAGTCAGGAAGGCAGGGGAGGAGTTAGACGGAAATACGTAAGTCTCAACGCACTCACTCCTCCCTAGCTGAGCTCTCAGATTTCTCCCATTTCCTTGTAAACAGACCTGACCTCGGTGAGGCACGACCCAAACTGAAGTGGAGCTTTTACGCTTGCTTTCTCCCAAACTAAGGCGATACTCTGTAGAGTTCCAACTCAAATACACCCGTAATTCATCTCTAGGGTAAGATGGAGTATTATTGACGTCTTTAATCATGTCAATAATTCCCTGGACTAAAGCTTTGTTGGCTGAGTTGTATTTAGTGGACCGTGGTGGACGCGGAGGATAGGTCTCAAGGGCATATGAAAAAATGGTCTGAAAGGCCTGAAATGATCCATTGTAGCTAAAAGGCAAGACTAGATAGGGAATGCCTTTATCCATAGTGTGAGGTATCAAGCCACACACCCAGCAGTCTGTAGTATTAACTACCAGTTGGTGTTGATGCAAGAGCTGTACAAATGTATTGTTAATAAATTCTGAGCGTCGAGCTTGTTCGTGTTCAGGAAATGAGTGAAAAGAATGCATAGAAGAAACCGTAGAAGTAGTAGGATCAAGGGGAGGTACTGTAGTTACCGGCATGAAAATCAAATGCACACCAAAGATGATTCCACCCACCAACGTTATCAAAACGATTAAAAACGTAACTGCACATTGCATTAGAAAGCATTTGCTGTGGAGTATTCGGTACAGTCTATTTCTGCGAACATAAATTACATTCTTTCTTTGCAGCTCAGGAAGCTCCATCTTCTACGACCGTTCGCGACCACTGATGATGTGTACGTAGATGAAAATGCCTCTATCAGCCCTGGGAGTTCCCAGAACTAACAGAAAGATCGACCTTGTGTCTGACCCCCGCAGATTCAACTAGGCACACAGCCACGACCCTACGGCTACCCAGACGGCAAGGCAATTTTAAAACAAAAAGAAACAATACAAAGTATTAGCAAACTTCCTGGCTGGAGGCAATGTATAGAAAATTCAAATCTGAAAATAGGCAGTTTCCTGCTTTATTTGTCCATATTGCGAGGTCGCAAGTTGTATCTCAGTTTTGCAGGAGCTGTCTGATCTGGAAACAGTGTATTTTCAGCCGACGTTGTAATGTTTACATTTGCAGATGGCAAATGTTCAGGGTTCAAAAGAGCAGTTTCAGGAGGAGAGTCAGAATTTGGTGAATCCGTGATCAGTTCTGCATCGCTGAAAGGTATGAACCTGGGGACTTGTTCCGTTTCAGAGGCACCGATTCCTTTCTTTACCCAGTTGTCGTAAGGAAGTGGCAGAGGCACACGTTTGACATGTGTCGTATGGATCCAGTTCTTCCTTCCGGCCACACGAATAGCAGTTCTCGTTGCTAGTAAGACTTGAAAAGGGCCAATGAATCTGGGCTGAAGATTTTTCGTTCTTGCAAAATTTCTAATGACCACCTGGTCACCCGGTTTCAGCTGATGGCCTGGACTCTCCGGTGGCTTTGGCAATGCATCGAAAACCTGTTGGTGAATAAGACTCAATTTAGCAGTCAAGTCGAAAAGGTAATCAATTAACATTGGGTATTCCAGCTGCTTGAATTCTTTTGGTCTAGGTACCCCCCAAACATTTGCAGGACGACCAAAAACTATTTCATATGGACTAAGCCCTACTCTAGAATGTACAGTTGCTCTTGTTGATAGCAAAGCCAAAGGCAATGCGTCTGGCCAGGACAAACCCGTGGACGCTTGTATCTTAGCAAGTTTCAGTTTAAGGGTGCCATTGTAACCCTCGACTAAACCCGCGGACTGGGGATGATTCGCACTATGAAACTTCTGTCTAATCCCTAGGCCGGCACACACACTCTGCATAACTTTCCCTACGAACTCACTTCCGTTATCTGACCATACAATCCGTGGCATTCCGTATCTGGGGAAGTATTCTTTAAGAAGAATTTTGGCAGTGGATAAGGCAGTATTGTCCTTTAGCGGGTATGCTTCGATCCATCTGGAGAAAGCACAAACTACCACTAGGACGTATTTCAGATTATTACAACGATCCATGTGAATGAAGTCTAGCTGGATCACTTCGAAGGGGCAGGAGGGAGGAGCGAAATGACCTGCAGGTGTGGGGATTCCCTTGCCAGGATTATGCATCAAGCATACCATACAATTCCTCACCACTCTCTCTGCGCACTTACTAATCCCATCATTCTTCCAAACTGGAGCCAACATCTTACAAATCCCTTTAGAACTGATGTGCGCTGCTCCATGTGCCATCGTCACTACTGCAAGTACATACGCATCAGGCAACATCCAACGCTGTTGTTCCGACAAGTCAATCCAACACCCACTCGAGTCCAATTTACCCGTGCTCTCTTTCCATGCAAGCTTTTCCTCCTCAGTCGCCTCTTTCTGAATTTCTTTCACGCTTTCCACTGTGTCTTCACACATTCCAGACTCAGAAATCCATCTTGCAGACGTTGCAACATACATTCTACTCATCATATTTCTAGCTGTCTGTTTTGCAGTCTCATCGGCAAAAGCATTCCCACGACCAACATCATCCGTGATTGCTTTATGAGCACTGCATTTCACAATCGCAACTTCAGTCGGCAAGGTTAGAGATTCCAACAAGTCATTAACTAGCTGGCCATGTTGAATCTTAGTCCCATGGGACGTAATGAAACCTCTCTCTTTCCACAAACGGCCAAAACTATGGGCCACGCCGAACGCGTACTGACTATCTGTGAACACATTCACTCTCTTTCCCTTAGCTAAAACGCACGCTCTTGTTAGCGCGATCAATTCTGCAGCCTGGGCAGAATTCTGACTCACTCTTGCAGTCTCCACAATCGTACTCAAAGTCGTTACTGCATAAGCAGCAGTCACATCACCATTCTCTAATTTGAAGCAAGACCCATCAACATACAACGTTCCATCTGGATCTGATAACGGAGTGTCTTTTAGATCAATTCGTCCTTTTGTTTCTTCCTCAGTTTTGAAACAACAGTCGTGTGGTTCGGAATCACTCGACTCTTGGCTAGTCGGCAACAATGTTGCTGGATTCAATACATTGCATCTTTTGATCTGAATATGACTAGCTAACAGTGTCAGTTCATAACCTGATAATCTAGCACTGGTAAGGTGCTGCGTCTTGGTTCGGTTCATGAGTGTATCTACAGCATGAGGAACCATAACTACTAGCATGTTGTTCATTACTAAACCAGCAGATTGTCGAATGGAGGCTGCAGCTGCGGCTGTAGCTCTCAAGCAACTAGGCAACGCTCTAGCTACTGGATCTAATGTTGATGAAAAATACGCACACGGGCGTTGTTTATCACCAAATTTCTGTGTCAACACACTCAACGCGCAACCTTCTCTCTCATGGACATAGAGCGTGAATGGCTTACTGTAGTCGGGTGTACCCAATACAGGTGCTGAACACAGTGCATTTCGCAATTCAGAAAAACTCTGCTGACATTCAGCAGACCAAGGTACCGGACTCGGAACACCTTTCCCAGTCAAGGCTACCAATGGTTTTGCCAAAAGAGAAAAATTTGGGATCCATTGCCTACAATATGAGGTAATACCTAAAAAAGCACGTACTTCTCTCTGCGTGCTAGGAACATTCATCTGTGTAATTGCCTTTATTCTCTCTGGGGTCAACTTCCTTCCCTCCTTTGACAAGAGATGACCTAGGTAGGTCACTTCTTGGTAGCAGTATTGCATTTTTGAAGGTGACACCTTGTGATTCAAATTTGACAAATGATGCAATAAAGAAATCGTAGCTGTTTTGCAAGTTTCCTTGTCATCAGCAGCCACTAGAAGATCATCAACATATTGTATTAAAGCAGAACCAGGAGGAAGTACGAAGGAATCTAACTGGCTTTTTAATGCTTGACTGTAAATGGATGGGCTTTCACAATAGCCTTGTGGAGCGCGTTTAAACCTGAAGCTTCGTCCTCCTAGAGAGAAACCGAAGATATCTCTGCTTTCTTCGGCTATCGGAATGCTGAAAAAGGCATTTTTCAAGTCGACAACCGAAAACCATGCTGCTGTAGCAGGAATCAACGATAACAATGCAGTAATGTCTGGAACCACAGGAAACTGTGGGATCACAATTTTATTAACCTCTCTAAGATCAATTACAAACCTATATACTGGAGGTTTTGTTGGGTCAGTTCGTTTCAAAATAGGCAGTACAGGACTATTACAGACATTACCTCTAGTTTCTTCTATAACGTCTTTCTCAATCAGATCATGCACTATCAGTAGGAGCGCACGCTCACCTTCACTAGAGATTCTGTATTGTGGAATTCGTGGAAGTTTGACATTTGCTTTCAAAATTACTATATAGGGTGGAATTTCCAATAGACCTACATCATTAGGACCAGTCGCCCAAAGAGTATCAGGGAGTGAACGCAGCTCTGGTGGGAGCGCATCCATCGACAAGTACATCGGAGAGATTATTCTTGTACCCAACGTAAGCTGTACTCCTGCTGGAGAACAGTACAATGTCGCATATAGGCGTTTTAACAAGTCTAAACCAAGCAGATTTTCGTTACAACCTGTCGTCAAAATCAGGGGTGCTTTCAATTGACAGGGTCCAACAGAAATAGACAAAGGACCAGAAACAGGGTTATGAACAGGGGCGCCCGAAAAACCTACTGAAACGTTTGTTGAGCCAGACAAAGGTGCGCCAGGGAGTTTCGCATGTATGATAGAACTTTTTGCTGCACCAGTATCCAACAGAAACGGTTCGACTATACCTGATGTTGCTACTGCGACATAAGGCCCACTCTGATCTACTGGAACTGATACTACTCCCTCTCTTTGTCCATGGCTGTCCTAGTACTCACTTTGCTGACCTTCCTCACTAGCTTCATAATAGTCTTCAACATGATACTGTGGAGACCTATTCTGTTGGGCAGATTGTCCATTTCGTTGATCGAAATAATTAGAAGGGCGATCACTCGTCTGCGGAGGCATAGCACCTCTTCCTCGACCTCTAGAAATTTGCATAGAACTACCACGACCTCTCTGAGCAGCCGCAGTATTATTTTGCGTTCGAACAGGACACTCATTTTTGTAATGACCTTCCATTTTGCAATAAGCACATTGATTCCATTGGTATTGTGGCCTTTGAAAATTATAATCCGTTCTTTGATATGACCCTTGCTGCATGTTAGTCTGATTCGTGCGAGGCGGATAAGCTTGCTGTAAAAGTACTTTAGTTTTTAAATCTTTCGTCTTTTTATCTGATTTTTCCTTCTCTTCTTTATCCCTATTTTCATAGTACTGGGCAGTCGCAAGTATTTGCGCAGTCGTAGAGACAGCCCACGCACTTTCAGAATTCTTTAATTTACCACTAAGTTCTGGCAACAGATTGTGCACAAATTTATCAACAAATAATCTTTGGCCTCCTTCTGTGCTCATATCCTGACCACTATGATCCACGAAAGTCTCCTCGAATCTTGTGAAAAAGTCGGAGACGCTTTCGTCTTTCTTTTGTTTGCACGCGGACAATTTGTCCCAGTTAACCCGCAATGCTGGCATCAAGGTTTTCATTAAATCGATTATTCTACCAGGCAAATTAGCAATTAGGGGTTCTGGTTTGGAACCACCTATTTGTTGACCATCCGCTGCAATTATAGCTGCCCAGTCACCACCTAGGGCAACTGGATGATTCTCTTTACGAATTTTAGCCCAAATTGGTTGCGGTACTACATTACCAAATAGCAGATCTATGTCAGCAAGATTCAATACACAAGCGTCAACTGTTTGAGCCAACTCTTTGTAGTACCCTGCAGGATTTTTACGCGGATCTGGCAAGGCCTGTTTCACTGCTAATACTTCAGCTCGCTTCCATGGAATATGTATCCATACTCTCTGGAATTGGGCCGGAGCGGCTGCAATACCAAGGTTTGCATTAGCTTGTACAGCTTCACGCCAAATTGGTGGAACCTCTCTCATTGGGTATTGACGATTTTGTTTCGTACTACGTTTCTCTAACTCTCTCGGTGAACGAAGGGATGAGTCGGTCCTATAACTTAGAACCAGTTCCATCGCTTCTTTTATATTTTGACCGACTATCATACCTGCAGCAAACTCTTTCTGAACATTAATTAATTCTCCTAGATTTGATTCAGGGTCATCCTCTTCCAATTCCTCACGTAGAAGGAAACACATTTCATCGAACACATATCGTTGTGTCGGTTCATTCCATTGCATAAATGTATCTAATACATCTTGTACATTATATCTTCCAACTTTTGAAACCCATCTAAGAGCAGTGGAATCTAATATTCCTCTTTCTTCAGTACTGAGAAGCTTGCTACGCCTCTGCACAGAGTCAGAGGTAGGAGTCTTAATCAGAGTTTTATAGAAGGGAGATAGAATATTGGAGACAGAATCAGTGATTCTCCGACGAACAGAAAGTGGAGTCATAATATTAGCAGAGGCAGTAAATAGAGTAGCAGTTGGAACAGATAGATTAGGAACAGTAGGAGTAGCAGGCAAAATAGCTTGTGAACTAGCAGGTGTGAGCGACACAGGCATAGGTAAAGAAGCCGGCAACCCTGGAAGAGGGGTTGTCGAAGGAACATTAATATTGACCACAGGAGGTACAGGAACTTGATTCAGGGGAGCGGGAACAGGGACACCAGGTTGTCCAGCAACCGGTAATTGAACATTCGGTATAGGTGGAGCCGTAGCACCCTGTGAATACGGTGGGGGTGATCGTAACAAGTAAGACAACAGGGGATCCTTTTCAGGGTCCTCTACTATCTTAGCCGTACTCGATGGCAAAGCAGGATAGCACTTGTCTATCGCTAAATTACGCTCTCTATTGGCCACCTCCATCGCTTTTTCAGACTCGTTGAGTTGCAGCTGCTTAGCAGACTCTTCTAAAGTCAACTCTTGCTCTTTCTGTTCTTTCTTCAACTTTTTAATTTCTCTCTGTTTAGATTCTTTTCGCCAATAACGGAAAGAATCAAACATTGCCGGCCGGGCTTTCTTCTTAAACAACCTTCTTTCTAGATTATCGAGAACTTCAGGTTCAAAACTACCATGTAGTGGCCAACTAAGGACACCATCTTTCTCTGTATAGTGGATCCATACCTCGTTATAAGAGATAGGGCCCACACCAAATTTGCAATATAGATCATAAAGAGGAGTTCCAATCGGAGGAACCAAACACGAGTCCTCTAACTGGGAATCACTGTTGCAACTAAAACAAGACAACATACAATTTTTCCGACTTACCATTTTATAATCCGGAACACAGAACAGACAAAATACAAACAAAAGGGTGCGCACTTGAACCAAGAACTTAGGCCTACCAGAACTGATAAATGTATCGATACCTGAACTGAACCGAATGATTATCGTAACCAGAATAACCAGTGATAATCTTACAGAACTGAACTGAACTGAGAACTAAAAGGATTATCCAAACAGGAGCAACCCTCACAAAATACTTAACTGAGGTACTGAAGACGTCACCAAGGAGAAACCCGTCACGTCTCGCCGTACTAAGGACTGCACCTCGGGTCCAAGACAGGGCGACGGTCAAGGCAACGGACCACTGCAGCCGTCTGAACGGGAACCCTCGTGGAAGAGAACGTCGGGCCACTTTTGCGATATGCCGGGATCGATGAAGTGGGGCGCCTCCCTCTGAAATCTTCACACGAAGCTCCTCGAACTCTTCAGGCTTTTGGACCGGTACCGAATGATGTCGCCCCACGTTGGGCGCCAATTGGAGTTCTGGACTTTTCGGTTCTGTCCAGAGGTGTCAGGGATAACACCCGAAGACCCCGGAGTTCTACCTGTCTCGGTGCACAAACAAACAGAAACACGGGCTTCTCGATGGTGGCGTCAAAGACCAAAGGTTTATTACTGCAGGGACACAGAAGTCACAGAAACTACACATGGGCAGTATCTAGGAGCCTGTTCAATTTGTACAAAGAGGGTTGTTCCTTATATACTAAATATTCTGCTCGGGGCAAATTCTTTACATGTTACCACAGTTCTAAACATTCGTGTCTTAAACAATAAATATTTGGCGTTGCACAGGAATCGTCAACAGTATCTGATGTCAAAACATTACGAATGAGGAGTTCCCACTATTCCATCATAATCCCATGTCAATTTCTCATTCAAGACCCGGACCGCCTCATCGTAAATTTCGTTACCTCCCCCTAATAAAGGCCCAGAAGGAAAGGAGCAGAGCCAGGTGCAGAAGATAGAAAGACAGGATAAGAGATGTTTGTGGGTCGTAAATGGGCACGGTTACCAGCTTCGGCCGCCTAATCATGATCAGGCCAACGAACACAAGAACCAGTATAGCAGGACTGGCCTCAGGCTGGGGAGGCAGTTCTTGCCGGGTCATGCTGCCACAGCGTTGCTGGCCTAAGGTGCACGTGTCACTAGCAAGGTGAATCGCCGGCTAAAGCCTACGTGTCCTTAATTGAAAAGAGGTCATTGCGTGTCCATTGACTATGTGAGGGCAAGGAATACAAAATGGCTTCCGTTTTCTAAGATGGATGCCATGGGTAGAACAGAAATGTGTTTGTAACTGGAGTGCTCTTGCTCGTAGCATAGCGAAAACACCAGGATATACTAAATGGATCATTTGCGGTTCACTGATACCAAAATTATGTATTTACGACAATGTTACAAACACGAGTAAAATCGTCACGGAACCTCAAACCCCTTCGATGCTCATGACGGAACGGTTCCGTCATGAGCGTCGGTTGAGCTGTGCTCATGACCGAACCGTTCCGTCATGAAGCCCGTTGGCTCATTAGAACGTTCAGCACAGAGCAGGAATCTGCGCCGCGCTGAAGGTGTTAAGATGGAGGGATGATGTTTAGTTCTGAATTTAAGTAATTTGTCAGTATTGATGTACGTTAGCAGATAGTTGTAGGATTTAGTTATTAGTTATGGGAATTGGTTATGATGAGGTTTTATTGATTTTATTTAATGGAGGTATATTTAATTTCATGTATGTACACTATATATGTTTGTATGTTGTGTCATAACAGATTGAGTTATCATGAGATGAATCATCTACAATGTTCCTCTTACATATACAACTTAGTGTGTTTTATGTCTGTAGTGTACTATGTACAAAAGGGGGAAAACATTGATACTGACGTATGTGCACAAAATGTGGTAGAGCACAAATGTGTCATGGTGACAAACATATCCCGAGATTTGTGTTAATAGTCAGTCAAATTAGCTTTATTCGACAATTAAGTGATCAAAGCACAAATACAAATACATGACCCATAAATATTAATCATAAACGTTTTCCAGCTAAAAATAATAAGAACATGTTAAAAGATTTTAAAAACAGCTTCATATCTATCATCAAACGGTTCTAAAGCCATATAATCATCCTTCCTAGGTCGCTGTCGTTATCAAGAACATTCAAAGCTATCTGGCCCAGGCCTAGCTTTTACATTATAATCCATTAAGGACATTTTCTAAATTCAATTGCAACATGATGACAACAGTGATCAAGTTGTACATTCATAAAACAGGTATATAATACTATGTTTCCTCAATTGCCCGAGATCTAATGGACCCCGCCCATCCCAGAAATGTTGCCAATGCTATGACAATAGATGCCTTAGTATCTGAAGGCAATACTCAATGCTGTGGAATTTTGTCTAGTACCCAAAGAACGACAAATTGGGGACAGCCATATATGACGTTGGGGCTCTATAAGCTCAACATACAAATAACATGTGGGTCAAGGATACAGAGTGAACAAGACAAGTGGGGCACAGAGTATATTTTGACTTGTTCCATTTGGCCGAAAAAGTAATTATTGGTAGGGAGCCAATTCTAAATTGAAAATAATGTTTTCTGTCGTGAGGCTTGGTTATTGTGTCTGTAAGAAATGGGGTTACCCAAATCTCCAAGGGGGCAGCATGGAACCAAGCGGGCAGGCCAAACTTCGAGGACATGTGAAGCACTCACGCAGTACCCACAGACGACACACCAGGCACACCACAAAAGAGGCAGGACACCAGTTTGAGTTGGAAAATTAAGAAGTTTTGTATCTCCAACCTGCAAAGCAAAAATGCATAACAGTGGTATCATCACACGGCGCCAACTGGCACCAGAGCCAAGTGTATCAAGGGGGGGATTATTTACATGGGAAGTAAGGGCTGAGTCTGTAAGTCCATATCTGAAAATAAAAATTTGACTAAATTAACATTGAGCCTGGGGCCAATATGGCGCGGGGCCAACTCAGGCTCTCATCCTTAGTGATAGGCTGTAATTGCAAAATACCATCAGCATGAGTACACACCGTGCACTATAACTCCAGCCCGACCCCTGTAAAGGAAAACTTCAGGGCATCACAGTAATCCCAACATACAGGAATACCTGCAACAAATCAGCAATGGGATATCAAACATCAGGCGGGGAAACATTAATATGCAGTGGCATCAATAACATTAACAACAGGGGGTACCCTTAAACATTTCCTTCCCCAGGTTTCCTTAATAACTGGGGGACCTCAGGGCAACCCATACAGCAGGGATCTATATCTTCAAAGGGGGGAAATAATCCTCTCCACTCCAATAATATTCAATGAGGGCAATCCCGAGTTATCTGGTGGGGCAGTTAAGCCCAGGAGAGTCAGGACAGTTCAATCCTTCTGGGGCCCAAGTTGTAGGTGCCCTCTGCTCCACTGGCTCCCCGTTAACAAGAGGATTACTTTCCGCCTCCTAACCCACGCACACAAATCACGCTACGAACTTGGACCCGAATGCCTCAACTCACGACTTTTCTTCTACACCCCCTCCCGTCACCTACGATCCTCCAACCAAGCCCTCGCAACTGTACCCCGCATCAACCGGGCCGCGGCGGTGTTTTTCACCAATTCCCTACCGGCGCCAGGCAGCGCCAACACTCCTCGGGCTGCGGCGGTGATATCGGCGGCAATAAGGGGTAGGCTCCCTTTTTAATTAATTAATTATATGGCGGACAGCGCGCCAAAAAGAGGGTAGACTCCTCCAGCGCGATTCTCCTCCGCAGAATGGCGCTATTCACAGCGCACTGCTCCTCCCTCTGCCAACAACCTCAGCTCCTTCCTCAGGCCACGCAGAGGGGGCAGGAAATGAACTCTTCCTCAGCGCTTCGCAATTATAGCGCTTCCAAATTATAGCGCTTGACAGGCAGGCTTTACAGCACTAGGGGGCCACAACAGTCCCAGGGCCCAGCGCTTCCACAGGGCCTCACAGCACCTCAGCCAGCAACAGTTCTTTTGGGGGCACAATCTTCCCCATGCGGTGCTTCAAAGGGGCCACAGCTTCCCAAGGGGGTAGACAGTCCCACTCCTCACCTCCTGGGCGCTTCTTCCTCGCAACGCTGGCGTAATTCCCGGTCCCCATAATGTAAGGGACCTGGGTAGGGGCCCTCCCTTGTCAGGGGCCCAGGGGACAGCAGAGGGGGGGTTTTAGGGGTGCAGGGCCCAGCTCACAGGCCCATGTGGCGGTAGCACCTCGCAGCAGGTCCCCTCTCTTTCTTGTCCCAGCTCTGACTGACTCTCTGGTGGCACATCCCCCTCACTTATACCCTCCTCCCAGGCAGTGCCAGAACCTTCTAGAATGTTGGCAAAGCTGGCCTAAACTGGCTCAAGGGGAGGGGTTGAGCACCCTGGGTGCCAGGCTTTCCCTCCAAAAGCTAGGGGTAGCTGGGTAATAATATCTAGACCGCTGACCTATGGCAGTCCAGTGGCAAAACCCATGGCCATGGCATTCATTTTAAACATAGAACATTTCAGTCAGGTGCATTTTACAATGGGGGGAATTAACAAGTGCTCACACCATTACATAGCATTACAATTTAACCAGGTGTCTCACACCACTCATGGCCTATATAGGTTTAATCCCATGGGGGGAGACATTCCAAATTAGGGGGGCAAAAGCGAAATATTTTGGGGGAAAAGGCCAAGTCCAACAGTGTCCCAGTATGGTTCCGGCTTTTGTAATGACTTTACGGCCACAAAATACCCTGTTAGTGTTGAAGGGACGCTACTCCTAACAATGTTGTCACTCACCCAGCCCCAATATATTTCCTTCAATAAAGTTTTTGAAGGAAATGGAATGCTTTCTGGGTTCTCCCATAGTGTTGCCACTCTATACTCCGCAGAATCAATTTAACTTCCTGGAACCATTTGATTTTCTTTTGAGAATTTGGCCTCATTAGATCTTTAAGGCCAGCAGCATAAGATAATAGTTCTGGTGTAGACCAGATTCTCCTCCAATAAAGCAAAGGGCGCAATCTGGCAAAAGGGGGAAAACATTGATACTGACGTATGTGCCCGAAATGTGATAGAGCACAAATGTGTCATGGTAACAAACATATCCCTTGATTTCCTATTTTGAGATTTATGTTAATAGCAAATAAATAAGTGTATCTGGACAGATATCTATAAAACATGATCAAACGATTGCAGCACAGTAGAACAGACTAAGATCTAATTAAAAATGCAACTTATTATTCATATTTACTTCCTAATGATGTTTAATACAGAGTAAAAAAGCATGCACGGCCCACTGCTACATCAAAGGAGTACACATGGTCAATAATGCCATCTCTTCCTGTCTGGACCGTGCCCAATATTTAATAAATAAGGATTTTAAAGACTTGATTCAACCTGATGTAAAATATAGTCTATCACACCCCTTTGTGCTCCTGTCAGCGTTTATACCATTCTTGGTAAGAAAAGATAGGATTACACCCAAGCCAAATTTATGCAATTCTAAGCCACAAATGTGATCGTGCAGACTAAACACATATGAGAAAAGGTATCCACGCCATAAGGTTTTATTAATGGAAGTTCTCGCCGGCAAATAATTGCTGTCATATCTAGAGGAGACTTGAAATGCTGAATCCTTCAATGATTGTTTGGAAGGAAATGGGTCCAATGGGAATATGTGACACCGTCTAGCACCCCAAGTACAGGCCCTAAGGGCATATCTGTGTGTCACATGGCACAGGTGTACATGCACAGATGTGCATGTATACCTGTATTCGGTATTTTATCACCCAATAGGATTGGGTGGTAAAATACCGAATTCTGAAGGCCTGTAGCACTGTAAACAGTGCTACCTACATCTGGAATTTACCGAATCGGTAAAATTACCGATTCGGTATTTTACAGAATCGGTAATTTTACCGATTTGGTAAATTTACCGATTGTGCAAAATATTGCCTCCTACATCTCAATCACCAAATACCGGTCGGTAACGGCCGAATTCGGCCGTTACCGACCGGTATTTGGTGACCTACATCGGGCCTCTTGTTTGATGGGAAGGAGGCTGCTGACCCTAACCCATTCCTCAAGGGGAGTCAATACCATTTTTGAAAAGACTTCCAAAATGTCTAACAAACTGATTAATCTATAATTCAATGGACACCTGGGGTCACCTTTTTCAAAATGGGCTTTAAAATTGACCCTTGCCAAGATTTAGGGTACTTCCCTGTCCTGGTTATACATTTAACTTAACATGAAAAAAATCTAGGCCACCAATCACTCCTAAATGCCTTCTGTGAATACCGAAAGTCTTAAAGTTAGGATTTTTGTCAGTTTAGGAGTAGTAAAGTTAGGACTCACTTTACTGCTCCTAAACGGAGAAAAATCCTCTAACTTTACTACTCCTAAACTGAGAAAAATCCTAACTTTAAGACTTTCGGTATTCACAGGGGAGTCCTAAAGTTAGGACTCCTAACTTCTGTGAATACCGAAATGAGAAAGTGCCTTCTGTGAATACCAAAATGGTAGTAAGTTTAGGATTTTGTCTTAAGATAGTTCTGGGAATCGGGCCCTTTGTTTTTCATCTAGAGGACTGTGTTATTTAGTCTTACAAATGCATGTATATTAAATTTTACAAAACCTAATCTGATTCAGAATGAATTTCCAATACCAATAACGATACCTTTTCTTAATATGCACAGGCTGTCTACATACCACAGAACATGCACCTTCAAGTGACCCAAGCCAGTTCCCATGCTGCTCTCTGTAGAGGCCAGAGACTAGGGAGCCCTGGCGCTGTCCTGCTGCACGTCAGAGCTGGTGCATCTCCACGTCACTCATGGCAGCTCCCACCTGCAGGACCAGGGGCCAGAGACTGTCTACCTTCAAGTGAACCCTGGCACTGTCCTGCTGCATCTTTACGTCATTCATGGCAGCTCCCGCCTCCTGGCCCCAGGGACAAGAGACGGTGTACCTTCAAGTGAGCCCTGGCTCTATCCTCCGGCACTTCATGGATGGTGCATCTTCACGTCTCTCGTGGCAGCTCCCACCTGCTGGCACAAGGGACAGAGACGGTGCCTTCAAGTGAACCCTTACACTAGTGACATCAGTGACCCACTGAACCTCCTTTGTGTCTCCAGAGGCCTGAGACGTCACATTCTGAAGCGGCCAATGGTGGCTCCCGGTACATCATGAAGTGACTCTGAATATTCCAGTGATCCTTGCACCATGCTGGGGCACCTCATAGATGGAGCATCTTTGTCATTCATGGCCACATCTACCGACAGGACCAAGGGGCAGAGATTGTACCTACATGTGAACGCTGGTGCTATCCTGCTGCACTGCTCAGATGGTGTATCTACACGTCACTCATGACAGCTCCCACCTGCAGGTGCAAAGGGCAGAGACCGTGTGCCTTCAAGTGAACCCTGGCGCTACCCTGCCCCTCACAGATGCATGTTCTTGTAATTCATGACAGCTCCCACCTGCAGACCCAAGGGGCAGGGACTGTACTTTCAAATGAACCTTGGCGCTGTCCTGCTGCTCTCACAGATGGAGAATCTTTAATTCATTCTTTGCAGCCCCCACCTGCAGGCCCAGGAGGCCAGAGGCTGTACAATAATTCATATTTGTAAAGCGCAAACATATCCCCCCTTAGGGTTTCAAGGCGCTGGGAGCTGTCGAGGACATTAAATGAGCTATTGCCGAGAGTCACATGATGATGAGCTGAGATGGCGCCAGAGCTCGAACCGTGAGCCCCGTGCTCCAGAGTCAGCCACCCTGGCCACTGCGCCACACCTCTCACGTGAACCCTGCCGCTATCCTGCTATGCTTTACAGATGGTGCATCTTCATGTCACTCATGGCAGCTCCAACATGCAGACCGAAGGGGAAGAGCCTGAACCATCAAGTACCTTACCCTGTGGAATGTAAGACTGGGGACAGCAGAAAGAGGGAATACAAGCACCAATAACTGGAACACTCTACAGGTGACAGATGTTTCTGGATTGTAAACCCCGTGTTCCCCAATGTCAGGTTATTGGGAAATTCTCCTTTTGCCCCCACGGATGTTTGGGGACCTTCACCCTCACATCCTGAATATGTAAACAAGGTCGTGATGAAACTTGCTGCTGACAGTAACACACTGAACCTCATTGTCTTTGCTATAAAGTAAACTTCTGAAATGACAGAAGCGAGCAGCACAGCAGCAGCAAAGACTCCAAGAGGTAAGAGACCAGTCTGGGTTTGTAGCTGCCACAAGGCACTGCCCACAGTATACACAGTGCTTTGTACATTCTCTCAGGGTCCCGCTATCACACCTCCGAGCATGGTATACACAGTGTTTTGTATCTTCTCTCAGGGCCCTGCTATCACACCTCCGAGCATGGTATACACAGTGCTTTGTATCTTCTCTCAGGGCCCTGCTATCACACCTCCGAGCATGGTATACACAGTGCTTTGTATCTTCTCTCAGGCCCCTCTATCCCACCTCAGCCCGCAGTATATACAGGGCTTTGTACCTTCTCTCAGGGCCCTGCTATCACACCTCCAAGCATGGTATACACAGTGCTTTGTATCTTCTCTCAGGGCCCTGCTATCACACCTCCGAGCATGGTATACACATTGCTTTGTACATTCTCTCAGGGCCCTGCTATCACACCTCCGAGCATGGTATACACAGTGCTTTGTATCTTCTCTCAGGGCCCTGCTATCACACCTCCGAGCATGGTATACACAGTGCTTTGTATCTTCTCTCAGGGTCCTGCTATCACACCTCCGAGCATGGTATACACAGTGCTTTGTATCTTCTCTCAGGGTCCTGCTATCACACCTCCGAGCATGGTATACACAGTGCTTTGTATTTTCTCTCAGGGCCCTGCTATCACACCTCCGAGCATGGTATACACAGTACTTTGTATCTTCTCTCAGGGTCCTGCTATCACACCTCCGAGCATGGTATACACAGTGCTTTGTATCTTCTCTCAGGGCCCTGCTATCACACCTCCGAGCATGGTATACACAGTACTTTGTATCTTCTCTCAGGGCCCTGCTATCACACCTCCGAGCATGGTATACACAGTGCTTTGTATCTTCTCTCAGGGTCCTGCTATCACACCTCCGAGCATTGTATACAAAGTGCTTTGTATCTTCTCTCAGGGCCCTGCTATCACACCTCCGAGCATGGTATACACAGTGCTTTGTATCTTCTCTCAGGCCCCTCTATCCCACCTCAGCCCGCAATATATACAGTGCTTTGTACCTTCTCTCAGAGCCCTGTTATCGTAACTCATCCTGCAGTATACAAAGTGCTTCGAACCTTCCCTTGGGGCACTGCTATCGTACCCCACAAGACGGTATACACAGTGCCTTGTATCTTCTTTCAGGGTCCTGCTATCACACCTCCGAGCATGGTATACACAGTGCTTTGTATCTACTCAGGGCACTGCTATCACACCTCAGCCCACAGTGTACACAGTGCTTTGTATCTTCTCTCGGGCCCTGCTACCGTACCTCAGGACCCTGCTATCCCCCCCTCAGCATATACAGTGCTTTGTACCTTCTCTCAGGGCCCTGCTATCGTAAGCCACCCAACGGTATACACAGTGCTTTGTACCTTCTTTAGGGCCCTGCTATCACATCTGAGCCCACAGTATACACAGTGCTTTGTACCTTCTTTAGGGCCCTGCTATCACACCTCCGAGCATGGTATACACAGTGCTTTGTATCTACTCTCAGGGCCCTGCTATCACACCTCAGCCCACAGTGTACACAGTGCTTTGTATCTTCTCTCAGGGCCCTGCTATCACACCTCCGAGCATGGTATGCACAGTACTTCGTATCTTCTCTTAGGGTCCTGCTATCACACCTCCGAGCATGGTATAGACAGTGCTTTGTATCTACTCTCAGGCCCCTCTATCCCACCTCAGCCCGCAATATATACAATGCTGTGTACCTTCTCTCAGAGCCCTGTTATCGTAACTCATCCTGCAGTATACAAAGTGTTTTGTACCTTCCCTCAGGGCACTGCTATCGTACCCCACTAGACGGTATACACACTGCTTTGTATCTTCTCTCAGGGCCCTGCTATCACACCTCCGAGCATGGTATACACAGTGCTTTGTATCTACTCTCAGGGGCCTGCTACCACACCTCAGGACCCTGCTATCCCCCCTCAGCCCGCAGTATATACAGTGCTTTGTACCTTCTCTCAGTGCCCTGCTAACGTACCCCACCTGACGGTATACACAGTGCTTTGTACCTTCTTTAGGGCCCTGCTATCACATCTGAGCCCACAGTATACACCGTACTTTGTACTTTCTCTCAGGGCCCTGCTATTGTACCTCACCCGACGGTATGCACAGTGCTTTGTAGCATTCCGCAAGTCACTGCTATCACACCTCAGCCGACAGTATACTCCGTGCTTTGTAGCTTATCAAAAAGCACTTCAGTGACACCTCAGCCCAATATACACGGTGCTTTGTAGCTGTCCTCAGGGAACTGCTCGGACACTACAACCCATGGTAAAGTCCGTGCTTTGTATCCTCTCCATGTACGCTGCTATCACACCTCAGTCCAGTGCTTATTCTTAAGGGGCACAGGTGTGATATCTCAGCAAGAGATGTACACTGTGTGTGTAGCCTTCCACGGGTTATGTCCATCACACCTCAGCTCAAGGTGTAGTCAGCACTTTGCAGCCTCTCCAAGGGCATTGATATCATTCTTCGTCATACGGTACACTTGATGCTTTGTAGTCTTCCTCAGAATGCTGCTTTTGTACCTCGCCCACAGTATTCACAGTGTAGACTTCCTCAGGGTGCGGCTATCGCTTCGGGCATGCTAGACAGCTTCTGTGGGAACAGGAAGTAATTGTAACATCCTTGTCGACCGCCATGACACTTACTAAGGTAGAAGTAATTTCCCTCCACTTCTGTCTCTACTACAAGAGTGGGAAATGCTGACGATGCTGCACATCCTGAGGTTACTCCAGTCTGCACTGACCTCGGATATAGAACCTCTCCATATCACAGAATGACTCGAGGTTTTTGCAAGTTTAAAAATGCTGATCTGTATCCCATCAATATGTAAAAGTGATCAGTTACTGACATCTCCATTACACCACCCAGGAGAGAAAATCGCAGGGAAATGTATACACTATATTCATTTTCAAATATTGTATAATGATATTCCAGAAAGATGCAGAATGTTCTACTCTCACCTGTTTCATATAATGAAACCACGTTCCACTCCCGACATAAATGGGACGCAGATGGCTCATCCAGTCCTATCACTCCTTCAATGCCGAGTGCCAGATCCATGTTGGGTTTCGGGCTATCTACATAAACACCTTTGCAGTTTCCCCTGTCAAATGTTGGTCGGTAAAATCTGCAGAAGGTTACCGGGGGAAACACTGATACCTCAGTTTGTGTAACTCTTTTCCTTCTGGAAAAAATCCAACAAGGACCTCCAGTCAGTAGTGATTCTGAAAGTTTGGCACAAACTCTGTGGCATCTACACAGGACAAGCCATCCTTAGAGGGCCCATAGTTAAAAACAAGGAATATGGAAACCACCATTGCCTACAACATGGAACAATTGAATCACCCAATTGTTTGGTAAAGCAAATCTGGTTAAAGTTGTCCCATTAAGGGACCAGGCTGGTGTTGTCTGTGCCCTCTTTGTACACCAGTGTGCATAAGCAAACAGGAGCGGCTCTTATTGGGTAAAAAAGGGGTCAGGTGACAGGGGACGACTAAGACAAAAAAAAAACTTACCTGCTGCCCTCCAGCATCGCGTCACACTCTTATGCGGCAGGCCAATCCTGAAGCTGCTCTCATGCATCAGAGCAGATTCAGGATTGGCCTGAGCGCTCCAAGAAAGACTGGTAGTCTGTGCCTGCTCTCTCCCAACCCCAGCAATGCAGTTTTAACCCCTTGCATGCTGATGACGGCCGTCATGCACTGCGGTGCTCGTGTGCGGATGACGGCTGGGAGCCGTCACAAACCCGCCCACTTGCGATTTTGCCGCACAGGCGCAGAATCGCGGCCGCATGCAAGAGGTTAAACCAGTTTTAATATTGTTTTATTTTTTAATTTTTCCAAGGAGCCACTATGTACTTCACTATATGAACAGAGGGTTCAAAGATCAGGAATATTTAGGTCTTAAACACAGGAGTGTGGGAGGGGCACAACCAGGAGTTAATAAAGATTTAATTGATCATCTGTGTTCACCAGTTTCCAGCAAGTCAAATTGTAAACGCACTAGTCCCATAAATCTTGAGTAGTAGAAAAATACTTTATTTTATTTTACAATATGATGGTTAATCCAGCCAACGTGTATCATCCCGTAAAACAATGCAACTTCTTCAGGCTGTCACAAAAAAAAACATACAATTAGGGGTACAAATAATGAAACACGTTTCAAAAGCTAAAATATTTACACTAAGTAACATGAAAGATCAATCCACGTAACTCAGTGGGTTAATTGCCAAAGCTTGTGAGTCACCCAATTTTGCCACATACATTTGTACAGTGACATCATATTACATTTATACGTGCTAAACAGCGTTCTCTGTTCTTATCAGGAACAGATTTATTATTTCTTAGCATAAAGTCAGATTGTTCATTCATACTAGAGGAGTGGCACAATAAAAAAAATAAAAAATGTACAATAAATATATTAAATTAAAACATGTATGGTATTATGGGAATCACAACATGGCCGGAGGGGATGTGGAGAAATGATACACCTAAATTACAGGAAATTAAATTATGACCATCTTTAAATTATGCGGTCTTCCCTAGAGTACCTTTCTCTGATTTGATAAATATTAGTAATTCCAGAAATAGAGTGATCTATCTCTAATTTAATGGTTTCATGTGAGTAGAACACATTGTATGATACTTCAAATAAAATGATTTTTGTATTAAGCCAAATTTAATACAATTTGAAGCATGAATATGCATGCTAAAAGCCATTATTGTCTGGCATTGGAGAAGACATCATCTTATGTGTACGTTGAAAAAAATTCCCTTTTGATAATGAAGTAGAGGTAGCCAACTAGAAACAAAATGACGGTCAGACACCTATAATTTTTTTTTTTTTATCCTTTTATTAATAAACAGTTCACTTGAGTGATCATCACATACTGGGATTACATTTGTCACAGAATCAGCATTTCAGAACATTTTACTGGGATATTTGTCCGGCACATTAGTTCACAGGATACCATCCATACCGAGTTTTACAGTGTACTTAGGTCGCCAATGGGTACTCTTTGGGGGGTTCACACAAATTACCTCGATAGTCATTCCAGTTTGACCACACAGCTATCCACTTCCGGGGACAGCCCCGGGCCACATACACTGTCCTTTCTTGGAGCATACACCAGTCCTTATCCTTCTTCCAGGAGCCCATTGTTGGATGTGCTGCTGCTCCCCACAGTCGAGCTAGATTCCTTTTAGCTATTGCCAGACCAAGCGTCACCCACTGTCTGCCCTTTGCTGATAGGTCTGTGGGTTCCCATATGTTCAAAAGACACCTTTTTGCCTCTGGCCGGATTTCTACACCCCAGACCTCCATTATACAGTTGTGGACCTGTTTCCAATAGTTTTGCAACACAGGGTACTTCCATAGTATGTGGAAGAAAGTGCCTGTCTCCCCACACCCCCTTTTGCAGAACCCATCCTCACTACGACCCATCAACATTAGCCTAGTGCCGGAGATATATACACGATGGAGTATTTTCAGCTGAATCAATCTTAGCTTAGCTGAGATTGCTATTTCTCTTGGGGAGGCAAGTGCTTCTCTCCAGTCCTCATCATCAATTTCAAGTCCGTCTGCCTCCCACTTCCCCCTAAGGGCCTGTAAGGGGTCTGGAGTGTGATTTATGAGCTTTTTGTAAGTGAGAGAAATCGCCTTTTCCGGGAGGTTGCCGTCCAGCAGCCTGTCCTCGAGGGGGGAGTATTCCGGAAGTTGTGTCCCTGGTGGAATGTTCCCCTGGGGAGAGTGTCTAACCCGCAGATATCTAAAGTGTTCCGAGTGTGCAAGATCATAAGTGCGTTGGAGCGTAGTGAATGTCACCATACCGTCAGGACCCCACAGATCTTTAATGTGAGAAATTCCTATCAGGTCCCATTTGTTGACAAACCTTTGGTGCGACTCAATGTGCCCAGCCTCTCAGACGCCCATAGCGGGGTAGGCAGTGTAAGTTTGCCCGCCCAGCCCAGTTTTCTGTTAACGATGTGCCTGAGTTGGACAGAGTGTTTTGTCTGGCCCGTGAGGGGGTATCGGTTGGGCCTAGAGTAAAGCGCAGCCTCGAAGTTCCCCCCCGGAAGGAGCCACCAGTCCATCCCATAGCCAGGGTCATTCCCGTCACAGTAAGTGCCCTGATTTATGGCGGAAAGATGTGCCGCCCAATAATATTTCCGTATGTCCGGGAGAGCTATACCCCCGTCATAGCATCCTAATGTGAGTTTTTATAGGGATATTTGGGGTGTTCCGGTCCACAGTAGATCTCTTTGGGTGGCCTCGATGACCGCAAAATATTTCTGAGGGACTAAGTCTGGGTAGTTCTGGAGGGCATAGAGAAACCGTGGCAGTGCCATCATTTTGAAGAGCGCTGCCCGTCCTAGTAGGGACAGCGGGAGTGTCTTCCTGGTGGTGGCGTCTCTTTTAAACCGTTGTAGAGGTGGCAATAGGTTTCTCTCGTATCCAAGAGCCCTGTCCTTGGAGATAAAGATTCCCAGATACATGAACCCATCTGTGGCCACCGTAATCGGGTAGTTGCGCGGGATTTGCGGGGGGACCCCGTGGAGGACGTAGAGGAGTGACTTACCCCAGTTTATACTGTAGCATGAGTTCTTCCCGAAGCTCGTAAAGATGTCTAAGGCCACAATAAGGGACTTAGGAGGATTCGCGAGATACAGCAGGATGTCGTCTGCATATAGCGAGATCCTGTCCTCCCATCCATCAGCCTATCTTAGCCCCCCCCTTCTATAACTTTTTGTTATTGGGACAAGTTTCCCAAAAGAAACCTCATATAAACGACCCAACATAATGAAGTTTGAAGGCATGCCCATCTGGCTTATATTTGTGATTGAAGACAACACACTGCTTGTGTTCTTTCCACACAGTGATCTACACATTTAGAATAATATTCAGCCAGTCTAAGAACTTCACTCTTTCAACTCCTTTGGACCTGGTGCTATTTCTATCACTTCAAGTAATTTAATCTTTATAAGATTTTCATCACCAGATTTGGAATATTCGGGACATTCTATTTTTTTCACAACACATTTTCCAACGTCACCAGCATCTCACTGATGTTAGTTGAAGGATGAGGCTCTAACCATGTTCACTTGGTCAAGTCCTTCATACACAAGCTGACCTTATCTTTTGACTTGTGAACCGAGGCTATGGGCCTTGACCAGTCAATAGCCTCCGTCTGGTCAATTATCTTACTTCCGTACAGCGTATACTATTCTAACTTTAATGACTGCCTTATGCACTCCTCATTGTACACCTTACCACATTTACTGCACTACGTTTCCTTACTACTTTCATTAGTATCCAACACCTGCTCTGTGTGATTTGGATTTAATACAGTTCCCAAACACCTTTGGTCTTTTCACCCCGACAAGACCTTTGCTTTCTTCTCCACACACACTTTTCCTAATGGCTCCTTTATCTCAAACAGTCTAGCATCAAATTACGCTACCACAGGTATTATCATGCCACAATATCCCTATGTTTTTTTTCAAACCTTTCCTTTATACTTCTTAAATATGTCCGCATCATTGACTATATAGGGCGTACATGAGCGCATACACATATATACGTACTTGCCCAGCAACTCTGCAACGTACCTTGGTGGACCATAGGATTCATCCACACTGCGAACAGTTTTATTAGTTTCCATTCATTCTGATACCACGAACAGTTTGTCTTTCCCTTCATCATCACAGCTCAAATCATGATCTTGCCCTCGATTCATTCTCTTATTTGCGCCTCCTAATTCATTCTTGCACATGTAAAAACTGTTTCACCTTATTCCATTTATAACATTTTACTTTATAACAGTGGATTTGGAAGACACAGCCACATACCTCATACTACTGAAGTAGTAACAATGCAGTTTTCCTCTCCATGTCCTTTTGCTTTACCTTTGGCCTCTGCAACACCCAACTTCTTACTTCCCTTCATGTTCATCGATACACCATTAACTCTGCTTTCTTCCCTTTGAGCTTTCCACCACCCTCTCACTGTATCTTTAGCAACTTTTCTATGCTAAAGGTCTTCTAAATGGATGGTTCCTTCACCATCAGCAATTTCTTCTGAATTTTGATTGTGTTGATACAATTAATCAACTGGTCCCTAATTATTTCCTCATGGAGATCTTTACATTTACAAATGGCAGCAAACATATGTATTGCCACCTATTCATGTTTCATACTTTCTCCCACTCTTTTCCTTTAGAAAATATCTTTTTTCTTTCTCCTTTCGTACGATCTTTCTTAAGATCTAACGGTCTTCATCCAGATCTATATTGTGGTTCTCATTTTCCTCACCTCATTTTTAATTTTTAATTTTTTTTTAAATTGTTTTCCATATACAACTGACAAACAAGTTGACCAATCAACTCTATATACGATCGTCTTGCCAAGGCACGTGTGATAAACTACGACATATGATGCTACATTCAAAGCAGAATATCGGAGTAAATAAAACTACTGAATCTGCAATTAGTTCCATATTGGCATCAACCCGCCGTGCCAAATCTGCATGCATGCACTACAAGGCCTTGTCACAAATAGGTCAACTTGTACTGCCCTCCCTCAGAGCCCACCCGCCTCCCACCCTCTCTCACCGGCGTGTTGATTAGAACAGTAGATTCTAACAGAATGATAAGTTATGATAATTGAACATGACATGGCACCAAACATACAGTAATATGAAATATTGTGATTATAGTGTTGGGGGGGGGGGGGAAACAAAAAAGAAAAGGGAAAAAACGCCACCATGTGCTTCCGTATTTTGCTCAAGGACAGTTACATTACAAATCACCATCCCCAATAGGTACACTCAATTCCGAGTCAGAGTCTGTATCTGTTGTCCTCAACTCTGTGAACAGGGCCTCCCATGCTCGCGCCGCCTCCAGTGCCCTATCATTGTGGGATATCTGGGCCTGCTGTAGGCATACTATACTCTCACTCCCCGGCCACGTAAGCAGCGCACCCCTCCACCTGGTGAAACTGGGCCCTCTCACAGCCTTCCAATGGGACGTAATCTCTCTTTTGGCAAGCACCAACCCCAAATCCAGGAATGTATTCGTCAATTTTGTTTTACTAGTGTGGGGAAACCAATGTAATAGGCATGTTCCTTTGTCTGGATTAATCTGTTGCTCCGTTATATTACATAGTAATGTAATTATGTTATCCCAGTAGGTACCCAGTTTTGGACAATCCCATAACATGTGTAAAAGGCCCGCGTCCCTCAACCTGCAGCAGGGGCATTGTGCAGTATCGATATGAAAATACTGGTTTATCTTCGCTGGGGTGAGATATGCCCTGTGCAATATGAAGAAATGAACTAGTTGGAATCTGGCATTCCCAGTGCCCTTGCATGCCCTCTTAACTATTTGCGTCCAGGTCGAGTCAGATATTTCCTTATCCATATCCGCCTCCCATTGGGAGCGTAGTCTCTGCAGTGGTAACCCCTCCTCAAGCATTCGTCTATATAAGCAGGTGACGACCTTATAAGTGCCCGCTGCCATCACTACATACTGGCATGCTGCATTCACCGGTGGCTCTAGCAGGCCTGTGCCCCAGTATTTTTGGATGGCCGCAACTAGGGCTGTATGGATTAAGTAGTGACCCCGCGGAAGCCCAAAGCTCTCCTGAAGCGCATCATATGGCAATAAGACACCATCTTCGTACAAGTCTCCCTCAACCTGCAGCCCAAGAGTCTCCAATTCCGCAAGGGCCGACCAGTCTCCGCTATGCGGAAGTGCTGTACACATGCCCAACGGTATCTCCGGGGAGTAAGGGCACTGCACCCCCACCCTGTTGTGGTACCACTTTCAACAAAGCCTCAAAGTGCAATCCTCAGCGGATATCGAGTCAGCATGCAACATTTGTTGTAGTACCACAAATGACAGCATATGTCGTGGCACATCCGGCTCGTAGTCCCGTGGGGGTCCCCTAAATTACTGTGCTACCGCTTGGGTAAGGCCCTGGTACTGCGCGGCCAGGTAGTATAATTCAAAATCAGGAACAGCAAGTCCCCCCTCAGCTATTGAACGCATCAGCGTGTCTAACGCTACTTCCAAAACGCTAATATCTAACTTAATGCATGCATTTCCGGTGGTCTTCGCACTTAACAGCAATGAAGCAGAGGTGGCATGAGAATACACTGCCCATGTCACACTCACAAAGTGGTGTCTGAGATGAGTATTCTCCATATGCCGTACATCTGTGACATACAGATTTAAGAATAGGAAATGAATATGGACAAGTTATTACCAAGACATTACACACCTCTGCTCCTTTGTAGTTGTGCACCTCTCACCTCTGGTGTTCTGCCATTCCACAACTCCCACCTCTCCTCTCCAGATTGTCCTTTCCACACTTCAAGTAATTTTGTGGATACTCGATGCATGTCTCCTCCACGTAGGCCTTCCATCCAGGCCTGGCACCAGAACTTTTACTTGGGGTAGGGCAAAAGTGCATTCGGGAGGGCCACCATAGGCCCAATTTGTTCCTTCTGGAGGTAGCCTACAAGCCCTAGATAACATTATATCTACTTGCAAACAATCACCATGATACAGCAGATTGATTCTGAGAAAATACAGAGCATGTGGAGAGTTATTTGAAAGTTGAAGCAATGTCTGTACCTATGTGCAAACCCTCACATTCCAGCAGGCCAGGCTTCAAAATAAGTACTTGAATACCAAGCATATGGTAATAGAAGTTCAAGTTTAAGGTGGTCCTCATTACCGCATGAAAGCCTTGACATCATTGCACTAGAAAAGCTGGCTATTTACTCGTTGCGATTTGTCCAACACTTATTTCTCTGCACAACTTTTTAATTTTTCTTTTCTTGTCATTCTCTTGTGACATACTTTAATGGATAAAAGTTTTTGAAAAAAAGTAACTTTTGAAAATCGAGAAAGGAATATTTTTAAAAACTGGCAGCAGTGTTCATGCCTGACAATTGCAAAACTAGTAGTTGTGGTCATAGAGCTAACCTTCTGTTACTCTTTAAAAACTTTCTTACAGACTCATCCATACGTGGGTTTGGTGTGAGCTCCTTCTTATGTGCTAAAATAGTCAAATTCAGTTTTTGATCATGAATCATTGTGCGTCGGAAGGGTGTTAGGACACGGGACAGGGTTGACACCCTTATAACCAGTGCAGATACATACATTTCATTGAGTGCTGGGAATGCTTCAGCATAATCATGCCCCAGTTCACAAATGGTGGCAGCATCTGCACCATCCGGGACTTTTTAGTCACGAAAATGAGACCATGAGGAAACCTAGATAGAAACGGTATTGATAAGTTCTATGTTCTTCTGGGAGAATCTGGTCTCCATTTCAACTATTGCTCGGTCCAGAATGTTTAAGAGCGGCAGCCTGAGCACTTGCTGTTAGGAAAAGGAAGTCTCAGTTGCCGATTGGAAAGCACCACTGAATCTGCAAATCGGCAGTTGAGGTGGTCCTCCTTTTTAGGTCTCGGCCTAGCGTTACACTGCGCAGCAGTGTTCGCGCAGCCGAGATTTAATGTAAACACAGTGTGGGGGCTTGAACCCGCCCCTCTTCTCCATTGGCTGGCTTCCTAAACGGAGACCAGCCATTGGAGGAGAGGGGCATCACTCCGTTCAAGCCCCGTCTTTTTCGGATTCGAGGGCGTATTTTTTGCAGTTTTTAAGTCTGTGACGTCATCCATCACACAACCGCAAAAAACACGCCCCCGAATGTGAAAATGGCGCCACTTTACTGCCACCATTTCTGCCCGACCTCCACTCGAAGAAGTCAAGAAGCTACCAAGTCCTCCGGTAAGTACTCTTTGCTGTCCTGCCCCCCCCCTCGTTCGTTGTGCTGCCCCCCCTCGTTCGTTGTGCTGCCCCCCCTGTTCGTTGTGCTTGCTGTCCTGCTCCCTCGTTCGTTGTGCTGCCCCCCCATTCGTTGTGCTGCCCCCCCTCGTTTGTTGTGCTTGCTGTCCTGCTCCCTTGTTCGTTGTGCTGCTCCCCTCATTTGTTGTGCTGCCCCCCCTTGTTTGTTGTGCTGCCCCCGTCATCCGTTGTGCTTGCTGTCCTTCTCCCTTGTTTGTTGTAAACCCCCCTTGTTCGTTGTGCTTGCTGTCCCTGTCCCTCGTTCGTTGTGCTGCCCCCCCTCGTTAGTTGTGCTGCCCCCCCTCGTTCTTTGTGCTGCCCCCCCTCGTTCTTTATGCTTGCTGCCCTGCCCCCTCGTTCGTTGTGCTGCCCCCCTCATTTGTTGTGCTTGCTGTCCTACCCCCTTGTTCGTTGTGCTGTTCCCCTCGTTCGTTGTGCTGCCCCCCTCGTTCGTTGTGCTTGCTGTCCTGCTCCCTCGTTCGTTGTGCTGCCCCCCTCATTTGTTGTGCTGCCCCCCTCATTTGTTGTGCTGCCCCCTCGTTCGTTGTGCTGCCTCCCTCGTACGTTGTGCTGCCCCCCTCGTTCGTTGTGCTGCCCCCCTCGTTCTTTGTGCTGCCCTCCTCGTTCGTTGTGTGCCCCCCCTCGTTCGTTGTGCTGCCCCCCCTCGTTCGTTGTGCTTGCTGTCCTGCTCCCTCGTTCATTGTGCTGCCCCCCTCGTACGTTGTGCTGCCCCCTCGTTCGTTGTGCTTGCTGTCCTGCTCCCTCGTTCGTTGTGCTGCCCCCCATCGTTCATTGTGCTGCCCCCCTCGTTCATTGTGCTTGCTGTCCTGCTCCCTCGTTCGTTGTGCTGCCCCCCTCTTTCATTGTGCTGCCTGCCCCCCTCATTCATTGTGCTTGCTGTACTGCTCCCTCGTTCGTTGTGCTGCCCCTCCCTTCGTTCGTTCTCTTGTCTGACGCTCCAGCACTAGGAGAACCCCCGCCCGCCCCCTCCATCATTCCCTCCAGCCGCTACTGCCCTTGGGTGGACGTCATGCTTAACAAATAATCTTTAACATAACAATTTGCAATTGACTTTAAAGTATCAGGACGCGATGTACAGTGTTCTGAAATCCAAGCACTATTCAAGACAAAGCAAAACTATATAATTAAATCTCATGAGGTGTAGAGGTCTGGGTGGACAATAGATTCCTGAAACTATTAGTACAAAATTGGAACTCCTATTACTAGTATAAGCAAATTCATTTTCAAAGGCCTAAGGCAACATGAGTGGTCCCACTTAACTATGTGTTAAGAAGCTCCTGAGAATCGAGACATATCCAGCATACCAGCTCAACCATATACTTCCCATCCACAGAATAACCCTTATTTTTAATACAGGTGTAGTTGTGGCTTGCCGCTGATGCCCAAGGAAATGTCTACCCCCTGTTGTGGTCTCCAGAGAAACTCCCTTTTTTTTTAATTCTGGATTTCTATAAAGATCACAATATTCAAAAGTGACAATGTGCCAAACCAAGCCATTGGGACCAATGTTTCTCTAGCATAGCCTCAATGTGATTAACTGAGATAAACTAGTTCAACATCATGGGCTAAAGTTTGCCCACTGTGCAAAGTGAGATCTTGCCACCTTCCTCAGAATGAGATCTTGTTTGATACTTCAGAGTGACTTTGGCACCATGCAGTCAGAATATGCACTGGGGATGCTAAGAACAACATTTTGGTCCAGAATACCAGCAAAAATTCTTCAACACCAGTGGGCTGGCCTACAAGGAAATTAGTGAATTTTAGATTACAATGACCAAACAAGCAGCATATTTTTTGCTGAGCATGGGAGATCAGTCCTTCCTGCAGAACATTTCTTAATGTATACATGCACAGCAGTTTCCCGAAGCCGGCCTGGTACATACTTTTTGGTGTGCATGCCAGCACTAGCCTGCAGCACTTATGCCAGTCATCTTACATGGCAATTTGCCAGTGTGCTGAAGGCATGAACTGATTCTCACACTGCATGGGTGCAAAATGTTGCTGTTCCCTCCTGATAAATGCCCTGGCACTGGTAACAATGGTAGCAGTAGAGGACCCTGGCAGGTGGCACAGATGTATAGCTAAAGAAGAGATTCTATTGTATTCTATTAAACACTAGTATAGAGCACGACTACTCGTAGGCATTCCAGAATCCTCAGAATAATGTTTAGTTTTCTGTTTCCTCTATTGAAGGGAGGGCTCTGGCCAAGCTGGTAAGATTTTGTTTGTAGATAACAAAGGATGGTCAGCAGGTGGGGGCCCCTGACACTTGCTGGCTGACACACCTTGAGATATTTCATGTATCCTAGGCATTTTGGTTGTCTTGGCATACAGTGGGCATTTTAGTCATTAATGTGGTACCGGCAAAAAGTGACCTTGAGGGATATTGTGCCTAAGGTGGTTCTTTTTGGTATATTGTGTTTTGGTTCTCGTCACTATGGGATTGTCATTGACATATTTTCTGCATCCTATTTCAAAGTGTTCGGCTTCTTACCCATGGCACACGGTGGTCGCAGTGACTTCTAGTAGATATCCGTGAATAAGATAAGCATCCCTGAGATTTGGTAATAGCACTGGGATATCATGTCGATCCCTTGCAGGGCAATTTGAACAGTGCCACTGGAATCATGCAGCAGGGGAGCACCAAATTATGCTGCAAGAAAAGTGGCCCATTTTTAGGTAGTATTACTTCATTACTTTGAATTTTTTGCACATGTGTTGGGCTCTGTGTGTGTGTGTTGGGCTGTGTGTGTGTGTGTGTTGGGCTCTGTGTGTGTAGCTTTTTTTGTAGGCGAGTCTGTGTGAGAGTGGCTCTGTGTGTGTGTGTGTAGGTGGGTCTGTGTGAGGGTGGCTCTGTGGGTGGCTCTGTGTGTGTGTGTGGGTGGCTCTATGTGAATGTGGCTCTGTGTGGGTGGCTCTGTGTGGGTGGCTCTGTGTGTGTGTGGGTGGCTCTGTGTGTGTGGCTCTGTGTGTGTGGGTGGCTCTATGTGAATGGCTCTGTGTGGGTGGCTCTGTGTGGGTGGATCTGTGTGTGTGTGGGTGGCTTTGTGTGTGTGGCTCTGTGTGTGGGTGCAAATGCAGTAGGTCTCGCATTTGCGAGAGATTAAGCTATTGGCATTGTAAATGACAATACCATTTATTTATGTTTTAAAAACATAAATAAAAATGTCCTGGGCAATGCCAATAGCTCTAACTTTAACAATGCCGAGACCATTGCATTGTAAATGCTTGTTAGTCCATTATTAACACTTGTGATTTCGTCTGACACATCAACAGAAGCGCAGTACTTGGTAGAAAACATTAGATTTGCATCCATGGCTTTCATGTCACCAAGGGGCATATTTACAATAATGTGGCAGAGAGCGGGTTAGCTCCTAAATAGCTAACGTCATGCTTGGTCACTTTAGAAATGCAGGGATGCGCCATATTTACAATAATGAGGTGCACCCCTGCGCTGGTGCTAAATTAAGCTGCCTGGCACCTACGCAGGCACCCCTGGACCATAGTACAAGGATGCCTGCATTGAGGGAATGATTGTTAATGTGCACGAAGGGGCCCCTTCCTACACATAAACAATCCAGAATGGCGATTTGTAACTTCTATGTGAGCTGCATTGTGGAGCACACAGAAGTTGAAAATCGTCATTTTTTTAATGATTGTTGATGTGCAAGAAGAGACACCTTCCTGCACATAAACAACCATTCATGGCAATTTGCTGTTTCTATGTGCTGCATAATGCAGCACACATAGAAACAGCAAAAACGAGGAGAGAAAAAGCATTTCTCCTCGCTTCGCCAGGTTAAGACAAGGTTTTCCCTCGTTTTAATTTTGGCACTGCCTCCGATTTACCCCCCCCCTTGTAAATAGGGGGCAGCGTCAAATCCAATAGGTTTTGTGGCAGAACGCCCACCGCAACACCCATTCCCCCCCCCCCTTTCATGAGTGAAAGGAGGCTTTATTTACAAGGTGGCATGAAGGCACTTTAAGTGGCTTAATGCCACCTTGTGAATAAGGCGAAGCCCCTATTGCCACTGGAACATCGCAAAAAGTGACGTTACTGTTGCGGTAGGGGCTTTAAATATGGCCCTAATTGTAGAATGTACAACTTACACTACAAGATACAAGTTTTATTGCTGTGTCTGAAACTTGCAGGTTTTAAAGCTAAAAGTAGATCTTGTAAACATTTCTCATTAACATGAACATTTTCCTTTTGAATATGGGACAATAAACCACAGACCTCTGCCTTTAACTCCGATGTAGCATTGTCATCATGACATGTGGCTGATATCAGCTCAGAAATGCTGTTGATGTTTTCAGCCGCCCATTTTATAATCTCATAATGGCTAGTCCATTGAATTTCAAGAAGACGTTAGAGAGGCAGTCGATTATATTGTTGACTCACATAATGACGATGAAAGAAATTGTACAGCATATTACAGAGTTCGCTTTGCTCTTGATTTACTCTGGATAGCATGTATGACAAGATGAAGCTGATGATTGTAACAGCGTATGTAAGGAATATACTTATTCAATCTTCTCTGTATCACAGCCTGAACACCCCCATTGCATCCACTCATAACTGATCCTCCATCGTTGCACTGACTTAAAATATGTTCTGGCTTGAAATCCCACGCAACCAAGTGGCTTTAAATCTGATAATAAATGCCTTTCAATGCAGGGATATAATGTGATGTACCATGGTGAATCACTCCTGCTTGTTAAAGGAAAGCACTTTTTTAAAGATTTCACACGCGATATGTTGTAAAATTACAATGCAAACATTTACAGGGATCGGCTTGTTGCCAGGGTCTTTGACCCAAGCCAAACATTTGACTCAACTCTCTAGGCTTTTCCTGTTAATTTGTTGTCTCACCTAAGCATGGGCATAAAATCCGTTACGCTCGCGGATTTTTCGGATTTTCGGTAAATCCGCAATCCGCGAACTCTCGCGGATGTGGCGAAAATACGCAAATCCGCGCAAAGCGGATTTTTTGCTTGTGTTCGCACTGCTCGCGGTCCGCGGCGCGGGCAGCAACAATCTCGCACTCGCGAAAGTACAAAAATTACAATTGGGGAGGGGTGAAGGAAGTGGCCCAGTCTCCAACTTCCTGTTCCTGTCCAGCAAGCTCCTCCCATAGGGGTGGGGTGAAGGAAGTGACCCAGTCTCCAATTTCCTGTTCCTGTCCAGCAAGCTCCTCCCATTGCTTACTCCATTTCCTGGCCACTTTGAATTCGATCTTGACTGGGAAGGATTACTTTTTGTGGATGCTGCTGGA
The DNA here is from genome assembly GCF_964261635.1 of Lissotriton helveticus. NCBI lineage: Eukaryota > Metazoa > Chordata > Amphibia > Caudata > Salamandridae > Lissotriton > Lissotriton helveticus. The sequence continues at coordinate 4,577,264 of NC_136065.1, forward strand.
GAATAGGGCTAAATTACCGAAAAACGAGTTTTGCAAAAGCAAAACCAACGAGCAGGTGCAAAAGTTCGAGCTCATCATTTGTAACCATTTACCTGTAGTGCTTCCTGAAGGGGCCCTCCAGAATCCGGTTGCCTACTTGCAACTATTGTGTGACCCTGCTCTGACAGTCACAGAATAGTTACAAGTATGCCATTGCATCCTGTTATTGCAACAAAAAGGAAAGGGAGCAGACACGCAGGTGCCAGCCTTCATTAATGTCAGTTGGGGCAGGGCAGGTGTTGTTGTTTGCAAAACTTAAAACACTTAGCAGGTGTGCTTGGCTTTGCCACAATAATGTACACTCACTGGTCAATCAGAGGGTGCTGTGATGACACCGAGGGTGGCATGGGTGTGCCAGCCAGAGGGTGGCATGGGTGAACCAGAGTGCCAGTGTTGACAGAGGATGGCAGTGCTTTGCTTTGCCCCAATAATGTACACTGGTGAACCAGAGGGTGCTGTGATGACACAGAGGGTGACATGGGTGAGCCAGAGGATGGCATGGGTGACCAAAGAGAGTGCCAGTGGTGACAGAGGGTGGCAGTGATGAAGAAAGCCTTGCAAACAGGCTGGGCACGTAGAAACAACAAGTTCGCAAAACTGGCGACCCGACAAGTAAGTTGCGAAATTGTACAAAACCCTCGCGAACTAGCAGAAACCCGTGCAAACACACACCCCAAAAAAAAATACGCAAATCCGCGAAAATTCGCGGATTTAGCGGATTTTCGCAATCCGCAAATACGCAAATCCGCAAATTCGCGGATTGCGAATCCGCAAAATCCGCCCATGCTTAGTCTCACACAACCCTAAAGATAGGCTTGTATTTCTAGAAAGACTACTTAAGGGCCTTCCTTTATTAGGTCGAGCTGGTGTAAGCAGCGCGAAGCGCTGCGTCCAGCGAAGCATATTTTGTCATCCACTTCCTGGGAATGTGAGACCGGGGATGGGTGCGTGCAGGAGAATCCCCCATGTGAGCGCGCACGTTCACCCACACGCCGTGCACATCTCCTGTCCCACATTGGCATCAAGTGGATAACACACAGACACACGAGCGCGTGCACACACACATACACGCACACATACACGCACACCCCTCCCCCCTTACCTCACGGGGCTCTTGTCTCTGCATCACCTGGCACACGCGGGGCTTCCTTCGTTCATGGGAGCCCCGCAGGGCACTCCAGCTCCTCTGCCAGCACAACGCGGGGCTCTCCCCTTAGGCATGGGAGCCCCGCAGTGCTATCCGCTGGTCTTAACCCAGGCCCCCTTCTGGGACCCGGGACTTCGGCTGCCGCACTTTGCTTTGGCGCCGGGGCTCCCTCTTCATAACAAATAGCGCGCATGCGTGGGCAGCCCCCGCCCTCTCAGTCACAGCCCGGATACTGAGCTGCTTTCTGTTTCGCTGTCAATGATCCGGTCCCCAAGGTAAGGCGGGGCACTTGGGAGCGCGGTAAATTATATATTTCTCATTTACTCCGGCTATAAATACCCCGGGGCTATGTTTTCATCTCAGCCAGCCCTGGGGACTCCCCGGTAAATGAGCACCAGGTAACTGCGCGGTAATTACAGGTTTGTGCGGATTACTTGGTAAGCGACAAAAACAAGTCTCGAAAAGTGTTTGCATGAGACGGGGACTTCCTGCGGAGGGTGGATAGAGTGCTGGTCGAGGATGTTTGTCAGGGTGAGGAATCAGGGCAGAAGGTCAGCTGCACGAGTGCTGTTCACAAGCAGCAGACAGGCCCGCGTCGGCTGAGGGCTTCTGAGCAACCCTTTGGGCTGAGGGTTGTATTCACAAATTAAGCACTGGGCGCTATACATGTGTTAATTATAAAAACATTTCTCCAGCACCTGGTTCCGTTCTCTGGCACTTTTGTGACTATGGCACGAGCGCACACTAGGAGCTACCCAACTCCCTGCCCACACCCACACGACTCCAATCCTCATTGTAAACAGTGCTCCCGATGTCTCAAGGGGACTCCCCTCCCTCATCCCGGGCCCTCAATCAGCCCAGTGGGTAACCCCTCAAATCACCTTTACTGTCAGCTAAACCTCTCACACCCTCACCCCACCATCACCCCCATGTCCTTCCACCCCTATAGTGCCGTGCTCAGCAGTATGGACATGTAGCGCCCCCTCTCCCCTCCATCCCCGTGCGCTTTCCTCCATCACCCCCAGGTCCCCCGCTCACCCACTGTCAGCTCAGGGTCTCACCCTTCTACTCATCACCCCCCCACCACCTCCAGGTCCTTCCACCCCGTAGTGCCCCCTCCACCCCAGCGCGCACTCCTCCGTCATCCCCCAGGTCTCTGCTCACCATCAGCTCCGGGTCTCACTCTCTCACCCCTCTACTCACCATCGCCCCTCTCCGCCTCCAGGTCCTTCCAGCCCTGTAGCGCCTCGCTCAGCATTAGGGCCACGCAGCGCCCCTTGCGGGCCTCGGGATCGGGCGCAGCCCCTCCGCCTCCAGCCCCCCCGGGAACAGCAGGAGAGGCTGGGCTGCAGGGGACTGAGGAGAGCCACCAACGGGCACCCTCCGGGGGCCACTCCTCCGCGGGCTCCAGTTCTGGCTCCACTCCTTCCCAGTCCAGAGAGCAGCGCAAGTTCAGCTGGGGCTCCGGGGAAGGCTGTACACACAAGGTTCACACGCTACTGGGGCCCGATGCCAAGCCTAAAGGCCACCAGGGAGGGGCACCGGAGCTTGCAGCGAAGAGGAATGAGCAGTCCAGCCTCCTCTTGCAGACCCCAGTGCGGAGAAAAGAGCAGAGCTGTATTGGAGGGTCTGGGGACCTCTGGGTAGGCATACAGAACAATTTCCAGGAGAGGCTGGTGGGGCTGGGTCAGCTGAGGGCCTCTTCTACAGCAGCCGCCTTCCTCCCATTTTCCAGTTCTGGCTGTTTGGAGAGCAAATTTGCAGCCAGCCTGGGATTCCTCACTGAATCCAGTTTCTACGTTTTCAGGAGGTGTGTCCGTCACTCTGTGTGAGCCCAAAAATAAAGGTCACATGAGGTCAAGGTCGGGGTCACCAAAGCTTCCTGATGTGACTATTATATTCGTCAGTGAGGGCAGCCAGGTAGCGTCGGCAGTAAATGATTTGTAAAACACTGCAGCACCAGAGCCATCAGAGGTAGCAATGTTCCCACTGACAGCCCTTTCAGTGGTGTTTTTCAGGCCCCGGTCCCTAGTTGCTTCCTTCTACCTCCGTGCGTTTCATTGCTCAGCGAACTAATACATGTACCCACTGCAGGAATCTGTGTTAGACCCCATAGTCACAGCGTCAAATACGTGCGGGTCTGCTCAGTTCATCAGCCTCCCAATGTCAATAATTCCTCTGTAATTCATCAGACACTGCACTTAACTATCCCCACGGCCAAACATACATATATATATATCACTGTACTCAAATCCCATGTCTTCCTATAAGACAATGTATTGGAGGAAACATTTGCTCTATGTCTCAAGTCAGAACTGCTGCCCCATTCCTTCTCCCAAAGCTACTGCCCCGTTCCTTTCTCCCACATTCTGCCCTATTCCCTCACCCGGTTCCACTGTCCCATTCCTTCCCCTTAGTCATTCTGTTCTATTCCCTCCTCCCGGTACTACTGTTCCATTCCTTCCTCCCAAAGCTCCCAGTCGTTCGTTTCTCCCACATTCTGCCATATTCCCTCCTCCCGGTGCTACTGTCCCATTCCTTCCTCCCAGTCATTCTGCCCTATTCCCTCCTCCTGGCGCTACTGCCCCATTACTTCCTCCTAGTCATTCTACCCTATTCCCTCCTTGCAGGGCTACTGCCCCATTCTATCCTTGCAGTCATTCTGCCCTATTCCCTCCTCTCAATACTCCATCTCATTTCATTCTTCTCTGTACTGCTTTACCATTCCCTCCTCCCAGTACTACTGCCCCCTTCTCTCCTTCAGTTTTACCTCGATAATCCTTCCTCTTGGCCTTACTCCCTCATTCCCCCCAAGCCTTGTTCTTTCTTGTGGCTTGTGTGCCTCTCACCCTGCTAAATACCTGCCCCCCGACCTCTGTTGCTCCCTTGTGTGCTTCTGTCTCTCGTATGCTTTTCTCATCGTGCTCCGCTTTACTCTTTTCCATAGAGGTGATGCTTTTATTACTCCCTCCAGGGGCGTAGCTAGAGCTTGTGGCGCCTGGGGCTACCCCTCAGATTGCCGCCCCCTTGGGGGGGAGAGTGGGGGGGGGGTGCTGGGGAAAAAGGACGGGGAGCACTTCAAAGATGTCCGAGTCTCCGAGGAGAGACACGTAGTATTGCTGCTAACAGTTACCTCGATCATGAAAGTTACATTTAGTAATTTATAAAGTTTTATATAGCACGAACTTGAACCCGAAGGATATCAGAGCGATTTACAATTTGAGGCAAAGGTAACAAATCAGAACATTAGTCTAACATGGGGAATCTAATAAGCATTGAGATGTTTACTCCTCTCAAAATCGGAATGGATGTTTGTTAGAAATGGGGGTCTCTAGTTCACAATGGCTGGCCACTGTCCAAGTGGGGACCCTTCTTCCTAAGTCAGAGTAAGGGGGCTACACCCTTTGATAACCCCTGCTCAACCCTGTGGTAACGTAGCACGAGCAGCTAGGCTTATCTCAGAGGCAGTGTGTAAAGCATTTATGATCATACACAGTAACACAGTGAAGAACACTACAAAGGGACACCACACAAGTAGTTATAAAAAATACGTATCGTTATGCATAGACTTAACACAAGACCAATAACAATAAAAAGCCACAATACTGTAAACTAGGGATACTCTTGAGATGATGGAAAAATAGTTCAAAGTGTGCAAAAATGCACATACATGACACGCGCAAAGGCTAGACAGTTGAATACACCGGTGACTGGCAGTAGAAAAGAGAACACACAGACTGCATGATCTATCTGGGGACTCAGAAAAACCACATGTGACATCCATCAGAGAGCTGTGTGAGCAATTACCCCTCAGCACAAAGCAAACATGCACATACATGACACTGTTCAGGGATCCATCATCCACAGCTGACCATTGAATGTCCATACATCATAGTCCCCCATTAAAGCAGTGGGGACCTGCACAAACGTGATGTGCTCTGGGGACCCAAAACCAACTTAACAGTGTCGAAGCCTGTGTTTCTTTACCTTTCAAAAACAGCAAATTAATTATTATCACAGGGACTGACTCACTGTGTGCGCCCTTAGAACTAAACACAGCACAAAGGGGTCAGTCAGCTCCACCTTGCCAACACAGACTGGATAAACAGCCCACTCTGGTGGCCCAAAGGCAACAACCAGGGGTCGCGCCCTGTCATTACTTCTAAGCAGCAGCAACCAACTCCCTGGGAATGAAAAGACGTGTGCTCTTGGGACACAAAACCAGCTTGTAATAGTGCATCTCTCCTTCTGAGCAGCCTCAGCACAAAGAACACATAAGGTTAATATGACTTTATTCTTCGGTCTTGTAATAATATAAAAAATATTGTTTTAGTTTGCAGCCCCTCTTAATACACATCAAAATTACAACAGCAAATTCAAAATGATGTACAGGAAAGTAAATCAAAACACCATGTTGAATTTTCAAGTAAAACTTAAATCTAACATTTCGAAACTGTTATTTTTCTTGCTTTTCTATTAGCAAAATCATCGATGACATTATCAAAGTCTAGTTCATCACTCAGTTGCTGTTCTATAGACAGTATGGCAAGATTTCTTAAACGTAAGGCACTCATTGTAGATCTTAGGTAATTCTTAATCAATTTTATTTAGAAAAACTCCTTTCACAACTAGCAGCACTTACAGCAATTGTAAGGAAAATTCGCAGTAGTATTACAATATTTGGAACGGAGTTCTCAAGACTGTATGTTAGTATAAACTGCAAAAGGTCAAGGGGACTGTCCTTCCTTGTCTCTGTTTCGTGTTGCGTGTTGTGTAGCAGCAACAGAAATAAAACTCTGAAGTATTTTTCTCTCAACCAGGAACTCTTCCTCGTTAATGTCATCATGATAATGATTTAGTTGACATTCGTATTTATCATCCAAAAGATTTGATGGAGTAAGGAAAGCATATTTTTCAGCAAGAACATGAAGTTGTTGAAAGAACATGAAGTTGTTGAAATCTTGTGGTGATTTCTTGGATCACTCTGTCCAGTGAAGAAAACATTTCTCTCCTCAACTCAGTTTCGTATGACAATTCAGCACCTCGTGATTCTTCACCTGCCATTAGTTTCTTCTTTCTAAACCGACGATCCATGACTATCCCAAGATCATCACAAATTTCTTTGGCGTAAACTACTGATTTGTTAACTAATTCACACAATTAAAGCATTGAGCTTTATGTCACATTGTTGTATATTCAATCCTTTGGTTTGGAGGTAGACCTGAGTGTCGTTAATTTCTACAAGGACAGGTTCCCACAGTCCAAGAAAGCACAGGAAGGAAAAAGATTGTAAAGCAACAAGCAGCACACCAGCATCTGACCTGGTAACTATATTTTCTTCTTCACCAGTTAAACGTTCTACAGAACTTAAGATTTTTGAGTAATTCTATTTTACAACACTCACAGCATCTCCACGTGCACTCCACCGAGTTTCTATTACACGTTTGACACTCTGACCAGTGACTGAAGTCAGAATATCCCAGCGATGGGTCGAGGAAGAAAAAACCGCGAACAAACGCCCCACAGTTCCAAAAAAGGTAACAGAATTGACAGCAACAGAAGCTGCATGTAAACCAGCCAAATTCAGCAAGTGATTTGTACATGTGACAAATTCTGCTTTTCCATTAGTTTCTCTGATGCGTTTTTGAACGCCAGTATGTTGACCAGCCATCACAGCAGCATTATCAAATGCCTGTCCTCTACAACTTTGAATATCAATTCCGTTGCTTTCTAAATGCTGCTAAATCATAGTTGAAATATTCTCAGCGTTTTTACCTTTATTTTCAATGGAATCGACAAATGATTCCACAACCATCACTTTATTTCCATTGATCATAACGTAGCGTAAAACTTGGCTCGTCTGATCCTTATGAGAAATATCAGGGGTGCTGTCGAACATCATAGAAAAATACTTTGCTTCTTTCACTTGCTCGATAACTTTGCTTCTTACTTTTTCTCCCAAAATTTCTATAAACTCATTCTGAATAGTAGGCGACATATATGATTTAGCATACTTTTTTCCCAGCTTAATTCTTACAGTATGCTCACGTAGCACTGGATCGTATTTTGCCAACAAATGAACTAATTCTAGAAAATTTCCTCAATTTCCTGTTGATTCAGGTTCATCATCAGTCTTGCAATGAATTCCTTCTCGGTGACCCCTTAAAGCCAAACTTTGTTTAGCTAGGAATCTAATGATATCCAACAATCTTGAAAGTATCTCCCTCCACTTCTTTACTTCGTTTTCAACTTGTTCTTGTGCCTTTTTAGGTCGAGGTAATATCCGGTCTGCCGAAGGCAGAACCGGAAGTACAGAGATTTAATGTTTCTTAGTGTGGACTATTTGTCCCGCCTCTGTTTTTGCCTCTCTCCCATTGGCTGGCTTCCTAAACAGAGGCCAGCCATTGGAGGAGAGAGCTGTCCCTCCGAATAGTTTTGCTGTTCTTTAGACAGTGACGTCGTCTGTCACTCAGAAACAGAAAACCACGCCCCCATTCTGAAAAAAAGACTGAAGCTTGCGGCGCCATTTTTTTTTGTCCCGAAGACGAGCTGCAGGAAGTCTTGCCCTCCGCCGCCGGCCCGAGGCAGGAGAAGTGCGTGCTGTTGCGGGGCTCCCCTGTGCTGAGGGAGCCCCGGAGAAGAAGTTGACCGGGAGCCTTGCGGCTCCACTCTGAAGGCGGCTGTAGGTGCAGGCGGGCAGGAGAAGTGCGTGCTGTTGTGGGGCTCCCCTGTGCTGAGGGAGCCCCGGAGAAGAAGTTGACCGGGAGCCTTGCGGCTCCACTCTGAAGGCGGATGTAGGTGCAGACGGGGCTCCGGTGTCGAGGAGAGCCCCACAGCTGCAGCTGAGCAGAGTCTGCCATCCCGCCTGACAGTCCGGAGAAGCAGGGAGACGCTGCAGAGAGCCAGCGCGACATCGGAGCCTCCGCCCTCGAGCCCGGTGAGTGTGGACGGGCAGGGGGGAGAGCTCCAGGCCAGCCCATAGCGCCTGAGAGGCTCTTGAGGGCCGCATTGGTTGTCTCGAGTCCACGAGGGACTCCAACGAAGCAGGAACCTTTGTTTTCAGAGCCCACGAGGCTCTGCCATCTCCGGGGGCACATTTGTTGTTGAGCCCAGAGAGGCTCCAGGTGGCACATTTGGTACTTCGAGTCCCCCCTGAGAGGGACTCCAACGCCGCCAATGGTTAGCCCCTTTGAATAGTGTCGGGCGGCTTCCATAACCCTTGTGGAAGGAGGTACAGGCAGTCTTCCACTACTCTCACTGGGGTGAGGGGGGGTTGGTTGAGATGTGCTGGGGGAAGAGGCTTTTCCTACTCTCGTCAGGGGTAGCAGGAGGACTTCCATGCGCAGCTCCTGTGGCTGATCCAAAGATTGCTTTCCGCTCTGTGTGTGGTTCATTATAGGGTCGGGGACATGCTGCAATTACATCTTCAGGCCCCCATCCTTCCTTGATTGCTACGTGGCACAAAAGCCTTCCCCCACATGGGGCTTGGCAGGGGCATTTTGCAGCTCCCACCTTAGACCCCTCTGTGGTTCAGGGTTGTCGTGTGGTACCTGTGTATGTGGTGCAGTGTTGCCGTGTGCTACCCGAGCGTGTGGTTCAGTGTTGGTACATTTATTGTCTTACATCTCTGGTTCCTTCTACACTACCTCATTTCCCAGGAGTCTTACCGGGTACCTGTGTCTGGCTGGTACAAACGGCTAGGCCTACAGACATCTGATTGCTAATGGCATATACCCTCGTCCCTCGCTTCTTAGCCTCTTCCCAGGATGACTCGTGCTAACTGGGTTTCGCACTTTAAAGCCTTGATTGCTGGTTAAATACTTTCTTGATAGATGGTAGGTTTTTAGGTCTCGCCTGGAATTAGCATCTGAAGGATGCGTCCAGGCTGGAGACTTATAGCTGCCGGTCTCGGGGGAATGAGGGACAAGAGGGTGCCACGCGCTTCTCTGGAGCTGGATTTGACTGCGTGGACGCGCACCCACACTCACGCATGCGCACATACACACACTCACGCATGCGCACATACACAGCCACACGCATACACAGCCACACGCATACAGAGGCACACACACCCCCCCCATCGCCGCCGCACCTACACACACACTAGCGCACCTACACGCATACACAGAGACCCCCCCACACACACACCAGCGCACCTACACGCACACACACATACAAAGACCCCCCTCCCCCGCCGCCGCCATCGCACACATACAGAGCACCGCCGCACGCGCACACACACATGGCCCCCGCCCTCGCAGCTCAGCAACAAGGCGAAGCCCCACTCACCGGCTTCCTTGGTGCGGCAGCTCTCCTCTCATCGGCAGCTGCAGGGCTCCTCTATGCCGGTTACCACGGGCTCTCCCTCACTCCTGGGAGCCTCGTGGAAGGCGCCGGCAGCAGGACTCTTCCTCCCTCCATCTCAGGGCGAGTGCACCGGGGCGCAGGGTAGGCTCCTGCCTGCTCTGGTGCTCAGAACAGCCGCGGCTCTTCCGTGGGAGGCGGGGTAGGCTCCCGCCCTCCTACTTCCGGTTTCCGGTTGTCCCGCCCGGCCTGCCTGACTTCCTGGTCGCAGGCCGGCGGCGATGTTCGGTTTGTCCCGGGCTGCGGCGGTGATGCGGGGGGACAGGTGCATTAACAACGGAGCTTCCTTACCGGTATCTGAACCCGCGCTCCGTATCGTGCGTTAACCCTCGGAGTACCGTGTGATAGCTAACACCTCTGTGCATTCTCCACACATATCTTTACAGCGAGAGCCTTACCCCGCAGAACTATCTCATACGCGGATAGGTGGGATAGCTGAGCGGGTTGAAGTCTCTACTGCAGGTTCGTTATTGTGGGCAACATCGTTTTTAACTCTTCTGCAGCCGATACAAAGAGTGACACCTTTATTTACAGTGCTAAGAAGCCGCAGGGGACAGGTTCAAATAAAAACACCAGTGCGTGTGCGCCGCGTGCACTTGGACGTGTTTATAGAGTGAGCGCTAAGGGTTACTGGCCACTTTACACAAGGGTGCAAAGGCGAGCAGGGCTGGATGCAGAAGGAAGGGGGGGGGGGGAGGGGGGGTGGCACACTGGACCCTCGGTGCTGCTCTCCCGACCTCCTGTGCTGCTCCTTGGGTGTCTCTCCCCATCTCCGCCTCTTGCTTCTTCCCTCCCTGGCTCTTTCCTTCCTTCCCTCCGCTCCCTGCAGTGCCCCTCCCCCCCCCCTCTCAGCCTTTCCTATCCTGGTTCACGCATCCTGGAGCCTCGGAGCGCGAGTGATAAGATGTCCTGTCTGAGCGCGGCCGAAAGCACGAGTGGGAGCGCGGCCTCCAGGCCTCTGGGGGTGGGGGCAGGACCACAGGCTCTGTAGCACAGCCAGAGACAGGCACTGTACCCTAGAGACCGCCACTGTACCCTAGATAGAGACAGGCACTGCACCAGAGCCAGAGACAGGCACTGTACCACAGCCAGGCACTGTACCCCAGCCAGAGACTGGCACTTTACCACAGCTAGAGACAGGCACTGCACTACAGCCAGAGACAGGCACTGCACTACAGCCAGAGACAGGCACTGTACCACAGCCAGAGACAGGCACTGCACCAGAGACAGGCACTGCACCACAGCCAGACACATGCACTTTACCACAGCTAGAGACTGGCACTTAACCACAGCTAAAGAAAGGCACTGCACCCTAGATAAAGACAGACACTGTATCCAGCTACAAGCAGACACTGTACGTCAGCTAAATACAGGCACTGTACCACACACAGAGACAGGCACTTTACTCCAGCTAGAGACAGGCACTGTACCCTAGATAGAGACACTGTACCCTGGATAGAGACAGGCACTGTACACCAGCTAGAGACAGGCACTTTACTACAGCCAGAGACAGGCACTGTAACACATGCTCAACTGGCCCACTTTACACGTAGTGTCTGATTACTACATATAGCAGTATGATTTCAGTGGATTGCACAAGTGCAGCACCTGGGTGGACCCCACAGACCTGTGTGCATAAACAGTCTGATTTTTTTTTAAAATTTTTTTTTGTGGGTGTGTTGTCGTCCAGCTACATCTTGTGGCCCACAGGCTCATGTATTTGGAGTTTGATCTTTTCTTGGTTGTTTCTCTACAATTCCTGGACTAACCCCTAGAAGATATTCTATAACGGTTTGTTCAAATCATATTACTTTGGTTTGATTCCTGCCAAGTTTGGATGGACTCCTAACGTAGACACTATATCTTGTTGTATATTACTAATTAGTATAGGTTTATAATTCACCACACTTATGTGGAAACAGAACACATACTGCAGCTGATGCAATACTTTACTTTCAAAGGTAGCGCCTTCCCATCTGGGCAACTCCATATGCACCCTAATCAATGGGGTAAAAAAAATACATTTCACAAACCAGTCCGGACCACCTAAGATAGGAAGTATCTGTAGGTGTGATTGGCTCGCCTCATTCTTTATCGCATCCGTTCTTTGGCACAGCTAAATGCTTATAGTGCATGATCTGAGCAGTCTCTGCCATACAGGCAAGCCATAAAATCATTTCTCCCAAAGAGCTCACACACCATCCACCCATGCACCAGCATCTCATGCTTACCTGTTCTATCCCTCACTCCTTTTAGGTCTCGCTGGTACTGCATCCGAAGGATGCGTCCAGCTGGAGACTTATAGCTGCCCGTCCCGTATTTGCAATGCAATAGGTCTCACTTTTGCGAGAGTTTAAGCTATTAGCATTGTAAATGACAATGCCTTTTATTTATGTTTAAAAGCAAAAACATAAATTAAAGGCATTGCCATTTACAATGCCAATAGCTCTAACTTTAATAATGTGAGACCTATTGCATTGCAAATGCTTGTCTTAATAGGGTATCGGCCTCCACTTGGAGCTCGCGCAGCTGGTATTGCGAGCAAACTGGTGGAATTGCTGGAGGAGGGCTGGCAAAACGAAGACTGTATCCATTGCAAACAATATTCAGCACCCACTTCTCCTGAGTAATTCTTCTCCACTCTGCCGGGTAATTCTGAATTCTTCCCCCCACCGGAGTGGGTAACAGACGAGGGGGAAGTAATCCCTCAAGGCTTCAACCCAGCCGGGCCCCTATTCCCCGATGAGGCCTGCTAACCGCCTCTGCCGCTTCTGGAAGGGCTGCCTCTGATATTGTTGTTGCTGCTGCTGCTGTTGGCCAGCTTGGCGACCCTGTCCTCTGGAAGGGGCGAAAAGACTTCCGCTGGTCCTTTGGTTTCTCCAAACCGACTGCCTTCAACGTCTCAATTTCTGCCTTCATGCAGGCCATCTTCTCATCTGCATGAGTCCGAAGAGGGTAGTGCCCGAAAAGGGCAAGTTGGCAATACGCTGCTTCGCCTCCGGCTTAAAAGAGGTAAGGCGTAACCAGGAGTGGTGTCTCAAATTTACTCCATGGCAGTACCAATGAGCAGCCAGGAGAGAGGCATCCGCAGCCGAGCTGATGACCTAGTTGGAAACCATCATGCCCTCATTCAAGATCTCCTGGAAATCTTCCCTTCTGTCCCTCGGGAGGAGTTCAATGAATTGCTGCAGGGACTCCCACAAGGAGCGGTCATACCGACCCAGAAGTGCTGTCGAACACGCAGCTTTCATTGACATGGCTGCCGTACTGCAGACCTTTCTCCCTGCCGAATCCATATGACGGCTCTCCTTGTCTGGAGGGACCGTTGACGAAGGAGCAGTGGAGTGTTGCTTCTTTGCCGCTGTAACAATAACCGAATCCGGGGCAGGATCCGTTCTCAGAAATGCCGGATCGGAATCCAGGGGCTTGTACTTCTTCTGCAGCCGGGATGGGGCAGACTTCACCGAGGCCAGCATCAGAAACAGCTCCATGGCCGGTTCCTCCAACCCTGGCACCAAAGGCAGCAAAGGGCGAGACAGGTGCTTACGCTGTAGCGTTTTAAAGATGACAGAGGTGAAAGGGGTGGGCACCATCAGTGCTATCGCCAACTTCGCTGCTCCCCTCAACAGCACGTCCTGAAACGTCACGATGTCATCCACTGGCGACACCTTTGTTGGAGGAGTCAGACAAAGTAGGCGAATACCTCCTGTCACTGAAAGAGTCCGTGTAGCTGGTAAGCCTGGACCGCGACCTCTCTCTATGATGACAATGTCGTGACCTGGTTGAAGATCTACGCTCACTGCGAGAGCGATGTCTCCCCCGTGATCTTGACCTCGGTTTCCTGGGTCTCGCCGGACGCACCGGCACCGGCTGTTGTGGAAGAAGAGGCGGCTGAGCCGGAATCAAAGGCCTTAGTTGTAGAGGCTGAGGTCCAAGAGGAGGCGGAGAAGGAGGAGGGGGAGGAGGAGGAAGAAGTGGAGGTGGAGGAGGAGGAGGTAGCTGTTGAGGTAGCGGAGTAGGAGTCCTAGGCCTTGAGGGTAAGTAGGTCCTCGAGTAATCAGAGTCTGGAGACCTAAGTACTCTCCTCTTTTTACGAGCAGGCCTCGGAGAGGATGCTCTGGAGGTAGACTCTCCTGAGGAGGAACGCCGGCGTGACCGGGAACCCTCTGATGAAGAGACGCTCACCACGCTAGACCCAGTCCGGGGTGTAGACTTCCTCTTCGACTTCGACTTTTCCTTCCTTGACGTCGATCTCCTCGACGTGGCTCTCCTTGACGTCAATCTCTGTGACGTCGATCTCCGTGACGTCGATCTTCGTGACGTCGATCTTTGTAACGTCAATCCTCATCTCCTCAACGTCGATCTTCGTGTCGACGTTGAAGGCAAACAGCGGTGTCACCTCGACGGCGAGCGCCTACCTCAGCACGATGACGATGGCGTGTCTACGCCGGTGAAGTCCTCGACGTCGACCTTGTCCGAGGACTCGACGTCCTACCCCTCGACATCAAAGTCGCTTCGCCCCAGAGCCGTGGGTCGACGTGGAACAGATGGAAGTCATACCTCTCAACGCCGACGTCGAAGCCCTCGACGTCGACTGGGACCAGTGCTGTTTCCGGACCTATTCTTGACTGGGGAGCCCCCCAGAGGCCGATGCACGGGCAGAGGATGAGGATAGATTCCTTAATGCCCAGAGGTCTCATCTGCTTCTTGATGTCTCCTCTGCTCCAGGCCTTGGAGACGAATCTTCTCCCTGTCACGCAGGGTCCTTCTGGAGAAAGAATGGCAAATATCACAGGAGTCAGGTACATGAGTAGCAGGCAAATAAGAGTATGCACACTCTGTTGGGGTCAGACTTGGCCTTCTTCCTACCACACTCAGGGCACTTGTCGAATAAGTCTGGCATTTTGACAAGATAGAGGTGGTAAAACTGGTCAAAAAAGACAGAAACCGGAAGCGGAAGACCCCAGACGTCAAGTGAAACACAAATCTCACTTCAAAATATCCAAAAATTGAAGATATACCCAAAAAGGTAGAGCTCAATGCTCTAGGGTCCTGCTAGCAGGAGCCGGAAAAAAGAACTGAAAGTAACTTGCCTTGGGGCTGTGCATCATGGGATACGGAGGGTCTCTGGATTGTTCCTTAAAGGCACGGTATCCCTTTTCCAGACACGTAATGGCAGCCTATGAGGCTTATCTGTCCAACCCTTCCTCTCTATCATGACAAAGGATTTTTGACAAGGGGAGTTTCTCTACGTTTGAAACTCTGTAAAATGTGTAAATTTATATATTATTTGGCTATCCTTTTCACTTCAGGATGAAGTGCTGGCCAATGTAACCTAGTTAATGTTAGGCTGCATTATTTTTCCTTGATTTTCTCTTAAGTGTCTATGCAGGACTGCAGAAGACGACAACTTAAGAGAATATTTTGATTGCTCCGGGGTCCACGCACATGGGCGGGACTATTCACAAGATTATGACTATACACAGATCCCCTACTACATAACAATTCCTCCCTCGTGCAGAGGGGTAGAGACACCTTCTGCCTTGTGCGCAGTAAACCAAGTCATCGATAATCCTTATAGGAGACTCAACACCTTCTACCTTTTAGCGTACACCAAGCCATCGTGGACCCTTATAGGAGACTCAACACCTTCTGCCTTGGGCACAATACACCAAGACATCGAGGATCCTTATAGGAGACTCGACACCTTCTGCCTTATTCATAATACACTCAAGCCATCAAAGACCCTTATAGGAGACTCAACACCTCCTGCCTGGTGTGCAATACACCAAGCCATCGAGGACCCTTATAGGAGACTTAACACCTTCTGCCTTGTGCACTATACACCAAGCCAATGAGGACCCTTATAGAAGACTCAACACCTTCTGCCTGGTGTGCAATACACCAAGCCATCGAGGACCCTTATAGGAGCCCCAACACCTCCTTCCTTGTGCGCAATACACCGAGCCATCGAGGACCCTTATAGAAGACTCAACACCTTCTGCCATGTGCACTATACACCCAAACCATTGAGGAGCCTTATAGGAGACTCAACACCTTCTGCTGGTGTGCAATCCTCCAAGCCATCTAGGCTCCTTATAGGAGACTCAACACCTTCTACCTTTTGCGATACACCAAGCCATCGAGGAACTTTATAGGAGACTCAACACCTCCTGCCTTGTGCACAATACACCAAGCCATCGAGAACCCTTATAGGAGACTCAACACCTTCTTCTTGTGCACAAAACACCAAGCCATTGAGGAACCTTATAGGATACTCAACACCCCCTGCCTTGTGCACAATACACCAAGCCATCGAGGACCCTTATAGGAGACTCAACACCTTCTTGTGCACAATACACCAAGCCATTGAGGAACCTTATAGGATACTCAACACCCCCTGCCTTGTGCACAATACACCAAGCCATCGAGGACCCTTATAGGAGACTCGACCCATCCTGCCCTGTGTGCAATACACCAAGCCATCGAGGACCCTTGTAGGAGCCTCAACACCTAGGGGGCAGTAAGCACTATATAATTAGTGATAACCCACCTCTCTGCACTGACAGTGCCCGTGCAGTGAGAGGAGTCAGTGCCTGGTGGGGGCAGTAAGCGCTATAAAACCCCCCATAACCCACCTCTCTGCACTGCCAGTGCCTGTGCACAGAGAGGAGTCAGTGCCTGGTGGGGGCAGTAAGCGCTATATAAACCCCCATAACCCACCTGCCTGCATCCTCTCTGCCCCGACCTTCAGGTATTCCTTCAGGGACTCGATGCACCTCCCCTCCAGGTAGTCCTTCTCTCGCTGGGATCAGGGGCGTAACAAACGCCCCCGCAGCCCACACGGTGCGGGGGGCCCCCCAGGCTTCAGTAAATTAAGGGGGCCCCGGCCCCACCCTCAGCTCTTCTGAGAACTGCGAGAGAGGCTTGCGCTGAAGCCTCTCTCCCTCTGAAGCAGGTGCAGGCTGTCTGCAGCCTGCTCTGAGCCCCTCCTGCTGAATGAAGAGAAACAATTTTTCAACTGACATTGTTTCTCTTCAGTCAGAGCCCCCCCTCCCAGGCAGGCCAGGAACAAGGGTGGGGGTGGGGGCCCCAGAGACAGCATTCCCCACAGGGCTCTGCTCCTCTGAGAAGTATCAGCTACTCTCACTTCCCACAAGTGCCAGTCACTCACTCTGCCACCAGTACCACCCACTCACTCTGCCACCAGTGCCAGCCTCTCACTCTTCACCAGTGCCAGCCTCTCACTCTGCCACCAGTGCCAGTCTCTCACACTGCCACCAGTGCCAGCCTCTCACTCTGCACCAGTGCCAGCCTCTCAATCTGCCACCAGTGCCAGCTCCTCCCACTTCCCTCCAGTGCCAGCCTCTCACTCTGCCACCAGTGCCAGCCTCTCACACAGCCACCAGTGCCAGCCTCCCACACAGCCACCAGTGCCAGCCTCCCACTCTGCCACCAGTGCCAGCCTCTCACACTGCCACCAGTGCCAGCCTCCCACTCTGCCACCAGTGCCAGCCTCTCACACTGCCACCAGTGCCAGCCTCCCACTCTGCCACCAGTGCCAGCCTCTCACTCTGCCACCAGTGCCAGCCTCTCACACTGCCACCAGTGCCAGCCTCCCACACTGCCACCAGTGCCAGCCTCTCACACTGCCACCAGTGCCAGCCTCTCACACAGCCACCAGTGCCAGCCTCTCACACTGTCACCAGTGCCAGCTCCTCCCACTTCCCACCAGTGCCAGCCTCTCACTCTGCCACCAGTGCCAGCCTCCCACACTGCCACCAGTGCCAGCCTCTCACACTGCCACCAGTGCCAGCCTCTCACACTGCCACCAGTGCCAGCATCTCACTCTGCACCAGTGCCAGCCTCTCACTCTGCACCAGTGCCAGCCTCTCACACTCCCACCAGTGCCAGCCTCTCAATCTGCCACCAGTGCCAGCCTCTCACACTGCCACCAGTGCCAGCCTCTCACACTGCCACCAGTGCCAGCCGCTCACTCTGCACCAGTGCCAGCCTCTCAATCTGCCACCAGTGCCAGCTCCTCCCACTTCCCTCCAGTGCCAGCCTCTCACTCTGCCACCAGTGCCAGCCTCTCACACAGCCACCAGTGCCAGCCTCCCACTCTGCCACCAGTGCCAGCCTCTCACACTGCCACCAGTGCCAGCCTCCCACTCTGCCACCAGTGCCAGCCTCTCACACTGCCACCAGTGCCAGCCTCCCACTCTGCCACCAGTGCCAGCCTCTCACTCTGCCACCAGTGCCAGCCTCTCACACTGCCACCAATGCCAGCCTCCCACACTGCCACCAGTGCCAGCCTCTCACACTGCCACCAGTGCCAGCCTCTCACACAGCCACCAGTGCCAGCCTCTCACACTGTCACCAGTGCCAGCTCCTCCCACTTCCCACCAGTGCCAGCCTCTCACTCTGCCACCAGTGCCAGCCTCCCACACTGCCACCAGTGCCAGCCTCTCACACTGCCACCAGTGCCAGCCTCTCACACTGCCACCAGTGCCAGCATCTCACTCTGCACCAGTGCCAGCCTCTCACTCTGCACCAGTGCCAGCCTCTCACACTCCCACCAGTGCCAGCCTCTCAATCTGCCACCAGTGCCAGCCTCTCACACTGCCACCAGTGCCAGCCTCTCACACTGCCACCAGTGCCAGCCTCTCACACTCCCACCAGTGCCAGCCTCTCACTCTGCCACCAGTGCCAGCCTCTCATACTGCCACCAGTGTCGGCCCCTCCCACTTCCCACCAGTGCCAGCCTCTCATTCTGCCACCAGTACCAGCCTCTCACTCTGCCACCAGTGCCTGCTGCTCAGTTTGCCACCAGTGCCAGCCTCTCACTCTGCCACCAGTACCAGCCTCTCACTCTGCCACCAGTGCCAGCCTCTCACACTGCCACCAGTGCCAGCCTCCCACTCTGCCACCAGTGCCAGCCTCTCACACTGCCACCAGTGCCAGCCTCCCACTCTGCCACCAGTGCCAGCCTCTCACTCTGCCACCAGTGCCAGCCTCTCACACTGCCACCAGTGCCAGCCTCCCACACTGCCACCAGTGCCAGCCTCTCACACAGCCACCAGTGCCAGCCTCTCACACTGTCACCAGTGCCAGCTCCTCCCACTTCCCACCAGTGCCAGCCTCTCACACTGCCACCAGTGCCAGCCTCTCACACTGCCACCAGTGCCAGCCTCTCACACAGCCACCAGTGCCAGCCTCTCACTCTGCACCAGTGCCATCCTCTCACTCTGCACCAGTGCCAGCCTCTCACACTGCCACCAGTGTCGGCCCCTCCCACTTCCCACCAGTGCCAGCCTCTCACTCTGCCACCAGTGCCTGCTGCTCAGTTTGCCACCAGTGCCAATTGCTCACTCTGCACCAGTGCCAGCCTCTCACTCTGCCACCAGCCTACGTTTTCACGTGAAATCCCCTTAACTCCGTGCCCAGAATGCATTTGAAAAGGTACAGTCAAAGCGCTATAACTTAAGATGCCTACTTCATTCCATAAACTTCTCATTACACAAAAGCCAAAGCAATTATCTCCATTAAGTAGGATTCGATGAAGCAGTTGGAGCAATTAAGACAATTAGGCACGCGGCTGTGAAATTCATTGGGGCCTCTTCGCAAAGGTAAATTTACACATGTCCTAAAAAAGAAGTGGGGGGGTGCTGTCGACAGGAAATGACGTCATGAAAGGTGGCTTGCACCATCAGACTCATTGCCTCCCCTCACTCACACCTTAGATGCGATTGCATCAGAGAAGCCAGCGCATGAGCAGCGTTCTGAATGAGCTCCGATCTCGCCCCAGAGAGGCCAAAAAGTGAATGTATGGCTCCATTTGCTCCAGTTATCGAGATCCCGGTAAAATAAGTGGGGGGACGCCGTCCACCCGCGTGGTACCCCGACTCAAGCCCTGCATTTACTCCTGTAAACCCCTGAACCTGGTGTAAATCTAAAGCTTTTTGCCGTCCAGCATTTCCTACTGTAGATTTACACCTACGTGTAAACTTACATGTTTCCACCCACTAGTGGACTTTCCTTCAATAGGATTTATGAGTCTAAAATAACTACTAGTAACTTTTCACTCGTAGGTAGTGATTTCCAACACTTTAGTAGATTTCTCCCTATGAGGGGAATTTATTAAAGATTATTTTTAATTTAAAAAAAAATGAAAATATTGAAATATAAATGTAAATTCATTGAGGATATTTATTATAACTCTAGATGTAATAAAATAAAATGTTGCAGGTGGAGAGACAGTGGAGAGAGTGTAGAGAGAGAATGGAGAGAGAGAGAGTGGAGAGAGAGAGAGTGGAGAGAGAGTAGAGAGAGAGTGGAGAGAGAGACAGTGGAGGGAGAGTAGAGAGAGGGGGAGAGAGAGGAGAGAGAAGGAGAGAGTGAAGAGAGAGACAGTGGAGAGAGTAGAGACTGATTGGCTGACTCAGAGACTGAATACTGACTGACCGAGAGACTGACTGGCTGAGAAACTGACAGAGAGAGAGAGAGGCTGGCTGACTGATAGAGTGACTGACTGATTGACAGAGAGAGACTGATTGAGAGTAAGACTGACTGACAGAGAGAGAGAGAGAGACTGACTGACAGAGACTGACTGACTGAGGTAGAGAGATACTAACTGACAGAGAGAGAGACTGACTGACAGAGAGATAGACTGATTGACTGCGAGAGAGACTGACTGACTGAGGGAGACTGACTGAGAGAGAGACTGACAGAGAGAGAGAGACTGATTGATGTAGAGAGAGAATGACTGACTGGGAGAGAGAGAGACTGACTGACAAAGAGAGATACTAAGAGAGAGAGAGACTGAGAGACTGAGTGGCTGAGAGAGAGACTGACAGAGAGAGAGATTGACTGAGAGAGAGAGAGACTGACAGAGAAACAGAGACTGACCGACAGAGAGAGAGACTGACAGAGAGAGACTGACTGAGAGAGAGAGACTCACAGAGAGAGACTGACTGACAGAGAGACTGACTGACAGAGAGAGAGACTGACAGAGAGAGTCACTGACTGAGAGAGAGACTGACTGAGAGAGACTGGCTGACTGCGAGAGAGAGAGAGAGAATGACTGACTGAGAGAGACTGACAGAGGGAGAGAGAGACTGTCTGGAAGACTGACTGACTGAGAGAGAGAGGCTGAGAGAGAACGACTGACAGAGAGACTGAGAGAGAGAGAGACTGAGAGAGAGATACAGAGAGAGAGACTGACAGAGGGACTGACAGAGAGAGAGAGACTGACAGAGAGATGGACTAACAGAGAGAGACTGACTGACTGACAGAGAGAAAGACTGACTGACAGAGAGAGAGACTTGACTGACAGAGAGAGAGAGACTGACTTACTGAGAGAAACTGACAGAGAGAGACTGTGAGAGACTGACTGAAAGAAAGGGAGAGACTGACCGACAGAAAGAGAGAGACTGACAGAGAGAGACTGACTGACTGAGAGAGACTGACAGAAAGAGAGATAGAGAGACTGACAGAGAGAGAGACTGAGAGAGAGAGGGACTGACTAAGAGAGACTGACAGAGAGAGACCGACTGACTGACAGACTGACAGAGAGAGAGAGAGACTGACTAACTGACTGACTGTGAGAGACTGACTGACAGAGAGAGATAGACTGACTGAGAGAGAGAGACCGACTGACTGACAGACTGACAGAGAGAGAGACTGACTGACTGAGAGAGACTGACTGACTGAGAGAGACTGAATGACAGAGAGAGATAGACTGACTGAGAGAGAGACTGACTGACTAAGAGAGAGAGAGACCGACAGACTGACAGAGAGAGAGAGAGAGACTGACTGACTCACAGACTGACTGACTGACAGACTGACTGACTGACTGAGAGAGACTAAGAGAGACTGAATGACAGAGAGAGATAGACTGACTGAGAGAGAGAGAGACTGACTGACTAAGAGAGAGAGACTGACTGATAGGCTGACAGAAAGAGAGAGATAGAGAGACTGACAGAGAGACCGACTGACTGACAGACTGACAGAGAGACTGACTGACTGACAGACTGACTGACTGAGAGAGACTGAATAACAGAGAGAGATAGACTGATTGACTGAGAGAGAGAGACTGACTGACTGAAAGAGAGAGACTGACTGACAGAGAGAAAGAGAGAGACGGTGATGGAATTGGGGTCAAAGTGTGTATGAAGCTATACAATGCCTCTTAAGATTGCTATTGTCTACTAATAAAAATGTATTATCAAAATGTGCTTTTTGTAGTTACATCTGCTTTTGAAATACTGCATTGTCGCATTGTCTAATGTTTTAAAACGGAAATGAGAAGGAGCAGTGGATGCACTTTTGTCAAAACTGAACGATGAGTGGGCCTGGTGTTGTATATCATGACAGGAGTCTGCATGACAGGAGGACCACCACCTATGATAGCCTGCTGGCAGACCAAACCCAACCTTTGACTCCACCATCCAGTGTTACTTATAAAGGCTGGATTGGTGACAGTGGCGTAACAATAGCCCCGCATCCCCTGCAGTGTGGCGGGTCGCTGGCCTGAGAGCTCTAGACTGGCACGGAGAATAGGAGAGGGGCCCCTTCCATGTAGTCTGCAGGGGGGCCCCCTCAAGTTTTGTTACGCCACTGGTGCATGCACCATCTGCATATCCCTCTGTTAGTGGGAAAGCGGTGCATACACAGTCTGTGCAGTGCTTTCTGTTAGTGAGAGAGTGGTGCATGCACAGTCTGTGCACGACCTTGTTAGTGGGGGAGTGGTGCATACACAGTCTGTGCAGTGCTTTCTGTTAGTGAGAGAGTGGTGCATGCACAGTCTGTGCACGGCCTTGTTAGTGGGGGAGTGGTGCATGCACAGTCTGTGCACGGGCTTGTTAGTGGGGGAGTGGTGCATGCACAGTCTGTGCACAGCCTTGTTAGTGGGGGAGTGGTGCATGCACAGTCTGTGCACGGCCTTGTTAGTGGGGGAGTGGTGCATGCACAGTCTGTGCATGGCCTTGTTAGTGGGGGAGTGGTGCATGCACAGTCTGTGCACGGCCTTGTTAGTGGGGGAGTGGTGCATGCACAGTCTGTTCACGGCCTTGTTAGTGGGGGAGTGGTGCATGACCAGTCTGTGCACGGCCTTGTTAGTGGGGGAGTGGTGCATGCACAGTCTGTTCACGGCCTTGTTAGTGGGGGAGTGGTGCATGACCAGTCTGTGCACGGCCGTGTTAGTGGGGGAGTGGTGCATGCACAGTCTGTTCACGGCCTTGTTAGTGGGGGAGTGGTGCATGACCAGTCTGTGCACGGCCTTGTTAGTGGGGGAGTGGTGCATGACCAGTCTGTGCACGGCCTTGTTAGTGGGGGAGTGGTGCATGCACAGTCTGTTCACGGCCTTGTTAGTGGGGGAGTGGTGCATGACCAGTCTGTGCACGGCCTTGTTAGTGGGGGAGTGGTGCATGCACAGTCTGTGCACGGCCTTGTTAGTGGGGGAGTGGTGCATGCACAGTCTGTGCATGGCCTTGTTAGTGGGGGAGTGGTGCATGCACAGTCTGTGCACGGCCTTGTTAGTGGGGGAGTGGTGCATGCACAGTCTGTGCACAGCCTTGTTAGTGGGGGAGTGGTGCATGCACAGTCTGTTCACGGCCTTGTTAGTGGGGGAGTGGTGCATGCACAGTCTGTTCACGGCCTTGTTAGTGGGGGGAGTGGTGCATGACCAGTCTGTGCATTGCTCTGTGTTAGTGTGTTCCAGTCAGTGGGCGGCGCACTCAATGTTAATTTTCCACACTCTCATTTTAAAAAAAAGAAATTTTATTTATTAATCTTAATCTAACTTGTTAATGTTGAAAGGCCTCTGGTCTCCAGTCTACGGCCTCAAGCAGCCAGTCCCGGGGCCTTTGTTTGGAATTTGAAGCACCGTGGTCCCTGTTTGCTCTCTGCTTGGGCGAGGCTTCAAAGCGGGAATGTAGAGTCTAGGAAGGATAAGCTTGAAGGGGTTCAAGACCCGACTGGCCGTGCCGGCTAGGATGTCTGCTTCAGCAGAGACCCTGTGCAATAAATGCACCAAGATCCATCACACAACATACACTGCAAAGTGCTGCCTTGGGTCAATTCAATTGGGCAAAATGTGCAGTAAAGGTGCACATTTGCGAAAGTTTAAGCTATTAGCATTGCAAATGACAATGCCTTTTATTTGTTTTAAAAACCAAAACATAAATAAAACACATTGTCAATTGCAATCCCAATAGCTCAAATAAAAGGCATTGTCATTTACAATGCCAATAGCTCAAAACAATGTAATTGCGAGACCTATTGCATTGTAAATACTTGTTAATGTCCTGCGTTGTGTCCATTATAACAGAGTAAAATGGTGCATTTTTTATTTCACTTACTATCCCATTTTGCACATTATTTGAAAGCATTTCAATCAGCTCATTTTGAATAGCAGGACTCAAGTATTTAACTCTACTCTCTGTTGTAATCAGATGGTTTAAAAAAGGATCATATTTGGCCAAAAGTTCAATGACTGCCAGAAAGTTCCCACTATCTTTTTCTTTCCGTTTTTTCTCTATGTCCTCTGAAAGGTAAATTGCAAGTTGACAACAGAAGTGTAACATTGATGATCCTACTAGGAATTTGTGTCCAGTAGTTCCCCTGCTCTTTGTAGTCTGATTCCAGTTGTGTATCGATCGTCTCATCCTGCTTCCATCTTCCATGTACAGCACAAGCCGCTAAATGTGAGCGCGTCATTTCATGTTCTTTGCCATGCCAATCTTTTATACCATTAGCCCATGCTTGCTGATAGGATGAAAGTATTCTATCTCCAAAAAGCCAACAAGGTTCACAGTATGCACTGTCCATTTTTAAAGAGTAGCACAACCACAGTCTTGGAGTCTTATCTCCAGTCCTATTTTCCTTGTAGTAGTAGTTTGTGTAAAAGCACCTGTATTTATTATCTCGTGGGAAGGGTCCTCTAGGCTTGCATGGGCCTCTTCTGATGACAAACCTTCGTAACTCCGTATAATGCCAAGGTTTGTCTAAAAAGTTCCCTCTATCACTCAGGTAAAAATCCTGGCAAAACTGGGTACTGCTTATTTTTACTTCTTCTAAGTGTAATTCCACATACTTACTCATAAGGTCTTCAGTTTCTTCTTCAATGTTTGGCAATACTTCAGAAACAAGTAGCACATTTGAAGGTTCTTCACTTTCTTTAGCCACTGGTAGCATCAGTGATACATCTGGTGCATTTACAATTTCAGCACTTCCTTCACTTGTTTGTAATATTAGACTCAGAGATTTATCTGCTGATGGTGTATTTTCAGTTTCTGAGCTTTCTTCGGTCACTGGTAGCAGTGCAGGCCTAGCTGGTGTTCCTGCAATTTCTCCGACTCCTTCTGTAATAGATTGAGGCACTGTTGACAGCTTTTTAGGTCGAGGACCGTCGCACTGCGTAGCAGTGGGCGGAGTCTGAAGATTTTATGTTTTTTAGTTAGGGTGGCTTCAACCTGCCCCTCTTCTCCATTGGCTTGCTTCCTAAACGGAGGCCAGCCATTGGAGGAGAGGGGCATCACTCGGTTGAAGCCCCGTCTTTTTTGGATTCGGGGGCGTGTTTTTTGCGTTCTTTCGCTTGTGACGTTATCCGTCACTCAGAACGCAAAAAACACGCCCCGATTCCGAAAATTTCGGACGTTTGCGATGCCATTTTTTTGGGTTGTTGCCCGGAACAACCTCGCTGCCAAATAGTACGGGTGCCCACCCCGTGTTTGTACAGCACAAGCCGCTAAATGTGAGCGCGTCATTTCATGTTCTTTAAATTTTCGAGACATGCCATGCCAATCTTTTATACCATTAGCCAATGCTTGCTGATAGGATGAAAGTTTTCTATCTAGAAAAAGCCAACAAGGTTCACAGTATGCACTGTCCATTTTTAAATAGTAGCAAACCACAGTCTTGGAGTCTTATCTCCAGTCCTATTTTCCTTGTAGTAGTAGTTTGTGGAAAAGCACCTGTATTTATTATCTCGTGGGAAGGGTCCTCTAGGCTTGCATGGGCCACTTCTAATGGCAAACCTTCGTAACTCGGTATAATGCCAAGGTTTGTCTAAACAGTTCCCTCTATCACTCGGGTACAAATCCTGGCAAAACTAGGTACTGCTTGATTCTACTTCTTCTAAGTGTAATTCCACATCCTTACTCATAAGGTCTTCAGTTTCTTCTTCAACGTTTGGCAATACTTCAGAAACAAGTAGCACATTTGAAGGTTCTTCACTTTCTTTAGCCACTGGTAGCAGCAATGATACATCTTGTGCACTTACCATTTCAGCACTTCCTTCACTTGTTTGTAATATTAGACTCAGAGATTCATCTGCTGATGTTGTATTTTCAGTTTCTGAGTTTTCTTCGGTCAATGCAGTGCAGGCCTAGCTGGTGTTCCTGCAATTTCTCCGACTCCTTCTGTAATAGATTGAAGCACTGGTGGCAGCTTTTTAGGTCAAGGACAGTCGCACTGCGTAGCAGTGGGCGGAGTCCGAAGATTTTATGTTTTTTAGTTAGGGGGGCTACAACCCGCCCCTCTTCTCCATTGGCTGGCTTCCTAAACGGAGACCAGCCATTGGAGGAGAGGGCCATCACTCGGTTGAAGCCCCATCTTTTTCGGATTCAGGGGCGTGTTTTTTGCGTTCTTTCGCCCTGTGACGTCATCTGTCACTCAGAACGCAAAAAACACGCCCCCGATTCTGAAAATTTCAGACGTTTGCGCTGCCATTTTTTTGAGGTTGTTGCCCGGAACAACCTCGCAGCCAATTAGTACGGGTGCCCACCCCGTGTTTGTACAGCACAAACCGCTAAATGTGAGCACGTCATTTCATGTTCTTTAAATTTTCGAGACATGCCATGCCAATCTTTTATACCATTAGCCCATGCTTGCTGATAGGATGAAAGTTATCTATCTCTAAAAAGCCAACAAGGTTCACAGTATGCACTGTCCATTTTTAAATAGTAGCACAACCACAGTCTTGGAGTCTTATCTCCAGTCCTATTTTCCTTGTAGTAGTAGTTTGTGGAAAAGCACCTGTATTTATTATCTCGTGGGAAGGGTCCTCTAGGCTTGCATGGGCCACTTCTAATGGCAAACCTTTGTTACTCGGTATAATGCCAAGGTTTGTCTAAAAAGTTTCCTCTATCACTCGGGTACAAATCCTGGCAAAACTCGGTACTGTTTGATCCTAATTCTTCTAAGTGTAATTCCACATCCTTACTCATAAGGTCTTCAGTTTCTTCTTCAATGTTTGGCAATACTTCAGAAACAAGTAGCACATTTGAAGGTTCTTCACTTTCTTTAGCCACTGGTAGCAGCAGTGATACATCTGGTGCACTTACAATGTCAGCACTTCCTTCACTTGTTTGTAATATTAGACTCAGAGATTCATCTGCTGATGGTGTATTCTCAGTTTCTGAGCTTTCTTCGGTCACTGGTAGCAGTGCAGGCCTAGCTGGTGTTCCTGCAATTTCTCTGACTCCTTCTGTAATAGATTGAGGCACTGCTGACAGCTTTGTAGGTCGAGGACCGTCGCACTGCGTAGCATTGGGCGGAGTCTGAAGATTTTATGTTTTTTAGTTAGGGTGGCTGCAACCTGCCCCTCTTCACCATTGGCTGGCTTCCTAAACGGAGGCCAGCCATTGGAGGAGAGGGGCGTCACTCGGTTAAAGCCCCGTCTTTTTCGGATTCGGGGGCGTGTTTTTTGCGTTCTTTCGCCCTGTGACATCATCCGTCACTCAGAACGCAAAAAACACGCCCCCGATTCCGAAAATTTCGGACGTTTGCGGTGCCATTTTTTTTGGGGTTGTTGCCCGGAACAACCTCGCTGCCAATTAGTACGGGTGCCCACCCCGTGTTTGTACAGCACAAGCCGCTAAATGTGAGCACGTCATTTCATGTTCTTTAAATTTTTGAGCCATACCATGCGAATCTTTTATACCATTAGCCCATGCTTGCTGATAGGATGAAAGTTTTCTAGCTCCCAAAAGCCAACAAGGGTCACAGTATGCACTGTCCATTTCTAAATAGTAGCACAACCACAGTCTTGGAGTCTTATCTCCAGTCCTATTTTCCTTGTAGTAGTAGTTTGTGTAAAAGCACCTGTATTTATTATCTCGTGGGAAGGGTCCTCTAGGCTTGCATGGGCCACTTCTAATGGCAAACCTTCGTAACTCGGTATAATGCCACGGTTTGTCTAAACAGTTCCCTCTATCACTCGGGTACAAATCCTGGCAAAACTAGGTACTGCTTGATTCTACTTCTTCTAAGTGTAATTCCACATCCTTACTCATAAGGTCTTCAGTTTCTTCTTCAACGTTTGGCAATACTTCAGAAACAAGTAGCACATTTGAAGGTTCTTCACTTTCTTTAGCCACTGGTAGCAGCAATGATACATCTGGTGCACTTACCATTTCAGCACTTCCTTCACTTGTTTGTAATATTAGACTCAGAGATTCTCCGACTCCTTCTGTAAAAGATTGAGGCACTGATGACAGCTTTTTAAGTCCGAGACCGTCGCACTGCGTAGCAGTGGGCGGAGTCTGAAGATTTTATGTTTTTAGGTTTCGCCTTGCGAAAAGCTGCTTTTGTTGACCAGTATGGATGTTCGTCCCGCCTCTGTTTCCCATTGGCTAGCTCCATAAATGGACGCTAGCTATTGGCAAACAGAGGCGTCCGTCATTCTGCGAGGCGACTCGTGGGCGTTTCTGAGAATTTTTCTCATCCGGCCCCTTTGGACACGTCAGTGTGGCGGTGGGCGTGGTTTATTTTTTTGTTCGTCGAGGTTTCTTTTCGTCATTCCGCGGCTGACCGCCGCCGGAGGAAGTCCAGGTCCAGGTGAGTGCTTTCCGTGTGCCCGTTCGTTCCCGCAACCCCCTCCCGCTGGCCGTCTTCCCGTTCCTGCCCCACCTCCCGCTGTTCGTGTCCCCGTTCCCACCCCCCTCCCGCTGTCCGTGTGCCTGCCCGCCCAACTCCCGCTGTCCGTGAGCCTCCCGCTGCCCGTGCGCCTGCCCGCCCCCCTCCTGCTGTCCGTGTGCCTGCCCGCCCCCCTCCCGCTGTCCGTGTGCCTCCCGCTGTCCGTGTGCCTGCCCGCCCCCCTACCGCTGTCTGTGTGCCTGCCCGCCCGCTGTCCGTGTGCCTGTAGTACAGAATGCGGTAGATTTATCTGCGGGGCATCCAAAAGTGATGAAAGATACTGGTACTGAGTGCTCGTTCAAGGAGCAACTTCTCCCACGGGATTTTGTCTGCTCCAACCTGTCTCCCGCAGTTGTCAGTTTTCACGGGTGGAGTGAAAATGTAATACAACTTTCTCACCTCTTTAATCCTGAAATACAGCAACCGGCATGCGATATAACCAGCCAATATTTTCAAAATGTTGCGATCTGTGTCGTAGTCAATAACCAGCATTTGTAGTATAGTTTGATCGATTTGAGCGAGGAACATTTATTTTTTGTTGAAAACTGTTGAATATGTGATAAATCTATTATCAGACAGAAAAATGGATTGGCGCAGAATTGTTTATTTCCAGTAGCCTATACAAAAGGATTACCCGTGTTAAGTATACACGTCCCTTTCTGAACAGGAATGTCTAAGCCCACTAATGAATGTATATACAAGATGGCCAAGTTGTGCTTGCCGGTTTGGCACTCTCGCTGGGTGGGTGGGTGTGTGTATGTGACTGCTCTGGTTGTGTGTGTGTGGGGGGCTCTGGGTGTGTGTGTGTCCGTTTTCCCGTTCCTGCCCCCCCCTCCCGCTGTTCGTGTCCCCGTTCCCGCCCCCCTCCCGCTGTCCGTGTGCCTGCCCGCCCCCCTCCCGCTGTCCGTCTGCCTGTAGTACAGAATGCGGTAGATTTATCTGCGGGGCATCCAAAAGTGATGAAAGATACTGGTACTGAGTGCTCGTTCAAGGAGCAACTTCTCCCACGTGACTTTGTCTGCTCCAACCTGTCTCCCGCAGTTGTCAGTTTTCACGGGTGGAGTGAAAATGTAATACAACTTTCTCACCTCTTTAATCCTGAAATACAGCAATCGGCATGCGATATAACCAGCCAATATTTTCAAAATGCTGCAATCTGTGTCGTAGTCAATAACCAGCATTTGTAGTATCGTTTGATCGATTTGAGCGAGGAACATTTATTTTTTGTTGAAAACTGTTGAATATGTGATAAATCCATTATCAGACAGAAAAATGGATTGGCGCAGAATTGTTTATTTCCAGTAGCCTATACAAAAGGATTACCCGTGTTAAGTATACACGTCCCTTTCTGAACAGGAATGTCTAAGCCCACTAATGAATGTATATACAAGATGGACAAGTTGTGCTTACCGGTTTGGCACTCTCGATTTGTGGGTGTGTGTATGTGACTGCTCTGGTTGTGTGTATGTGGGGGGCTCTGGGTGTGTGTGTGTCCGTCTTCCCGTTCCTGCCCCCCACCTCCCGCTGTTCGTGTCCCCGTTCCCGCCCCCCTCCCGCTGTCCGTGTGCCTGCCCACCCCCCTCCCGCTGTCCGTGTGCCTGCCCGCCCCCCTACCGCTGTCCGTGTGCCTGCCTGCCCCCCTCCCGCTGTCCGTGTGCCTGTAGTACAGAATGCGATAGATTTATCTGCGGGGCATCCTAAAGTGATGAAAGATACTGGTACTGAGTGCTCGTTCAAGGAGCAACTTCTCCCACGTGACTTTGTCTGCTCCAACCTTTCTCCCGCAGTTGTCAGTTTTCACGGGTGGAGTGAAAATGTAATACAACTTTCTCACCTCTTTAATCCTGAAATACAGCAACCGGCATGCGATATAACCAGCCAATATTTTCAAAATGCTGCAATCTGTGTCGTAGTCAATAACCAGCATTTGTAGTAGAGTTTGATCGATTTGAGCGAGGAACATTTATTTTTTGTTGAAAACTGTTGAATATGTGATAAATCCATTATCAGACAGAACAATGGATTGGCGCCGAATTGTTTATTTCCAGTAGCCTATACAAAAGGATTACCCGTGTTAAGTATACACGTCCCTTTCTGAACAGGAATGTCTAAGCCCACTAATGAATGTATATACAAGATGGCCAAGTTGTGCTTGCCGGTTTGGCACTCTCGCTGGGTGGGTGTGTGTATGTGACTGCTCTGGTTGTGTGTGTGGGGGGGGCTCTGGGTGTGTGTGTGTCCGTCTTCCTGTTCCTGCCCCCCTCCCGCTGTTCGTGTCCCCGTTCCCGCCCCCTCCCGCTGTCCGTGTGCCTGCCCGCCCCCCTCCCGCTGTCCGTGTGCCTCCCGTAGTCCGTGTGCCTGCCCGCCACCCTCCCGCTGTCCGTGTGCCTGCCCGCCCCCCTCCCGCTGTTTGTGTGCCTGTAGTACAGAATGCTGTAGATTTATCTGCGGGGCATCCAAAAGTGATGAAAGATACTGGTACTGAGTGCTCGTTCAAGGAGCAACTTCTCCCACGTGACTTTGTCTGCTCCAACTTGTCTCCCGCAGTTGTCAGTTTTCACGGGTGGAGTGAAAATGTAATACAACTTTCTCACCTCTTTAATCCTGAAATACAGCAATCGGCATGCAATATAATCAGCCAATATTTTCAAAATGCTGCAATCTGTGTCGTAGTCAATAACCAGCATTTGTAGTATCGTTTGATCAATTTGAGCGAGGAACATTTATTTTTTGTTCAAAACTGTTGAATATGTGATAAATCCATTATCAGACAGGAAAATGGATTGGCGCAGAATTGTTTATTTCCAGTAGCCTATACAAAAGGATTACCAGTGTTAAGTATACACGTCCCTTTCTGAACAGGAATGTCTAAGCCCACTAATGAATGTATATACAAGATGGACAAGTTGTGCTTGCCGGTTTGGCACTCTCGCTGGGTGGGTGTGTGTATGTGACTGCTCTGGTTGTGTGTGTGGGGGGGGCTCTGGGTGTGTGTGTGTCCGTCTTACCGTTTCTGCCCCCCACCTCCCGCTGTTCGTGTCCCCGTTCCCGTCCCCCTCCCGCTGTCCGTGTGCCTGCCCGCCCCCCTCCCGCTGTCCGTGTGCCTCCCCCTGTCCGTGTGCCTGCCCGCCCCCCTACCGCTGTCTGTGTGCCTGCCTGCCCCCCTCCCGCTGTCCGTGTGCCTGTAGTACAGAATGCGATAGATTTATCTGCGGGGCATCCTAAAGTGATGAAAGATACTAGTACTGAGTGCTCGTTCAAGGAGCAACTTCTCCCACGTGGCTTTGTCTGCTCCAACCTGTCTCCCGCAGTTGTCAGTTTTCACAGGTGGAGTG
Organism: Lissotriton helveticus; assembly: GCF_964261635.1. Taxonomy (NCBI): domain Eukaryota; kingdom Metazoa; phylum Chordata; class Amphibia; order Caudata; family Salamandridae; genus Lissotriton; species Lissotriton helveticus. The sequence continues at coordinate 4,609,067 of NC_136065.1, forward strand.
AAAATGTAATACAACGTTCTCACCTCTTTAATCCTGAAATACAGCAATCGGCATGCGATATAACCAGCCAATATTTTCAAAATGCTGCAATCTGTGTCGTAGTCAATAACCAGCATTTGTAGTATCGTTTGATCAATTTGAGCGAGGAACATTTATTTTTTGTTGAAAACTGTTGAATATGTGATAAATCCATTATCAGACAGAAAAATGGATTGGCGCAGAATTGTTTATTTCCAGTAGCCTATACAAAAGGATTACCCGTGTTAAGTATACACGTCCCTTTCTGAACAGGAATGTCTAAGCCCACTAATGAATGTATATACAAGATGGCCAAGTTGTGCTTGCCGGTTTGGCACTCTCGCTGGGTGGGTGTGTGTATGTGACTGCTCTGGTTGTGTGTGTGTGTGGGGGGCTCTGGGTGTGTGTGTGTGGCTCTGGGTGTGGCTGGCTCTGGGTGTGTGTGGCTGGCTCTGGGTGTGTGTGTGTGTGGTAGTTATTGCTGTCTGCTGAGCTCGTCCGTAAGGTACAATAGTTCTCACATTTACGAGAGATAAAGCTATTGGCAATGTAAATGACAATGCCATTTATTTATCTGTTTTCAAAACCAACACATAAATACAAATTTTGTCATTTACAATGCCAATAGCTCTAACTTCTCCAAAGGCGAAACCGTTGCATTGTAAATGCTTGTTTAGTTAGGGTGGCTTCAACCTGCCCCTCTTCTCCATTGGCTGGCTTCCTAAACGGAGGCCAGCCATTGGAGGAGAGGGGCTTCACTCGGTTGAAGCCCCGTCTTTTTTGCATCCGGGGCGTGTTTTTTGCGTTCTTTCGCCCTGTGACGTCATCCGTCACTCAGAACGCAAAAAACACGCCCGATTCCGAAAATTTCGGACGTTTGCGGTGCCATTTTTTTTGGGTTGTTGCCCGGAACAACCTCGCTGCCAATTAGTATGGGTGCCCACCCCGTGTTTGTACAGCACAAGCCGCTAAATGTGAGCGCGTCATTTCATGTTCTTTAAATTTTCGAGACATGCCATGCCAATCTTTTATACCATTAGCCCATGATTGCTGATAGGATGAAAGTTTTCTATCTCCAAAAAGCCAACAAGGTTCACAGTATGCACTGTCCATTTTTAAATAGTAGCACAACCACAGTCTTTGAATCTTATCTCCAGTCCTATTTTCCTTGTAGTAGTAGTTTTTGGAAAAGCACCTGTATTTATTATCTCGTGGGAAGGGTCCTCTAGGCTTGCATGGGCCACTTCTAATGGCAAACCTTCATAACTCGGTATAATGCCAAGGTTTGTCTAAAAAGTTCACTCTATCACTCGGGTACAAATCCTGGCAAAACTGGGTACTGCTTGATTCTACTTCTTCTAAGTGTAATTCCACATCCTTACTCATAAGGTCTTCAGTTTCTTCTTCAACGTTTGGCAATACTTCAGAAACAAGTAGCACATTTGAAGGTTCTTCACTTTCTTTAGCCACTGGTAGCAGCAGTGATACATCTGGTGCACTTACAATTTCAGCACTTCCTTCACTTGTTTGTAATATTAGACTCAGAGATTCATCTGCTGATGGTGTATTCTCAGTTTCTGAGCTTTCTTCGGTCACTGGTAGCAGTGCAGGCCTAGCCGGTGTTCCTGCAATTTCTCCGACTTCTTCTGTAATAGATTGAGGCACTGCTGACAGCTTTTTAGGTCGAGGACCGTCGCACTGCATAGCAGTGGGCGGAGTCCGAAGATGTTATGTTTTTTAGTTAGGGGGCTTCAACCCGCCCCTCTTCTCCATTGGCTGGCTTCCTAAACGGAGGCCAGCCATTGGAGGAGAGGGCCGTCGCTCGGTTGAAGCCCCATCTTTTTCGAATTCGGGGGCGTGTTTTTTGCGTTCTTTCGCCCTGTGACGTCATCCTTCACTCAGAACGCAAAAAACACGCCCCCGATTCCGAAACTTTCGGACGTTTGCGGCCGCCATTTTTTTGGGGGTTGTTGCCCGGAACAACCTCGCTGCCAATTAGTACGGGTGCCCACCCCGTGTTCGTACAGCACAAGCTGCTAAATGTGAGCACGTCATTTCATGTTCTTTACATTTTCGAGACATGCCATGCCAATCTTTTATACCATTAGCCCATGCTTGCTGATAGGATGAAAGTTATCTATCTCTAAAAAGCCAACAAGGTTCACAGTATGCACTGTCCATTTTTAAATAGTAGCACAACCACAGCCTTGGAGTCTTATCTCCTGGCCTATTTTCCTTGTAGTAGTAGTTTGTGGAAAAGCACCTGTATTTATTATCTCGTGGGAAGGGTCCTCTAGGCTTGCATGGGCCACTTCTAATGGCAAACCTTTGTAACTCGGTATAATGCCAAGGTTTGTCTAAAAAGTTCCCTCTATCACTCGGGTACAAATCCTGGCAAAACTCGGTACTGTTTGATCCTACTTCTTCTAAGTGTAATTCCACATCCTTACTCATAAGGTCTTCAGTTTCTTCTTCAATGTTTGGCAATACTTCAGAAACAAGTGGCACATTTGAAGGTTCTTCACTTTCTTTAGCCACTGGTAGCAGCAGTGATACATCTGGTGCACTTACAATGTCAGCACTTCCTTCACTTGTTTGTAATATTAGACTCAGAGATTCATCTGCTGATGGTGTATTCTCAGTTTCTGAGCGTTCTTCGGTCACTGGTAGCAGTGCAGGCCTAGCTGGTGTTCCTGCAATTTCTCCGACTCCTTCTGTAATAGATTGAGGCACTGCTGACAGCTTTTTAGGTCGAAGACCGTCGCACTGCGTAGCATTGGGTGGAGTCTGAAGATTTTATGTTTTTTAGTTAGGGTGGCTTCAACCTGCCCCTCTTCTCCATTGGCTGGCTTCCTAAACGGAGGCCAGCCATTGGAGGAGAGGGGCGTCACTCGGTTGACGCCCCGTCTTTTTCGGATTTGGGGGCGTGTTTTTTGCGTTCTTTCGCCCTGTGACATCATCTGTCACTCAGAATGCAAAAAAAACGCCCCCGATTCCGAAAATTTCGGACGTTTGCGGTGCCATTTTTTTGGGTTGTTGCCCGGAACAACCTCGCTGCCAATTAGTACGGGTGCCCACCCCGTGTTTGTACAGCACAAGCCGCTAAATGTGAGCGCGTCATTTCATGTTCTTTAAATTTTCGAGACATGCCATGCCAATCTTTTATACCATTAGCCCATGCTTGCTGATAGGATGAAAGTTTTCTATCTCCAAAAAGCCAACAAGGTTCACAGTATGCACTGTCCGTTTTTAAATAGTAGCACAACCACAGTCTTGGAGTCTTATCTCCAGTCCTATTTTCCTTGTAGTAGTAGTTTGTGGAAAAGCACTTGTATTTATTATCTCGTGGGAAGGGTCCTCTAGGCTTGCATGGGCCACTTCTAATGGCAAACCTTCGTAACTCGGTATAATGCCAAGGTTTGTCTAAAAAGTTCCCTCTATCACTCGGGTACAAATCCTGGCAAAACTGGGTACTGCTTGATTCTACTTCTTCTAAGTGTAATTCCACATCCTTACTCATAAGGTCTTCAGTTTTTCTTCAATGTTTGGCAATACTTCAGAAACAAGTAGCACATTTGAAGGTTCTTCACTTACTTTAGCCACTGGTAGCAGCAGTGATACATCTGGTGCACTTACAATTTCAGCACTTCCTTCACTTATTTGTAATATTAGACTCAGAGACTCATCTGCTGATGGTGTATTCTCAGTTTCTGAGCTTTCGTCGGTCACTGGTAGCAGTGCAGGCCTAGCTGGTGTTCCTGCAATTTCTCCGACTTCTTCTGTAATAGATTGAGGCACTGCTGACAGCTTTTTAGGTCGAGGACCGTCACACTGCGTAGCAGTAGGCGGAGTCCGAAGATTTTATGTTTTTTAGTTAGGGGGGCTTCAACCCGCCCCTCTACTCCATTGGCTGGCTCCCTAAACGGAGGCCAGCCATTGGAGGAGAGGGGCGTCACTCGGTTGAAGCCCCGTATTTTTTGGATTCGGGGCGTGTTTTTTGCGTTCTTTCGCCCTGTGATGTCATCCGTCACTCAGAACGCAAAAAACACGCCCCCGATCCCGAAAATTTCGGACGTTTGCGGCCGCCATTTTTTTGGGGTTGTTCCCCGTAACAACCTCTCTGCCAATTAGTACGGGTGCCCACCCCGTGTTTATACAGCACAAGCCGCTAAATGTGAGCGCGTCATTTCATGTTCTTTAAATTTTCGAGACATGCCATGCCAATCTTTTATACCATTAGCCCATGCTTGCTGATAGGATGAAAGTTTTCTATCTCACAAAAGCCAACAAGGTTCACAGTATGCACTGTCCATTTTTAAATAGTAGCACAACCACAGTCTTGGAGTCTTATCTCCAGTCCAATTTTCCTTGTAGTAGTAGTTTGTGGAAAAGCACCTGTATTTATTATCTCGTGGGAAGGGTCCTCTAGGCTTGCATGGGCCACTTCTAATGGCAAACCTTCGTAACTCGGTATAATGCCAAGGTTTGTCTAAAAAGTTCCCTCTATCACTCGGGTACAAATCCTGGCAAAACTGGGTACTGCTTGATTCTACTTCTTCTAAGTGTAATTCCACATCCTTTCTCATAAGGTCTTCAGTTTCTTCTTCAATGTTTGGCAATACTTCAGAAACAAGTAGCACATTTGAAGGTTCTTCAATTTCTTTAGCCACTGGTAGCAGCAGTGATGCATCTGGTGCACTTACAATTTCAGCACATCCTTCACTTGTTTGTAATATTAGACTCAGAGATTCATCTGCTGATGGTATATTTTCAGTTTCTGAGCTTTCTTCGGTCACTGCAGTGCAGGCCTAGCTGGTGTCCCTGCAATTTCTCCGACTCCTTCTGTAATAGATTGAAGCACTGGTGGCAGCTTTTTAGGTCGAGGACCGTCGCACTGCGTAGCAGTGGGCGGAGTCCGAAGATTTTATGTTTTTTAGTTAGGGGGGCTTCAACCCGCCCCTCTTCCTCATTGGCTGGCTTCCTAAACGGAGGCCAGCCATTGGAGGAGAGGGCCGTCACTCGGTTGAAGCCCCATCTTTTTCGGATTCGGGGGCGTGTTTTTTGCGTTCTTTCGCCCTGTGATGTCATCTGTCACTCAGAACGCAAAAAACGCGCCCCCGATTCCGAAAATTTCAGACGTTTGCGGCCGCCATTTTTTTGGGGTTGTTGCCCGGAACAACCTCGCTGCCAATTAGTACGGGTGCCCACCCCGTGTTTGTACAGCACAAGCCGCTAAATGTGAGCACGTCATTTCATGTTCTTTAAATTTTCGAGACATGCCATGCCAATCTTTTATACCATTAGCCCATGCTTGCTGACAGGATGAAAGTTATCTATCTCTAAAAAGCCAAGAAGGTTCACAGTATGCACTGTCCATTTTTAAATAGTAGCACAACCACAGTCTTGGAGTCTTATCTCCAGTCCTATTTTCCTTGTAGTAGTAGTTTGTGGAAAAGCACCTGTATTTATTATCTCGTGGGAAGGGGCCTCAAGGCTTGCATGGGCCACTTCTAATGGCAAACCTTCGTAACTCTGTAAAATGACAAGGTTTGTCTAAAAAGTTCCCTCTATCACTCGGGTACAAATCCTGGCAAAACTGGGTACTGCTTGAATCTACTTCTTCTAAGTGTAATTACACATCCTTACTCATAAGGTCTTCAGTTTCTTCTTCAATGTTTGGCAATACTTCAGAAACAAGTAGCACATTTGAAGGTTCTTCACTTTGTTAGCCACTGGTAGCAGCAGTGATACATCTGGCGCACTTACAATTTCAGCACTTCCTTCACTTGTTTGTAATATTAGACTCAGAGATTCATCTGCTGATGGTGTATTCTCAGTTTCTGAGCTTTCTTCGGTCACTGGTAGCAGTGCAGGCCTAGCTGGTGTTCCTGCAACTTCTCGTACTTCTTCTGTAATAGATTGAGGCACTGCTGACTGCTTTTTAGGTCGAGGACCGTTGCACTGCGTAGCAGTGGGCGGAGTCTGAAGATTTTATGTTTTTTAGTTAGGGTGGCTTCAACCTGCCCCTCTTCTCCATTGGCTGGCTTCCTGAATGGAGGTCAGCCATTGGAGGAGAGGGGCATCACTCGGTTGAAGCCCCGTCTTTTTTGGATTCGGGGACGAGTTTTTTGCGTTCTTTCGCCCTGTGACGTCATCTGTCACTCAGAACGCAAAAAACACGCCCCTGATTCCGAAAATTTCGGACGTTTGCGGCCGCCATATATTTTGGGTTGTTTCCCAGAACAACCTCGCTGCCAATTAGTACGGGTGCCCACCCCGTGTTTGTACAGAGCAAGCCGCTAAATGTGAGCGCGTCATTTCATGTTCTTTAAATTTTCGAGACATGCCATGCCAATCTTTTATACCATTAGCCCATGCTTGCTGATAGGATGAAAGTTTTCTATCTCCAAAAAGCCAACAAGGTTCATCGTATGCACTGTCCATTTTTAAATAGTAGCACAACCACAGTCTTGGAGTCTTATCTCCAGTCCTATTTTCCTTGTAGTAGTAGTTTGTGGAAAAGCACCTGTATTTATTATCTCGTGGGAAGGGTCCTCTAGGCTTGCATGGGCCACTTCTAATGGCAAACCTTTGTAACTCGGTATAATGCCAAGGTTTGTCTAAAAAGTTCCCTCTATCACTCGGGTACAAATCCTGGCAAAACTTGGTACTGTTTGATTCTACTTCTTCTAAGTGTAATTCCACATCCTTACTCATAAGGTCTTCAGTTTCTTCTTCAATGTATGGCAATACTTCAGAAACAAGTAGCACATTTGAAGGTTCTTCACTTTCTTTAGCCACTGGTAGCAGCAGTGACACATCTGGGGCACTTACAATGTCCGCACTTCCTTCACTTGTTTGTAATATTAGACTCAGAGATTCATCTGCTGATGGTGTATTCTCAGTTTCTGAGCTTTCTTCGCTCACTGGTAGCAGTGCAGGCCTAGCTGGTGTTCCTGCAATTTCTCCGACTCCTTCTGTAATAGATTGAGGCACTGCTGACAGCTTTTTAGGTCGAGGACCGTCGCACTGCGTAGCAGTGGGCGGAGTCTGAAGATTTTATGTTTTTTAGTTAGGGTGGCTTCAACCTGCCCCTCTTCTCCATTGGCTGGCTTCCTAAATGGAGGCCAGCCATTGGAGGAGAGGGGCATCACGCGGTTGAAGCCCCGTCTTTTTTGGATTCGGGGGCGAGTTTTTTGCGTTCTTTCGCCGTGTGACGTCATCCGTCACTCAGAACGCACAAAACATGCCCCGATTCCAAAAATTTCGGATGTTTGCGGTGCCATTTTTTTTGGGTTGTTGCCCGGAACAACCTCGCTGCCAATTTGTACGGGTGCCCACCCCGTGTTTGTACAGCACAAGCTGCTAAATGTGAGCGCGTCAATTCATGTTCTTTACATTTTCAAGACATGCCATGCCAATCTTTTATACCATTAGCCCATGCTTGCTGATAGGATGAAAGTTTTCTATATCCAAAAAAGCCAACAAGGTCCACAGTATGCACTGTCCATTTTTAAATAGTAGCACAACCACAATCTTGGAGTCTAATCTCCAGTCCTATTTTCCTTGTAATAGTAGTTTGTGGAAAAGCACCTGTATTTATTATCTCGTGGGAAGGGTCCTCTAGGCTTGCATGGGCCACTTCTAATGGCAAACCTTCGTAACTCGGTATAATGCCAAGGTTTGTCTAAAAAGTTCCCTCTATCACTCGGGTACAAATCCTGGCAAAACTGGGTACTGCTTGATTCTACTTCTTCTAAGTGTAATTCCACATCCTAACTCATAAGGTCTTCAGTTTCTTCTTCAATGTTTGGCAGCACTTCAGAAACAAGTAGCACATTTGAAGGTTCTTCACTTTCTTTAGCCACTGGTAGCAGCAGTGATACATCTGGTGCACTTACAATTTCAGCACTTCCTTCACTTGTTTGTAATATTAGACTCAGAGATTCTCCGACTCCTTCTGTAATAGATTGAGGCACTGCTGACAGCTTTTTAGGTCGAGGACCGTCGCACTGTGTAGCAGTGGGCGGAGTCTGAAGATTTTATGTTTTTAGGTTTCGCCTGGCGAAAAGCTGCGCAAGCAGCGGTTCGCGCAGGCGCAAACTTTTGTTTACCAGTATGGATGTTCGTCCCGCCTCTGTTTCCCATTGGCTAGCTCCATAAATGGACGCTAGCCATTGGCAAACAGAGGTGTCCGTCATTCTGCGAGGCGACTCGTGGGCGTTTCTGAGAATTTTTCTCATCAGGCCCCTTTGGACACGTCAGTGCGGCAGTGGGCGGGGTTTCTTTTTTTGTTCATCAAGGTTTCTTTTCGTCATTCCGCGGCCGACCGCCGCCGGAGTAAGTCCAGGTCCAGGTGAGTGCTTTCCGTGTGCCCGTTCGTTCCCGCACCCCCCTCCCGCTGTCCATCTTCCCGTTCCTGCCCCCCTCCCGCTGTTTGTATCCCCGTTCCCGCCCCCCTCCCGCTGTCCGTGTGCCTGCCCGCCCCCTCCCGCTGTCAGTGTGCCTCCCGCTGTCCGTGTGCCTGCCCGCCCCCCTCCCGCTGTCCGTGTGCTTGCCCGCCCCCCTCCCGCTGTCCGTGTGCCTGTAGTACAGAATGCGGTAGATTTATCTGCGGGGCATCCAAAAGTGATGAAAGATACTGGTACTGAGTGCTCGTTCAAGGAGCAACTTCTCCCACGTGACTTTTTGTCTGCTCTAACCTGTCTCCCGCAGTTGTCAGTTTTCACGGGTGGAGTGAAAATGTAATACAACTTTCTCACCTCTTTAATCCTGAAATACAGCAATCGGCATGCGATATAACCAGCCAATATTTTCAAAATGCTGCAATCTGTGTCGTAGTCAATAACCAGCATTTGTAGTATAGTTTGATCGATTTGAGCGAGGAACATTTATTTTTTGTTGAAAACTGTTGAATATGTGATAAATCCATTATCAGACAGAAAAATGGATTGGCGCAGAATTGTTTATTTCCAGTAGCCTATACAAAAGGATTATCCGTGTTAAGTATACACGTCCCTTTCTGAACAGGAATGTCTAAGCCCACTAATGAATGTATATACAAGATGGCCAAGTTGTGCTTGCCGGTTTGGCACTCTCGCTGGGTGGGTGTGTGTATGTGACTGCTCTGGTTGTGTGTGTGTGGGGGGCTCTGGTTGTGTGTGTGTCCGTCTTCCCGTTCCTGCCCCCCCTCCCGCTGTTCGTGTTCCCGTTCCCGCCCCCCTCCCGCTGTCCGTGTGCCTGCCCGCCCCCCTCCCGCTGTCCGTGTGCCTCCCGCTGTCCGTGTGCCTCCCCGCCCCCCTCCCGCTGTCCGTGTGCCTGTAGTACAGAATGCGGTAGATTTATCTGCGGGGCATCCAAAAGTGATGAAAGACACTGGTACTGAGTGCTCGTTCAAGGAGCAACTTCTCCCACGTGACTTTGTGTGCTCCAACCTGTCTCCCGCAGTTGTCAATTTTCACGGGTGGAGTGAAAATGTAATACAACTTTCTCACCTTTTTAATCCTGAAATACAGCAATCGGCATGCGATATAACCAGCCAATATTTTCAAAATGCTGCAATCTGTGTCGTAGTCAATAACCAGCATTTGTAGTATCGTTTGATCGATTTGAGCGAGGAACATTTATTTTTTGTTGAAAACTGTTGAATATGTGATAAATCCATTATCAGACAGAAAAATGGATTGGCGCAGAATTGTTTATTTCCAGTAGCCTATACAAAAGGATTACCCGTGTTAAGTATACACGTCCCTTTCTGAACAGGAATGTCTAAGCCCACTAATGAATGTATATACAAGATGGCCAAGTTGTGCTTGCCGGTTTGGCACTCTCGCTGGGTGGGTGTGTGGCAAAACCGGGTACTGCTTGATTCTACTTCTTCTAAGTGTAATTCCACATCCTTACTCATAAAGTCTTCAGTTTCTTCTTCAATGTTTGGCAATACTTCGAAAACAAGTAGCACATTTGAAGGTTCTTCACTTTCTTTAGCCACTGGTAGCAGCAGTGATACATCAGGTGCACTTACAATTTCAGCACTTCCCTCACTTGTTTGTTATATTAGACTCAGAGATTCATCTGCTGATGGTGTATTCTCAGTTTCTTTTCTTGCGCAAGGCTTTTGAACTAACCTGTGAATAGACCTTTATAGCGCAGTGATCGGCTCTGTGGCAGGCTTCTAGGCGCCTTGGTCTGCGCAGAGTCCCACAGAGAAAATATGGCTTTTGGTTACATTTCTCTTAGACAAACGCATGATGGGTGTTCACAGAGCGTCCGTTTATAGCTCGGGGGCTCCTGCGTAACTATTTAAGAGAAGGAAATAAATGAAGATATTTTTGGGAGGCGGGACATCTTTAAGTATATATCGCACAAAGCACTGCGTAGGATTCCAAGGCGTCCGTCTTTGTTGGGAACTGTTTCCACCTGCTGGTTTTTGCAGCGATTTCGTTTAAACCGTTTTTGTGCACATGTTAACCATTGTCTCATTCTAGCGCAACCAACCAGGCCACAGCTTTTCTTCCCAAGAGGCCTTCTACGTATTTTTTCAATTTTGCCCTATTTTAGATTCCCGGTTTTCGATGTCTCTTGAAATGTGTGTGCCAGGGGGCCGCCAGTGCCAGTGATCCTGATCCGATCCTCGTTGTGGCGGCCCTGGGGTTTGGCGGCCCTGTGCAGGTGCACACTTTGCACATGCCTAGGGCCGGCCCTGTAGGGGGGCTTCAACCCGCCCTTCTTCTCCATTGGCTGGCTTCCTAAACAGAGGCTAGCCATTGGAGGAGAGGGGCGTCACTCGGTTGAAGCCCCGTCTTTTTCGGATTGGGGGGCATGTTTTTTGCGTTCTTTCGCCCTGTGACGTCATCCGTCACTCAGAACGCAAAAAACACGCCCCGGATTCTGAACATTTCGAACTTTTGCGGCCGCCATTTTTTTTGGGTTGTTCCCCGTAACAACCTCGCTGCCAATTAGTACGGGTGCCCACCCCGTGTTTGTACAGCACAAGCCGCTAAATGTGAGCGCGTCATTTCATGTTCTTTAAATTTTCGAGACATGCCATGCCAATCTTTTATACCATTAGCCCATGCTTGCTGATAGGATGAAAGTTTTCTATCTCCAAAAAGCCAACAAGGTTCACAGTATGCACTGTCCATTTTTAAATAGTAGCACAACCACAGTCTTGGAGTCTTATCTCCAGTCCTATTTTCCTTGTAGTAGTAGTTTGTGGAAAAGCACCTGTATTTATTATCTCGTGGGAAGGGTCCTCAAGGCTTGCATGGGCCACTTCTAATGGCAAACCTTCGTAACTCGGTATAATGCCAAGGTTTGTCTAAAAAGTTCCCTCTATCACTCTGGTACCAATCCTGGCAAAACTGGGTACTGCTTGATTCTACTTCTTCTAAATGTAATTCCACATCCTTACTCATAAGGTCTTCAGTTTCTTCTTCAATGTTTGGCAATACTTCAGAAACAAGTAGCACATTTGAAGGTTCTTCACTTTCGTTAGCCACTGGTAGCAGCAGTGATACATCTGGTGCACTTACAATTTCAGCACTTACTTCACTTGTTTGTAAAATTAGACTCAGAGATTCATCTGCTGATGGTGTATTTTCAGTTTCTGAGCTTTCTTCGGTCACTGGTAGCAGTGCAGGCCTAGCTGGTGTTCCTGCAATTTCTCCGACTCCTTCTGTAATAGATTGAGGCACTGCTGACAGCTTTTTAGGTCGAGGACCGTCGCACTGCGTAGCAGTGGGCGGAGTCTGAAGATTTTATGTTTTTTAGTTAGGGTGGCTTTAACCTGCCCCTCTTTTCCATTGGCTGGCTTCCTAAATGGAGGCCAGCCATTGGAGGAGAGGGTCATCACTCGGTTGAAGCCCCGTCTTTTTTGGATTCGGAGGCGAGTTTTTTGCGTTCTTTCGCCCTGTGACGTCATCCGTCACTCAAAACGCAAAAAACACGCCAGATTCCAAAAATTTTGGATGTTTGCGGTGCCATTTTTAGGTCGAGCTGATGTTGCATTCATGCGAAGCATGAATGCATCAGCTCGACAACTTATGCTGCCCGTATTTAGGAGAGTGGACAGCTACCAGACGCGCGCTTTGACGAGGTCGGATTTCACCTCGGGAGCGAGCGTCTGATAGCTGCGCATGCGTGGTGCAAGCCCTGGCTCTCACACAGACACAGACAGCCCCCACCCCTCTGCATGCACGCACGCACACACACACACACACACAGGCGCGCGCATGCACACGCAGGCATACGGCACACATACAGGCACACATACAGGCACACTATCCCCTACCTCGCATTCTCTCTCAATCACACACAGTCACGCATGCGCACACACTTTCCTTCGCGCACACACTCCCACCTCCCCACCCCCCCAGGCATAAACACAGGCACGCACGCACTTCACATCAGCCCTGGGCCCCACTCACCGACTGCGCTCTTCCGGCGGGGCTCCTCACGGCGCGGCGCGTCTCATCCTCTAATTCGGGGCTCCCTCAGGTCAGAGGAGCCCCGCAACAGGCGCCACACTCCTCCTTTTCCCCGGCCCCCTCCTGGGGACCCGGGCTACCCCGGACGTCAGGGCGCTCCATGCGCCGGTAGCTCGCAGCTCGCGGACCTCGGGAGGCGGGACTTCCGGTCGTTCGCGAGCGGATTGGCCGGCCGGGCAAGAGCTTCCGGGTCGCCGCAAGATCAGCTTTCAGCGGCGCCGGCACACGGAGCTCGCTTCTCCAGGCTCGGACTGTCCCTGTGACTTGGATTTTGCCCACCAGGACCGTCCGAGGGAAGGCGGTGAGGACTCGTTTTTAAAGGTAGTTGTATTTGTGATGAAATGCAGGCTGTGAAGACAAAAGTTCCACAATCGGGTGCCTGAATCTGAATGTCTCACTCCACATGTGCAAGTATTAAAGCAACCGGATAGCAAACACAATCACAGTCATATGAAAACGAAGGAAGTACTTCAGAACATGGGTAACAAAAATATTTTTTTTTGGATCCATTTCACGGCGAAGCCTGCAACACATCTTCCTGCCAGCAGGTCTCCCAGCCTGTTCCCAACCCGTAGTTATCTGTCAGCCCTTCTCCCAGCGCACAGCTCTCCGAGCCCATACCGTTTCCTGGCCGCACAGTTCCCTTTCCCTGTTTCTGCCCACATGTCTCGGTCTGCACCCCTCCATGCCTGTACCTCTCCCCGGCTGCTCCGCTCCATCAACCTTCGCAGCCCATTGCTCTTCCTGCCCACACATCGCCATACATTTTCCCAGCCGGTTCTGCCCTTTCTTCCCTCCTCCTCCTTTCCCCCCTTCACCTCTACCCTGTGCTGTCCTGACCTACTCCCTTTTGTACCTCAGCCCCAATGCCTGCTACTCCCAGCTCCATTCACCGCGCCTTTTCGCCTCCTTCCTCAGGTAATAATAACTCCTGCGTCACATAGCGCTTCATAAAGCGCTGCTGCCATATCTAAGCCCATGAAATAAGAGAAGGTAAGAGATGGTATGTAGGAAGGGGGAGTCTCTGGTTGGCGCAGTGCAACACTGGCGACAAGCAGGGCCTCTCTCTTCCTCGTCAGGGCTGAGGGTTACCTTCAAGACAACCTCTGCTTACCCTCTAGGTAGTGTGGCTTAAGCAGTCTTAGGCTAATCTCTGGGGCATGTAGGGTTAAACATTTGCAATATTACACCATCACAACCAACCCACCACACAATGACACCAAACTGTATTTGTGAAAATATATCTCTTTATATAAATCTCAAGCAGGCTTGTAAATACAGTCTTGGTTACTTTTCAAAGCAGGTTCCAGTTACTCTTTTATCAATGTCACAGTTCTTTCTTTAGGGTTTCTTACAAATAGTTCTTATTCGGCTTATTTCCCCAAAAACGGGGATTCCAGGCTCCTCACGATACTTTTCTCCTTTCTGATTGTTAACCAGGATTCCCCCAGCTGCCCGTGGCCTCTCTGTGCCCCTTCGTTACTCCGTGATCAACATACGGGCCCGGTCGGCCTCCTCTCACGCTTCTGGCGGGGAGCGGCGGCCGGGGAATCAGTGCCTGCCTCGCCGGGCGGCGGCGCGGCTGACAGGGGGAGAGAGCGGGGGCCCTGGGAGCGCTCCACACGCAGCTCCGAGGCTGGGCGGACAGAGGGAGAGAAACAGTACCTTCGCTGGGGAGTCGGCTGGGCGCAGGTCAGCGCTGTAGTCCGCGTTGCGTTGTCTTCCGTCCGAGGTCAGGAGCGAGCGGCGGCTCGGCTCTGGCTCGGGGGTTGGCGGTGCGGCGCGGGCCGGGCTGCTCTGGACAAGCGCCTCCGGATTTCCTGACGGGAGGGCACACACAGAGGGCGGTGATCCTCGGGGCAGGCCTCTTTAGTTCCAGGCGACGATCAGGCACCCCACGCAACAGCTGTGTCAGCGGCGGCGCGTTCAGGGGCACAAGACTCGAAGGGGTGCAAGCAGGCACCGGGCGCCACCCTCTCTTCACGATGCGAGCTGCCGCTCGGGGCCAGTCACGGTGTTTAGATCAGCCGGGCTGGTCCTCACGTTGCTTCTGGGCCAGGCAGGCGGCAGTTACTTTGTTCAGAGCGTGGGCAGCTCCCAGAGTGGTGCTAGAAAGCGCGATTATCAGAGCGCGCTCTGCTTTTCCTGGAGAGGCTCGCAAAAGGGAATCAGCGTCTTGTAGTGGTTCCGCTGTCAGGGGGTAGCGCTCACTGTTCCTGGAGCGCTGGTCAGGGGGCAAGTTCACAGGCAAGCCCTTGGAGATCTTTAGCAGAGTTTGGCACAAAGTTCAATAAAAGCAAAAGTCTCTTGTAGTCTCTCCTTTTCCTCTCCTTTGGCAGCAAGGCACCAGACACAGGCCAGAGTCAGCACTCCTCCTTGTAGTCCTTCCAGGTCCTTCTCTTCGGGCAGAGTTTCTTCTGTAGCGCAAACAGGATCTAATTTACAAGGAGCAGGGCTCCTACTTTTATACACAGTTTCTTTTGTTCTCACTGGCCAGGGGGGCCTCTGCATAACTGCTTCAGTCTCTGAGTACTTGTTGTGGGTACTTATGACTTCTGTATTCAGTGTGAGGGCAGGCACATCAGCCGCTCCCCAGGGGGGCGGAGCCGGCATTGAGAGGGCAGGAGTGGCCTGAGTACTTTGTTGACAAGCTTCGGTCCTTCCTGGGCCAGGTGCAGGCTGAGTCATCAGTCGCTCCCCAGGAGGGCGGAGCCAGCATTGTGGAGGCAGAGCACAGCCTGATGCATCATTCAGGGGAAACTCCCACCACCCATTAAGGGGTCCTCCTGCTAATCACTACCTGTCAACTCCCAGCCCTGTCACTCACACACACCAGACAGTCAGATCCACATCCAAGCAGAGGCGGGCTGAAATGGTTAGGCAAGCAAATGCTAACTTTCTAAAAGTAGCATTTGCAAACACAGGATATTAAAATAAACTTTACTAAAAGAAGTATTTTATTATTCTGAGTCCAGGCATACTAAACATGAATTTCTACCATGTTCCCTGAGCCTGCTGGGATTATAGAGTGTAATAATTCCAGCAGCCCATCTGGCCTAGAAGGGAACAGGTAGCCTTACAATAGTGAAAAACGAATTTGGCAGTAATTCACTATTAGAACATGCCACACACATCAGGGCATGTTCTACCTTATCCTTACAATGCACCCTGCCCTCAGGCCTACCATAGGGGTGACTAATATGAAGTTTAAGGGAAGGTTCAGGGGCTGGCAAGTGTGTGCACTTGCCCAGCCAGGGTGACAGTACCAGACTGCACGCAGGTTCTGCAATGGCAGACCCTAGACACATTTTAAGGCTGCTTCTGTGGGTGGCGCAACCAGCGCTGCAGGCCCACTAGCAGTATTGGCATTCACAAGCCCTGGCACTCCTAGTGCACTTTACTAGGGACTAACAGTAAATCCAATGAACCAATCATGGACATCAATCACATGTACACTTTTCCGTAGGGAGAGCATATGCACTTTAGCACTGGTCAGCAGTGGCAAAGTGCCCAGAGTCATTAAACCAACAAAAACAGGTCAGAGAGAGTATTGGAGGAAGGCAAAAAGTTTAGGGATGACCCTGCCAAGAGGCCCAGGTCCAACACAACCCCCTTCCAGCCAAAACGCAGGGTAGACCAATCACCACTGTGATGGGCTTCCCTGCTTTGGGCGATAGAACCTGGACCTGGCCCGCAACAGCAGGGGCACATTCCAGTTCTACGCCAATCTGCACCTCCTTCAAATCCTCTGTTCATACTCTCAGGGTCCACCAAGCCAATCCATGGGAAACCCTTCTCTACACCTGTGGACACCACCTGTGCAGCCTTGAACCTTAATTCGCTCACAGGTGTGTCCCAACAGGCAGACAGAAAAATGTCACAGTGGCCACTGACAGTAGTCAGGAATGAGACCCAAGCCTTACGCCTCTCAGGGCTCTCAAACCTCTGTGGCCTTAAAGAGTGGGGGGCATTAGCCCCAGGTGCTTGGCACCCTTGGTCCACTCTCCCTCTTGTCAGGTCAGGTATGTCATCCTGGCACTGACCCACCAGCCTCAGGCCTGTACCTGGCGGCTGGACCAAAGACTGGGGTGGCCTCTCCCACACCCGGTCCTCCTCCTTGGGGCTCTGTACCCTCCCACCTGGAGTGGTACCCCCTTCCATAATTGTCAGGGCACCTGGGGCAGGTGACCTGCACAATTCGCCCACCAGTTCAGGGGTGCTATCCTGCAACTGGGGCACCAGGTCAGGGGGGACACCCTGCACCTGGCCCTCTATCCCAGGGTCTAAACCCTCTAGTTGAACCGGGGTCAGAGGCGAGGACTCCCTCCCTCTGCACCCCCTTCCAGAGTACTGCCCACTCCCAACTTGAGTGGTACCCCTAGAAGTGTCATGGGTCAGGACACTGATTACAGTGGTCCCACCCTCCAGGTCAGACAACACCTGAACCTGACTCTCCAACTCAGGGACCCAACCCTGTAGTTGAACACTTGCCTGGCGCACCAGGACTTCCCGGGGAGCACGCCTGCCCCCCCTGAGGGTGGCACATAGCTCATGTGCTGTGCGACAGTCTGCCTGGCGCAGATCTCCCAAACCCTGTCCCTCTGACAGTGTGGGAAGATCCCCCAGGACAGAAGTGGTGTCCCCCTGGTCATTCACTGGGGACGCAGCCCTGCTGGCTGGCCCCTGACCCACTGGTTCTTCCACTGGGGACTCTTTCCCCCTCTCGCCCCTCTTTCTGGACTTCTGCACCCTCCCAACTGGAGTGGTACTGCCAGTCACCAGAACTACCGGAGCTCTGCTTACAGAGCCTCCACGTTCTCTAGCCACTGGGGGATCCCCCTCCGCGGGTGACTCATCCGGACAGCCTAGGCTCCCCACCTGGTGTTCCCTTAAAGAACCATCCAGGCTCTGAGACTGAGGTTGGGCACTACCGGGACAAAACCCATTCTCACTCCTTCCCCTTAAGGACAGGACGTGAGGCCCTACACCCATCTCACTACTACAGGACCTAGCTGGGCTACTCTGCGCCACTTCCACCACTCTGGGCTGGAAGATACCTGAGACACTCCCCACAGGATCACACCCCAATGCCTCTCCAGACCCTCGGGAATCCACCACAAGGTCTGCCTCCAATGTGAGCTCCCTGGGGCCAGAGAACTCACTCTCAAACAGGTGTTGGCATAGCTCTGGAAAACTGGGACTTAAAGTATGCTCTCCCACAATTGGATTACACAGCCCCCTAGTAGGGTTAACCAAATTATCCTTCACCTCACCATCCAGCGCCTCACACACATACTCCACACCATTCTTCTGAGACTGGCCAGACAGTAGCGAACTGTCTCTGTCACACAACCCACACTCTTCTGGGCGGTCCTTACACTCACCCACCAGGACCTCAACCATGGGGGAATCCCTCCCACCACTAGGACCATGAACTCCTACGCCAGCTACCCTATTCCCTTCAGGGACGCTGCGCACTACTGGAGCTACCTCATGCCCTTGAACCTCCTGGTGTATGTTAACCCCCTCCAAGTCAGGTGCCATATCTCTAGGTGCGCGCGCTATGCTGTCTGCACTAGATACATTAATGTTGCTGCCACCATCTGAGCTGGACTCCACCTCCAACTCAGCAAAGCTCAATCTGTGAGCTACACATATTTCTTGTTGCTGGGCTGAAGCCCTCTCGGCCTCAAGCCCCTCGAGCTCCAAGTCAAGTTTCCTCATTCTTAAGTCATGCGCAAGCTCCATTTTCATTACTTCCAGGGCTAACTTCCTAGATTCTAGCTCTAGTTGCCCATTTATTTCCAGCTCTGCCAACTTCAATTCATGATCTCGGGTTGCCCGTCTGTCCGCCAGCTCCTCTGGCGACAGACCTCGGCCAGAAACACTGCTACCCAATGGGGAGGTTGCACCCCTCCACTCTGGAGTCAGGGGTCCCTCCAGCTGCTGTTCTGCATGCTCAAATTCAAAATCCTTTCCAGGGGCATTCCTTGCCTTGACCCAGGCCCTCAGCGCCTTTTGGAACTGCTCCCTTCCGGAGAGTCCGGTCATGGAAATGTTCAAATTTTTGCAGAACCTCTTGAGCTGTTTCCTGGTGTAGTTTTCTAGTTTCTCCCAATCACAGTCAATAGAAGAAATGGATGCTGCCTTTTCCATTTTCACTGGCACAGGCATGACTTCAAAAACACATTGAGATCTCTTCTCGCAAATCATAAATCCAAAAAAAACCAAAGTCTGTGGCTAGTTACTGGACTGTCATCACTGTGCAATGGTCAATAGTCAATGTATGGACACTGCAAATGTAAATTCGAGATCCCACCGCTGCCACCAATGTAGGAAGGGGGAGTCTCTGGTTGGCGCAGTGCAACACTGGCGACAAGCAGGGCCTCTCTCTTCCTCGTCAGGGCTGAGGGTTACCTTCAAGACAACCTCTGCTTACCCTCTAGGTAGTGTGGCTTAAGCAGTCTTAGGCTAATCTCTGGGGCATGTAGGGTTAAACATTTGCAATATTACACCATCACAACCAACCCACCACACAATGACACCAAACTGTATTTGTGAAAATATATCTCTTTATATAAATCTCAAGCAGGCTTGTAAATACAGTCTTGGTTACTTTTCAAAGCAGGTTCCAGTTACTCTTTTATCAATGTCACAGTTCTTTCTTTAGGGTTTCTTACAAATAGTTCTTATTCGGCTTATTTCCCCAAAAACGGGGATTCCAGGCTCCTCACGATACTTTTCTCCTTTCTGATTGTTAACCAGGATTCCCCCAGCTGCCCGTGGCCTCTCTGTGCCCCTTCGTTACTCCGTGATCAACATACGGGCCCGGTCGGCCTCCTCTCACGCTTCTGGCGGGGAGCGGCGGCCGGGGAATCAGTGCCTGCCTCGCCGGGCGGCGGCGCGGCTGACAGGGGGAGAGAGCGGGGGCCCTGGGAGCGCTCCACACGCAGCTCCGAGGCTGGGCGGACAGAGGGAGAGAAACAGTACCTTCGCTGGGGAGTCGGCTGGGCGCAGGTCAGCGCTGTAGTCCGCGTTGCGTTGTCTTCCGTCCGAGGTCAGGAGCGAGCGGCGGCTCGGCTCTGGCTCGGGGGTTGGCGGTGCGGCGCGGGCCGGGCTGCTCTGGACAAGCGCCTCCGGATTTCCTGACGGGAGGGCACACACAGAGGGCGGTGATCCTCGGGGCAGGCCTCTTTAGTTCCAGGCGACGATCAGGCACCCCACGCAACAGCTGTGTCAGCGGCGGCGCGTTCAGGGGCACAAGACTCGAAGGGGTGCAAGCAGGCACCGGGCGCCACCCTCTCTTCACGATGCGAGCTGCCGCTCGGGGCCAGTCACGGTGTTTAGATCAGCCGGGCTGGTCCTCACGTTGCTTCTGGGCCAGGCAGGCGGCAGTTACTTTGTTCAGAGCGTGGGCAGCTCCCAGAGTGGTGCTAGAAAGCGCGATTATCAGAGCGCGCTCTGCTTTTCCTGGAGAGGCTCGCAAAAGGGAATCAGCGTCTTGTAGTGGTTCCGCTGTCAGGGGGTAGCGCTCACTGTTCCTGGAGCGCTGGTCAGGGGGCAAGTTCACAGGCAAGCCCTTGGAGATCTTTAGCAGAGTTTGGCACAAAGTTCAATAAAAGCAAAAGTCTCTTGTAGTCTCTCCTTTTCCTCTCCTTTGGCAGCAAGGCACCAGACACAGGCCAGAGTCAGCACTCCTCCTTGTAGTCCTTCCAGGTCCTTCTCTTCGGGCAGAGTTTCTTCTGTAGCGCAAACAGGATCTAATTTACAAGGAGCAGGGCTCCTACTTTTATACACAGTTTCTTTTGTTCTCACTGGCCAGGGGGGCCTCTGCATAACTGCTTCAGTCTCTGAGTACTTGTTGTGGGTACTTATGACTTCTGTATTCAGTGTGAGGGCAGGCACATCAGCCGCTCCCCAGGGGGGCGGAGCCGGCATTGAGAGGGCAGGAGTGGCCTGAGTACTTTGTTGACAAGCTTCGGTCCTTCCTGGGCCAGGTGCAGGCTGAGTCATCAGTCGCTCCCCAGGAGGGCGGAGCCAGCATTGTGGAGGCAGAGCACAGCCTGATGCATCATTCAGGGGAAACTCCCACCACCCATTAAGGGGTCCTCCTGCTAATCACTACCTGTCAACTCCCAGCCCTGTCACTCACACACACCAGACAGTCAGATCCACATCCAAGCAGAGGCGGGCTGAAATGGTTAGGCAAGCAAATGCTAACTTTCTAAAAGTAGCATTTGCAAACACAGGATATTAAAATAAACTTTACTAAAAGAAGTATTTTATTATTCTGAGTCCAGGCATACTAAACATGAATTTCTACCATGTTCCCTGAGCCTGCTGGGATTATAGAGTGTAATAATTCCAGCAGCCCATCTGGCCTAGAAGGGAACAGGTAGCCTTACAATAGTGAAAAACGAATTTGGCAGTAATTCACTATTAGAACATGCCACACACATCAGGGCATGTTCTACCTTATCCTTACAATGCACCCTGCCCTCAGGCCTACCATAGGGGTGACTAATATGAAGTTTAAGGGAAGGTTCAGGGGCTGGCAAGTGTGTGCACTTGCCCAGCCAGGGTGACAGTACCAGACTGCACGCAGGTTCTGCAATGGCAGACCCTAGACACATTTTAAGGCTGCTTCTGTGGGTGGCGCAACCAGCGCTGCAGGCCCACTAGCAGTATTGGCATTCACAAGCCCTGGCACTCCTAGTGCACTTTACTAGGGACTAACAGTAAATCCAATGAACCAATCATGGACATCAATCACATGTACACTTTTCCGTAGGGAGAGCATATGCACTTTAGCACTGGTCAGCAGTGGCAAAGTGCCCAGAGTCATTAAACCAACAAAAACAGGTCAGAGAGAGTATTGGAGGAAGGCAAAAAGTTTAGGGATGACCCTGCCAAGAGGCCCAGGTCCAACATGGTACTATCAGTGAGTGCTACTCTCCGGTTTACTTTGAAAACATGGTCACACAACTCGGGGGTTTCCTGCAGCTTGTGTTGGGGTCCTCCAGCCTCAGTGACGTGTGGGCGCCCTTCACTGGAGCAGACTCCCAGGGTCACACACTGACGCAGCGCTTGCACTGCTGCGGGCACCGAGGGTGCTGCACTGACTGTGGTGGTGGGCCTGGGCCAGGCCAAAAAATAGCCGAGCTTGAGTTGTGTACTTCCCTCAGATTCATCCAGTGTTTTTCTAATGACCTTTGAATCCTCCTGGCATGCGGCTTCCTGTGTTTCAGGGGGAGGAAGAGGGAACAATGGTGGCTGCGGTGCTCTTACCTCACTTTTTCTCAGAGATAGAGGCTCAGCTTTATCTCGTGGGCTAGGTGGAAAGTCTTCCCCAGAGAAGGCTCCGGGGACCGGCCTCTCAGACACACACTGGCTGGTGGTGGTGGAGTTACTCTACGCCCAGAGTCTAGCCTCTCAGACAGAGTCAAACACGGCCTCTGTGGTGGGGTTACCCGGCCTCTCGGACACAGCCTTAGTAGTGGGGTTAGCCGTCCTCACGCACAGTGACTGTGGGTTCTCTAGTGAGAGACAGTGCTGCGGCACTGCGAGTCCTCTAGTGAGAGTGCTGCAGCAGTGACTGAGTGCACCAGTGAGAGAGAGGGATGCAGCACTGTGAGTGCTCTAGTGAGTGCTGCAGCAGTGACTGCGTGCTACAGTGAGAGAGAGTGCTGCAGCAGTGACTGCGTGCTACAGTGAGAGAGAGGGATGCAGCAGTGAATGATTGCTCCAGTGAGAGAGAGTGCTGCGGCACTGCGAGTGCTCTTGTGAGAGTGCTGCAGCAGTGACTGTGTGCTCCAGTGAGAGAGAGGGATGCAGCACTGTGAGTGCTCTAGTGAGTGCTGCAGCAGTAACTGCGTGCTACAGTGAGAGGGAGTGCTACAGCAGTGAATGAGTGCTACAGTGAGAGAGAGTGCTACAGCAGTGAATGAGTGCTAACGTGAGAGAGAGTGCTACAGCAGTGAATGAGTGCTCCAGTGAGAGGGAGTGCTGCGGCACTGCGAGTGCTCTTGTGAGAGTGCTGCAGCAGTGACTGAGTGCTCCAGTGAGAGAGAGTGATGCAGCACTGTGAGTGCTATAGTGAGAGAGAGTGCTACAGCAGTGAATGAGTGCTACAGTGAGAGAGAGTGCTACAGCAGTGAATGATTGCTCCAGTGAGAGGGAGTGCTGCGGCACTGCGAGTGCTCTAGTGAGAGGGAGTGCTGCGGCACTGCGAGTGCTCTAGTGAGAGTGCTGCAGCAATTACTGAGTGCTAGTTTTAGTTAGTCATACACCATATGAATGTTACAGTCTCTTAAATTGAAACTCCCCCAAAAGGAGTGTTATCTTCACAATATTGAGATTACAGGGGTATCCTAATAAACATAATATTGGCTGGTGATCAGGAGCGATCTGCTTCTACTCTTGCCCTTCCGGAGCAGCTATGCCAGGCTGTCTAGGGTATCTCTTTTCCAGTTTCCTAAAGTGTGTATATCTAAGATGTCTTTTATATTTGAGTTTTATTTATACCATTATTTGTGCCGCATTATTGACAAATATATATGATTTAGTATCCTGAAGGCATGCCTTACTTCTCTTCCCATTTAATAGGCTGTTCAAATACACTGAACATAATCTTCACAAAAGTTATTTACAAAAGTTTAATCTATTGCCATTATAAATTACAATAACTTTTATTTAAGTATTAATAAAAAAAATTAAAAGCCATTGTTATTTTTAATATCAATACATCTAAGTCACGTAAATACAACACATTGCATTACAAATGCTATAGGTATCACATTTGCGAAAGTTAAAACTATTAGCATTGTAAATGACAAAGCTATTAATTTCGCTATTTTCAAAACCAACACATAAGTAAAACATTTGTCATTTACAAGACCAATAGCTCAAACTTTCCTAATGCGAGACCTATTGCATTGCAAATGCTTGTTTTTGGGTTGTTGCCCAGAACAACCTCGCTGCCAATTAGTACGGGTGCCCACCCCGTGTTTGTACAGCACAAGCCGCTAAATGTGAGCGCGTCATTTCATGTTCTTTAAATTTTCGAGACATGCCATGCCAATCTTTTATACCATTAGCCCATGCTTGCTGATAGGATGAAAGTTTTCTATCTCCAAAAAGCCAACAAGGTTCACAGTATGCACTGTCCATTTTTAAATAGTAGCACAACCACAGTCTTGGAGTCTTATCTCCAGTCCTATTTTCCTTGTAATAGTAGTTTGTGGAAAAGCACCAGTATTTATTATCTCGTGGGAAGGGTCCTCTAGGCTTGCAAGGGCCACTTCTAATGGCAAACCTTCGTAACTCGGTATAATGCCAAGGTTTGTCTAAAAAGTTCCCTCTATCACTTGGGTACAAATCCTGGCAAAACTGGGTACTGCTTGATTCTACTTCTTCTAAGTGTAATTCCACATCCTTACTCATAAGGTCTTCAGTTTCTACTTCAATGTTTGGCAATACTTCAGAAACAAGTAGCACATTTGAAGGTTCTTCACTTTCTTTAGCCACTGGTAGCAGCAGTGATACATCTGGTGCACTTACAATTTCAGCACTTCCTACACTTGTTTGTAATATTAGACTCAGAGATTCTCCGACTCCTTCTGTAATAGATTGAGGCACTGCTGACAGCTTTTTAGGTCGAGGACCGTCGCACTGCGTAGCAGTGGGCGGAGTCTGAAGATTTTATGTTTTTAGGTTTCGCCTGGCGAAAAGCTGCGCAAGCAGCGGTTGGCGCAGGCGAAAACTTTTGTTTACCAGTATGGATGTTCGTCCCGCCATAAATGGACGCTAGCCATTGGCAAACAGAGGCGTCCGTCATTCTGCGAGGCGACTCGTGGGCGTTTCTGAGAATTTTTCTCATCTGGCCCCTTTGGACACATCAGTGCGGCGGTGGGCGGGGTTTATCTTTTTTGTTCGTCGAGGTTTCTTTTCGTCATTCCGCGGCCGACCGCCGCCGGAGGAAGTCCAGGTCCAGGTGAGTGCTTTCCGTGTGCCCGTTCGTTCCCGCACCCCCCTCCCGCTGTCCGTCTTCCCGTTCCTGCCCCCCCCTGCTGTTCGTGTCCCCGTTCCCGCCCTCTCCCGCTGTCCGTGTGCCTGCCCGCCCCCCTCCCGCTGTCCGTGTGCCTGCCCGCCCCCCTCCCGCTGTCCGTGTGCCTGTAGTACAGAATGCGGTAGATTTATCTGCGGGGCATCCAAAAGTGATGAAAGATACTGGTACTGAGTGCTCGTTCAAGGAGCAACTTCTCCC
This sequence comes from Lissotriton helveticus, assembly GCF_964261635.1. NCBI lineage: Eukaryota > Metazoa > Chordata > Amphibia > Caudata > Salamandridae > Lissotriton > Lissotriton helveticus. Next base: position 4,633,838 of record NC_136065.1, read on the forward strand.
ACGTGACTTTGTCTGCTCCAACCTGTCTCCCGCAGTTGTCAGTTTTCACGGGTGGAGTGAAAATGTAATACAACTTTCTCACCTCTTTAATCCTGAAATACAGCAATCGGCATGCGATATAACCAGCCAATATTTTCAAAATGCTGCAATCTGTGTCGTAGTCAATAACCAGCATTTGTAGTATAGTTTGATCGATTTGAGCGAGGAACATTTATTTTTTGTTGATTGTTGAAAACTGTTGAATATGTGATAAATCCATTATCAGACAGAAAAATGGATTGGCGCAGAATTGTTTATTTCCAGTAGCCTATACAAAAGGATTATCCGTGTTAAGTATACACGTCCCTTTCTGAACAGGAATGTCTAAGCCCACTAATGAATGTATATACAAGATGGCCAAGTTGTGCTTGCCAGTTTGGCACTCTCGCTGGGTGGGTGTGTGTATGTGACTGCTCTGGTTGTGTGTGTGGGGGGGGGCTCTGGTTGTGTGTGTCCGTCTTCCCGTTCCTGCCCCCCCTCCCGCTGTTCGTGTCCCCGTTCCCGCCCCCCTCCCGCTGTCCGTGTGCCTGCCCTCCCCCCTCCCGCTGTCCATGTGCCTCCCGCTGTCCGTGTGCCTCCCCGCCCCCCTCCCACTGTTCGTGTGCCTGTAGTACATAATGCGGTAGATTTATCTGCGGGGCATCCAAAAGTGATGAAAGATACTGGTACTGAGTGCTAGTTCAAGGAGCAACTTCTCCCACGTGACTTTGTCTGCTACAACCTGTCTCCCGCAGTTGTCAGTTTTCACGGGTGGAGGGAAAATGTAATACAACTTTCTCACCTCTTTAATCCTGAAATACAGCAATCGGCATGCGATATAACCAGCCAATATTTTCAAAATGCTGCAATCTGTGTCGTAGTCAATAACCAGCATTTGTAGTATCGTTTGATCGATTTGAGCGAGGAACATTTATTTTTTGTTGAAAACTGTTGAATATGTGATAAATCCATTATCAGACAGAAAAATGGATTGGCGCGGAATTGTTTATTTCCAGTAGCCTATACAAAAGGATTACCCGTGTTAAGTATACACGTCCCTTTCTGAACAGGAATGTCTAAGCCCACTAATGGGTGTATATACAAGATGGCCAAGTTGTGCTTGCCGGTTTGGCACTCTCGCTGGGTGGGTGTGTGGCAAAACTGGGTACTGCTTGATTCTACTTCTTCTAAGTGTAATTCCACATCCTTACTCATAAGGTCTTCAGTTTCTTCTTCAATGTTTGGCAATACTTCAGAAACAAGTAGCACATTTGAAGGTTCTTCACTTTCTTTAGCCACTGGTAGCAGCAGTGATACATCTGGTGCACTTACAATTTCAGCACTTCCTTCACTTGTTTGTAATATTAGACTCAGAGATTCATCTGCTGATGGTGTATTCTCAGTTTCTGAGCTTTCTTCGGTCACTGGTAGCAGTGCAGGCCTAGCTGGTGTTCCTGCAATTTCTCCGACTCCTTCTGTAATAGATTGAGGCACTGCTGACAGCTTTATAGGTCGAGGACCATCACACTGCGTAGCAGTGGGCGGAGTCCGAAGATTGTATGTTTTTTAGTTAGGGGGGCTTCAAACCACCCCTCTTATCCATTGGCTGGCTTCCTAAACGGAGGCGGAGTAGAGGGGCGTCACTCGATTGAAGCCCCGTCTTTTTCGGATTCGGGGGGCATGTTTTTTGCGTTATTTCGCCCTGTGACATCATCCGTCACTCAGAACGCAAAAAACACGCCCCCGATTCTGAAAATTTCGGACGTTTGCGGCTGCCATTTTTTTGGGTTGTTGCCCGGAACAGCCTCGCTGCCAATTAGTACGGGTGCCCACCCCGTGTTTGCGTGCCTTAGCGAGGGCCCACCTCGCTTCTACATTTTTATTACCTACCGAGGGTGCCCACCACTCATTATGCCCGAGTTTGTCCCACCGCAGCCGCCCGCAAGTCAGGCAAGCCGGCCTGTGACGGGGGCGGAGCCGCGGCAGGACAGGAAGCGTGCTAGGCAGGAAGTGGTGCGAGAAAGGAGGACGGGAGCCTACCCCGCCTCCTCCATTGCTGGCGCGGGGCTCCCGTCAGTTGATGGGAGCCCCGGGAGAAGCGTCTTCCCAAACAGGGCTCCCGTGTACCGATGGGAGCCCTGCGCATACCTGTGGTACCAGACGCCACCTGGGAAAGCTGCCGAGTGCAGCCGGATGGTCGACGAAGCCTCCCCAGCAGAGTGGGGAGAAGCAGGGTGCCAGCCCCGCTCTGGTGCCCGGAGGAGCGTTCTGGAGCCCGGAGGAGCACCCCCCTGCCAGAGAGAAGCCCGGTAAGTGAGGGCTGGGCAGGGGGGATGGCAGTCTCAGTCCCCGAACGGCCCCGTCCTGCAGCGGGCCGCTCCCACGAAGAGGAGCACTAGTTGTGCAGAAAGGCCCCCGTCAGGGCGGCCCCGTTGGTGCAGTGGGCCGCTCCAACTTTTAAACAATGGTTTAGAGGGCCCGTGGGGGTCCCGAGGTCCCCGAGTCAGGGGGCCCCATTTGATCGCAATATTGGCACCTGGGCGGCCCCACTGGCGAGAGGGCCGCCCCAACGACAGGGGGCATGTTTGTTGAAAGAGCCTGTGTGGCTCTAGCTCGGCCATATTTACTTAAAGCGCCAGCGCGCTCCCTATACTGGGCCCAAATTAGTTAAGGGGCCATGTGTTTATTTCTAGAGCCAGAGGGCTCCAACCCGTGGCACATTTTTGCGCAGTTTTGGTCCCAGGGCCCATGTGGGGCTCCCAACATTTGAGGACAACTTTTATTTACAGAGCCCTGTGTGGCTCTAGCCTGCGCGCATTTGTTTAGAGCCTGAGTGGCTCCCTGGGGACACCGTACTGTTAGAGCCAGAGGGCTCAGTTTTGCGCAGTCCTTGTGTTTGAGGAGTCAGAGGGCACATGTAGTGTTCTAGAGCCTAGAGGGCTGCAATCCTGTGGCGCAGTTTTCTTTCAGAGGGCCAGTGAGTGTGTATGGGGCTCGCTGTGTGTGTGTATGGGGCTCGCTGTGTGTGTGGGGGGCTCGCTGTGTGTGGGGCTCTCAGTGTGTGTGTGTGGGGCTTTCTGTGTGTGTGTGGGGTCTCTGTGTGTGTGGCTCTGTGTCCATGAATACTCTCTTCAACTCTCTAATGCTAACCTATTGCCATTGTAAATGACAATACCATTTATTTACGTTTTAAAAACAAATAATGAAAAAAAATGTCATGAGCAATGCCAACAGCTCTACCTTTAATAATGCCGAGACCATTGCATTGTAAATGCTTGTTTACTTTTGCTTTCTATGTTTCCTATAGTAGTTGCTGTTGCCTGCAGTGCTGCCACAATTGGTGCTTTAATGCTAAAAGGTACATCTGTGGTTTGATCAGAGCACTAATGTTTTGTCATGTGGTGGGACCAATTGTGATTGTGGCAATGCTGCTTTGTCTCCTGTTGATGATGCAGCTGCATCTCCTTCTGGTGATGATGCATGAGATGATGATGCGTCATGATCACCTGGAGACCTAAACATAGAGTCACTTTCATAAATTTGCCTTTAAACTGCTCTTGTTTTGATTTAATTTGCCGCTTTTGAGCACCGCTTAAATACTTTCTAGGCTGTTTGCTCATTTCTTTGATTAAAATGTAATTGTAGAAAGTCAATGTAGTAGTAGAGTCCACGAATATGAAGGTAGCCGTAAGAATATTTTGTGTACACCACAAAGATTGTAATTGTGGGTTTTGCTCCACCAATACTGCCTAAAAGGAAGGAAAATACAAAGCATTATTATTAAACACTACGGTAGCCTAACCATACCAACTATTGATGTAGAAAGTTGGAGTAAGGGATACTTGAAGGCAGGCACTGGAGGAATGGATGCAAGAAGGTAAATACTCGGGGGAGAGATACAAAAGAGGAGAGGAGTTGACCTAACGGCTAGGGTGTTCGACCTCAAATCTGGGGAACTGGGTTCGAGTCTCGGCAATGCTGCTGAACATCCAGTGAAAATCACTTATTCTCCCCGTGCCTAACAAAAAGGAATGTGTCGACATGTAACGCAACTGGTGCGATGTAAAGCGCTCTGATGCCAGATACCTTTGGGTCAAGTTCATGCTATATAAAACTCAGTAAAATAACAGAAAAAACCAAGAAGGAAATAGCAGAATGGATGGGATTGAGGAGGTAATCACTCATCAGTTGGATGAGGATGGTGAGCGCGAAGAATGCAGGAGTTGAAGGCAGATGCAAGATGGCATTAACTGAATGGACGGCTGCAAGGAGGCAGGAGCTAAAGGACAGAGCCGAAGAAGACAGGGGATGGAGCGGTATTGAATGTATTGTATTGTTATATATATAGAGGGCCTACTACCCCTATGTGGAGCTCTGAAGCGTTGCCTACATGAGTAGCAAGATACAATATGCATCGGGTGTGTGGTTGGAAGGGCGTTGTATTGGTTTTGAGTTTGATGCTATGTTAGAAGTGTTCCCATTCCGTGCTGTGCATGAGGACCACCGACTGGGGTGCCTGCAGCTTATTCTGTAATAGGTGCCGGGATTAGCAATGGTTTAAGAGGTGAGAGATGTGCACACTATTTTGTGTTTCATCTCCGCAGGTTCCTTTATGGTATATATTTTGGTCATAATCCCACCTCGGTGATTACTGCATGGAGTCGTCCATTCGGAAAATACTATGCCTAGTGTTTAAAGTTAATGGTCCTGAGTAGGCATAGATTAAGTAGTACACGGGAGCGATGCAACAGTGTGAGAGTAGGGTAATAGGAGTGACTGCAGGGTGAGTGAGGTGACCAGCCGCGGCCCGTGGAGGGAGTTACGGTGGGGCAGGAAGGCGAGGAGGGGAAGGGTGGAATGTGCTAAAAACCGGCATATGGATAATTGCAGGTAAGTAAACAATTTAATTTAAAAAAAAGATTTTCGTAGCGCGCACTGCATCGCATTTTGCAATGCAGTGTGCGCTACAAAATTAATTTTATTCATTAAATTGTTTACTTACCTGCAATTATCCATATGCCGGTTTTTAGCACCCCCCCACCCTGCCCCTCCCCTCCTCGCCTTTCTGCCCGACCATAACTCCCTCCACGGGCCGCGGCTGGAGATGACCATATTTAAGTGCAGAGTTGGACAAAAGAATGCATGGTTAGTGATGGGCTTATTTGAGTGAGATTACAGATTGAGCAGTGAGGGGGACAGGTGAGTGAAGTGTGACATGAGTGCAGGGTGAGTAGTGTGCTTGTGTGACTGCAGGATGAGGTACACAGAGCATGTGCATTGCGAGTGCAGAGTGAGGACTGTGAGTGCAGGGTGAGCGGGTGAATGGTGTGAGTGCATGGTGGTCAGTGTGAGTGCATTGTGATTGTTGCGAGTGCAGGGTGAGCGTAAAAGTGAAGGGCGAGAAAGAGGAGTGACTTGTCTGAATGCAGGGTGCATTCTCGGACACTTGAAGTAACTCAGCATGTTATTTATGGCAGCGTAGGGTTTCAGATACAAGTTAAACTATTGTTATTTTACTGGATCTAGGGTGTAGGGAATAATGTGCTTATCTCAACAAAACTTCCAGTTTTATGATTAGGGTTGGCAGCTCTTTTTGATGCCCCATACAGGACAAAAATAAGCAGTCGCCTAAAGCCGTATTTTCAGCACTTATCCGTGCATACTTCAAACAGCAAATATAAATAGAAAACACTTAATTGTGTTTAAGGGCTGCCTGAATGATCCATGACTGATAATTAAAGGGAACAAAGACAGAAAAGTCACATAACAAATGAATACATACATTTTTATTTATCACCCTATTTAGTGTCTTTAAACAACACATGGCTGGCATTTTTCTTTTAGCAACCGTACTTTATATTCCTTTTCATGAAATGCCTTCTCACACTATAGCAGTAAATGTGAATTTCAAATGTAAGGAATAGGCCCAAGGAGTACTGCCTGGAACCAGAAAAAAATCAGCCTCTGTAACCAGTTTACAAAGGTATGCAATGGTACATAACATAATGAGAAGTCGGTGCTGTGCATAAGAGAAATATTGCATCTTGTGCATGCTGTGCTCCTCAACAAAGAAGTTACCAACTAATATCTTAACAGGGCTTACTTGGCCTCTCATTTTTCTGTATATCTTTTGTAACTAGATAGCTTGTTCTGTCTGGTGACGCTTAAAAATGGATTCTTACAACAAAACCAATGAAAGATGATCTTATTTATGCAGAGGAGGCAAGCGTTTTAAAACTAGTAAGCTTCAAACTAATTAGGCAAATGCTTAATTCCCTGAGACCGTTGTGGATAAGGAAAACCTGCCATTGGAAAATCTGTAGTAAACTTAGCCTTCTTAGAATTAATATTGCAGTATCAGAAACTAAATACTAATAATTATTGAACTTACTGTTCAATTCCGTTCTTAACTGCGGAGGCTGACAGCAAATGGTGGAACTGCCCCATTGGAAATATAGGGATGTACCAGTAGTGTCCCACAAAACATATGCAACCTAGCTGTGAAGTCCCGGATCTGGCTCATAAGACATCACCAGCCTTGATTAGAAGTTCGGCTTCTGACCCATTTAAAGTACAGCAGATTTGCTGAAAGGTTTTGGTACTGCCTCATAATGTATTGCAGCCCCAGGGCGAAACTTTGACGTGGACCCATTGAAAGTATTGTCAATCTGGTGAAAAGTGACAGCACTGCCTGTTAAAGGTATGACAGATCTACGGAGAAGTGTTGTCAGTTTTCAATGGCGATACACATAACCTACTTCTCTTTATTAAACAGTTAATTAAAACCGTAACATACTAACGACATATTGATACTCAGTAAAATATGAAAATATGTAAAAATTAATAAGTTATGTACACATTTATAGATCTGGAAATGCAGATACATTTGAAGTCCAAAGGGCAACATTCCAAGTTAGTTGAATATATCGCAATTGGCCATTTGATCAAGAGAAGATGTGTAATATAAAAAGAAAAAAACAATAACGAAGAGTGTCACAATACTTGTTACTGAAGGTTTTAGCTTCCATCGATGTTAATTTATGCAATGAGAGTGGAGCTTGTCAGTTTCTTAAGACTGGGCATTGTGCAGTGCAGTTAAAATAATATTAACAAACTTCCCAGCTGTTGCTCGAACTTGGGCTGAATTGTTACAGAAGCACAGATCAGATGCTTCCCGGCAATGTCTCAGTAACTTTTCCCAAAAAACTGGTACCAGTAGGAGTCGGCGATCTTTGGCAAGATGGGGGCAACAACATAACAAAAGTAGCCAGGATTCATATGGATAACTGCAGAGCCTACATGTTAGTTGGTCATTCCTCCGAGCCCACAGTGGGTTAAAGTCATGAAATGGAAGAGCTAGCAACCTCATATAAATGATTTTATTGCGAGTCAGTGATTGAAGGGGATAGTAAAAGTATGGTTGCGGTTTTCCCTTGATATACGAGTCATTCAAAGCTGCAAGGAGTGTTTTTTTGGGGAGCCGAGCAGTATCTTCCTCGAATGACACTAGAGTGATTTGGTTTTTTATCGTTTTTTTCCACATTGACAGGGAAACGATTGGATTAGAAAAGTTGACGATTTCGATCTTCAATGTGGAAATGGCCAAGTGCAGCTGTCTGTGCCAAGGGGAGAGTTCATCCATAAACAATGATTGCAATTGCTCTTTCATGGATTGAGCTGGAGCGCGTAGGATGCAGATGTAGAATTTAATTAAGTCTCCCAGACAATGAAGATCTGTGCTTGCCAGGCACAGCTCAAGTCTCAACCTCACCCTCCTTGCATGCTGGGGAGCCGAAAATATTTTCTTACAGGCCATTATTTGATAGTTCGCTAAAAACGAATCTATTTTGCCAGGGAAGGCCAAGGACATTGCCGGGAGTAGTTTGGCGCGTAAAACCCTTACAATTGGCTCGGCTGTCGGGCTGTGCAATTGCCGATTCAAGCGCCTCAGACTATGAATAACCCCTGTTCCCTTGGAGCGAAGATGTTTGAGATGAGAAACTTGATTTGCCTTTTCATTAAACCATACTCCTAGATAATTATAGCTAGTGCAGGTAACTATGTGCAGGTTGCCTGCTCGCCAGGACAGACTTGTCTTTTTTTTATGTTTCCCAAAAATCATGACTTTGGTTTTTGATTCGTTCATCAAAGGATTGTTTTTTATGCAATATTTATTGAGGGCAATGAGCGCTCTTTGTAGGCCTGTTTTTGTATGGTCCATGATGATAATGTCATCAGCGTATTGCATGACCTGTAAACCTATGCCACCCAGTTTTGGGGCAACCAACGTTGCACCTGCTAGTTCTTTGAGCAAATCGGCAGTATAAAGATTGAATAATAGCGGAGCTAATACGCATCCTTGCTTTGGGACATTTTTTGTTGCAATTTTCGTGGCTCTTGTTTTGATCCTCACCCAGGTTTTCTGATGCAGAGATATCAGTGCAGAGAGGAGGGCAGATGGTATCCCCCATAAGTATAGTTTGTTCCATAGTGTCCCTCGGTTGACTCTATCGAACGCTGCACTGTAGTCCACAAAGCAGCAGAATAACGGTAGTTGATTGGCCAGAGTAGCTCTCCAGGACAGATAGGACAGTGCTATTATATTATACGTTGTGGAACAGCCTGACCTAAAGCCTGACCGAGTGCGGGGAAGAATGCTGTTTTCTGTACCCCAGTTTTCAAGTTCTACCATCAGAACTCGAACATAGGCCTTAGCTTCAATATCCAGTAAAGCTATTAGCCTATAATTAGCCGGATTTAAGCGATTACCCTTTTTATAAAGTGGATGTAATATTGAGCCCTGCCAGGTGGATGGAATTGTGGCTGTTGTCGTATCCCAGGAAAACGCAGGACACAATGATGGTACCAGGTACTCTTTATTATGTTATCGTTGCTGATACAGTGTCCCCTGACCTCTCGCCTCGAGGTCCTCTTCTCAATGCCCTGTCCCTTCCTGTGCCCCCGGTGTCCGGTGTCCCTTGGCCTCTGCCCTTCTGCCCAGGGTCCTAGTGTCCCTGTCCTGGGCATGACATCTTCCCCCTTGTTGCAAAACAAACATTTTGCCTGAGGCGGCCTGTGGTTAGAGAGAGAGAGAGAGAAAAACTAGAGAGAGAGAGAGATGTGGATGATGAGAAAAAGTCTCCACAGGCCTCCGTCTCCTTACATCTCTTCAATCAGTCTTTTGGTCTTCTTTCATTCTCTTCTTGGTCGTTGTTCTCTGATGTCCGCTTGGGCTGCTTCCTCTTCGGTGTCTTCTTTCAGCCCACGCGTCGGCAGCTCGTCTTCTTTTGTTTCCAGTTCCCTGAAGTGCGAGCTGTTTCAGGTGGTGTGATATTGTCCTGCTGACGCAGTTATCATTGGCCCCTTCACTTCTGTCACCGTCAACGGGTCCCGTGAGAATGCACTGTCGGATTTCCGTGATTGCCGTTGCCGGACTACCACGGTGTCCCCTTCTTTCAGTTTGGCGTCTGTCGCATGTCTCCTCCGATCAGCATATTCCTTCATTTTTGTTTTCGCTTCTTTATCTCTTACAGCTATTTCTTTGTGTTCCACCCTTTCCACTTATTTTACTTGTGGCAACATCGTTCTGCTTGATCTCCCCAACACCAGTTCTGCAGGGCACCTTCCTGTGGAACTGTGAGGGGTGTTTCGATAGTCTCTCAGCACATGGCACAGTGCTTGTCCAATGGATATTTGAGTTAGCTTTGCCCTCTGTATGGCCTTTTTGATCGTTCCCATGAAACGTTCGGCCATTCCGTTGGCTTGTGGCCAATGAGGCGTTATTCTTCGATGGTGGATCCCGAGGTATTCCATGAATATTTTGAATTCTTCCCCAGAAAATGGTGGGCCATTGTCTGTCTTCAGTGTCTGTGGTGAACCCCAGGCTGCGAATATGTCATCCAGGACTGGCAGAGTTGCGGTTGATGATGTCGATGCTACTTGTCTCACTATTGGGAACCTGGAGAACTCATCTATTATTACCAGCAGGTAATTTCCTGTCTCCAGAGGCCCATAGAAATCAGCTGCCAGTTCTGTCCACACTGCCTTTGGAAGTGTGGACATTTGCAGTGGCTCCGGCTTTGATGGGGGCTCTGTTATTTGGCAGATGTGGCAGTGCATCACAGTCTCTTCTACCATGTTGTCTAGTCCCGGGAACCATACTTTTTCTCGCAGCATTTTTTTTGTTGCTACCATCCCTCGATGTGACTCATGTGCTAGTTCTACCGTCCTTCTCCTCAGCGTTCGGGGCATTACTATCCGGGTGCCTCTTATCACTATTCCGTTCTCGCTTTCTGATAGTTCTTCAATGATCTTTTTGAACGCCAACAGCTCTTCTTTTATTACCCCTTCTTCCCAGCTGCTGTTGTTGTTTACGTGCCTCCACCTTTGTTGCTTTGTCACTTTCATTATCGTTTGCATGGTGATGTCTTGCTTTGTCTCCTGTTCTAGTTTTTCCATTGTTATGGTTGCCGATGTGTTGTGTTTGAGTGCAAAGTTTAGATATTCCTCTGCCATAGTTGTCGCTTGGGATGCTTGTGGCAGGGGGTGCCTTGAAACATAGTCAGCCGGATTGTGTTCCTTCCCTGGTTTGTGTATTATCTTGAAGTTGTAGTCCATTAGCCTTATCCCCCACCCACCTCTCTATCCTGGGTGGTATTTTTGCGTTTGGATTTCCGTATATTGTTATCAGTGCTTGGTGATCTGTTATTATTGTGAATGGTTTCCCGTAGATGAACATGTGATAGTGTTCACATGCCCACACTACCGCCAGACTCTTTTTCCGGCTGGGAGTATCCTTTTTCCACGTCCGATAGACTTTTGCTTCCATATGCTACTACGTGTCTTGGGGAGTCTTTTCCTTGTTGGTGTTGTGCCAGTATTGCTCCTAGTCCTACTGGGCTGGCATCTACAGTCAGTTCAGTGTATAGCCTCGGGTCAAAATAGGCTAGGTGGTCTACTGCCGTCACAGCATGTCTGATCTCTTTAAAGGCTTTACTGCAATCTTCAGTCCATGTGAAGCTTTGTCCCTGTTTCGTCAATTCCCTCAGTGGAGCGCTTACAGTGGCAAAGTCTTTAATGTATTTTGCACAGTAGCTGGCAAAGCCGAGGAATGACCTGACTTCTGCCACGTCTCTTGGTTCATTCGCTTTTCCCAGTGTCTTTACTTTGTTGCGATCTGGCCGCATTCCTTCCTTGGAGAAGATGTGGCCAAAGAACACTAATTCATCCCGTTCCAGCTCACATTTGTCTTCATTTAGTGTCAGACCCACCTGCTCTAGGTGAGAGCATACATCTCTCAATGCTTTGTCATGTTCCTTGTCCGATTTTCCCAAGACTAAAATGTCATCGCTGTAGCTTAAACTATTTTTCACTGGTCTTATTATCTGTCGTATGGTTTCCTGAAATATCTCCGCAGCGGACGATATTCCAAACCTCAAACGTTTATACCTGAAGAGACCTAGGTGTGTGGAAAACGTCATGATGTACCGTGACTGAGGATCTAGTTCTAGCTGGTGGTATCCCTTGCATAAGTCTAGTTTGGAGAAACGCCTTGTGCCTGTTAGGCAGCTGATCATTTCATCAAGATATGAAGTACGGGATGCCTCTCACGTTCAATTGCCTTGTTTGGAATCCTCATGTCGACACATATTCTTATTTTTGACGTGTCCTTCTTTGGTACGGCCACGATTGGTGACACCCACGGTGTTGGTCCTTCTGCTGGTTCTGTGATGTCTTGCTTGAGGAGTGCTTCAAGTTCTTCTTCTACTTGCGGCTGCAGCTGTATTGGCACTCTCTGGTGATGTTGTGCTATTGGCCTGACCGTTCCGTCAATGTGTAACGTTATTTGTTGCCCTTTCAGTTTTCCTAGTCCCTGTAGTAGCTTGGGGTATTCCTTCAGGATGCTTCTTTTCTCTGACATGTTGTAAGTCATGGCCATGAGACCCATCATTTGAGCTGTGATGTTGCTCAATAGGCATGGTGCTGGGATGTCACCTTTCAACACATGAATTTCCTCTTTTGTCTTTTGGTCTTTATATGTCAGTTCTTCTGTAAATTTCACCATGTTTGTCACTGGTTTCCGGGATCCCCAGGTGAAGACTTCCACTCGGGACGGCCTCAACGTTGGTTTTATCTTCATCTTTTCGTATTCCGACACACACATGATATTGCATGTCGCACCGCTGTCCAGGACAAACTTTTTTTTGTGTGGCCCTACACCTATGGTCACAGACTGTGTCTTTTTTAGGTCGAGGACTTAAAGGCTGCGCTTGCGCAGTCTTTGGTCAGAGATTTAATGTTTTTTAGACGGGGCTTGAACCCGCCTCTCTCCTCCATCTCTTTTCCATTTGCTGGCTTCCTAAACGGAGGCCAGCCATTGGAGGAGAGGGGCATCACTCCAAGCAAGCCCCGTCTCTTTCGGATTCGGGGGCGTGTTTTTTGCGTTCTTTCCACCTGTGACGTCACCCGTCACTCAGAACGCCAAAAACACGCCCCCGAATCCGAAATTTTCGGATGTTTGCGGCGGCCATTTTTTTTTTTGCTTCGTTGTCAGGAACAGCCCCGCTGCCACTCCAGGTAAGTTTTGACCCTGCTCTTCCTCGTTGTGCTCCTCTCTTCCTCGTTGTGCTTGTGTCCGTCCCCACCCCTGCTCATCGTTGTGCTTGTGTCCGTCCCCACCCCGCTCCTGTTCCTCGTTGTGCTTGTGTCCGTCCCCACCCCGCTCCTGCTCATCGTTGTGCTTGTGTCCGTCCCCACCCCGCTCTGCTGTTCATCGTTGTGCTGGTGTCCGCCCCACCCCGCTCCTGTTCCTCATTGTGTTTGTGTCCATCTCTACCCCGCTATACTGTTCATCTTTGTGCTGGTGTCTGTCCCCACCACCCCCCTCTTCCTGGTTGTGCTGGTGTCTGTCCCCCCACCCCTGCTCTTCCTGGTTGTGCTGGTGTCCGTCCCCCCCACCCCCGCTCTTCCTGGTTGTGCTGGTGTCTGTCCCCCCCACCCCCGCTCTTCTTCGTTGTGCTGTTGTCCGTTCCCCCCCCCCCTCGCTCTTCCTGGTTGTGCTGGTGTCCGTCCCCCCCACCCCCGCTCTTCCTGGTTGTGCTGGTGTCTGTCCCCCCCACCCCCGCTCTTCTTCGTTGTGCTGTTGTCCGTCCCCCCACCCCCGCTCTTCCTGGTTGTGCTGGTGTCCGTCCCCCCCACCCCCGCCTCTTCTTCATTGTGCTGTTGTCCGTCCCCCACACCCCTGCTCTTCTTCGTTGTGCTGGTGTCCGCCCCCCCACCCCCGCTCTTCCTGGTTGTGCTGGTGTCCGTCCCCCACCACCCCCGCTCTTCTTCATTGTACTGGTGTCCGTCCCCCCCACCCCCGCTCTTCCTGGTTGTGCTGGTGTCCGTCTCCCCCACCCCCACTCTTCTTCGTTGTGCTGGTGTCTGTCCCCCCACCCCCACTCTTCCTGGTTGTGCTGGTGTCCCCCCCACCCCCGCTCTTCCTGGTTGTGCTGGTGTCTGTCCCCCCCACCCCCGCTCTTCCTGGTTGTGCTGGTGTCCGTCCCCCCCACCCCCGCTCTTCCTGGTTGTGCTGGTGTCTGTCCCCCCCACCCCCGCTCTTCTTCGTTGTGCTGTTGTCCGTCCCCCCCCCTCGCTCTTCCTGGTTGTGCTGGTGTCCGTCCCCCCCACCCCCGCTCTTCCTGGTTGTGCTGGTGTCTGTCCCCCCCACCCCCGCTCCTCTTCGTTGTGCTGTTGTCCGTCCCCCCACCCCCGCTCTTCCTGGTTGTGCTGGTGTCCGTCCCCCCCACCCCCGCTCTTCTTCATTGTGCTGGTGTCCGTCCCCCACACCCCTGCTCTTCTTCGTTGTGCTGGTGTCCGCCCCCCCATCCCTGCTCTTCCTGGTTGTGCTGGTGTCCGTCCCCCACCACCCCCGCTCTTCTTCATTGTACTGGTGTCCGTCCCCCCCACCCCCGCTCTTCCTGGTTGTGCTGGTGTCCGTCCCCCCCACCCCCACTCTTCTTCGTTGTGCTGGTGTCTGTCCCCCCACGCCCACTCTTCCTGGTTGTGCTGGTGTCCCCCCCCTCTCCCCCGCTCTTCCTGGTTGTGCTGGTGTCTGTCCCCCCCACACCCGCTCTTCTTCGTTATGCTGGTGTCCGTCACCCCCACCCCCGCTCTTCCTGGTTGTGCTGGTGTCTGTCCCCCCACCCCTGCTCTTCTTCGTTGTGCTGGTGTCCATCCCCCCACCCCCGCTCTTCTTCGTTGTGCTGGTGTCCGCCCCCCCGCTCTTCTTCGTTGTGCTCTTGTCCGTCCCCCCCGCTCTTCTTCGTTGTGCTCTTGTCCGTCCCCCCCACCCCCGCTCTTCTTCATTGTGCTGGTGTCTGTCCCCCACACCCCCGCTCTTCTTCGTTGTGCTGGTGTCCGTCCCCCCACACCCGCTCTTCTTCGTTGTGCTGGTGTCCGTTCCCCCCCACCCCCGCTCTTCCTGGTTGTGCTGGTGTCCGTCCCCCACCACCCCCGCTCTTCCTGGTTGTGCTGGTGCCCGTCACTCCCCACCCCCGCTCTTCTTCGTTGTGCTGGTGTCCCCCCCACCCCCACTCTTCTTCGTTGTGCGTGTCACCCACTCACCCCCGCTCTCAGCTGTTGTAAATAAACAATAAAATGAATCATCTTCCTGAAGTACTGCAATATAAATGAAGTTTATTCCATCACAGTGTGCACTTCTCACTTCAGGGAAATGATGCATAAATATATTTTTACCCTTTTGTTTAAATTTAAGTGTGATCTGGGTGTCTGGGCAGAGCACCTAAATACGCCAACGTATTGTTATTTGAAAGCTTGAGAGCGGGGTGAAAAGGACTGATTACCAGGGTGTTTATATGTTTTATGCAGTGAAACAAATGTCTAAGGCCCTCGTTATGACTGGCCAAGCAAAATGGGCAGGAATGTCCCACCTCCAGAGTTACTGATACAGGGAAAATCCAAGTTGGACCCTAACAGACCACTAAGAAATAAAGAATTACTGGGTGAAATCTGTAACACTGGTACTAATTCCCCTGGTATTTTCAAATTTTTTCCATGCTTTCACACAGATTTCGTCTGTTTTCAGCAGTCGAAATCTCCGGGTAAAATAAAAAGATCCGTGGTTCTTCCACAAATCTCATGATTCCGAAGCGGTTTCTGGCCCCATGGGAATTAACAGGTCATTCATATTGAGGGCCTTATATGCTTGCAATTAGGAAGACTGCCTTGAAAAAGTATCAGCAAGTCGCAACCCTTCCTTCTGCTGTAAGAAGTAACTGCTCCTAGCAGTCAAGTGCTGGGCAGAATAATTCAATATAGTAGGCTGTGAGCTTTAGGCTTCATTGAGGTTTGTTTTTGACCTGAAATCAAATTATAAATCACGCTGTTCCTCGTTGTGCTTGTGTCCCCCCCCCACGCTGTTCCTCATTGTGCTGGTGTCCCCCCCCTGCTGTTCCTCGTTGTGCTCGTGTCCCCACCCACGCTGTTCCTCGTTGTGCTGGTGTCCCCACCCACCCACGCTGTTCCTCGTTGTGCTGGTATCCCCACCCACGCTGTTCCTCGTTGTGCTGGTGTCCCCACCCACGCTGTTCCTCGTTGTGCTGGTGTCTCCACCCACGCTGCTCCTCGTTGTGCTGGTGTCCCCACCCACCCACGCTGTTCCTCGTTGTGCTGGTGTCCCCACCCACTCACGCTGTTCCTCGTTGTGCTGGTGTCCCCACCCACCCACGCTGTTCCTCGTTGTGCTGGTGTCCCCACCCACCCACGCTGTTCCTCGTTGTGCTGGTATCCCCACCCACCAAAGCTGTTCCTCGTTGTGCTGGTGTCCCCACCCACGCTGTTCCTCTTTGTGCTGGTGTTCCCACCCACCCAGTTCCTCGTTGTGCTGGTGTCCCCACCTACCCACCCAGTTCCTTGTTGTGCTGGTGTCCCCACCCATGCTGTTCCTCGTTGTGCTTGCTCCCCTGGCTGGGCTTGCTCCCCTGCCCCCTGGCTGTGCTTGCTCCCCCCTGCCCCCTGGCTGTGCTTGCTTCCCCTGCCCCCTGGCTGTGCTTGCTTCCCCTGCCCCCTGGCTGTGCTTGCTTCCCCTGCCCCCTGGCTGTGCTTGCTTCCCCTGCCCCCTGGCTGTACTTGCTTCCCCTGCCCCCTGGCTGTGCTTGCTTCCCCTGCCCCTTGCTCCTTGACACACACTGGCATAGTGATTTCTCCCATTGCATTTCCTGCATGTCTGGCCAAATGCTGGGCATGGGCCTCGATGTGGAAATTCAAGTCCACACCTGTAGCATGTTCCTTCAGGTTGCTTCTTTGCTGTCTGTTCATTTCTGTCTTTTTTTCCAGCCGCCTGCGCGATTGTTATTTGTCATGCGGTGTGCTTGTTCCACTCGTTTATCTTTTCCTCGCTCCATTTCCTTTGCGTGTGCTGTTCGCTCTTGCTTCTGCTCTTGCCAGTGACAAGATATTTTCTAATGTTCTTGGTTCCTTTAAAATCCTTGCACGGAACGCCGTGTCACGGCTGCCCTCAATGATACGCAGTCTGATTGCTTGTTCATTGTTGAATTTGTCGAACTCACAGTGTGTTACGAGCTTTCTCAGTCTTGTTGCAAAGTCATCTAGCGTTTCATCCGGTTGTTGAAACGCGATTGCGAAGGTGTAATGCTCAAAGTCAACATTTGTCTGCGGGTCAAACTTGTCTGTTAGGCACTTTTTAGGTTTTGCCTAGCCAATGCGTACGAAGTACGCATGCGCTAGCAAAATCTTATGTTTTTCTCTGTGGGGTCGGGTATCCGCCCCCTCCTCCCATTGGCTAGCTCCATAAATGGAGGCTAGCCATTGGGAGAAGGCTCTGTCCGTCAATCTCGGACCAGATTCGGGGGCGTTCCCGAGATTTTTTCCATGGGCGTGGTTTCACTCTCCGCTGTTCGGCATCTTGGCCGATGCAAGAAGGGGCCGCGACCGCATTGGTTGCTTCCTGGAGGCTCGTCGGCAGAGGCGCGCTCTGATTGGCCGCTGCAGTGGGCCTGTCCCCGTGAGCTGCGCCACCATTGGTTGAAGTATCGCCGCGTCATCAGGATCTGCCCCGGGAGCCGCGCTGTGAGTGGCTGACTCCGGGGAACCCCTCGACGTCATCGGAGGCCAGTGGAAGCTGCGACCGAATTGGACCGCCGCTCGGGAGCAGAGAAGCCGCGACGGAGGCCGTGCCTGCGGGGGTGAGTCTCCGAGTGAGATCGCCGGCCACCCAGCAACCGGTATTGACACCGGCTGAAGAGAGCCGCCGACCGGTGAGTGAGCACACGAAAGGGAGGGGCGCCGGGACACATTGTCGGTGTCCGCCCCTCCCCCGCAGTAGCGCGAGCTCGCGCTCCTTGTGCTTGAGACTTGCAATGCACTTAGAGCAGCTTATTTCCAGGTTTACTCTTCAACCTCACTCCAGGGCTACAGCTAAGATGCCTCTGGTGCTTTAAACATAGCTTCTTTGCTTAAGGTTTGTTTTAATGTTTACATGGCCATACTTCTGGTGCACACATGGTGTGCTCCTTACCACTCCTCTGGCTGAAGGCGTGTTTGAGTGTTTGCATTTTGGATTTGTGGCACAGACATCCTGGGTCATGGCAAACTATGAAGCAGGATTTTGCAATGCTTGTACATTGATAAGGAAGGCCATATGTCATTTGAAGTGAATATGTTCAAAGGTACTGTCCAGTTTGGGTCATCGCCTAAGGAGCCTTTCATTACAGTATCTAAGCCTAAATAACTGCAATCCTACATAATCGTAGGCTTCATTTCATGGTGTTGTCACTAGACGTATGATGAATATTTTAGGAGGCCCTCTGAGTCTCTATCCCGGTCCCTTTGCTAACCGCTCCATTAACTCTGCATTTCAGGCCTGTAACATCTATGTCTTCCACATGTGGCAGCACATCCTGAAGATGGGAATCATTTTCAGTGTCTGGATCCTCCCTTCATGCTGCAATATCCCAGAGGACTCAATACCCAGCTTGCTGCTCTTTAACTGGCATACCCTGGGAGCACAGCTTTCAGAGCAGCAGGTGCAGTGACACCAGGGCCCACAGATGTGAGGAGCCCATTGCACTTGAATGATGGTTGCCTTTAGCTAACTAAGGGACATTAGAGCATCTTCTCACCTGTATTAGTGCCATGCCACCATTCCTAAGCCACTGTCAAATGATACTGGTGATGGAGTCATCAGAGCACGCTAGTTTGATTCGAATGCCCATGAAAATCCATTCATTTCATCTATTCATATGAAAATCAATGCCAATAAAACCCAGCTGGAGGTGCAGCACATAAAGCGCAAAGGTCAGCTTATCGAAGATGAACAGCAAGTCTCAAAGGATGAAGGCCACTGGCGCAGCACAGGTTCTGGCCTCACACTGTGTCTGGAGTACAGAATGGACCGGACCAAGCAAATCTGTCTTAGATGGCCATAAGACAGATGATTTACCTCAATACCTATACAATTTGAAAAGTTAGAGGTGATGGGCATTGTGAACCTTCTGCAGGTTTGTCTGGATAAGGGACTATCCCTTTAGAAGGCACTATGGGTTGAAATGTTCTAAAAGGAAGAGCCTTTAAAATGCGGGACAGGGACCCTTAGTGGGGTCTTACATTGATGTGGAGGTGCCAAGCAGTGTGCAAGAGGAGCTTCAGTCTGAGAACAGAGGATTGTTTTTAGTGAAGTCACTCTGTAATGGGCCATCAGCGCCATCTTTTGTCACTAATGTGCTGACTGGGAGGAGATATAAAGGGGGGAGTTATGCAATTTCTGATAAAGGATCACAGTGTGGATACTTTTAAACTTTAGGAAAACCAGGCTGCACACAGTATATTGAGTAATCCTGTATTTGATTGCACTTTCAGAAGGGACAGCTGAACATAACTGCAATGCTTAGAGCTGGACATTTTGTAGTATAATTGGGAAAAAATATGTTTGTCATTTTCGGGGGTCTCTGAAAATAAATATGTATAGGCTGGGCACTAGCTTTCTAATGACACTGCACTTGCACTTTGTAATCTGAGTCGAATAAAAGTAATTCTCTACTTTTGTGGTCCGTACCTGCTTTCAAGATCCTGAGTTTGATCGAGTTCAGGATTGTGGAACGAACACACACACACACGAAACGCAAAAAATGCACAAGTGCACTCCTTCCAGATAGATGACGGCAATCAGGATTCAGTTGAAACAAGTTTGCCTTCTGGTGTTGTGCATGCTTCGTGTGTATCTGATTGCAGCATGTGTGCGCGATTTGCAGCGGCTGGGACAGACCCTGAGAAGGAGGGATACTTCGACAATGTGTTGAAATCTTGCATGCATTCACTTGCACCCCAGTAATAATTATTCTGAAGTCTCTTCTTGAGCGTTCCCATGTCCACTGGATTTTTAATTATTTTATGATAATCGGGTAAATTTAATTTCACAGAATCTACAGGTTGATAGAAGGGCCATGCAAACTGGTGTTTCCACAGAGTCTTCACAACCATATTTTGCATGTACTGCAGCTGGTTTGTCTTCCGACCGGGTTTGTTGGGGTTGGGGACTTCAGGAGGAGGAAGGTTGATGGGGCCAAGCATGAGGCTATCGAGCCGCCTGGGCAGAGTTTTATGACATGTCAATTCCCGGGACCTATTGACGTTAATCTACTTGACTTGCAAATGTACCGAGAGAGAAAGGCGTGCTGTTGTTTTGCCCGAGCGCCTCGTTTTGACACGGCTCTTGTTAGGTCCAGACACTACAAGTTGTTTATGTGACAGCACAGCTGCACAACGTGAGGGGGGCGTGTTTGGGTTCAAACGAGGGGCATGCTCAGTCTTCCCCTTTCAGAAAGCTGTGTTTGGATATAAACGGGGAAGTGCAATGTTATATGTAGAAAGCATGCGTTTTGTGTTATATAATATTGTTTTGATTGTAACTGCTCATATTTTGTCAGCCTCTGTTTACATGATCATTGCCGCTCCTGTGGTGCTACTCCCTCGAATAGCCCTGCTGCAAAAAGTGATTTTCCAGAAACTTTCTGGGTAGTTTGAGGAGGCTGATGCATTGACTACCTCTGTGTATATTTATTGAATGTCTGCCACTTAGGCCAGATCGCCCTCAACAGGGTCCAGCTTGTCTCTTTTCATTGATTTTTTTTTGGACGATCTAGTTAATTTAACAGCTACTAAATGTGCAGGCAGTCGGACTTTTAGTGTTTGTGTGTGTGTTTTTTTTGTTGAAGGGTCGTACCTCATCAGCTGGGATGGGTCGGTGCTAGATGCTACGAATGAGGTGTGTGGAGCTTGCAGTGTGTGGGCCTTGTTGTGTCCTTCTTCCCTCTGTCTGCCTGGTGTTTTGTGCCGTTCCTCCACCTGAACTGAGCCCTTTAAAATAAGACCATGCTCCAAAAAGTACCGCAGCCCCCTGCCCTGAACAATAAAAAACTGCCCCCTACCTCCGTGAAGTACTCTGACTCTGCTCCCTACCCTCCCTTGGCGCCTAAAACTGTCCCCTGCCATGCACCCTACAAAGCCTCGACTTAGTAAACTGTCCCTTCTCTGTGTGCTTCGAGGCCGTAAAATGTAAGCCTAGGCACAAATGGATGGTTGGATTTGTGGGGTAAAGTTTTATTTAATGTGATTTTATGTAGCACGAACTTTACCCGAAGGTGTCAGAGCGCTTTACATAAGAACCAGTTGCCAAACCTAAGGACTTTGATTTACATGCGTTAAGTAAAAGATACAAACAGGAAAACAATTGAAATGTACTAGATGTAGTCACACAAAGAAGAGACTGTTGATTCTCCTTATATTTCTATATACATATGGAAAGGATATGAATAGATGTACTGCAAGAGTCACATAAGAATGTTAGAGTAGAAAGGTCTACTGCATATACTAGTGAATACAGTCATCTCTATATACAGAAAAAAATGAGTTATATTTAGAGGGGTCGGAGTGGGACACAGTGGGTGGATGGATGCATGATGGATGGATGTATGCATGATGTATGGGTGGATGCATGGATGGGTTGTTGGTTGGATGGGTTGGTGGATTGCATAGATTGTTGAGGGATTGGCTGTATATATGCATCTATCCATCCACCCATCCATGCATCTATCCATACACCCATCCATACACCCATCCATGCATGCACCCATGCATGCATCCACCAACTCATCCATGCAAGCATTACAACAAGAGCCCGCAGCTCTCCTTCGTCTCTCCTCGCCCCCCCTTCCCTGAGCCCGCAGCTCTCCTTCCTCTCTCCTCGCCCCCCTTCCCTGTGCCCTGCCCTGCTATTGTAAATGACAATGCCATTTATTTATGTTAAAAAAAAACATAAATAAAAAAAATGTCAAGAGCAATGCCAATAGCTCTAACTTTAACAAAGGCAAAACCATTGCATTGTAAATGCTTGTTTAGTTTGTCATAGGTGGCAGTTTCCTCCTTTGGCAGTGTCACTAATAGGTCTTCAACATCATCACCTACGAAGTTTAGGAATAAACCTAGATGTTTTGCTTCCATCACATCAGTCGCTTCCATGTATCTCTCGAAACGTCTGATCCATTTTTCCCATCGAATTCCTACTTGTGGCTCAGATAAATTGAATGGGAGTGGTCTTCTATATTGTGCACTTTGTCTTTCCGGTTTAGGATCTGCTATCCTTTCTTGGCTTGTGCTTTTCTGTCTTCTTTTCTGCTATTGCTGGCGCTCTTTTGCTATTTCTTTTCTTTTGCCTTTGTGCCTTCGTGCTTTGTTTTCTTTCTGGCACTCTTTTGTTTCTTTGGTGTCTTCTGGCACTCTTTTATTTCTTTGGTATCTCTTTGGTATCTTCTGGCACTGTTTTATTACTTTGGTATCTCTTGTATCTGTTAATTTGCTTTTGCCAGTGCTTTTCCTTTTGTTTTTGCCGGTGCTAGCACTCTTCTGCCATTTTCCCGGTTGCTTTCTGACCTTAAAATGGCCGCTGCGCTGTTCTTTCTTCTTATTCGTCGAGTCGCCTGACTCCAAAATGGCCGCCGAAGTCTCGCGAGACTTCACGACCAATCTGATTGTTGCCTGACTTAACAAAATGGCCGCTCGACTTTTCTTCTTTCTGATTGGTCCTCGCGCCTGGCTCTAAGATGGCCGCCTCTCTTCTCGCGAGATGTCGCGCTCAAGTTTATTCTATTCGCGCTGTTACTCGCATCATTCGGTTCTTACCGTCCGTGATGCTTCTTTCTCTTCCCGCAATCGTCGGGGTGGGCTTCCGCACCGTTTTTTCACTTGTGCAGCACGATACAGGGTGGGCTCCTGTTCTCGTTGATGTTGTCACTTGGTCGCGATGTCGACGCTCGGCAGCTCTTCGTTTTTCGTCACTCCTGGGCACTGGATGCACCGCTTCGTCGCCATTTGTCGTATCCCAGGAACACGCAGGACACAATGATGGTACCAGGTTCTCTTTATTATGTTATCATTGCAGATACAGTGTCCCCTGACCTCTCGCCTCGAGGTCCTCTTCTCAATGCCCTGTCCCTTCCTGTGCCCTCCCCTGAACCGGAAACGGTGTCCGGTGTCCCTTGGCCTCTGCCCTTCTGCCCAGGGTCCTAGTGTCCATGTCCTGGGCATGACATCTGTAAGGAAGGCTTGTTTAAAGAGAGGTTTGATTTGAAAACTGGCAGGTATTCCATTTGGCCCTGGCGCGCCGTCATTCCTCATGCAGCTAATGATTTTATTTACTTCAGCTTCAGAGATGCCTGAGCCCTGGGTGTTATCATAATTTGGTGCTTGAGGTGAGGAGAAGACTGGCGGCTCCCCTGTCCTGCTCCTGTAGAGCTGTTTGATGTGATCCACCCAAACGTTCTCCGGTACCCCGTTCTCTTTGGACTGGCCACTGTTACTGGCTTGATTGATGTATCTCCAGAATGGAGCTGGATTTTTTTCCTTAAGAAGAGAGAAGATTTTAAGCCAGGCTTCCTCTATTCGTTTAGTGCGTTGCTCCCCTGCACGTTTCTTACAGGCAACTCGAAGCGATCCATTTGTGGCACCCCGCAGTGCTTTTTTCCCCTTTTGTCTTGCATATACAGTGATTTGACGCCTCCATTTGCTTTCCGGCATTTCCTTGTTTGGGAGCTGGTTTAGGCTGTTTAGCACCCATTTTTGTTGGGCATCCAGTGTTCCCCCCAGCGCCCGATGCAGATCTAGCAGGAGGGTGGGCCAATAGTCTGAGGGCTTGCGAACCAAAAGCAGTTTTTAAATGATCATTTTTAATTGTCCATGCAGACAGTTTTGTGCTAAGATTGGTAGTCCATTTTATCCTGCATGGGACTTTGTCGCGTTCTTCGCCCGTGGATTCGCCTATAGATGTAGATTTGCAAGATGCGACAGTAGAAAGACTAAAAGATGCTCTGAGGGGCCTATGGTCGCTCTCTACGCGAGTATCGATGTCAAAGTCATTCAGATGCAAAGCTAGTGTGCTACCAATGAAAAGATAATCAATTGTGGAGATTTTCCTATATGTTGAAGGCGGGTCCATGTTTGATCCTTGGCTTTCTTAAGTTTATAAGCAGAGGATATGGAGCAGGCATCAACTAGGGCTTATAATACCTCGGCCCCTTCGGGGTGCTTATTCTCATTTCCTGTTTTGTCGAGAGATCTAATATTAAAGTCCCCGACTATAAGAGGATTGTGATGAGGATATCTAATGAGATAATCTCCAATGATAGCTGCCTGGTCATTAAGTGCTTGATTTCTCTGGTGCAGGGCTGGATTAACATAACAGTTGAATAATAACAATCTGAGCGGATAATGATGATTTTTTTATTCCATTAATAAGTAATACTTGAATCTCAGGTGAGGGAGGTGCAAGTGTGATTACTTCCAACCTTCGGGAGCGCTTGATAAAAACAGAAAGGCCACCCATTGGCCGCCCAAAAATATTACGTCTTAGAGCCGGGACATGGATTTCAAAGTACCCGGAAAGAACTGTGGGTGATGTTGCCCATGTCTCCTGGAGGTAAATTATATCACTACTTTGAAGGTAATGTAAGGCCGAGTCATTTTTAGTCAGCTTCTTGAAGGCCAGCCACGTTCCAAGAAATGATTGTTAGGTAGTTATTTTGCTCGTTTAATGTATGATTTGTGTTGCCTTTGAGAATCTTAGAAGTGCCGTCGGGCCCAATGAGGGCAATGTTTGGCCTGGTGTCCAAATCGGTTATTTGATGTCCAGTTTGCCAGTAGAGACTCTTTCAACATAACCTACTTAACACTTTAAAAAGTCCCTGCCCCCCTCTACTACTGTGCCAACAAGCTGCAGTTCCCTTTTCATATCACAGTGTCACAAAACTGTACAAACATGCAGCTCCACTCATTCTGAACACGCAAAATAGATCTCTATAACTAAAAGTGTTTCTCTGGCAGCCTCTTACATGAACTTAAGCCTTTTTCAGCAAATAATGTAGTACTACTTTAAGTTCCATTTTCACTTACTCTTTTGGTACCTGTAAGGCACACACACCATTTTCCTCCCTATGCTTTAGGACTATCGTATGAGCCAAACTGCTGTTGCCTCTGATATTTAGTCTAGATTTTCTCCATCTATCATAACTGCTTATCCACCTGCACACTCTGGCTTTCACTTTACTATTGGTATTCAGCAGGACGGCCATTGCTTTGAAAACATATTTACATTTCTTTTAACCTTTTCTTTACTGGCTATTGTGCTTTAACACCTTAGGAGCTAGTAAACAAACCTCCCCAGTGCTGCGCTGTCCATTATCCAGTGCTGAACTGGACGTCCAGCGGTCGCACGCAGCACTGGGGAGGTAGTGCCCGTGACGACCGTTGGCCGACGGCAGCACCTAAAGGGTTAAGCAACAACCAGCGGGGTGGAGACTCCACCCCACCCCTCTCAGCAGTAAAGCCTGCTATACACACAGAACAATCTGTTCGTGTTTGGTACCGGAGCCTTCTTGTACCACTAGCAGTGACTGTCCAATCATGATGAGGTGATGATCGAGCAGTAGCCCGTGTGTGTCCCATGTCACGCAAGCTTGAGATTCATTCATAGTTTAAATATGCCTCCTTTTCCTTGTTTAGCAATATGAAAATTACAGGGTCATTCCATGATGTACACATCTTTGATACTTGTAGGGTGCAGACAGACATGAAGTCCATACAGTTGGGTTTTCTGCAGTGCAAAATTACCGAAGAATGTCACGACTGTGCAAATTGAAGGCAGTAGAAGGTTAAGCAAGTGATAGAGCAAATGCATCTTACCATGTGAGGCATACAAAGGAGTGCTGAGCACAGCAAGAAATGCAGCATGTACATTCATTATGCCTTATGCCCTGGTCTCCTGTCACACAAGGTGCTTCTGTGCAGTATCTCTCACAGCACAGTACATCAACATACTGTTTTGAACTTTAAAACATGGTTCTCATAATGTCTTAAGAAACATATAAGTGGGTCACATATTCTGGCTTGTATTCCACTTTTGATGATGGTAATTGTAGTTCTGCATTTGTATTATGGAACAATAGATGATAATTAAACAATGTAGTGCGTAGGCTGATCACATCCAAATTCATTGTGTTGACCCTTATTCCTCTACGTGCCTATAAGCATAGGCTAGGCTTATCAGATCTATCAATGTCACTAACATATATGCCCACAAATAGAATTCTTATGGGAGGATCTGGCTCTGACACACAATTTTGTGAGGTTTTTCTAACATTATAAAATGATCCAGTGCAACTACAAATTGTGATAAAAGTAGGTGAAAATAACCAGGGGAAAAATCAGGATGAAGGCCCAAAGGAACATCTAAACTAGTCTTCTCAGCCACACTATCCAAATTAAAATGAGCTTTGTTAAGGAAATGGAAATTGGTTGTGTTATAATCTTTGATTTCTTCAAGGAGGGTTCCAATGTCAGAACTCTGGATATTTCAGGTACAATAGTCCCACCACAAAATACCAGAATCAATATAACAAGATAAACAATAACATCCACTGGTGAGATTGTATATCCTAGATTTCAGGCTAAACCAAACGTGTGTTCGATTAGATGCCATTTTGTAAACCTTAGAAGTCAACCAACACCAAAAATATCCCCCTGGTTATGAGAGGTCAAGTAACACATTTGAATAGATGTCATTGTGTAACTTGCACCATCTCGATGAAGAGCTTTGGGTTATAAAGCTTTTTGGCTAGGAGAAAGGTTGTGCTTGGTAAGGTGTCTTAAAGCTCTAGGCCAGGGCTACTGGAATTGTATGAACTTGCGGAAGTATTTTTCTGCCGCACTTAACACATAATATATAATCTTCTGCATTCTCTGCATATTTTAACATAAACAAACAGTCCTTTTGCAAAGGTTGGCCGGCTACCTCTCAGTTGCTTTTTCTGTATCTGGGTATTGAAATAGTACTAATGAGGTGAATACCTTGCACAGACTAGGGAGGCTAAGAAGAAGCCAAGGAGCAGCGAGCAGGCAGGGAGGAGATGAGATGAGACACACTCACTAATGTTTATTTTAAAAAGTTTATTGCCGGTCGGGCGGGCCCCACCATGATGCCCCCCCTCCCGGATGTCCAAATTATCAACCCGCCACCGTGACCACCACCCACTGAGACAGACTCGTCTCTGCTCCGACGGTCCTCGCCACCACCCGAACCACTCCTCCGGCCTACTAGGCTGGGGACCGTCGGTCAGACGCAGACTCACTCATCTGAGGGCTGGGCCTGGCTGTAGCTCAGACTTCGGCACGAGCAGGATGGGCAGCCTCAGAAGGCAGGGGCCGGCTGAGGGTAGCGCAAGGCAAGCCAGGTAGGGGCCGGGCAATTTAAATTATGACTAATAAAGGCACCCGCCGGTGACGGACTTCGGACAGCCCTGACCTGGTAGGAGCGTTGCTTTGTCTTCTCTTGGCTATGCACACCCCTGATGCCACACCTTACTCTAACACGCATTTTTTATTGCGTGTGAGCTCATTGCACATGTGTTGTCACGACAAATGTAATCAGGGCATTGGTCACCAGCCCTGCCCCCGCCTCCCATCCTGTATAACGCACATACGCGTCCCGGAACTTGGAGAAGTAAACAAGTGCATACCGCTCCCGCGCGCACCCACCTCGTCCCGCCGCCATTTATGTAAGCCTGCTCACACCATTTCTGAAGAGCCTCAGGGTCCCGGCAAGGGCCCACATACCATTTATAACTGCCAGGGGCCACAGCCAGGGTCCCCGCTGTCCCGCACTGACCGTCCATTTCTAGACTCTAGGGGGCCCGCAGTCGCACAACCATTTCTTAAGAGCCTCAGGGCCCCGACCAGGGCCCAGACACCATTATAACTGCCTCAAGGGCCCGGGCTGGGGCCTCCGCACCATTTGTAACAATTTCAGGGGGCCCGGCCGGGGCCCCACACCAGACTTCAAGAGCCTCAGGGCCCCGCCCCGGCCGGGGCCCAGACACCATTATAACTGCTTCACGGGCCCCGGCAGGGGCCCCCGCACCATTTGTAACAATTACAGGGGCCCCGGCCGGGGCCCCCGCACCAGAACCACAGCCGGGGCCCACACCTTTTATAAGTGCCTCACGGGCACCGGCCGGGGCCCGCGCACCATTTTGTCAGAGCCTTGCGCGGCACCACCACAATTTATCAAGAGGCGACGGACGTGCCGTGCGCAGTGCGCGCAGCGCACTATAATCCAGTAAAATCATGTATTTGTGTGCGAGTCAAGTGAGTGGCCCCCTGGAGCGCGGGCCACCCCGCAACGCGTGGGCTGGGGGGGCCTGTGTTACACCCCTGTCTTGCTGGGCCTTCACAGATTCGAAAAAAACAAGAACATATAGCCACACACTCCAGCAACATTTTCTTACCTGCTTAATGTCAAACTGTGCCTCGCATCGTGATCTGACGAAGCTGCAGGGGTCATGAAAGGTGAAGCTGTGGCAAGATAAACTTGTTTTCTCCAGGCAAAATCCACACAGCGGGACGGCAGGAAATGCTACTCCAGTGGCAAACAAAATGATTTGTTCTAGCCATGCCTCTATTGTTCCCGCAGTAGTGGGCGGTGCCACAGCCCTCCTTTCTAAAAGTAAATGCGTGATTGGGGGTTCCTGCGAGATAGAAAAAACAACGTGTGGAGGGCATTTTCCATTGACCTTCATGCCATCACTGGGAAGGCCAAGGCACATATTTGGGTGGGCCTGACTCATGTTTGGGTGGGCCTGGCCCACCCGCTACAACCATGCCTTCTTCCATCACTGAACTTCAGTCTTCTCTGCGTTTTACTAGTTCTGACTGATTCTGGCTGGGTCCAGGCCTGTGATTAATGTTAGTCGGTCATTATCAAAGCTGAAGAAGTGCTTTACGTTGACAACGTAAGGAAAAACCCCAGTATGGAGGTGTCTTCTTGGGGAACGCTCAGACCTGAGGAGTGAACAGAAAAGAGTAAGAGGAACATCTGTGTATATTCGTCACTCTCCATTCACCCATCCTCCTATGACTCAGCCTGTTCTGCTGACACTCACTGCCTCCATCGCTTGCCCCCTGTTATATCCTCACTAGCACCCCAAGATTCAAACCTTTCATGTTTATCATATCTGAGGTTGGGACGCATCAACTCCAACCCTGCAGCTGATCTCAGTCATATATGCCCCATATGACCTCTTGCAGCCATCGCACGCCAGCACAACCTCAACATCATCTCCTACGCCGACGACACACAGCTGATCCTCTCCCTCACCAGACACCCCGACACCACCAGAACTAGCCTACACAAAGGGATGAAAGACGTCGCCGAATGGATGAAGAACAGCCGCCTGAAACTGAACTCAGACAAGACGGAAGTCCTCATCCTGGGACCATCGCCCTCCGCCTGGGACGACTCCTGGTGGCCCCCCGCCCTGGGCACCACTCCCAAGCCAACAGACCACGCACTCAACCTGGGCTTCATCCTGGACTCCTCCCTCTCGATGACCAGACAAGTCAACGCCGTCTCATCATCGTGCTTCAACACCCTACGCATGCTCTGCAAGATCTTCTGCTGGATCCCGACCGAAACCAGGAAGACGGTCACCCAGGCACTCGTCACCAGCCGACTGGACTACGGAAACACCCTCTACGCCGGAACCACAGCCAAGCTACAGAAAAGACTCCAACGCATCCAGAACGTCTCCGCACGACTCATCCTGGACATCCCCCGATGCAGCCTCATCTCCGACCACCTGAGGGACCTGCACTGGCTCCCCGTCAGCAAGAGGATCACATTCAGGCTCCTCACCCACGCACACAAGTCTCTCCTCGACCTGGGCCCCAAGTACCTCAACGACCACCTGACCTTCTACACGCCCACCCGTCAGCTGCGTTCTAATAGCCTCGCCCTCGCCGCCGTACCACGCATCCGAAGAGCCAACGCCGGAGGCAGATCCTTCTCCTACCTGGCGGCCAAGACATGGAACTCCCTCCCCATCCACCTTCGGCTGACCCAGGACCATCTCGCCTTCAGGAGACAACTCAAGACCTGGCTGTTCGAGCAATAGCAGACCCCTTCCCCCAAGCGCCTTGAGACCCTTCCGGGTGAGTAGTGCGCTATACAAATGGTATGATTGATTGATTGATTGATAAAGTGTGGCGGGTGGCCTGGTAGTGGCTCTGAATAGTGTGACTTGAGTAACCCTCAGAAGTCTGGTTGCCTGGAGATCCCTTAGGACCATAGCAGAGGGAAGATTTCTACTTTAAACCCACAGAAGGGTTATAGGTTTGATGAAGGCAGGGACAGTGAGCCAGAAGAAACTTGCAGTCACCTGCTGCCCCCTAAACTCACGGTGCCCCTTAGCTTACCCGAGGCCCAGCTAGTCAAATAATGAAAGCCTATTTACAGGTACTTTGTAGTAACCACGCTACGCTGGTATGATGTAAACCAAGTAGGTTTATTCACAAGTAAGTTAACAGGTGGTAAATCACAGCCAACTCACAGCCCCGCCAGGAGCAGCCTGCTAGCTGCTCAGCCTCTCTCACCAACTGTCACACCTCATCCAGTCACTCAGGCATTGCAGTGAAGGTCCACGCACCAACATTCCATACAGAGGACACACACACAGGCTGAGCAGCTAGAGAGAAGAAACATAGGGAATGAAACATCATGTGAGGATACTACATACCTCTTCCCTAATGAACAGAAGAAAGAGCGAATGCAAAACAATGAACAAGCAATTAACTATAAGCATAAATGTACATCATACATAAATAGTCCACATCCCAAAAATGAAGAGAACATCATGAAGAGGAAATGAACAATTTAAAAACAGAGTCAAAAGTCCAGACCCAGGGATGACGGGAACACAGCACCTCGAGAGGGAAAGGAACCCAAGACAGGAAGGAAAGATGGCTTCTCAATACAATATAACCATCCCCCTCCTCAAATACAGAAAATAAATATAGACCAAAATGTAATGTGAGAATCAAGTCATGTGGACAAAAGGACTAAAAACCCAGTATCCTGCCTTAAACTAAAATAAGAGACAGCAATGTAAAATCATGTGTCCTCCCATGTAGGAAAACAAGTAATGTGTATATGTGGACGATAGGGACTGTAACCCAATGTCCTGCCTCAAACTAAAATAAGAGACACCAATGTAAAATCATGTGTCCTCCCATGTAGGAAAACAAGTAATGTGTATATGTGGACGATAGGGACTGTAACCCAATGTCCTGCCTCAAACTAAAATAAGAGACAGCAATGTAAAATCATGTGTCCTCCCATGTAGGAAAACAAGTAATGTGTATATGTGGACGATAGGGACTGTAACCCAATATCCTGCCTCAAACTAAAATAAGAGACACCAATGTAAAATCATGTGTCCTCCCATGTAGGAAAACAAGTAATGTGTATATGTGGACTAGAGGGACTGTAACCCAATGTCCTGCCTCAAACTAAAATAAGAGACACCAATGTAAAATCATGTGTCCTCCCATGTAGGAAAACAAGTAATGTGTATATGTGGACGATAGGGACTGTAACCCAATGTCCTGCCTCAAACTAAAATAAGAGACACCAATGTAAAATCATGTGTCCTCCCATGTAGGAAAACAAGTAATGTGTATATGTGGACGATAGGGACTGTAACCCAATATCCTGCCTCAAACTAAAATAAGAGACACCAATGTAAAATCATGTGTCCTCCCATGTAGGAAAACAAGTAATGTGTATATGTGGACTAGAGGGACTGTAACCCAATGTCCTGCCTCAAACTAAAATAAGAGACAGCAATGTAAAAATCATGTGTCCTCCCATGTAGGAAAACAAGTAATGTGTAAATGTGGACTAGAGGGACTGTAACCCAATGTCCTGCCTCAAACTAAAATAAGAGACACCAATGTAAAATCATGTGTCCTCCCATGTAGGAAAACAAGTAATGTGTATATGTGGACGATAGGGACTGTAACCCAATGTCCTGCCTCAAACTAAAATAAGAGACACCAATGTAAAATCATGTGTCCTCTCATGTAGGAAAACAAGTAATGTGTATATGTGGACGATAGGGACTGTAACCCAATGTCCTGCCTCAAACTAAAATAAGAGACACCAATGTAAAATCATGTGTCCTCCCATGTAGGAAAACAAGTAATGTGTATATGTGGACGATAGGGACTGTAACCCAATGTCCTGCCTCAAACTAAAATAAGAGACACCAATGTAAAAATCATGTGTCCTCCCATGTAGGAAAACAAGTAATGTGTATATGTGGACGATAGGGACTGTAACCCAATGTCCTGCCTCAAACTAAAATAAGAGACACCAATGTAAAATCATGTGTCCTCCCATGTAGGAAAACAAGTAATGTGTATATGTGGACGATAGGGACTGTAACCCAATGTCCTGCCTCAAACTAAAATAAGAGACACCAATGTAAAATCATGTGTCCTCCCATGTAGGAAAACAAGTAATGTGTATATGTGGACGATAGGGACTGTAACCCAATGTCCTGCCTCAAACTAAAATAAGAGACAGCAATGTAAAATCATGTGTCCTCCCATGTAGGAAAACAAGTAATGTGTATATGTGGACGATAGGGACTGTAACCCAATATCCTGCCTCAAACTAAAATAAGAGACACCAATGTAAAATCATGTGTCCTCCCATGTAGGAAAACAAGTAATGTGTATATGTGGACGATAGGGACTGTAACCCAATGTCCTGCCTCAAACTAAAATAAGAGACACCAATGTAAAATCATGTGTCCTCTCATGTAGGAAAACAAGTAATGTGTAAATGTGGACTAGAGGGACTGTAACCCAATGTCCTGCCTCAAACTAAAATAAGAGACACCAATGTAAAATCATGTGTCCTCCCATGTAGGAAAACAAGTAATGTGTATATGTGGACGATAGGGACTGTAACCCAATGTCCTGCCTCAAACTAAAATAAGAGACACCAATGTAAAATCATGTGTCCTCTCATGTAGGAAAACAAGTAATGTGTATATGTGGACGATAGGGACTGTAACCCAATGTCCTGCCTCAAACTAAAATAAGAGACACCAATGTAAAAATCATGTGTCCTCCCATGTAGGAAAACAAGTAATGTGTATATGTGGACGATAGGGACTGTAACCCAATGTCCTGCCTCAAACTAAAATAAGAGACACCAATGTAAAAATCATGTGTCCTCCCATGTAGGAAAACAAGTAATGTGTATATGTGGACTAGAGGGACTGTAACCCAATGTCCTGCCTCAAACTAAAATAAGAGACACCAATGTAAAAATCATGTGTCCTCCCATGTAGGAAAACAAGTAATGTGTATATGTGGACTAGAGGGACTGTAACCCAATGTCCTACCCCACCAGCAACTATGGGACAATCATTGAAAGAAAAATTCTCCATTGAGAGGAGACAAATCATGTGACAACAAACCAAAACGTGCGGCGCAAGGCATCTTAAGCACGCAGAGACCCACTCCTGCAACAAGTCAAAAAGACCACCCTCACGTAAGGGTACAAAAGTAATTAAGCGTAAAATTTTACATAAAAAAAATCCCCAAAACTTACCCTGACGTAGGGTCAACCTTCTTGTAGGGAACACTAACCCCATGTAAGGGAGCACCCCTGTGTAGGAGCCATGTAAATTTGATAAAATGCTGCAAAGAAAACTTCATTTTCCTAATGTAAGGAAAAAAACGTAAAATGTAACTATATAACTGAAATACTGTACTTGCAAATAGACTGTACTGTGCTAGAAATAAACAAAAACTGTAAAGCTGTTAAGCTGTAAACTGTACTTGAGAAACTATAATTGACATATACTCAATAAAGCTTCTAGAATACTGAACAATAAATGCTACAGCTGAAACACTTAAGACTGAAATGTGTTAAAAACCACCAGATGGCAGCATTGGACAATACAGTGGAAATAAGATTTCACACTGCACACGTGAGAAGTGCTCTTATAAACATTATAAAAATGTTTTAATAACAACAGGAAAGAAATGTCTTGAAATAGCAGTTTCCCCCCCCAAAAAAAAACTGTGCTTAAAGGAAACCGTCTCCCCATGTTTACTTTGCTCCAAAGTGCTGGCACAAGCTAGAAGTCAAAAGCACACACTCCTCTCTTGCGCTGACAAATTCAAAAGTGTCTGTGTAAACGCTCGTCTGTCTTGCAACTAGTCATTCACCCAATGCCAAGAGCATGACAAATAGAAACGTAGCTTGCAGGCATGTAGAAGCAAACCAAGAAGTAGAGCAGAAAACGTCTTTCTTTTTTTTTAAACCCTGTTTGGGACTGAGTAGTGTCAAATTTTGCAGGATCAGCAGTGGCTAGACTACCTGTGAGATCAAACTGCGCAGCTTCTAAAGATAAAACAGTCTCACTGTGCGCAACGCTCTGGCAGATGAGGAGGCCCACTGTACATATGGTTTCAATCTGGGCAGCTTCATAGGCCTCTCTAAACTGTGTACAGCACGCTTAGGTTGACGCAGAATCTCTTCTAGAAAGTGTCATTTTGCAGGTTTCATAATATTTACAAGAGCCAAAAACAAGTAAAGAAATCATGCTTACTTCTGATGAATGCGCAAATAATGTACATATGTACAAGGTGAACAATACACAGCACGCTTGGGCAGGGGCTGTCCGGTCTGATGGGCACTGGTGGGGCAGCTTGGCGTGCTGATGTTCCCTTGGTGGCTCCTTTCTATGTGGCTCTTTATGTTTCTTAGTTACTCCTTTTGGCTCCTGTTCCTTTTGTCTTGTACCACTTGTCTGCGCCTGTCATCTACTCCATTTGGTAGCTTCTTCCCAACATGTTATGGGGTCATTTAAAACTTTTTCCAGGGTACCTGTGCGTGGGGAGGTCTCCAACTCGTTGCCAAAATTAATGTAGTAACCACGCTACGTTGGTATGATGTAAACCAAGTAGGTTTATTCACAAGTAAGTTAACATGTGGTAAATCACAGCCAACTCACAGCCCCGCCAGGAGCAGCCTGCTAGCTGCTCAGCCTCTCTCACCAACTGTCACACCTCATCCAGTCACTCAGGCATTGCACACAAGGCCCACGCACCAACATTCCATGCAGAAACATAGGGAATGAAACCTGATGTGAGGATACTACATACTTCCACTATTGTAAATTTTAAGTCCTTCTTGTAAGAAATCTAGAAATGTGCACATATGATACCAGCGTTATTCCAATTCTCCCTTTAGTCTTTGACTTACACCTTGGGAGGCAGGTCACATGTTACTGAGGAGGTGGGGGCTGAAAGCCCATTCCACGAGGACCAGACATGAAGAGGAAAGGGATGGTTGAGGGGAAGACAGTACCTCCGTCTGGGAAGTTCTTTCATTTCTCTTCGTCCCTAGCACCTGCCAATGACATCATAGCCTTACCACCCAATCACACATCTACGTAAGAAGCTTGGGGAAGCACGTTACTGGAATTAAGTCTTACAAACCCACAGATCCACAGAACTCAGAAAGAACTCTAGCAATGAAGGCTGATAAGACCCTTCAATCTAGGCCATCTAGGCCCCTTCTTCCTTGGATGGGAGTGACCCTTCAATCTAATCCATCTAGGCCCCTTCTTCCTTGGATGGGAGTGACCCTTCAATCTAGTCCATCTAGGTCCCTTCTTCCTTGGATGGGAGTGACCCTTCAATCTAATCCATCCAGGTCCATTCTTCCTTAGATGGGAGTGTCAGTAATAAGGTCTATAGTTGGTTTTAAGGCCCCCCTCCCTCCACGTTGTGGTTGTTTGAGTTGAGACCAGGCCAGGAGGACCAAGGAACTTAAAAGATGTGCCCCCAAATGATCCTCAGATGCCAGAGAATGCAACTTATTCCTTTTTATCAACGAAGTATACTTTATTGCCAATTAACAATGCACCTTTCTTCCCATGAAATTCCATACTGTCTGCCACTGGTTTCCCACAATCTGTTCTAGCTCTGTACTGTTGCTTTCCTCTTTCGTAACTTGATGCTCACCAAACCAGGCCCCAACTATACCTGATGCTTCACCCGGTCTGTGTCTGCTTTTTGTCCCTAATGCATGCTTTGGTTGGTCACCCTCCTGACTGTGTGTCCTCCCTCGTTCTGTTTATTATAATAATAGTCAGAAATCAGTTTCTCTTCTACAAATGGCCCATGCCATCAATTACGTACTCTTTCTGTTTTTTAATTGAGTTTCTAACCATCTATTCAGGATTTGTGCTGCAAATGTATTTTAGGGGTGCAGGACAATATAGACGATATGGCAGCAGAAGGACCAAGACAGGCCTCTGCTGGCCGCCTACTCCTGCTACAAGACAGGCCTCTGCTGGCCTCTTACTCCTGCTACAAGACTGGCCTCCTACCCCTTCCACATGTTTTTCATTTAGTCGCTATTCATTAGTTGAATATTGCCAACCGCCTTCCACCAAAAGTGCTTTGCTTTATGCCCGAGGCCTGGCATAGGCGTGGCCCCAGACGCTTGAGCTCCTTTGTACATCCTTATGCATTCATGCCCACCCTTCCCCTTTTTTCCTATAGCCCATTCAATAGCATTCTTTCTGTTTCACTTTATTATAAATACCAAGGTGCCATAACCCAACTTAGTGGTGCCGATTGCAGCCACCATCACAGATGAAAAGCAACAACTCCCCCTGTCCTCGCAGTTGTCTCTTATGCCCGATCTGGTTGACTCAGTCCTTTACGATCCTCACATCTGCCTTGGAAACCAGCTGCGCTCCTCGGTACATCTCCGTATTCCTGTCCCAGTCCTGCGGGTTCTTTGGTGGTGAGATTTTTGGGATTCGATATCCGGGGCGCCAGCCTGTGACTCTCACTCTTATAACGGGAGGTGGGGACATCGTCCACATACCTGACAGTTGAGAACTGGGGATCCCTGGTAGGGGCCAAGAGGTAGGAGTAGAAGTACCGTTGGGAGTGTGAGCCTGGGGGAAGCAAGGGACAGAATGTCAGAGAAGAGAGCGCACACCCCTCCCCCACATGCAATACCTTCTCTCAGCACCCCCACACAACACTTTCCCCCATCCACCTTTCATCTACAGTGCATGTTACTCATCTCAATGAACTGGGGGACCCCAGAGAGGGGTCTCGAGAAGGAGGAGTAGAAGTACTGGAGGGAGTTTCAGCCTGGGGGGAAGAGGGACAAAGGATCAGAGAAGAGAGCGCACACCCCTCATTGACTGTCGACTGTTTAGTGTCCGCGTGCTACAGATGCCTTGAGCTCCACACACACTCTGAGGAGATTAAGCATAGATGCCTGCAGTGGACTGGACTAAGCCCTGATTGAGACGTCTATGGTAACAGAATATTCTCCTGTTTCTGCCGAGACTGCTAAACCAGGCAGAATATTCCTGCGGCGTCTTTCACATGACTGTCCCCAACGTGAAGGAAATTACACTGGTGAACTTTCCTCCAGATTTAGCACTCGTCCAGATATTGGATATGACTCCATTACCACCCACCTTTAGATCAGACCGCTGGACCGCAAGGGACTTGAGGGGCCTCACACACACACACACTATCCATCCTTCTCTGCTTATAGATCAGAAAACCCCTGACACTCACTAGCTCCTCTCTCCATCCATCACTTCACTAACCCACTTATTTTTATCTCTCTGAATGTGTTTCCTCCCTCATTCTGTTTATTATAATAATAGTCAGGAATCAGTTTATCTTCTACAAAATCTATACATATTCAGGAAATGCATACTTAAATTCAGAAGACCCTGCCGACTTAGGTTTGACCACCCAACTTGGCAGGAATATCTCTGCAGACGGAATCATATCTGTCAGAACCCCTTTCAGAGGTCACAGGGCACACAGGGTCTACTGGGCCCAACCAAGGGGGTTGAGGCATTTTACTCAATGATGTCCCAGGACCAGACCTACTATGAAGGGATCTGAGCAGCTGGGCCAAGTACCCCTTTCTACTCTTGACTCTCAGGGTGGAAATGGTCCGAGCAGAACAAGGCTTGCGAGGGGGCTGGATACAGATTAGTGAACACAACACGGGATCAGAGCTCAACAAGCACATAGCAGCACTAAATCATTGTCCAGCCAGTATAAGTATTTATTTCTACCACTAACAACACAAAGGAACAAGCATTTGCAATGCAATAGGTCTCGCATTAGGAAAGTTTGAGCTATTGGTATTGTAAATGACCTTTTTTTTATTTACGTGTTGGTTTTGAAAATAGCTAAATTAATAGCATTGTCATTTACAATGCCAATAGTTTTAACTTTCGCAAATGAGACACCTATAGCATTTGTAACGCAATATGTGTTGTATTTACAGGACTTAGATGTATTGATATTACAAATAACAATGGCTTGTAATTTTTTTAAATAATTAATACGTAAAAAAAGGTTATTGTAAATTATAATGGCAATAGCTTAAACTTTTGTAAATAACTTTTGTGTAGATTATGTTCATTGTATTTTATTATGATGAAAATACAAGAACAGATCCACACACAGTCTGGTCATGCGCACATATCACACACTTGATATGACACGGTAATGTGAAAGTCTAAGGTAACATAAAAGGATTATCTAAGCCGCTAGCGAGAGTACTATTAGTTAGGCCCACCCTTCCCCTCTTGTGTTCCAATTGTTTGTTATGATTCTGTTGTATCTTAACAACTCAGCATCTTGTTCTGGAGTGTAGAATCCAGGGGACAGAGAGCAGGCAATTGCTGAGGAAGAAGGACCTCGGGGGACCAGCGAGACCTAAAAACTGTGAAGGTCCTTACTGCCATCAAACTAAATAAAACTCATCAATGCAACCATTACAGTAACGGATTATAGAATACAAATTAAAAGCAAAGATAATTACAGCCTTCCCTGACTTTAAAAGATTTCAAAACGACAGTATACAAATTGTATGGGGGCTGTTGATGGGGAGGCAGGTTAGTAATGCTTATTAAAGTGGGGTTTAATGAAGAGGCATCTTAAGTCTCCATATCAAACTCAATAAAAATGACAAAGTGCCGTCATTACAAAAATCATGTTCAGCCAGCCTCTGGAAGGACCTCCTTGTTATGTCACCCTGTTTCACCCACCATCCAGCCGCAGCATGTACAGGACACAAACAACATGAACAAGCATCAGCGATTTCAAACATGATCTGACAATCTGGAAGTCCTCTTGTAAACAGTGGGGACGGAGTGCTTTGCCAGTGAAGTGCGACCGCTTCGTATTTCACATTTTCCGTTCCGATTTATTTACTGGGCAAATCTTGCTGCCTAAATCAACATCTCTTCCCAGAACTCCTCCGAGCCTCTTATTAATGCCCTGACTTAGAGTGGGGACATCCAAAATTGTGTGCTTACTCCACTGAGGTGGCGGCAACAGATATATTTTAGTTCTTTAGTCCTTGTAAATGTCATATATACTCATATATTTGTTTGTACATTCTGTGTTCAATAATGTGTGCCTTTTGCCTGCGCTGTTTTGACTCTATGGCCTGCTAACTTTGTTCCATTTCTGTAACAGTTTCTCCTATGTAACGTAACTGGTTCTATTGTACAGTGTTCTGACACCTTCGGGTAAAGTCCGCGCTTTTTAAAAATGCATAAAATAAAATTAAAAAA
This sequence comes from Lissotriton helveticus, assembly GCF_964261635.1. Taxonomy (NCBI): domain Eukaryota; kingdom Metazoa; phylum Chordata; class Amphibia; order Caudata; family Salamandridae; genus Lissotriton; species Lissotriton helveticus. Next base: position 4,672,921 of record NC_136065.1, read on the forward strand.
GTGCATACCTTGTAGAATGCAACATAGGGCTGGACAAGCATCTCTTTCATCAAGAGGTCTTGTTCACGACAGACAGCCCTCCTGAAGCTGGAATTGGAAGCCGCCTGCTTTTCCGCATGTGCGCTATATAAAAATGCATAAATACATAAATAAATAAATACCGCCTTTGGGTAAAGTCTGCGCTATATAAAAATGCATAATTAACTAAATAAATAAATACCGCAAAACATCCTCGTTACTCTGCCGGCCTGCGACCAGGAAGTCAGGCAGGCCGGCGCGACAACAGGAAACAGGAAGTAGGAGGGCGGGAGCCTACCCCGCCTCCCACGGAAGAGCCGCGATTGGAGCCGTGCACCGGAGCAGGCAGGAGCCTACCCTGCGCCCCGGTGCCTAATGAGGGAAGACGAGTCCTGCTGCCGGGCCCTGCAGCTGAGGAGAGCCGGTGAGTGCGTTGCTGAGCTGCGGGCGGGCGGGCGGGGGGGGGGGGAGGGAAGCATGTACGGGCGGGCGGGCGGGGGCGGCCTGTGTATGTGTGTGTGTGCGCGTGTGTGCGTGCGTGTGTGTGTGTGTATGTGTCTTGGAGTGCGTGTGTGTGACTGTGGGATAGGGGGTGTGTGTGTGAGCGAGTCGATGTGTACGGCGCGGGACGCAGACGCGACGTGAGCGTTCGCGCAGACGAATCCAGGAGAGGAAATGCTAGTGCACCCTCTGGTCCGTCATTCCTCCCACAGTGATCGCTACTGGTCTCTAGCTGGATGCATCCTTACGGATGCTTTTCCAGCGAGACCCAAACACACTGTCACTCTGCATTCACTCTGCACTCACTGTCACTCTGCACTCATTCTGCACTCACTGTCACTCTGCACTCACTGTCACTCTGCACTCACTGTCACTCTGCACGCACTGTCACTCTGCACGCACTGTCACTCTGCACGCACTCTGCACTCACTGTCACTCTGCACGCACTCTGCACTCACTGTCACTCTGCACTCACTGTCACTCTGCACTCACTGTCACTCTGCACTCACTGTCACTCTGCACGCACTCTGCACGCACTCTGCACGCACTCTGCACTCACTGTCACTCTGCACTCACTGTCACTCTGCACTCACTGTCACTCTGCACGCACTGTCACTCTGCACGCACTGTCACTCTGCACGCACTGTCACTCTGCACGCACTGTCACTCTGCACTCACAGTCACTCTGCACTCACTGTCACTCTGCACTCACTGTCACTCTGCACTCACTGTCACTCTGCACTCACTGTCACTCTGCACACACTGTCACTCTGCACGCACTGTCACTCTGCACGCACTGTCACTCTGCACTCACTCTGCACTCACAGTCACTCTGCACTCACTGTCACTCTGCACTCACTGTCACTCTGCACTCACTGTCACTCTGCACTCACTGTCACTCTGCACTCACTGTCACTCTGCAGTCACTGTCACTCTGCACTCACTGTCACTGCACTCACTCTGCACTCACTGTCACTCTGCACTCACTGTCACTCTGCACTCACTCTGCACTCACTGTCACTCTGCACTCACTCTGCACTCACCGTGCACTCACTGTCACTCTGCACGCACTCTGCACTCACTGTTTCTGCACGCACTCTGCACTCACTGTCACTCTGCACTCACTGTTTCTGCACGCACTGTGCACTCACTGTAGAATTGTCGCAGTAGAATTCTCCTGCGACCAGGAAGTCAGGCAGGCCGGGGGCGGTACTGCGGGACACCTCTGTGACGTCTTTCCCGGGCCGCGCTCTGATTGGCTGCTGGCCCGGGACCTGACGTGCAACCAGGAAGAGGAGCCGGCAGCAGGAAGTGGCGTGAGCATTGCAGCCCCGGGGCTCCCGTGACCAGGAAGGAGCCCTGGATACTGTTTCCCTTAAAGTCCCGGTCCCGAGATGGGGGACCGGGTGAAGACCCGCGGGGCGAAGCGGGCGCACTGAGGAGGCGGGGCTCCCATGTTGAGAGAGAGTCCCGCGTGATGTGGGGAGAGCCTGCAGCTGCGGAGGAAGGGAAGGAGCCTGGAGACCCGGGGAGCGCCTGCCAGACACCGGTGAGTGGAGCCGGGAGGAGAGGGGCTGGTGTGTGTGGAGGGGTCTCTGTGTATGCGTGTAGGTGCGGCGGCGACGGGGGTGTGTGTGCCTGTGTATGGATGTGTATGTGCGCATGCGTGAGTGGCGGTGTGGCTGTGTATGTGCGCATGCGTGAGTGGCGGTGCGCGTGCAGGCAGTGAAATGCAAGCAAAGCTCGTACACCTTCCGTCCTTCCTTCCCTCGAGACAGATAACTATAAGTCTCCGACCCTGGACGCATCCTTTGGATGCTCATTCCAGGGCGAGACCTAAAAAAGGCGTGAGTAAGTGTTTAAATTAGGTACCAACAATCCACATAGGCTCTCATAATTTATGATGGTTGCCTGGCAATGGAATTCTACTAATTGCACAAAATAATATGGGCCAGTCATATGGGTAAAAATGTACGTGTAATAATGGAACTCCACAATATCAACTCCTGCGGATTGACTGCCCTTCAGAAACGTGAAGGAGTTAGCCGAACAGGTTGGTAGTATATTTAGGAATCCATGGCTTCCATAGACTTCCAATGGCATTCTTGGGGAATTTAGTGATCCCACAAATACGTGGAAATCTAGGTAAAACCTACGTGCGAGTCAAGCACTTTTTTATTTATGCATATTTTATCATACATGCCCAATGCATTCGAGCCTTATGATATTCAAGCCCTGCTCTATTTTGACTTGTGAAGCTTAGCAGGGCGGAGACTCATAAGTTCCACCACACTGCTGTCCCCTTTCATCAGGAATCCTTACTTCACTTCGCATAACTACGGCCAGCCACACACAGTAGCCAGCAAGCAGAGCGAGAAGAGAGGAATATGTTGCTTTTCTGATGGAGGCAGTAAACACAAACAGTAGCTCCTTATGTTAAATTGGCTCTTAACCAAGGTGCAATCACGGGCTAGCTGAAAACCCCAAACTGAGAGAGCCAAACATATGTCTCAAGGAATTGTTAAGATTGTGCCTACACTCTGCTCCAACAAATAGTGTAATGTCCACGTGGCCTATGGGAACAGCAAAAGAGAGTTTTACATTTCCTGGCATTATTAGCATAACTTAAAAGCAATATTTTTTTCTTTTTTTTTGCCCTATTACATATGAAAAGACAGAAGTATTAGTGGTAAGTAAATGGCGACATCCTAATTAAAAAAAGCAAACAACAGTGCTTTACTTGGAAAGCACCCAGCAAGAGTGATGCACACTTAGTTTGAAATGAAAAAAATGTTGGTGTGATCAAGTAATTGTAATTATATCAGGGCTTGGGGTTGCCGAGGAAAGTCCCCTGACCCTATAGTCATATGAACCTGTAATTGTTCTGTGCTGTTTATTTTAACTAATTGAATGAATTGAATTCAATATTCTGCCGCCACGAAAAGAGAAGGGGTACTAATTTCAGTTTGAATTGGGCATGAGTAAGAAGGACACTTTTTAATGCACATTTTGCTCTTTATCTGAATCACTGGCTCACTGTCTCTTCATCCTGGCGTTCACTATAACAAAAATCATACATTACAGAAGGAAACAATCAGCGTTCCCAGAGAGCGAACAATAAGAGCCAAGCAGGCAACATCACACAGCTTCAAGGAACCGGAGCAGCGAACAGAAACAAAAGCAGCATTAATGCTTTGAAACTGACAAACAGTGACCGGAAATGAGGTTACGAAAAATACGTTCATGCAATTAAGACTATAGGCGAGACGATAACAATAAACAGGAAGTCTGTAGAGGAACTGTTAAATAGCAACCTAGAAACAAAAAAACAACACTATTTGAAGTCTTTTTTTTTGTTTTAAACATAGATGCAGCTCTTTTACACAATGATGGGGTAGCGTAAATTGTTGCATTACCTTTGCAGACAGTTACATGTGGAGACTGCGTTATAACACCCAGTTCAGCAGTAGAATTCTCCTGCGACCAGGAAGTCAGGCAGGCCGGGGGCGGTACTGCGGGACACCTCTGTGACGTCTTTCCCGGGCCGCGCTCTGATTGGCTGCTGGCCCGGGACCTGACGTGCAACCAGGAAGAGGATCCGGCAGCAGGAAGTGGCGTGAGCATTGCGGCCCCGGGGCTCCCGTGACCAGGAAGGAGCCCTGGATACTGTTTCCCTTAAAGTCCCGGTCCCGAGATGGGGGACCGGGTGAAGACCCGCGGGGCGAAGCGGGCGCACTGAGGAGGCGGGGCTCCCATGTGGAGAGAGAGTCCCGCGTGATGTGGGGAGAGCCTGCAGCTGCGGAGGAAGGGAAGGAGCCTGGAGACCCGGGGAGCGCCTGCCAGACACCGGTGAGTGGAGCCGGGAGGAGAGGGGCTGGTGTGTGTGGAGGGGTCTCTGTGTATGCGTGTAGGTGTGGCGGCGACGGGGGTGTGTGTGCCTGTGTATGGATGTGTATGTGCGCATGCGTGAGTGGCGGTGTGGCTGTGTATGTGCGCATGCGTGAGTGGCGGTGCGCGTGCAGGCAGTGAAATGCAAGCAAAGCTCGTACACCTTCTCGTCCTTCCTTCCCTCGAGACAGCTAACTATACGTCTCCGACCCTGGACGCATCCTTTGGATGCTCATTCCAGGGCGAGACCTAAAAACAACACAATCCCTCCTGAGGTCGGGACTCTAGTGTTCCTTTGGCAGTTCCCAGTCTCACTCCTTCGCTCTGGCAAAAGTGGTTATCCCCCAATCCTAATTGTAACATCCTGGGTATGCCCCGCTAGCAGTCTGAGCCTCAAGAGTTCACTTTGACTCTGATTTATAGTCAAGAGTGTTTGTTTCAGCAACACAGGAGCAAGTTCCCCAGGGCAGATAGCCCAAAGTCAGTCTTACCCGCACCAGCATGCGTGAATCTTTTGGAACTTTGAGTGCTCCTCGTCCACTTGAGTGGTCTGCTGAATGCAGTCCACAGGTGCAGTACCTCAATCGCGGTCATGCTCCTGAAGTGACTATATGTTCCCTACGGCTCCTCCTGGGAGGGTAAGTATTCAGTTCACCTCCCGGTGAGGGGTGGTTGAGATGATCCTGTTGTGGGTCCCTCGTGTGGTGATGGTTCACAGGTGCTCCCACTGCGTCCTCACTTCTCCAGTGGAAGGGGGAAGGGGTGGCATCAGGTAGATTAGATTGCAGTTCTTAATGTACCCGGAAGCCCATTATGGCATATGATATCTCACAGTACACCGGCAAAAGCTCCGGCCCGATTCCCATTGTGAAATCTTTGATGGGGACCCCTCTTGTCATATGAAGTAACAGCTTGCTACTGCTCAAGGCTATGGCCCTCGCTTTGTGGCAGTCGTTTTCATGGTGGCCCTTCCTGGCACAGGGAGGTGCCGACTGAGCACTAAGCTCAGGCTCTGGCCAATGGGCGCAGCGCAGCACTCAATTTACTGTGGCCCTCTCATGGCACAAGGGGTTTATGATTCTGCCCTAAACATGGGTAATAACCCGATCAGGACAGCAGCCGTGTCCGTCCCACCTCACACATAGAGTCCACTAGACAGGGATACTCACTTGACCTCGATCCCTCCAGCGCTCTCCTCTTCCTCACAGGGCACACTGGTCTTGGCAAACAGGCAGGCGCTGGTGCTTCACACTCCAGGGCAGGTGGTCTTGGTTTCCCGGTGTGATGTCCACTCATCCAGCAGGGAGACTAGCAGGCCTCAGCCCCCAGTCCTGGTCACAGGCACTAGTTTTGCAGCGCTAACCCTCCTCACTCAGCCCACCTGGCTGCTTGGCAGATGACAATTTTTGAGGTCTCAAACTCCTCTCCTTATAGTCCATTTTGAGACACCAAATGTGATTTTGGGTCTCAGTCTTTTATGTCGGGTTCTGCTTCTTTTGAAGTGTCCACTCCTCTGCTCCCTCTTCTTCTTGAAAGCAGTCTGTCAGAGCAGGATCTACTCCAAAGCTGATTGTCCCACAACACAGGCCATGGGAGTGACTAAAGGTCACACCCGGATGTCAGCCACAGTGGTATGTGCATCGAAAGGTTAGCCCAGGCCCCCTCTTGAAAGCAGTCTGCCAGAGAAGGATCTACTCCAAAGCTGATCGTCAACACAGGCCATGGGAGTACTAAAGTTCACACCTGGATGTCAACCGCAGTGATATGTGCATCGAAAGGTTAGCCCAGTCCCAGTATTCTGCTATTTATGATTCTCTTATCAGCCCATCTCCTAAGCTCAGATGTGCCCAGTCCTCTTCCTTGTGACCTCTCACTGAAGTGTGCAGGGGAAGCCTTGCTCTCCCGTCCCCAGTGTGTGTCTCACTCATCTTACAGGAACGTAGCAATACACAAATGTGTCTGGGCGGATTACCTACCTCCTCATGTCACCATGCACCCCGGGGTCTTCCAAAATAGAACCCATGGTCCTCCATGCACTGTACCTTTCACAGACACACTTACACCCAAGGTATGTATACAGCCTACACACACTGCATAGCACTATATACCTAAAGTACTGTACCCCTCCCTCATAAGTGCCCATACAGCCAGGGTATGTATACAGTGTACACCGAATTCATAGCTCTATCCATAACTTTGTACCACTCATGGGTACACAAACACCCAGCCCAGACATTTGCATATACATTCAACATGTACACACTACACAGCACTGTATCCTTCATGTAGTGTACCATTCACAGGCACGCATACACCCAGCATATAAATTCACATGCACACACTCAGCAGCTCTACATCTTGCATATAATGTACTATTCGCAGGTACACATACACGCAGCACATTCATGCCACATGCACTCACTGCACAGTACTGTATGATCATTGCGCTGTACCCTACCTGTAAATGTAAATGTATACTTGTAAAGCGCACTGTTACTCCATCTCGGAGTGTCCTGGCGCTGTATACCGCTTGGGAACCCGTCCTGGCTTTCCCTGTGAGATGGTCCCTCCTGGGCACCCCCAAGGTGAAGCCAGGCATCCCCGGCGCTGATGGGGCCGTTGTGGAGATTAAGCAAGCTATTGCCCAGAGTTGCAGAGTGGGACCCATGGTTAGCTTAGGCACCTAGGCGAGAATTATCAAGTCCGCAGACATTAACTCAAGACCCTGCCACGACGGGAATTGAACCCTGGTCCCGGGCTGACCTCTGCTTCAGGGTCTGCCGCTTCTAACCAGTGAGCCACACTTCTCCACAGGCACACATACCCCCAGTGCTGATACATTACTCCTGTGCTGTGCAGCGCAACACATAATACCAATGTAGGACTACAGGTGAATCAAGCACACTAGAGTGGAACTTTAAAATGAGTGAGCCTGTAACACTCCATTGGCACAGGTTTAAAAAGGACCTGTTCACTTCTGCTGATCACTGCTCCGTATGCTGCCACCACTGCACTCGTGCTGCTCAACTCCTGGTGAAGGCGAGACGACAGCCTGTGAGACCTGTGTCATGACACACATGCACAATCCCTGTTTGCCAGTGATAAAAAACCACAGAGGGTCTCATTTATGAAAAGTGTCGCATATCTCAGTCAAAACAGCAATGCAACACTTTTCCGTGCACCCTTCTTGCGACAGACACCAAGGATGTGCCGTATTTACTGTACGGCGCTCCATGTTGCAAGGATTGACTGATACATCAGGAATCCTGATGTATCTGTCAGCGCAAAAGTCACGCATTGCTGGAGTTGTGTCCTAAGCATGACGCAACTCCAGCAATGCATGGGGGAGGCCTATACCTATAGCATCCAGTCACTCCTTACGCCTGCTTCAAGCAGCCATAAGGTTTTGATGCAGTGGTGTCCTAGAAGTGGCGCAGTGAAATCTGATAGATTTCACTGGACTGCTTCTATGAGACTTTTTTGCTGGGGAACACCAACCCTGTATACATTATCTCTGACGCAGGTATAATGTAGCTCGGGGGTTTACAAAGTGACGCATCTGTCTAGAAGCGTTACTTTGTAAATAAGGCACAGTGTGCTGCATATTTTCCGTTGCCAGTGTGTCACAAAAAGTGGCGCCCCGGCGGCACAAGGGGCGTATAAATAAGCACTAGAATTAGGGATCCAGACATCTGTTTAGTCGGGTGGAGAAGCACATCTATTACCAGCCAGAGGACTTTTCTGTCCCAACAGTACTGAACTGTGCACAAGATCACAACTGGTAGGACCCTTTCATTCACGATCCTGTAAGAGCACTTCTTTCATGCTATCAACCTACTTGGTGGGGCTGGTCGCATCCCCCTTGGCCGGATGAAATGCGCAGATTCTGTCCATCACTATCCTCAGATCTGCCTTGAATACCGGCTGCACTCCTCGGTTCTTCTCCACTTTCCTGTCCCAGTAATGAGGGTCGTCCGTGGTAATCTTCTCCATCCAGGTGGCCCGGGCCCCGGCTGCATCTTCACTGGTATAAAGCAAGTGGTGGTGACATCATCCACAAACCATGACCGTGAGAATATTCAGCGTTTATCGTCTCGGTAAACAATTGTACAACTTCTGTGCTGTCACAAAGTAAAACAAACCTAAATAAAAATAAGATAAAAATAATCAAATATGTTTCAGAAGCTAAAATATTTACACATAAGTAGGTCATCATGCATTAACTGAGCCTGCTCCGTCAATGTTCTATCCGTAGATCGTCCATGATCCAATAACCCGGCTAAACACCCAGCCAGGCACAAATTTCCAGCTGTGTTGTTTAAATCAAGTAACCAGCGACGTTTCTTTTGAATGATCTTACTAAACAATACAGAATTCAGACCCCGTCTGGCACCTCCACCCCTACTTTTTATCACAGTCACAACGAGTGTTAAACTTTGTGACCCCAGAATCTCAGCATTGCTATTCATCATGTCAACAATTTTGTTTAAGAAATCTGAGGCATCTAGGTCATGATGCGGTAGCCTGCGAGTGTAAAAAGAGTTAGCCAGACCCCCGCCGCTCAGGCGAATTTGTACATAATCGTTGGGACCGATGTCTGGGGCCATTTGGTCGAGCAGTTGTTGGATAGAGTTAATGACCGCTTCTAGGGCTAGTCTAATAGAATCTATGAGGTGAAGATTGACAAAACAAAATTCTTCATAAAATTCGATAGCTCTAAATTTTTTGATAACTCTTTGATATTGGCGCACGCTTTCTAAAAACACAGGCGCTGGTGTGTTACTGACACTGGAATTATCGTGAGTGCCTGTGGCTCTCTGAGGCGGCTGCTCTAACTGCGTAGGGCTCTGTGGTAAATAGCCATCATGGGTTTGAATATTACGGCGTATATTTCTCAAATGGTTTTTGGCTCTTTTTAGGTTTTTGGCTAAACGCTTTCTGACTACTTTAGCAGCTAACCATTTCTCTTTAAGTTTGGCGCTTGCAGTTTCAGACCTTCTTGGCGACCTATGCTCTTTGGGTTGCATTATCAGTCCCCCGAGTCAAGACTCAAGGAGTCAAGGTTGACTTGGGCATCGGCTAAAATAGTAGCGAGCGCGGTCTGGGTATTTTGGACCACCTCCTCTACAGCTAGTTTGACATCCGTTGTACCCCCGATATGTTCAGAAGCGCTCTGTGCCCGTAGAACATTAAAAATGGATGAACTGACCGGTGCAGAGTTCAAGCCTAATCCCTCGAGGTTGTTTATTATGGGGAAAACGGCGTAAATCGCCTGAAGTACAGCTGCGTCGGTGGGGAGTGAAGCTTTAACCGCCGCAGCATCAACCCCGCTACGAGGGTCAAGCGATGTCTTTAACTCAATGTTAAGTGATTTTTTGACGCTTAGGACGGCGTCTATGGCACCTGAGGAGACTGAGGATTCAAGCTGATTTTGAGCTGTTACTAAAGTAGCTGAAATTGATTTCTGTAAATTTTGTTGTATACCCACGATGCCTGCTTTCATGCTTTCAATGGCTTGTAGCTGTGCCACGGTATCACGATTACTTACAGCAAAAATAATAGCTTCGCAGATAGGTGCGGTGTTCAGAGTGCTTCTCCTGAGGTTGGTAATTAAAGGTAAAATTTCGTGGCATGCTGATGTTGCGGATGTAATGTTTAGGGTTGATGTGGGGACATGTCTAGGGGATTGTAGCGCGGCTGTGGATTCACCGGTTGCTGCAGCGCCGGCGGCTGTTTCAGTATTTAAATTATGGTGAATAGCTTCACGGTCAACCCTTACCGGTGGGGTGCTGATGCCTGGTCCTCCTAAGGTAACATCTGTGTGACAAACCCCTTGTGAGTGTGGGTTCTTGGAGCGTTCGCTGTGTACAGTAGGCCCTGCTTTTGATTTGTTTTGTTGAACGGGTACATTTGCAATTCCCCCCCAACTAGCGTCATCGTCATCCAGCGAAATTATTTCTAGTTCAGCGTGGGGGTTAACGGCATGTGCCGGGTGTTTGTGCGAGTTCTTTGTTGGTTGAGAGTGAGACTTAGGGGTAGCAGTAGGTGGGGTGTGCACTAATACAGGCGTTGTGCTGCAAGGGTGCGATGTGACACCTAGAATCTGTTCTGAAATTCGGCCGGGTAGAACACAACCCGGGTTAGGAGTGTTTAAATTTGAAACCTGAAAGGTCTGTAGGCTAGCAGAATTGTTATCTGTAGCATCTGCTTTCCTATCGCGCTTTTGAACACCCTTTTCTTTACAGACAGAGCGTCTCTTTCTCAAACCACCATTTACAGACGCTGGTGGAAACTTATGAAATGCAGGCACCCCAACAGCACTAGCCCCAACACCCCCCGGCCGTGTTTGCTGCACCCAGCTCTGCCTCGCTTCTTTCCCCTTCTGACCTTTGCTTTTCAGATCACCAGCCGGCAGCCTTGAACTCCTCTGTACAACCCGTCGTCGTGTACTTGAATGCATCAGGCGTCGATTGGTGCTTGATGCGGCCTCAGCATTATCTAAGTAAGAGCAAAAACACAATTTTAATTCAAGCAATGAAAAGTCTGAAGCGTCCTCAATTGTCATCAGCGCTAAAACTAGTTACTTTGAGTGTAAAAACCACACGCACCCACACCCACACACCACACACCCACACACCACACACCCACACACCACACACCCACACACCACACGCCACACACCACACACTACACACCGCAGAGAAATACTGCTAGAAAAGTGGATTAATTCTCACCATCCTGTGTGCTGAAGCCACAAATTTGACTGGATGCGATAGGATTAGGGCCTTCAAGCGCTGTGTGGAATAACAAAGCTTCAGCAGCTTCAGCCACGGCCTTGGAATACAAAATGCAAACAGCTGTAACACATTTCCTATATCGGTTTAAATTATATTAATTGAAAGCACGGCTATACATAATTACACGCTCAGGCAAACACTGCAGCTGCAAGACATCCTGACCTCGCTGTCAAATTAGCCTGCTGGTCAAGCTGGCTTGTCCGAGGATATATAGCGACATTATTTAAGACCACTGGGGTTATTAAATGATGACCGGAAAAAACAAGTAGGCAGACTAGGCATCGACTTAAAAACACGGATCAATGTCCAGTCAGTCTTTGAGGTATGGGCTAGTGCAAATTTTAAACATAACATGTTGCGTCATTTTTCCTTCAGTTTAAAATACATGCTTGTGTAACATTACTAAAAAAACTTTTGACGGAGAAGCAAAAAGACTTAATTAGAACAACATGTTAGAACATTGACCGGGGCTCGAGTCTCATTCGTCTTACTTTGACAGCCTGGGCTGGTAAATCTGACCTCCCTGATTAAAAAGCATTTAACCTTTGAGAGAGAATCCTATTCGACGCGCATATTCAAAGGAGCTAGAGTCTTATAGAAAAAACGACAAAACACTTCTTACCAGCAATTCTTGTTCCTCAGTCATGATGTTCATTAATGGCAGCTGTTCACAGTCGGCAAGTGCTGAAATCTTTCAGGCTTTTCAGCTTTTTCAAGCGCCTGACGTGGTGGTGAATGCAGGAGTCACCGGCTGCGTCGTTTAGAGCGTTGTAGCTTTTCTGAGAGCTTCAGCCAGAATGTTCTCACGGACCTCACATTTTATATCTAAAAACTGTCAGTTTCCCGCCTCAATTCACAATGCTACGTGTGTGTCTTCAAGTGTTACGAATTAAACAGTACACCCCCCCTGACTCAAGGCCCCATATACGGACAATATCCTTTCTAAGCATTTATGAATGATATGGACAGCTGCGCTATTAACACGGCCACTCTGTGCAGAAAAAAGTTATACCCTTTTTTTCATTCATTTTTTTCATATTTTTTTTTTACATTCATTTTTTGCAGCCCCCAGACTCTAGGCCCCATATACGAACAATATGCTTTCTAAGCATTTCTGAATGATGTGAACAACTGCTCATTAACACGAGCAGCGTTGTGCTGAAAAAAGTTAGACCCTTTTTTTCATTCTTTTTTTCATATTTTTTTTTCATTCTTTTTTTCATATTTTTTTTATGTTCATTATTTTCATATTTTTTTTTTACATTCATATTTTGCAGTGCCCCGGACTCTAGGCCCATATACGGACAATATTTTTTTCAAGCATTTCTGAATGAAATGAACAGCTGCGCTTTTAACATAGCCACGTGGTGCTGGAAAAAGTCAGACCCTTACGTAAAGTTAGACCCTTTTTTTTCATTCATTTTTTTCATTTATTTTTTATATTCATTTTTTTCAGCCCCTTCACTCTAGGCCCATATACGGACAACATCCTTTCTAAGCATTTCTGAAAGATGTGAACAACTGCGCTATTAACACGAACAGAGCTGTGCTGAAAAAAAGTCAGACCCCTTACGTAAAGTTAGACCCTTTTTTTCATTCATTTTTTCATTTATTTTTTATATTCATTTTTTCAGCCCCTTCACTCTAGGCCCATATACACAACATCCTTTCTAAGCATTTCTGAATGAAATGAACAGCTGCGCTTTTAACATAGTCACGTGGTGCTGGAAAAAGTCAACTCGACAAGCAAAAGTTAAAGCCAAATTATATCATAGGTTAAAATGTTTGCTACAGATTCACTTTGAAAATGACCTTGCAGAGGCCTGCTAGTTATCATAAATACAATGAACACGTTTATTATGAGTGAATGAAATACAATTTTGCGATGGTATCTTATTTACACCGCCTCTTTTCAAGCTGCGTAATTTTCTCATCACAAACCTTGTTACAAGAGCATCATTAGCGTTTAAATCTGCTGAATACATTTTTAAAATGCTTTCAAAGTCTACACCACGGCATCTATGATATAAATAAAACAGACAATGTGCCCCAATGGTAAATGATGCGTCGTCCTGAATCTGGTTATCGCTAAATTTTATGCGGGCTGCTGAGTTTCTTTTTAAAAATGTCCATATGGTATCGGGGTGCAAATAACTGTTTGGCGGCATTCCGTAGGAGTAAAAAAACTCAGAGTCCTTATCCGTTAGAAATATTGCTAACCAGTGCCGACCCCTTTGATCTTTACCGTCTGTATTGACTATTAAATGAAGCGGGCGTTGATGTTTACTCAGATACAGCGGTAGAGTGTCAGCAGCAAATACACCTAAAAATGAATGTTTAGCAGTCGTGTCTTTGGCAAGAAAATGTTCCAGTTGCGACGTATCCATCATCACATATAGTCAATTAATACCTCTCTCCTATGGTTGATCTGTATAACATTCTGAAACACTGCGTAAATTAGGAGGTTTATGGTAGACGGCAATGCGGCGGTAAAGCGGAGCTCCAGACGCACGTTGCCTGATTTTTGTAGCGAAAAATGGCCGCCTCCAGCGTCGTTGTCGGGGCTTAGATCGAAAGCCAACATAGAATACCCTTTAGTGTACTTTATGCGGTCCACAAAGAAGGGTCGGTCCGCTGCATACTTCCCGGCAACCTGCAGCAGGGCCAAATATTCTCTAGCCACGCCCCCAGATTAAAAAGAAGGCATGTATTTTTTTGCCGGTATAGCTTGACCGTCTACAGAGAGACTGCTGTGAGATATATTATAATGCTTAAAATTGAAAGGGTTTTTTCCATATTCACCGCTAAATGCCGCATTATCGACCAGCGCTACAATTACAGTTCTTGGCAAAAATCCGAAGAAAATATTCTCTGTATTCGATAATAGAGCTCCGGCCGGGATGCTGAACACCTTAAGCTCCGCTCTTTCAATGGGGTACTTGGCATTACTGGTTAACAGAGTCTCGGCGTGATCTAAACGCACCACAGGGCTCACTTTGACGCGTTTCACAAAAAGCGACGCTGATAAGATGTGCACTTTGTAATCCTCAGCATCTTCGCTCATTAAGCAAAAAGTGTCTTTATTTCGAATAAGTTTAATCTTTACATTTATACCGTTAAGCATTAATTTGTCTTGGAAAAACAAATCGCTGTGTAATTGGCCAATAAGTTCCACTTTTCGACTTCGGGATGTAAATCTAGCTCTACTCTTAAACCCGGCGTTAGCGCCATTTAAAGTCGTGTCCTCGTGCTCTCCGGCTGTGTCTCTGAAGAAGAGACCTGCTGAAAGTTGGCGTTTCAAAGCCGGGTCCCCATAGTTAAGTACGGTGTCTAAATAAGCCCTGCACGGGTACGAGTTGTTTGACTGACTGATGAGTCGATCACCGAGGCTCACATCCAGTTGGTTAAAGAGTGATGCTATGGGGTATGGAGAAAATGCCACACGTGCAGCGGCGTCCAGATCAGTACCGTCGGCGTTAGTAATTTTGCACGAAAGATAAAGCAGCGTGGCTGAAAGGTCCAGGTAGTCATCCGACCTTGCTCTAAAGAACTCTAAGGGTGCTGTGTCTGACAGGGCCGAAAGTGGCGGTACTTCGACGTATAGAGAACTTTCAATGCTGGTTTGCATTGGTGGGACTTGGAATAGGTCCAACTCGGACTTTGCGCATTCCTGGGAACCACAGGGGACGGAGGCCATGGTCCGCTTTTAAAATATGTTGCCTTTAGAGACTCGTTTTTTTCCGCGTCTACTCCTGGTCTTAAGAGATCTCTTTTGAGCCGGTCGGCGGCGCTTCACATCGCTTTGAAGGAACGCTGGTGGGCCCCTTAGTGACACACCCCTTTTTCTCTTCCTGCCTCTTTCAAGAAAGATTAAACCCGAACCTTCTTGACCCGTTTTATTGAACTTTTTCATCACCACGTCAGAAACGCGGCCTACAACGTCTCGAGCAATATTTGATGCCGCGGTTTTCACATGTGGTTTTGCCAGTTGGAATCCTCTTCTTAAAAGCGGCACCGCTTTTCTGAAAAGACTTCTGAATATACCGCCAACACCCACCCCATACATAATAGGAGCCCCGTGGAACCCCGGGAGCCCCGAGCCGGCTTGCGCTCTATAGTAATCCCTATAGAGCGACGCATCGCCGTAATTTTCAGGTAAAATCATTATGCTAGTACACTTCGCCGCGTCGCGGTCGGAAATGAAGCTTCGCTATGACTTTACCCACTTTAAATCTTATATTGGCGTTCAAATCGTCCTTCAGTTCCAAAGTTATCGTGTGAAAATGTTTTTTGCTGACCGCAACATAGTCTCTTTTGGTGTAAATGATGTTTATCATGCTATCATTTCGGCCTGTGATTTCCACACAGCGGAGGAGCGGCACGTAGCTATCCCCCATTCTCTGATGCTCTATCACGTCGCAGTAAACAAACATAATGTAAAACCCTCCGTGTACATCTGTGAAGGCTCTGTCTTCTGCTGATGAGTGGTGAACGTTAGGCGTCGGCCCCAGCACTCGACCCAGTTTTTTGTGCACCAAAATACCGTAGTCTTGCACATTCCTGAACTGCACTTTTCTAAGTCGCCGCTCATACGTTAATTTAAAGTCTATAAGTTCTGTGATGTTAATGATAGATTTATTCATTACGTCTACAATGTCTTGTATCTTGTCATAGTGCCCCGGTGGGAAAGAAAGTTCGTGTGCGCTCTCCTTCTTGCATACCACTGTAAATCTAACATCCTCGGTTTCAAAAGTATCCCACGTGTGCGGGTACTGAATTTCTGTTAGGGCCACCTCCCAGTCACCTTGTAGATGTATAGGTTTTGCTAGTTTCACTGTAAAATTTGAAATTTTGTTATTAGGGAAAGTGTCCAGAGAAGCATTACTCGGGAGCGTCAGATAAAAAGGTCCGACCTCCATGGTGCTTCCGAAGTACCTAAATGCTTAAACCTGCTGTTGTAGACTTTGTATATCCTTTAATTCACTCTCAGAAACCCAACTATTAAATTTATCAGGCCACCCCCTCCATTTAACTAGGCACTGTCTTCTGGCGCCCTTCCCCTTCTTCGCCAAAACTTTCTCAATACGGTACACGCGGTCTTGATCCTTTTTAGGTTTTGCTTGGCAATGCGTACGAAGTACGCATGCGCTAGCAAAATCTTATGTTTTGCTCTGTGGGGTCGGGTATCCGCCCCCTCCTCGCCCCCTCCTCCCATTGGCTGGCTCCATAAATGGAGGCTAGCCATTGGGAGCCGGATCTGTCCGTCAAGGCCGGACCAGATTCTGGGGCGTTCCCGTGATTTTTTCCCTCTCCACCCACTTCGGATCGTCATCGCGGCGGAGGGTGTGTGTTATTTATTTTTTTTGAGTCGGCTTGTTTTTCGTCTTTTTCAAGTGTCTGTTGTTGGAGTTGGCTGCGAGATTCCAGTTCCCACGAGGCGATCAGGTAAGGAGCATTTTGTTTATAAAAGTGCGTGCGCCGTGATCCTCCCGCCCCCCCCTGTCCGTGTCTTTCCCGCCCCCCCTGCCGCTTCCGTGTCTTTCCGGCCCCCCCTCCCGCTTCCGTGTCTTTCCCGCCCCCCCCACCCCCCGGTTCCGTGTCTTTCCTTGCTCTTATGACCGGTCACTATTGGCTCAGATTCTATGTGCCTTGCACCCAGAAAACAGGATGGTGTCCCAGGACGTGCAGGACGCGTAATCTCCAATACCTATCCTGCAATCCTAAAGGTGTTGCCTGCAGTTTGAGGTGTGCCAGGAACATGTGGGGCCTGCGAGAGGCACAGTGTTGGCAGGCAAGGTGAGCGGCACCGTCTGGTCAGAGGGCCGCTCCCACAGGAGGCCCCTTTTCTTCCTGAGTCCCCCGAGCGGGACTCCATCGTAACGGCAGCAGACGAGCGGCCCTGTGGCAGCGGGCCGCCCGCTCCGCCAACGTGGGGCATTGTTTGTTTTAAGAGCCTAGTGACAGGCTCCGGGGGCATTTTCATTTACAGAGAGCCCAGAGGGGCTCAGCGGGCACCTTGGTGATGTCGAGCCCCCAGAGGGGGGCTCCAACGACGGCCGCATTTTTGTTAAGAGCCTGCTTTGACTTAAACAAAAGCAGTTTCAGCAGAGCGAAGCATTGTATTTGCCCAGATAATGTGCCCTGATTGACTGTGGTGCCTTTGTGATGGAAAAGTTTGCCAGCTGGAGAATGTCTTATTTTTGCTTACTTTGTAAAACGTGGGTTCCTTTCACTGTCCACCCCCCCCCCTCCTGCACATGTGGCATTCGCAGCATGTGGTGGATTTTTTGTTTAGCATAAAAGCGCAAATATTTTCAGTCCTGGGTTTGTCTCTGGCGATGCATCTCATCTAACTAATTCCACCTCTGGCCCCCCCAACCCCCTTTCCCTGAGCCATTAATTTAGCTCTACAGACGCATCAGTGGCAGATGAGATGCAGGCTGCCTGGTCCCAGTCTAGCCTGCTCAGGTCTGTCTGCGCCAGCAGTGCAGTCTGTTTTCCCCGTCCAGCACTGCGTTTGCTTTCAGTGCCCCAGACTAGTTCCTTGGGCAATACTGCACACCTTCAGTGCTTGATTGGTTAAAAAAAGTGCAAGGGCTCTTCCGTTTTCCCCATGAGGCAGTAGCAAGCGCTGCAGAATGTCGGAATTTCCAAATATCAATGCTGCATAAACATGATTACACCTCATACCCAGATGGTCTGGGCGATTTTCCCGCCAGGGTGTTTTCCGCATAATTGTGATTTTTCTCACTTGCCCAGTAATCCATCATCTGCGGGGTAAATTACACAAAGTGCTTCTAGCGCATACGTTTTGCAAATTACTATGCTCTGTCTCACGTGTTGCTGCTACAGCGCATGCGAAAAGTTACCTGGCCATCTTTCGGTCACTGATGTCTCTATTATGGTGTTGAACCCATACTAATGAGGAGTGAACGCTCCCAGATAGTGCAAACTTGCAAAAAAAATCAACCAATTGAAGTAATGCTGCCACAAATTATGCCACGTACTTCGCCTTTTCATGCCACATAATTTAGTTAAGCCTGCCACATAACTTGGTCCTAATCGTCACTTAATTCTAGGGGCCCCGCTCATAGCTTTGCTTTCCTCCACTTTTACATTTTTGTCTCTTTATCTCAATCTTTCATGACTGTCTTAATGCTTCAGTCCTGGTCTGAGATAAAAAAAAAAAAAGCGGCAGCCATCAAAAACACAGGCGGTGGTATCCAGCTGCCCCATCGACTGCAATAACCGGGATAAATTGAGCTCTACGAAGTACGCATGCGCTAGCAAAATCTTATGTTTTGCTCTGTGGGTTCGGGTATCCGCCCCCTCCTCGCCCCCTCCTCCCATTGGCTAGCTCCATAAATGGAGGCTAGCCATTGGGAGCCGGATCTGTCCGTCAAGGCCGGACCAGATTCGGGGGCGTTCCCGCGATTTTTTCCCTCTCCACCCACTTCGGATCGTCATCGCGGCGGAGGGTGTGTGTTATTTTTAGGTTTTGCTTGGCAATGCGTACGAAGTACGCATGCGCTAGCAAAATCTTATGTTTTGCTCTGTGGGGTCGGGTATCCGCGCCCTCCTCCCATTGGCTAGCTCCATAAATGGAGGCTAGCCATTGGGAGAAGGCTCTGTCCGTCAATCTCGGACCAGATTCGGGGGCGTTCCCGAGAATTTTTCCCTTTTGGTGACGTCAGCCGAAAGCCTGTTCTCGGGAACGCCCCCGAATCTGGTCCGGCATTGACGCCACCCGGAAGAAGTCCAGGTGAGTGCTTGCTTTTTTTTCTTTTTTGCCCGTTCCCACCCCCTCTCCCTGTCTCCGGCCCCGGTCCTGCCCCCCTCCGGCTGCCTCTCACGCTCTCCATGAATCTTATGTTTTGCTCTGTAGGGTCGGGTATCCGCCCCCTCCTCCCATTGGCTAGCTCCATTAATGGAGGCTAGCCATTGGGAGAAGGCTCTGTCCGTCAATCTCGGACCAGATTCGGGGGCGTTCCCGAGAATTTTTCCCTTTTGGTGACGTCAGCCGAAAGCCTGTTCTCGGGAACGCCCCCGAATCTGGTCCGGCATTGACGCCACCCGGAAGAAGTCCAGGTGAGTGCTTGCTTTTTTTTTTTTTTTTTGCCTGTTCCCACCCCCTCTCCCGCTCTCCCTGTCTCCGGCCCCAGTCCCGCCCCCCTCCCGCTGCCTCTCACGCTCTCCATGTCTCCGGCCCCGTTCCCTCCCCCCTCCCGCTCTCCGTGTCTCCGGCTCCGTTCCCGCCCCTCTCCCGCGCTCAGTGCTAAAGTGACAAGTGTGCGGCTACAAGAGAAAACAAAGCATCATCCGAGGCACAACACTGCAAAAGCCACCCGGAAGAAGTCCAGGTGAGTGCTTGCTTTTTTTTTTTTGCCCGTTCCCACCCCCTCTCCCGCTCTCCCTGTCTCCGGCCCCGGTCCCGCACCGCTCCCGCTGCCTCTCACGCTCTCCATGTCTCCGGCCCCGTTCCCGCCCCCCTCCCGCGCTCAGTGCTAAAGTGACAAGTGTGCGGCTACAAGAGAAAACAAAGCATCATCCGAGGCACAACACTGCAAAAGGTAAAAAGACACCCATCCACAAAAACAAGCGTCACGTCACTGATTTGTTATACTGATTTGAGCTTGGCGCCTGCAGGAAGGAAGGCACGTTGTGGTGTGTATGTAGTTTGGTGGCAGGGAGTTGTACTATACTTCGCGTGCAACATCTAACTAGCTCCGGAATGCGCTATTCCCTGACCTTCGGTGTACCATGAAGGGCCGGATCGAACTGGCCATTAAGTTCCACTTCTAGCCACGCTCCCGCCATTGCTTGTCTCGACCTTTTAAAGTGTGCATAGCACGATCGTTGTGAGCGGCAGCGCCAGGCACTTAGTTCTTACAACGTTTATTTGGGAGGTGAATATAAAAATATTGTATTTGATGTTTTTTTCTTTCAGCGCGAGTTACCTCCATGAAAAGACCGAGGCATATGTGCCATGGTGTGGACAGGGTTGCCCAAAAGCTTAGCTAAATTAGACGCCCCTCCCCTTTCGGATTTTCCCGGTTTGAAGTTAAGACATTGTTGGCGGCTGACCTTCCCCCACGTAATGCTGGACATGCCATGCGTTCTGGCCAGATCTCTTCACTGTTGCGCCTTTTCACGTTAAAAGCAGACCTTTACTTAGATTTTTGCCGACTGTTGTTGTTCGTGCAATAACACGCTGTCCATCCTCTCTACACGCTAGTCCCAAACCCTGCACCCGGGACCAGTGTCACATGCTCCTGTCTCCCACCTCTGCCCCCTAGTACCTGTGTCTCCATGCGTCTGTCCGCCCTGTGCCAGCCTTTCCTGTCCAGACATCCCCGTCACTTGCTCAGTCCTCACCTTCATGAACAACTTCCTCTTCGCTCCTCCCACTCCCTGTGGCTCCATCACTCGCTCTTCCCTTTCACCGCACTCTCCTTCTCTCACTGCCTCTCTCTCTTCTGCTCATACTCTCATCCCGTCACTCGCTCTTCCCTTTCACCGCACTCTCCTTCTCTCACTGCCTCTCTCTCTTCTGCTCATACTCTCATCCCATCACTCGCTCTTCCCTTTCACCGCACTCTCCTTCTCTCACTGCCTCTCTCTCTTCTGCTCATACTCTCATACCGTCACTCGCTCTTCCCTTTCACCGCACTCTCCTTCTCTCACTGCCTCTCTCTCTTCTGCTCATACTCTCATCCCGTCACTCGCTCTTCCCTTTCACCGCACTCTCCTTCTCTCACTGCCTCTCTCTCTTCTGCTCATACTCTCATCCCGTCACTCACTCTTCCCTTTCACCACTCTCCTTCTCTCACTGCCTCTTTCTTCTGCTCATACTCTCATCCCATCACTCACTCTCCCTTCAACACACTGTTAACTCTCTCCAATGCACCACTCTCTCACCCTAATTTGTTTTTCCTTCTTGGCTCTATCTCTATTCATTATCCCTCCCAGACTCCTCCTGATTCTATAGAGCACTTTTCAAAAAATTTTGTAACCATCGTCCATTTGCGTGAGATTACGCTATTGGCATTGTAAATGACAATGCCATTAATTTATCTGTTTTCAAAACCAACACATAAATACAAAATTTGTCATTGACAATGCCAATAGCTCTAACTTTGTCAAAGGCAAAACCATTGCATTGTAAATGCTTGTTTATTTTTTGTAGCTCTTCTTTGTAAAAACATCCTACGACATCCTCCCCCGCGTAGTCTTTTAAGTTGAAAACTGTAACACCTGAATGCGTGGAAATCTTGTCTATCACAAAGATCTCTTCTGTAAAAGTCTGCTCATACCCCTTTTGGAATACGCCCTTGCATCTAGATACACTAACATGATCACCTATTTTGAACGTGCTTTATGAAACAGGCTTGTTGTTGAACGCTGACCCGTACACAGTTCTCCAAATTTTCAACTCATTTTGCTGGGTTACTTCTACTGGTGCCGTCTTAATGGTTCTATGATAGCTATGATTGTAGCTTTTAATAAAATCTTGTAAACGATCTATATAACGAAATGTGTTATACGCTGTAAAATACCACCAAATTCGAGCTTTGAGAGTTCTGTTGAATCTTTCTACAATCGCCGCCTTAACTTCGTTGTTTGTGACAAAATGTTTTACCCCATACCGCTTCAGCAGCGCTTTTAGCGTCTTTTTTTAAAACTCTTCCCTCTATCTGTCTGTAACTTTTTAGGGATTCTTCCGCCGCTGAAAATGTAATCAAACGCTTTTGTGACCGAACTCCCTGATTTTTCCTTCAAACCGACTGCGAATGCATACTTTGACGGTATGTCTATCAAGGTTAATATAAATTTTACACCATCATTAACCGCCGCGTGTTCAGGGACATCTAGAAGGTCTGCTTGCCATTGATGATTTAATCCGCTGACTAAAACACGACGTCTTTGAAAGCGTTTTCTGGACCCCTTATGTAGCGTGTAGTCATCTTCACCCGATAACCAGTCACGTACATGTGTTCTTTTAACAGCGTCATTGTGGATTTTGCTCTCTTTGTACAAGGCATCTACACCGCCAAAACTACCAACATTCAAGGGGTTGTAATAAACTCTTTTGAAAAGCTTCTGCATCGTCGCGCTTCTTGAACTAAAATACCGCACTCCACCTACTCCCTCGCCACTACTCAATTCATTCACGTTTGTTTTATTTATTATTTTCCTTTTATCACATAATCAGGACTAGAAGCCGGTTTATGCAGCAATAGTAGATTATTTAATAAAACATGAATTAAACAGCTTATGATTTTAAAGTGTGTAATATAGGAATGTACAACGCTATAAACGCTAATAACAATGAATACATAGATATTTAACACAATGATCTCAAAAACTCATGACGTAGAATAAGTATGTTGATTTTGCCAGCTGTGTATGGTATCAGTCTTCTTGCATCTTCCCCACGCCCCCTCATGAAGGCTCGAAAATACAAGTCAGCTATTGTATTCATAAAATTGAAAAACTTTCTTAATCAGAGTAGTGCCTAGGGTGCAAAATGTCCGCACTATATAATTGTTGACGCAGTCTTCGAGCACGTCGTCGACGTCCAAGAAGTATTTGCTCTTTTCAATGTCGTAAAAGCCTCTAGGTTTCCGACTCAGCTCTTTTTCAAACTCTTCAATAACTTCACATCGTTTGTTAAGGCATAGCGAGGTCGGGCGAAACACAGGTTTGGGGTACGGCATCTTTGCTCTGATCAGAAAATAAAAAGCATCCTCCACGCATTTAGCGCTCGGCTGCACCCCGATCTCGACCATGTGTCGAAACAAACTTTCCTGCAACAGAAAAACACAGATACATAATAGTAGTGAAAACGGTCATCAACATGTTTTCATTTACGCGTCATTAATAAATGCCATGTTCCTCGGTTTTAATCTCCAACAAAGATACTTGATTTTAAAATATCTACGATAATTCATCTTCCTCAGATGCTGTTTCATTATCGATCTTATCTCTTCACCACCCGCCGCATACATACTTTTAACATGCTCTGAGGGGGTCTGCACTCTTTTAATATATTTTAAAACATTCACAATCATCTTAATACAATCGTCGGGTAGAAACATTTCTTTCACGCCCGTGACCTCACCCAAAGCTACCATAATTTTATGGGGGTCCAGCTTACAACATAGTTTATGTATCAACCTATCTTCATATTCACACCCCATCATGAGACAGTCGTGATGCAGCTGACTCGGGTCGTCAATTTTACAACCTTCGCAATCGTCGTACCACCCCGCCTTTAAGCACAATTTTATGATAGCCGCTATAGCGGTCAAAAGTGTGTGATACTGTTCAGCGCCCCGCCTGTCACCGTGCCAAAGTTGTACAACAGCGTCTAGGCGCTTACAGCTGCAGTTTTTATGCGTAACGGCACGTTTTTTCTGTCTTGAACCGCAGAGACATGAAAAACGTAGCGATGGATGTGTAACTTCCATAGTCGTGCTAGCAGTTTTGTCGCCTGGGGCTCCTCCTCCTCTCTGTTGCTGATAAAAAATAAAAAAGGGGAGTTTTTCGACCTCAACCTTCCTCATAACTACACGCCGCATCATCACACTCTTAAACGCCCCCCATAGGTTTGCTGAAAAATCGCTGTGCGTACTTACTTTTCGTTTTCCAACTTCACACTTTTCTTCTTGAGCGTCCGTTGACTTCTCTGGCTCGTTTACAGATTCATCTCCGGAATCCATCTCTGTACAGTCGCTAGAGTCATCAGGGTCCGGCTGTTGCAGGTAAATACCCTCGTCTTCTTCACTCGGTTCCGGTCTTCCTCGGCCGTCTGTAGCATCGGGGGAATTGTTTGGTGTTTTTCCAACATGCACACCCACCTCTTCACAGGCGCCGGTCTCGGGGTTTATATTCGGCAGCGCCGTCTCGGCGATGCCTGCCTCAGGCTTTTTATTCAGCTGCGTCAACGCCATCTCAGCCTTAGGAGTTGTTGGATCGCAATTTTCCGTGTCACTATCCGCGAGATTGACGGCGGCATCTGCAGCGTTTGTGGCTTCCTTCAGCATCGCCGTTATAGTTTCTCCAAGGGGTCCAAGTTCCACGCTACTGCAAGACATTCTCAAAGTTGTCTTACAGCTCGAGTTTTCTTCGTCGGAAAAAAGCTGGGGTTTCTTAACACACGGTCCTCAGAATGCTGGCTTATATCCTCTGTGAACACGCTAGACACGCCCCCGGTATGCTTGTTGACTCGTATTTCAAACTAGTACCGCTTCTTAGCAACCCCCCCCGGCATGCTTGGTCATTTTACGCGCTTTTTAAGAAAATTCAACGCGTATCATTTAACGTGCATTAATTCACAAAATCTAACTTATCGTTTTATATACGATTTTTTAAATTTTTTTTATATCAATCTTTTTTTTATATCAAACTTTTTTTTATATCAAACTTTTTTTTATATCAAACTTTTTTTCTTTTTTATATCAAAAATTTTTCCCACGTTTTTTTACAAAAGGGGCGTGGCCACCTGTCAAAACATGCATGGTGACGAGTAGTGTACAACCTATACTACTACACTTATAGGAGACTCAACACCTCCTGCCTTGTGCGCAATACACCAAGCCATCGAGGACCCTTATAGGAGACTCAACACCTCCTGCCTGGTGTGCAATACACCAAGCCATCGAGGATCCTTAAAGGAGACTCAACACCTAGGGGGCAGTAAGCACTATATAATTAGTGATAACCCACCTCTCTGCACTGCCAGTACCCGTGCACAGAGAGGAGTCAGTGCCTGGTGGGGGCAGTAAGCGCTATATAAACCCCCATAACCCACCTCTCTGCACTGACAGTGCCCGTGCACTGAGAGGGGTCAGTGACTGGTGGGGGCAGTAAGCGCTATATAAACCCCCATAACCCACCTCTCTGCACTGCCAGTGCCCATGCACAGAGAGGAGTCAGTGCCTGGTGGGGGCAGTAAGCGCTATATAAACCCCCATAACCCACCTGCCTGCATCCTCTCTGCCCCGACCTTCAGGTATTCCTTCAGGGACTCGATGCACCTCCCCTCCAGGTAGTCCTTCTCTCGCTGGGAACAGGGGCTTAACAAACGCCCCTGCAGCCCCCACGGTGCAGGGGGGCTCCCCAGGATTCAGTAAATTAAGGGGGCCCGGGGCCTGAGAGCTGCGAGAGAGGCTTGCGCTGAAGCCTCTCTCCCTCTGAAGCAGGGACAGGCTGTCTGCAGCCTGCTCTGAGCCCCTCCCGCTGAATGAAGAGAAACAACATTTCAACTGACATTGTTTCTCTTCAGTCAGAGCCCCCCCTCCCAGGCAGGCCAGGAACAAGGGTGGGGGTGGGGGCCCCAGAGACGGCATTCCCCACAGGCCTCTGCTCCTCTGAGAAGTATCAGCTACTCTCACTTCCCACAAGTGCCAGTCACTCACTCTGCCACCAGTACCACCCACTCACTCTGCCACCAGTGCCAGCCTCTCACTCTGACACCAGTGCCTGCCGCTCACTCTGCCACCAGTACCAGCCTCTCACTGTGCCACCAGTGCCAGCCACTCACTCTGCCACCAGTGCCTGCCGCTCACTCTGCCACCAGTGCCAGCCTCTCACTCTGCCACCAGTGCCAGCCTCTCACTCTGCCACCAGTGCCAGCTCCTCCCACTTCCCGCCAGTGCCAGCCTCTCATTCTATCACCAGTGCCTGCCGCTCGCTCTGCCACAAGTGCCTGCCGCTCACTCTGCCACCAGTGCCAGCCTCCCACTCTGCCACCAGTGCCAGCCTCTCACTCTGCCACCAGTACCAGCCTCTCACTGTGCCACCAGTGCCAGCCTCTCACTCTGCACCAGTGCCTGCCTCTCACTCTGCCACCAGTGCCAGCCTCTCACTCTGCCACCAGTACCAGCCTCTCACTGTGCCACCAGTGCCAGCCTCTCACTCTGCCACCAGTGCCAGCCTCTCACACTGCCACCAGTGCCAGCCTCTCACACAGCCACCAGTGCCAGCCTCTCACTCTGCCACCAGTGCCAGCCTCTCACTCTGCCACCAGCGCCAGCTCCTCACTCTGCCACCAGTGCCAGCCTCTCACACAGCCACCAGTGCCAGCCTCTCACTGCCACCAGTGCCAGCCTCTCACTCTGCCACCAGCGCCAGCCTCTCACGCTGCCATCAGTGCCAGCCTCTCACACTGCCACCAGTGCCAGCCTCTCACTCTGCACCAGTGCCAGCCTCTCACACAACCACCAGTGCCAGCCTCTCACACTCCCACCAGTGCCAGCCTCTCACACTGCCACCAGTGCCTGACACTCACTCTGCCACCAGTGCCAGCCTCTCACTCTACCACGAGTGCCTGCCGCTCACTCTGCCACCAGTGCCAGCCTCTCACACTGCCACCAGTGCCAGCCTCTCACTCTGCCACCAGTGTCAGCTTCAGCCACTACCCACCAGTGCCAGCCTCTCACACCCCCACCATTGACAGCTGCTAACTCTGCCACCAGTGCAAGCCTCTCACACTGCCATCTGTGGCAGCTGAGCTCCTCCGACTACCCACCCATGCCAGCTTCAGTCACTACCCACTTGTGCCAAACTCACACTCTACCACCAGTGACAGCCTCTTACACCACCAGTGCCAGCTGCTCACACTGCCCATGTTTGCTATACTCCTGCCCAGTGCCAGTTCCTGTACGGTGATGCCACCTATACCACACTGTGCACCAATGCGTAGCAGTGCCAGCTCCGTGCCCTGCCCTCATGTGTACGTCAGTCCCCCTCAGGTAGTTGATGGAAAGGTTTAGACTCCTTGGCCAGCACTAATATTTGTTCACTGTCTCGCAGCTTATCTTTTTTAGCCTACGTTTTCACGTAAAATCCCCTTAACTCCGTGCCCAGAATGCATTTGAAAAGGTACAGTCAAAGCGCTATAACTTAAGATGCCTACTTCATTCCATAAACGTCTCACTACACAAAAGCCAAAGCAATTATCTCCATTAAGTAGAGTTCGATGAAGCAGTTGGAGCAATTAAGACAATTAGGCACGCGGCTGTGAAATTCATTGGGGCCTCTTCGCAAAGGTAAATTTACACATGTACATTTACTCAGGGCACAGGTCCTAAAAAAGGAAGTGGGGGTGTTGTCGTCCCGACAGGAAGTGACGTCACAAAAGGTGGCTTGCACCATCAGACTCATTGCCTCCCCTCGCTCACCCCTTAGATGCGATTGCATCAGAGAAGCCAGCGCATGAGCAGCGTTCTGAATGAGCTCCGATCTCGCCCCAGAGAGGCCAAAAAGTGAATGTGTGGCTCCATTTGCTCCAGTTATCGAGATCCCGGTAAAATAAGTGGGGGGACGCTGTCCACCCGCGTGGTACCCCGACTCGAGCCCTGCATTTACTCCTGTAAACCCCTGAACCTGGTGTAAATCTAAATCTTTTTGCCGTCCACCATTTCCTACTGTAGATTTACACCTAAGTGTAAACTTACATGTTTCCACCCACTAGTGGACTTTCCTTCAATAGGATTTATGAGTCTAAAATAACTACTAGTAACTTTTCACTCGTAGGTAGTGATTTCCAACACTGTAGTGGAGATCTCCCTATGAGGGGAATTTATTAAAGCTTATTTTTAACCGCATGCGAGCGGCGCAACTCATGACGAGCTCAGCTCGTCATGAGCATGGAAGGGGTTAATTTAAAAAAAATGAAAATATTGAAATATAAAATATAAATGTAAATTCATTGAGGATATTTATTATAACTCTAGATGTAATACAATAAAATGTTGCAGGTGGAGAGACAGTGGAGAGAGACAGTGGAGAGAGACAGTGGAGAGAGTGTAGAGAGAGAGTGTAGAGAGCGAGAGTGGAGAGAGAGAGAGTGAAGGGAGACAGTGGAGAGAGAGTGGAGAGAGAGTGGAGAGAGAGAGAGTGGAGGGAGCGGAGAGAGCAGAGAGAGAGAGAGAGACAGTGGAGAGAGTGGAGAGAGAGAGAGTGGAGGGAGAGAGTGGAGAGAGCGTGGGGAGACAGTGGAGAGAGTGAGCGAGTGGAGAGAGGGAGTGGAGAGAGAGTGGAGAGAGAGTGAAGAGAGTGATTGGAGAGAGAATAGAGAGAGGGTGGACGGACAGAGAGTGGAGAGAGAGAGAGTGAAGAGAGAGAGTGAAGAGAGAGAGAGTGGAGAGAAAGAGTGGAGAGAGAGTGGAGAGAGAGAGTGGAGAGAGAGAGTGGAGGGAGGGAGAGTGGAGAGAGAGAGAGAGGGTGAGCAAGAGAGAGAGAGTGGAGAGAGAGAGCGGAGAGAGAATGGAGAGTGAGTGGAGAGAGAGAGTGGAGGGAGGGTGGAGAGAGAGAGAGAGGAGAGATAGTAGAAAGAGAGAAAGTGAAGAGAGAGACAGTGGAGAGAGAGACAGTGGAGAGAGAGTAGAGACTGGCTGACTCAGAGACTGAATACTGACTGACCGAGAGACTGACTGGCTGAGAAACTGACAGAGAGAGAGAGAGAGGCTGGCTGACCGAGAGAGTGACTGACTGATTGACAGAGAGAGACTGATTGAGAGTGAGACTGACAGACACAGAGAGAGAGAGACTGACTGACTGACAGAGACTGACTGACTGAGGTAGAGAGATACTAACTGACAGAGAGAGAGATTGACTGACAGAGAGAGAGACTGAGAGAGAGAGGCAGAGACTGACTGAGAGAGATAGACTGATTGACTGCGAGAGAGACTGACAGCTAGAGACTGACACAGAGAGAGAGAGAGAGAGAGAGAGAGAGAGAGAGAGAGAGACTGACGGAGAAACAGAGACTGACCAACAGAGAGAGACTGACTGACAGAGAGAGACTGACTGAGAGAGAGACTGACTGACAGAGAGAGAGACTGACAGAGAGAGTCACAACTGAGAGAGAGACTGACTGAGAGAGACTGACAGAGGGAGAGAGAGACTGTCTGGAAGACTGACTTACTGAGAGAGAGAGACTGAGAGAGAGAGAGGCTGAGAGAGAGACTGACAGAGGGAGAGACTGACAGAGAGAGGGACTAACAGAGAGAGAGAGACTGACTAAGAGAGAGACTGACTAAGAGAGAGACTGACTGACTGAGAGAGACTGATTGAGAGAGAGACTGACAGACTGACAGAGAGAGAGACTGACAGAGAGAGAGACTGACTGACAGAGAGAGAGACTGACTGACAGAGAGAAACTGACAGAGAGAGACTGTGAGAGACTGACTGACAGAAAGGGAGAGACTGACCGACAGAAAGAGAGAGACTGACTGACAGAGAGACTGACTGACTGAGAGAGACTGACAGAAAGAGAGAGATAGAGAGACAGACAGAGAGAGAGATAGACTGACAGACAGAAGAACTGACAGGGAGAGAGACTGACAGAGAGAGAGAATGAGAGAGAGAGGGACTGACTAAGAGAGACTGACAGAGAGAGAGGGACCGACTGACTGACAGACTGACAGAGAGAGAGAGAGACTGACTGACTGACTGACTGTGAGAGACTGACTGACTGAATGACAGAGAGAGATAGACTGACTGAGAGAGAGAGAGACCGACTGACTGACAGACTGACAGAGAGAGAGAGACTGACTGACTGAGAGAGACTGAATGACAGAGAGATAGACTGACTGAGAGAGAGACTGGCTGACTAAGAGAGAGAGAGAGACCGACTGACAGACAGACTGACAGAGAGAGAGAGAGACTGACTGACTGACAGACTGACTGACTGAGAGAGACTGACTGACTGAGAGAGACTGAATAACAGAGAGAGATAGACTGACTGACTGAGAGAGAGAGACTGACTGACTGAGAGAGAGAGACTGACTGACTGAAAGAGAGAGACTGACTGGGAGAGAGACAGACTGACTGGGAGAGAGAGAGAGACTGACTGACAAAGAGAGAGACTAAGAGAGAGAGAGAGACTGAGAGACTTAGTGGCTGAGAGAGACTGACTGACAGAGAGAGACTGGCTGACTGAGAGAGAGAGACTGACTTACTGAGAGAAACTGACAGAGAGAGATTGTGAGAGACTGACTGACAGAAAGGGAGAGATTGACTGAGAGAGAGAGACTGACTGACTGAGAGAGACTGACAGAAAGGGAGAGATATAGAAACTGAGAGAGACTGATGTTGTGGGTAAATGATGATATAAAGTAGATGGTAGCCAGGTAAATAATCTAAGTAAGATATTTATTAGTTGGTTTCAATAAGATAAGTATTAGGTCCCACCAGGAGCTTGATGGATGTTGCTCAGCCCTCACTCACCAACTGACATTCTCCACACACACCAGGTACACACACATTCTATTCACTCTGAGATCACGCACACCAACATTCCACGCAGACATCTCACTCATTCTGGCTGAGCAACCTAAAGGAGATAAATCTAGTTACAACATATCTCCTTTTTAGGTCTCGCCTAGACGAAAGCAAAAGCGAAAGCTTTTGCTGTCTAGGGAGACAACTTATGTTGCCGCTTTGTGGGGAATGAAGGGGAATGTGGACAGCAGACTGTTACGAATTTCTTCTGCTGGAGATTTGACCTCGTGAGCGCGCCTTGACTGCATCTAATGCGTGTGTGTTTTTTTTTTAACGTGGGCCGGGCGCTTGCTTTAGTCAGTTTCACTTTGAAGTGCAGGCGTCAATGGGTCTGGTAGTTGTTCATGTGGAGTGCCTTTTGACCTCGTGAGCGCGCCTTGACTGCATCTAATGCGTGTGTGTTTTTTTTTTTAACGTGGGCCGGGCGCTTGCACGACATTCAAAGCCGAAAACACCAGCAAGGGGAATATTACATGAAAACTGCCAGCATGCTGATCGGCAAGCATTAACCTCCGCCTGCAGGATATGTTCGCACTGTAGAGTTATGTCTCCCTTGCGGTTGAAACGGCGGCGGAAGAAATGCAAATTTTACAGTTGGAAACGGAACAACAAGTCTTGGCGTCAACATACATAAGTTCCCGCGCGCACGTCTCAAATGTAACTGCCCATCATGTCAAGCGGTTTAATATATTAAGGTCCAATTCGCGCAATTTACCACTGCAATTAACAAGAAGCACTTTGTCTACAAGTTGGAAACAGACATATTTCCTTTATTTTTTCTCTTCTCTTTCTCATGTCTCCAGTTCTCTTCTTCCGTCTTCCGTTTCGGCTTTTCTCCCTTCACCTAACTAGCATAATCCATTCCTTGATCATTCCTCACATTCTCAAATGTTTCCTCTTTCCATACGCGCTTGTTTTCGATGCTACTAAGTGTTTTCTTGTCCGTATAAATGCTATTCCTCCCATAAGAAAGCGGAATGTGGCGTAACGAAGACAAATGCCAATTTTACAGTGGGAAACGCAGGAACAAGTTTCGGCGGCAACATACATATGTTCTCGTGCGCATATATTTCATGTAACTAGCCATCATATGAAGTGGTGCAATAGATTAAGGGTTAGTTCGCGCTATTTAAAAATGCACTTAAGAAGAAGCACTTTAGCTGCACGTGGATCATAAGCATATAAACATTGTTACACGCCGCAATTTATTAGGATACACACGCAAAGCATAGTGCCCTATTAGCGGCTAATACAGCCAGTTTCTAACATATACACACTAAATAAACCCCGCGCACGCGGCACCTCCATTCCAGGTGTCCTGCCACAGGCACATTCTACAGGGGGGAAGTGGAAGGGGGGAGGGGAGACAGTTCCAACATTTACAGAGTAAATAAACAACATGCACGCGGTACCCTCATTCAAAGTCTCTGGCTACACGCACATTCTGGAGGGGGGAGAGGTGAGGGGGGTAGCCGCAACCCGCCAAGTACAAATTGTTTCTGTTTTTCAGCCTTTAACAAATTACATATATTTTATTGTGTGCGCATTTTAATATAGCACACTCTCCACAAAAGCGTACAAAAAGGAACAAGCCGTTTACAACATTTCATTATTTGTATAGCGCAATTAAAGGAGTTATTCTTTTGTAGGCTTTCAAAGTTTCGCTCAGAGCAGGAATTTAACTTAAACGCACCATTCAAAGTCTTTCCTTCCTTGGTTATTTAGCGCGGCATCTTATATAGCGCAAACATTGTTTACAAGTGCGAAACATGTGACAAAGCCGAAAACAACAGTAAGGGGAACATTAAATACAAATTGCCAGCATAAGTAAGAAAGCACAGCTTATCCATTCGCCTGTACCTTTCACAATGTTTCAGTTACAAAAACACAATGATAATAACAATCTGCTGCATTACTAACAGCGTGTGCTAGACATTTATTTGGCTGGAAGCCCTTCTCTCCACAGCTCAGCTCAAAGGTGCCCTAGTGAGCGAAAGGAAAGGGTCCAGCCTCACCCTGCAGTATTTGTTACAGCTGCAAAGTCACGTTTCCCATGCGGTGAAAGCAGCGGCAGCGCTCACATTTCAGTAAAACAACCCGTGACTGGTTTACTAAACAGTCTATTCCCAAGATTTATTCCCAAGCCACTTGCATCACTTTCCTCACATTAAAAGTGACGGAAAAGTGGCGCGAGAGGCCTGTAATTCTAACCAGAACTGTAATTTGGGGCAATTCACTTCATGTTGCTGTGCGTACATGTGTAATGTAACTAGTCATTACATAAAGCGGTCCAATACATTAGGGTCCAGTTCCCGCTATTTAAAAAATAAATAAATAAGAAGCACTTTGTCCGCAAGTTAAAAACAGGCATGTAGAGTTTCTTACACGCCAATATTTATTAGCATACACACGCAAAGCATAATGCCATATTATCTGCTAACAGAGGCAAAGTTACAACATTTACACACTAAATAAACACCGTGCACGCGGCATCCCCATTCCAGGTGTCTGGCTAAAACCACATTCTACAAGGAGGAGGTGGGAAGGCTGAGGGGAGACCGTTTTAACATTTACACAATAAAGAAATATTACTCCCGGGGCACCCCCATTCCAAGTCTCCGAGCATAGGCACATTTTGCAGGGGGGAAGTGGGAGAGTAGATGACATAGTTCAAACATTTACACAGTAAATAAACAGCGCGCACGCAGCACCCCCATTCCAAGTCTCTGGCCAAAGGCACATTTTAAAAGGGGGAGGTAGAAGGGGTGAGGGGGTGGCCTCCACCTACCAAACACAAATTGTTGTTGTTTTTCAAGCTTTAATACACTACATATATTTAATTGTGTAACCATTTATTTTAGCATACTTCCAACAAATGCCTAAACAACGTATCGGGCATTTCACAACATTAACACAATTAATACATGCTAAAATGGACTGCTACTCTATTGTACATTTGCATTTTGTAAATCTCTTTGCCTCGCAGCAGTTTGCTACAGCCTTCTTTTCGCCTGCAGCAATTCATTTGCATGTTGTTGTTTAACACATTCTTTGCAACACCCTACACTTATCAACAACTGTCGGAAATCACAATAGCACTTTCACAGATGCTTAGCAAGCGCCAACATGTCTGCTTTTACTTTAATGACTGTTGCCAAATGTTTAGCTTTTCCTTTTTATTCGCATTCAAACATCACTAAAATTTAAAATGCTTCATTGTGCATTTATTTAGACTAACGTCATACATTATCAAATAAGAACAGACAAACAGATTACAAAATTAAACTACTTACGACGGCATTTTTATATAGCGCTAACTTTACTTCAAAGCGCCAAAGTAAGGGTTTTGTTTCTCAGTTTTACAGCACAAATGCAGGCGTCCTTCGTGTAAAAGGCATTTTTATAGTGCGCAAACTTTACTTCTATGTGGCATTCAAAATGGAAATAGTCCAACATTTACATACACTTTTTCTTTTTACCCTACAAGTGCTCCCCATCTTCTTTATAAAACATGCAATGCTCTCATCCTCAAATTATTTCAAAAGCATATAAGGCCAGTTGCCCTCTCCCTTTCAATCAACTTGCGTCAGTACACCTACATCATGTTATCTGTTTTACCCTTTTCCTTCATATTTAATATTTATTTTTTTATAAATACGAACAAACAACATATACTATGTATACATGTATCGGTGTTTATTTATATCATCAATGGTAAATGTGAACATTTGTTCTTTACATATAAGGTACCCTAGTAAGCAACAGGGTCCAATCTCGGCCTGCAGGATCGTTTCAGCTAGAGAGTTACGTCTCCCATGCGGTAAAAGCGGCGCCTGCATCCATATTTCATTACAACAGTTTGTTACTGCTTTACTAAACAGTGTACACGCTGTAGCTTTTAAAATGGCTTCCCTCGCTGCTAATTTGTCGATCCTAGCTGTGCATACAAAGCATATCTCCCTTGCAATTAATATCATTCACACTCATTGCCCTGGCTTGTCCAGCAATGGAGAGAGGAGAAGGGCGTGTTCCATTACGAAACAACAGCAGCGCACTAAGGACTTCACTCTATCAAGTCTTTTGCCGTTTTTGTTATCACTTACCTTACTTCTCAAGCTCTTCCTTGAAGACGGCAAAATGCAGTATGCCCCTCACCTACATATTTTAAATCAAAGCTCTCTCGTCTGACACAGCCATTACCAAAAAAAGTTGAGGGAAAAGCTCCGAGCGTTTTAGTAATTCCTGGAGCACAGTCAGTTAGTCATGACTGTCTCAGCAAGCGTGCATCTGAAAGCAGCGTGGCGCCATGAGGCTGGCGCCCGGGCACATTTGTTACATTAGCACCTCAGCCACTCTAAAGCTGATCGCAAGCATTTAACTATTCACTTGCTGAGGCCCGTTGCTATTGCTGCCTGAGCTTCACTCGCCCTCCCCCTTTTCCCGTCTGGAAATGTTCTAATCGCAAGCATTTAGCTATTCACTTCCTGAGGCCTGCTGCTATTGCTGCCTGGCCTTAACTCGCCCTCCCCCTTTCCTCGTCTGGAGGTGTTCACCAAACATGCAAATAGAAAAATAAAATAATTCCAAAAACGGAGGCTGCAGAACATACAGTTAAATCAAATTGAAACTGGACAAAAAAGAAGAGCCATAAAAGCCGCTTATGCCTCTAATACACAGCGCCAGTTTCTTTATTTGTAATTAACAAATGACTTCTTCTCTAATATTAACACTGGTCACACTTGCTAGTTTCATAATGCACATTTTGGGGAGGGTATGGAGATGAGGAGGAGCAGGAAATCTGCTTAAAATGCATAACGCCATGCATTTCGTTTTACTTAAACACTACATGCAGTGACTATATACGGATACAGTAACATACATAAAGGCTGCTTCGATTGCAAATCTATGCTAGTTGGACATTGAACGCCTATGTATTGCAGGGCAAGCTAGTTCCTGCAGGAAGATATGCATTAGTAATGTAAACACCTGCAGCATTTCCCTACAGTAAACTGCAACATACATTTAGCAAGAATTGCCTGTATTATCATCAGGACAAGTGCCTTGCATGCAGATACAAATTTGCATCCAATCTCTAACAGCCAAATAAGTAGAAGAAGCTGCCACAAATATATCTGGCACAAAATGTTGCCTACCGCCTCTAGGTCATGCATCCTATTACTAATCTTTACACAATGGCTGCATGTGGTGCTATGCTGTAAGCAATTAGTGCTAATCTGTCCTAGAAGTTATCCCAAGCGCTATCGTTCTTTAGGGACAGCCTTGGAATTGAATACCTTATTATGATACATATGTCTCGTCTGTCCATTCTTTTTTTTTTTTTTTTTTTTTAAACCTTTATTTTCGCATTACTCAGGTACAGGTACGGGCCTACAACCTGCGTGGCCGGCCGCTAGTACAGTTAGGTCCAGACAAGTAAAGCATATCATAAAAACAACGGTCCGCCACCCGCTATCCCTGTAACAAAATAAGAGAATTTCCACCCTGAGCAGAACACAGATACGGCAGGAAATGGAAGGTTGCTTTTTTAAAGGGTTTAAAGAAGATCAGGATTCGGTTACGCATAGTCAAGCAATAACAAAGTAGGGAATCACAATAGAACAGGATATTCACTGACAGGAGCAATGTAATTGAGATGTCGGCTCCGGTGCATCAGAAACAGGATAATCAATAAAAACAAAACTCACAGCACCGGTAAAACACCCAGAGCTCATGCCTATGAGCCCCATAGGAGCATCCTCCCCAACTGGACAGACTAGCAAAATTACAGAGACATACTACCCAAATCCCGAAAAAGAAAGAGGAATAGAAAGAAAAAGAAAGGGCCATAGAAACAATAAAAGGACAAAAAGAAGAAGAACCCATCCCCCACCCTGCATCACTGTAGATGGCTACGGCCTACCCCCCCTAACAACGTGCCTGTCGCCCGTAATAACTAAAACCCCAAAAAGAAAGATCAAAGGAAGGAAAGAAAATAGCGTCAAAGAAGACGGAGGAGGACCCCAGGCCAACCCCCCACCCCCTCCCACCCGGCGCTCACCTTAAGTACGATAAACAATACGAAATCAGTTAACAGCCTCTGTGCAATATCACCACCTCCAACCCTGGCCCATCCCATCAAATTCGCCCACCCGCAAGGCAGTCTTCAAAAAGGAGATTGTCACAGGAAGCTCGGGCCCCTAGGATCAGGAGCACCCAGTGAAACAGGATAACGTTATGCAACGATCAATGGTTCAGAGAGCAGAGTCACAACAGCGGGAGCACCCAGTTAAGACAGGATAGTGTTAATCGTTCGACATGTCAGGTCCAACAGGAGAATATAGATCTCCCCAAGTAGCAACAATGGCGCCCCGAACACACTCGATTCCCACGGGCCCGCAAGATCAACAGCACAGATTACATCAGGCACGCAGTGTCGGGCCGGGCTATAAAGTACAGGCTGGAGCACACAAGTCAAGAAGTCGCATCCACGGTCGGCCGCGGCCCCTCCGCAGGGAGCTGCAACATTCATCCCACAAGGAGTGACGGGCAAAGCTGATGTAGGCTTTCAGTTAATCATCAATCCAATGGTGATCAAAACATCCTCACGCCGGATCCAGAACGTATTCTTCTGATCCCCTGGGGGCATACGGTCGCCATCTTCCAGTATCCAATACACCCGGCCGCCACCATGACTAGGCAGAACCTATCAAGTCACCATTTTCTAGGGAGCACTCCCTCGGCGTAGTGCAGACGAGCTTCGGGACCGCCGGCCCCCGCCAGACAGGGGGTCGAGGTGCACCGGTGCCCCATCGACAAATAAACACAGAACGCCACTCTCCCCACACAATAGCCTGCGCAGACGGGCCCCCCCAGCCCAAGGAGTACCACAGCAGCATTATGTCTTCACCGGTAACAGTGAGCCGGAGCATCAAGAGCAATGCGATGTAAACAGGCAAACAGCGTACCTCCAGCGAAATAAAGAGCAGGTCCCATCATTGTCCGGCTGCCGATGAAGTATGCCGGAGGGGGGGGAGAAGAAGCAGACCGCGCAGAGGGAGAGCGCATCATGTCAATTGCGGGCACCAGCTGCGTCGAGGAGTAGCTTGGTCTCCATGACGGGAGACCGGCGTCCCACGGGTCTGTGTGGCCAGTATTTTTCCACTGGCGGCCGGATGCAGTACAGCGCGAGGTCCCGGCTGCAGGCAGCGGGCGGGCCGCACCCAGCGAAGGAGCCCAGCTCCGGCCATGGAGCGCGGATTTCCACCAGAATCAGACGCCTCAGCCCAGTGCCCCTTCCGACGCGCAAAGGCAGCGTCCTCGCACGGGGCAGGCGAGCAATGCGGGCGGGGAGGGAAGAAGGTCGGCGGAGCCGGGACCCCGAGCGGCCATCTTGGTCGCCGGCCCGGCTCCGCCCCCCTCGTCTGTCCATTCTTAAGTCTGCAACCCTAGATACCTTAATAATGAATTTATTAATGAATGCTATCTAATGGAATACATGCAACTTGTGGATAACAACATTCTCCACATACAAACAAAACATAACATTCTGCACTACACACTACCATTCTTCACTACACACTACCACTCTGCACTACACACTACCACTCTGTACTCTGCACTGCGCACTACCAATCTACACTACGCTGTACCAATCTCACCTATGCACTACCACTCTGCACTACACACTACCACTCTGCACTATCACTCTGCACTACACACTACCATATTTTATTGTGCATTACACACTACCACTCTGCACTCTACACTACGCACTACACTCAGCATTACACATTACGACTCTGCACTACACACTACCACTGTGCACTACAACTCTGCACTACACACAACCACTTAGCAGTCTGCACTACACACTACGACTCTGCACTCTGCACTACCAGTCTGCATTATGCACTACCACTATGCACTACGCGCTACCACTCTGCACTACACAGTACCACTCTGCACTCTGCACTACCACTGTACATTACATAATACCACTCTGCACTACACACTACCCCTTGGCACTACACATTACCACTCTGCACTCTGCACTACGCACTAATACTCTGCACTATGCACTACCACTCTGCACTACACACCACCACTCTGCACTCTCCACTACAGACTACCACTCTGCACTCTGCACTACCACTCTGCACTACGCACTACCACTATGTACTACGTACTACCATTCGGCACTCTGCACTTATCTCTGCACTACACACTACCACTCTGCATTACACACTACCATTCTATACTACGCACTACAACTCTACACTCTGCACTACGCACTACCACTCTGCACTATGCACTACCACTCTGCATTACGCATCACCACTCTGCATTACGCATTACCACTCTGCATTACACACTACCACTCTGCATTCCGCACTGCCACTCTGCACTACACACTACCACTCTGCACTGTGCACTACGCACTACCACTCTGCACTACGCACTACCACTCTGCACTACACACTATCACTCTGCACTCTGCAATGCGCACAACCATTTTACACTACGCACTACCAGTCTGCACTACACACTACCACTCTGCACTCTGCAGTGCGCACTACCACTTTACACTACCGCTCTGCATTATGCATTACCACTGTGAACTACACACTACTACTCTGTACTCTGCAATATGCAATACCACTCTGCACTACGCACTACCATACTGTACTATGCATTACACACTACCACTCTGCACTCTACACTATGCACTACCACTCTGCATTACATACTACCACTCTGCACTACACACTACCACTGTGCACTACGAACTACCACTCTGCACTACACACTACCACTCAGCACTCTGCACTACACACTACCACTCTGCACTCTGCACTACCACTCTGCACTACGCACTACTATTTTGTACTACGTACTACCACTCTGCATTCTGCACTACCACTCTGCACTACATACTACCATTCTGCATTATGCACTACCACTCTGCACAAAGAACTACACCTCTGCACTCTGCACTACGCACTACCACTCTGCACTCTTCACTACCGCTCTGCATTACGCATTACCACTCTGCATTACGCACTACTACTCTGCAGTACACACTACCACTCTTTATTCTTAATATGTCAAATTTTATTAACACTGATACTATACAATTAATATGTCTTTACTATGCATAACTGTTTTTTTATATTGTACTTTTTATTTAGAGTGTTGTACTTTTCAAATAATTTTCTTACAAGTCATGTTCTGAAAAAAAATCTTAGAAAAACTAAAACACTATTACAAAGTTTACACAATATGCTTGCAATGTTTTACAATTACCTCGTTTGAGAATCGCATGTACATATCACATTTATTTGTACCTATCATAACTGTTTTTTTATATTGTACTTCTAATTTAGAGTGTTGTACTTTTCCAAAATTTTTTTAACAAGTCATGCTCTCAAAAAAAAAAAAAAACTAAAACACTATTGCAAAGTTTGCACAATATATTTGTGATGTTTACAATTACCTTGTTTGAAAATTGCATGTACATATCACATTTACTTCTATCATTAAAATTTGATACTTTTGTACAAGCCATATTTTATATGTCCCTTATTAAAAAAACAAAATGTAACTACTGCAAAAAAAAATAGCCAAGGACATTTACAATACTAAAAGCTCAAACTTTTCCTAATGCGAGACCTATTGCATTGCAAATGCTTGTCTTCACAGGAAATAAACAGAATTGCTTGCAACATAAAGCAATTAAAATTTTGAAAGATACACATGCAATGTAAAATGATAAACCCTAGAACACATCCCCTTCCCTTGGGGAAATTTAAGAGAAAAAGAAAAATAGAAAAATTAAACAACTTTTGACATTAATAATAATATACTATAATAATATACTAACGCATCTTAACACTAGAGCTTTCTGAAAAGCTAAACTAACACATCTAAGTAAACGAATATACTAACGCATCAAAATTCTTGTTTGCTAAACAAACCATTTAAAAAAAATTTATATAACGCGTTTCACTACCTGCACCATTAAATACTTAGTCTAACGCGTCTTACTACTCGCGCTTTAACAATAATACTAATGCGTCCTACTAATTTCGCTTTAATAATCAATGTAATGCGTCTTACTAATTGCGCTTTAATAATCAATGTAATGCGTCTTACTAATTGCGCTTTAATAATCAATGTATTGCGTCTTACTAATTGCGCTTTAATAATCAATGTATTGCGTCTTACTAATTGCGCTTTAATAAACAATGTATTGCGTCTTACTAATTGCGCTTTATTAATCAATGTAATGCGTCTTACTAATTGTGCTTTAATAATCAATGTAATGCGTCTTACTAATTGAGCTTTAATAATCAATGTAATGCGTCTTACTATTAGCGCACTTCTAAATCAAATTTAACCTATAAATTACACTAACACGTCTTCACACCACAAAACATACCCACAGTAACACAAGAGAACATTATATTGACCAGCAATAAAATGTTATCAACAGTCTCGTGGTCTGATGAGCGGTCTCTCACTCGAGGTCTTCCAAAAAAGTAGAGAAGTCTGTCCTTAATCTGCTGGTATCTGCCACAATCCAAAGACCATAGAATCCATCGACAAGTCTGCTGAGACTAATTGTGGCAGATGTAAACAAAACAGTAACTTTTCCTGTAGTGTCCCAGTCGAAGCACGAATCATTTGACATTTTAAAACTCTCACTCCATGTTCATGCTGACACTGCTCACTTATAGTGCTATCACTTCCTTGCTGTCTCTCTGAAATGCGCTGCAACTCTGTTAGTAGTAGAGTTCAAATGTACCTTCCGAGTGAACCCCTTACAACTTTCACTTTCGCGCT
The DNA here is from genome assembly GCF_964261635.1 of Lissotriton helveticus. Lineage (NCBI taxonomy): Eukaryota > Metazoa > Chordata > Amphibia > Caudata > Salamandridae > Lissotriton > Lissotriton helveticus. The sequence continues at coordinate 4,714,257 of NC_136065.1, forward strand.
TTAAAAGAAAACCATTTGCTACTTCGCACAGCAACAACTTCACAAAATGTCTCGTACAGTTTACGAAAATATGTTGCCATGGTGATGCTTCGTACAAACAGCATAAGATGGCGGCATGCATCCTGCGTTGTACCGGGTGGTTCTGGGCACGCCGCTGCTCAAAACTTACAAGTACAGCACAATGATGTTCTATAACGTCACAAGGAGTGAAGGTAAGCTTCACGCGTTTCTCTGTGATTTTCAAAAATGGCAATGACAGTTAAAGTATCTGTGGTACATTTCTAGTCGCGCATTCCCCATCGCGCAGTTATATTAAATTCGTTTACAAACATTGGCAAAGTATGTATTGACATTTATTTTTTCGCATGACTCCGCTCTGCCTTTAAATACATGCGCTGCGTGTTGTTCATTTTAATATTCCAGGCTCACGATGTGACAGGTAAATCTTCCTTCATTCCGTCACGGTGCTTTTCCTCTTAAAATCGTGTCTCAGCCGCTCGATTGCAGACAGTGATTTATAGCCCTGAACAGCATTCTCAAGCGCTACAAAACGTGTCTCTGCTGCTCGATAGCCTTTCACTCTCCATAAGCACATATTATTTCTGTCTGCGTTTTTACATCTACTGCGTGCTGCTCCTTTCCAATACTCACAAGCTCACCATTGGATAGAAAAGTGAAGCACATGTTTCTTCGTACCTCAAGGGGCTTTCCACTTCAAAGCAAGTAGAGATTACAGCACTGTAAAGCGGTTTTTGAATTAACATGACTCCCAGTCTGATGAGCGTAGTATCAATGACTGCGTTTTCACACGCTATCTGTCACAATAATAAGTTCATTCAGATCAACACCCTGGGTTAGTAGGCTGTCCGTTGGAAAGGGACACTGGTGGGACTTAACAGGGTTGTTCTCTTGTTTATTTTTTCGTTTCAGCAGAGATAATCTTCTTTCATTTAAATACTCAGATTCTTCGCTTTCAGTTTCAAACGTTGCAGTTTCTTTACTTCTTTATCATCCATGCATGCTGTAAGTTCTTAATACTTTTCCAAAACGTCGCCAAAATGTTGTGGGTAAATGAAGACACACACATTCTATTCACTCTGACATCACGCACACCAACATTCCACGCAGACATCTCACTCATTCTGGCTGAGCAACCTAAAGGAGATAAATCTAGTTACAACAACTGACAGACAGAAGAACTGACAGACAGAAGAACTGACAGGGAGAGAGACTGAGAGAGAGACTGAGAGAGAGAGGGACTGCCTAAGAGAGACTGACAGAGCGAGAGAGACCGACTGACTGACAGACTGACAGAGAGAGAGAGGGACTGACTGAGAAAGAGAGAGACTAAGAGAGAGAGAGAGAGACTGAGTGGCTAAGAGAGACTGACTGACAGAGAGAGAGACTGACTGAGAGAGAGAGACTGGCTGACTGAGAGAGAGAGACTGGCTGACTGAGAGAGAGAGACTGACTTACTGAGAGAAACTGACAGAGAGAGACTGACTGACAGAAAGGGAGAGATTGACTGAGAGAGAGACTGACTGACTGAGAGAGACTGACAGAAAGAGAGAGATATAGAAACTGAGACAGACTGACAGACAGAAAAACTGACAGGGAGAGACACTGACAGAGAGAGAGACTGAGAGAGAGAGGGACTGACTAAGAGAGACTGACAGAGAGAGAGAGACTGACTGACTGACAGACTGACAGAGAGAGAGATAGACTGACTGACTGAGAGAGACTGACTGACTGAGAGAGACTGACTGACTGAGACTGACTGACTAAGAGACTGAATGACAGAGAGAGACTGACTGACTGAGAGAGAGAGAGAGAGACTGACTGACTGAGAGAGAGAGACTGACTGATAGACTGACAGAAAGAGAGAGATAGAGAGACTGACAGAGAGAGAGACCGACTGACTGACAGACTGACAGAGAGAGAGAGAGACTGACAGACTGACTGACTGAGAGAGACTGAATAACAGAGAGAGATAGACTGATTGACTGAGAGAGAGAGAGACTGACTGACTGAAAGAGAGAGACTGACTGACGAAGAGAGAGAGAGAGAGACGGTGATGGAATTGGGGTCAAAGTGTGCATGAAGCTATACAATGCCTCTTAAGATTGCTATTGTCTACTAATAAAAATGTATTATCAAAATGTGCTCTTTGTAGTTACATCTGCTTTTGAAATACTGCATTGTCGCATTGTCTAATGTTTTAAAACGGAAATGAGAAGGAGCAGTGGATGCACTTTTGTCAAAACTGAACGATGAGTGGGCCCGGTGTTGTATATCATGACAGGAGTCTGCATCAGGAAACCCACCTAAAAATGGGCAAACTCCCCCGACCTACTGATGGCAGGGACCCTGTAATGAATGGACCGCCACCTATGATAGCCTGCGGGCAGACTAAGCACAACCTTTAACTCCACCATCCAGTGTTACTTATAACGGCTACATTGGTGACAGTGGCGTAACAATCGCCCCGCACCCCCTGCAGCATGGCGGGTCGCTGGCCTGAGAGCTCTAGAATGAGCTGAGAGAATGGGAGGGGGGGCCCCCTCCATGTAGTCTGCAGGGGGGCCCCCTCAAGTTTCGTTACACCACTGGCTGGGCGATGCTCCTCTCCGAGTTTCATCAGTCCTGTGTGATCTTGGCGGCATCCATTGCCGCTGTGTAGTCAGTCTGTCCTTGTCGAAGCTGATGAAGTCATGTCCGTTGAAGGCAAATTGGCGTAACCGCACGCAGAGCCGTCGTCCCGGAGCTCACAGCCGTACATCACCTGGAACATGTGGAGACCTGAGGGGGGAGAGAGGAGAGTGAGGGGCTGAGAGGAACAGACACTTGCAGGCACAGAGAGCAAGGAGACCGAGCACCCCCAGAGAAACTATGCCTGAGGGGCGAGCAGTAGAGTAAAGGGAAGGTCCGGAGACCAGAAGTGAAATGACAGCTGGGAGGGGTAGGCAGTTAGAGTGAGGGCCGTGATGTCTCAGGCAGAGAGTGGGGGAAATAACTCACTGCCCCCAAAAGCCGTCGTCCCGGAGCTGACAGCCTTACATGTACTGGTACAGGTGTAGACCTGGGGGGGAGTGAGGGAGAGACGGACACCTCTGGGGAGACAATACATTCCCCTCCCCAGGGAGCAGTTCACCCAGAGCTCGCACAGCAGGGCAGACACCTGGAGGCAGAGAGCGAGGAGACACATCCCCCCTCTGGAGGGCGAGGGGGGACAGAGAGACTGTGACTGAGGGGGAGGAGGGGGAAGGGCTGAAGGAGGAACAGACACCTGGAGGCAGAGAGCGAGGAGTCACAGCCCCCCCCCCCGGGGCGTGGGCGGAGGGGCTGAAGGAGGAACAGACACCTTTATGCACAGATAGAGAGGAGACACAGCCCCCCCCTTCTGTGGGGGGGGCAGAGAGACTGCACCTGAGGGGGGACCAGCAGTGAGTAAAGTAACGGTTCAGAGACCAGAGGTGAAATGAGGGGGGGCAGAGGGAGGGGAGCGAGAGTCCGGTACCTCGAGGCAGAGAGTGTGGCGACTCCCCCGCACACCCCAATAGAACCATCCATAGGGGTGGGGGGTGTGAACAGGAGCACAGCGGAAGGAAGGGGCAAGGACGACAGGCAGAGAGTGATTGTAGAGAAGAAAGAATACCCCCTCTGATTGAGTGGTGGGGGTGGGTGTGTTGTTAACCCCCCCCGCCAAACAGAAACACCCATCACAGCTTCATTGCTTCAAAATATTGTGTGACTGCACCTGTCACCCCCCACAAACACTGCCCCCTGACTTCTCTCCCCTCTTCCTGGGCCCCCTCCCCAAGTAAAGTTCAATTCACACTCACACACACTCAGTTCGGCCCCTCTTACCATCCTTTTCAACCCCCACCCCCTCCACTCCTGCATGTCGTTCAACACCCCCTAGGTGTCACTAGCCCTGGTCTTGTTTTGTAATTACTGCCCCCACCATGCCTCACTCCCCTCCCCCCATGTCACTCACCCCCTCTGGTCCCTCTCCCTCCACCCCACCCTGTCACTTACCCCCACCATGCCTCACTCCCCCATGTCACTCACCTCCGGTCTGGTTGACTCGCTCCATCACGTTCCTCCTATTGACCTTGTGCACCTGCTCCACTCCTCGGCTCCACAGTCGCACACCACGTGCAGTTCGTCCCCCCTCCTCCTTTCAAACCCTGCTCAACTCTCACATATCGTTCAAACCCCAACCCCCCAGGAGTAACTAACTCGATCTGTAATTACTGGCCAAATCACTCACCCCCACCATGCATCACTCCCCCCCCCGTGTCACTCACCCCGAGTCTGGTTGACTCGCTCCATCGCGGTCCTCACATTGGCCTTGAATGCCCGCTCCCATCCTCGGAGGTTCTCCGTGTTCCTCTCCCAGTACTGGGGTCCTCAGCAGTGATCCTCCCCATCCAGGGGGCCCGAGGCTCCTTCGTGCGGCTCTCACTGGTGTAACTGGCGATGGGGACGTCATCCACGTACCCGACCACAGAGAACTGGGGGACCCCGGGGAGGGGCCCCGAGAGGGAGGAGGCGACGTACCGGACGGAGTGTGAGCCTGAGGGGAGAGAGGCACTGGGGGATCAGAGGAGAGAGCGCCCCCCGAACATGAAATACCTCCCATCCGCCCCGACACAACACACCCTGAGCCCCCCACGGTACGTCCCCCTCCACAGTGCATGTGACTCTTACAAATAAACTGGGGGGCCGAAGGGGAGGAGAAGTAACGCAGGAGAGAGCCTGAAGGGGGGAAAGAGAGGGTCAGACAAGGACCTGGGGGGTCTACACGCAGCAACAAAAGATTACCCCCCCTTCATTCCTGATCCCAGAAACACTGAGTCTCTGGTGGGTGACGGGGGGAGGGAGGGTGGGAGGGTGTGAGAGAAACTACACTCAATGAGCTGCATTGATGGCGCCCACCACCGCCATCGTGTCTCCGTCCTGTCCCCCAGCGCCCCCGCCCCTTGCCTTTTGCTATCTTTAACACCGCGGGGGGAGGGGAAGGGGGTTTTAGCTCTCCAGGGTTCGACAGTTCGAGGCGGTGATGACACTTCGGGGTATATATTTACATAACCACGCCCCTTCAACATTATAACCACGCCCCTCTTAGCCACATAACCACACCTCTTCAACGATAGACCCACGCCCATTCAACGCTGTAACCACGCCCCTTCAACCATAGATCCATAGATAGAACCATGCCCTTTGAATGATAGGACCACGCCAATTCAATGATAGAACCACTATAACCACGCCCCTTCAACTCTATAACCATGCCCCTTCAACCATATAAGAACGCCCCTTCAACGGGGATGGTGGGGGCCATAGATGTACCATACAACCCCCCCATCTGCTCGAGCAGGGGAAGGGGCAGAAACCCTAAGAGAGCCTCCTACGAAAACCACTCTGTTATTGACCCTGCAAGAATTAAAGGCTGAGCGTGCCCTGCAGTGCCTTTACCCCAAAGACTGCAGGTGAAACAGCTCAACGCACAGAGCTGCGATCGGAAAATAATATTCCGGGACCCCATAACCAAGGACTTCGGTGTGCAGGGGAGCAAGGGGTGGAGTCGTGAATAAAAGAGTCTGGCAATCAACGGTTATGTTTTTAAAACTCGGCCACAAGAAAGGTAACAAGGACAAATGTGACACTAGATCGGCTCTTGTTTACTTACCTGATCACAATGAGGTTGCGTTTTGAAATATCTCCTGAGGTTCGGGCACCTGCTGCAGAGAGATCTGTGTGGCCAATAACTTTTAGGGCATAATAGTGCGAGCAATATAACTCTGGGGGTTAATGCACTTTCTGCAGACATCTATGTGCCTAGCAACTTGTAGGGGATAATAATAAAAGCAAGATTACTCTGGCGGTTAATGCGCTTGCTGCAGAGATCTGTATGTACCCAGCATACTTTTAGGGGATACTAATTCCGGCAAAATAACTCTGGCGGTTAATGCACTTGCTGCAGAGACCTGTGTGTACCCTGCAACTTTTAGGGGAAACTAATACTGGTAAAATAACTCTGGCAGTTAATGCACTTGCTGCAGTGATCTGTGTGTACTCAGCAACTTATAGGGGATAAAAATTCTGGCAAAATAACTATAGTAGTTAAAGCACCTGCTGCAAAAATCAGTGTGTTACGTTACAAAAAGTAGGGTCAACCCAAGGAAAGTCACTGGGACCTGGGTATGTAGTGATACAGAAGAAAGGGGTCCCAGAACGGGGGAACAGATAGGAATAGTAAAATTAGCAAAAGATTTTTTCACTTTAGAGCACGGTGTTATTTAATCACAAAGTGTTCAAAGACATCTTAATGTACATTACATTTACATATAAGTTCACAAAAAATGTTAGGTGCCCAATGGTAGGGGAGGGGGGATGGGGAAGTGAAGTGATAGGAAGTGTTGTAAAGTAAGGAACGTGACAAAGTTCAAGCATACTTATTAACATGCAAAAAAAACCACATTTCTTCAGCTGGATTCACTGGGGAGCCAGGCGACGCTACATCAAATGTTACAATTATTCATAACCAGACTTCTGTAAGCAGTAGTGTAATTCACACTAGGGGTAGCAGTTGGTGTAGGGGTAGTAGTCTACGTTTCGACCCGGGAAGGTGCAGGGTCAGTATCCCCTACAGAGCGGGTCTTCATCAGGACAGGGGACGGTTTTGGGCAAGCTTCCTAAAAAGGGGGGACATATAAACACATAATTAGACTGGTCCCTCAAGGGGATCCAAACACCACGGTGGACTAGGGTGGAAGATGTATCATACATGGCCTTGATGCCATGTACATGCAATATTCCCTAAGCGGGCAAGAAATTGAACGCTGTGAGGTATGTCAACATACTAACACAATGTATAGTTCTTTCGTGCATAGAAAAACGACTGATCACATACTATCACAGCAAACACCACGTGGTAGCCCAGAATCGGAGGAGAAACAACGTACATACAAATCAATGGAGTGCGCTTAAAGAAGTAGTCGTCTGATTCAAAGGCACTGAAGGCCACGGGACAATCGGAAAAGCCGCAATCCTCTAGAGGTGAACAAGGCCACATTATAATGGCATGAAGATGTATTGCATATTAAAGGATAAGAAAAACAACAATGGGACACGGTATTTACCTGACTTTTTCAAAGTAGTGGGACGGACATTGGAGAGGCGGTCAAACGTACTGCGGTAGCCTAAGAGAGTGAGTGAAAGCAGGGATAAGGGTTAGTACGTGGAAGTGCCGCGATTGCTAAGCATTAGCGACTTCATTTAAAATAACCCATGGGTACTTGCGAAACCGTCGGTTTACCTGGAGTGGGGACGGGCCCTCCGTCAGGCATCCAATCTGCCGGCAGAAAAGCTGCAGTCAAAAGGACCGGGGCCTTATAAGTATTTAGTTATGCAGTACAATATACTTGGTGCAACATCATCAACTAATGCATGGCTAAACACTTGTAAGGTCCCAAAGGCGAGACCTAATGGCTATGCCAATGCTTGTTTAAGAAGTAGTGGTAGAGAGCCTAGAGGAGATAGATAAAATACAGTTAGTAAGTAAGTATTTATTTGTTGATTAATTAAAATCATTACAATTAAGAAAATATAAAAACAACCAAGTAAAACAAGCATATACAGTGGTAGATGACCATTCCATCAAGATATTCATAAATTACGCAAATAATTAAAATACATTAGACTTACTAAAATGCCTTATAATTGCCCCAAAAACTATTATAGCATCATTTACATAAAATGACTTGTGTTGGCAGATACTGATTTTAGCCGTAATTCATATAAGAACAATAATAAAATACAACATTATTACATTACACAACAATTAAAATACATAAGACTTACTGAAAGTGCCTTATAAATACCCCAAGAACTAATATAGCAGCATTTACATAAAGTGACTTTTGTTAGCAGTTTCAATTGCATATGCAAAATTTGACTATATTCCATATGCAAGCAATACGAAGAAGTGCAATATGCATGACTATATTAAAATATACTCCTAGTCCATTAAGCTAAATTAACACTTTGCATCCAATGATCCTCAAGTTATGTTCCTTTACATATTTTATATCGCAATACAGTTATTTATCCGTTCTACTCCCATGAGTTTCTTCTCTGCAATAATAATAAACTTAACAAAAAGATAAGTAAGTTTAATATTCTCTCCACTCAAACAGGTAATAATTGCTTGTCTACATGTTCTAATTCCTAATTCATTAAAGATCGATTTTAAGATGGATATCCGAGCGTCTGCCAATGCTGGGCATAAGGTTACTATATGGATTATTGTTTCATCCCTTTGCCTACAAAGCCTGCAAATGCTTGATGGCCATTGATTTTCCCATTTTGGTATGCCATCCTTTGTCGGATATCTTCCCAACCTTAAGTGCATACATTTATTCTTGAACCTTGGTTTTAAGTGATATGCTAAATAGGGTTGAGGCATCAGTTTACCAAAGGAATTAGCAATTGACCAGAAATGTTTTTTCCTTAATTCTTCTTTGTCCACTATGGCCGTTAATCGTGCGGCCATTTGATTCATTTCTTTTTTAAAAACGACTTTACTCCTCATTTCATTTTCTAAATTAGTGCAATCAAAATTATATAAACATACAGTTAGGTAGAGCTGCCAGTTTTTTTAATATTCTCCTTCTGATATTTCGAGCCAACAAAGCTTTGCTAAAGATCCTTCCTCTGAGCAGGCTAATGATATTAAGGACTCCAGAAATGCCGATTGACGCGCCACAAATTGGTTTTTCAATCCAAATTCCAATCTTATGTTTGCACGACTGATATATTTAGGAATTTTAAAAACAGCTTTATAAATTCTAATTTATATGTCGTCGAGCACTTTCACGTCTTTACCCAGAAAGATGAGTGAGCAGTAGTCCAAAGATGGAATTAACTTTGCTCTCATCACCTTCATCAAATGATCATAATTAGGGCATAATAATTTGTTTCTTAGTTTCCTGAAGGCAAATGCAAGAGAACAACCCTTGGCTTCAAGGTTATTAAAATGTTGTCTAAATTTTAGGCCGTCATCAAACGTAATCCCAAGGTTTTTTTAAGATTTCACATTTTCAATTACCAGGCCATTAATATTCCACTCTTTAGTCCTATGTTTCCCTTTTCCCATAGTCATTATTTTTGTCTTTTTTGTATTAATTGTTAGTCCATTTTGTGTAACATAGCCATTAAAAGAGTCAATTAACCTTTTTAACCCTATTTCTGTTTGGCTCAATAAAAAGGTATCATCTGCATATTGCAGGTATTTCATTTCTTGACTCTGAATAAAAGGCGAATGTGAATTACTATATTTAATATGGGCTGGCAAATCTGCCATAAAAAGATTAAAAAGGCAAGGAGCCAAAACACAGCCTTGCTTTAATCTCACATTCGTATCCAATCGATGGGTCATATGCTTTCCATTGCCAATTTTGATCTGTACCCAGGTCTGGGAGTATAAAAGTATAATCATCTTTAATAAAGATTCTGGAATACCCCAATTCCTTTCCTTACCCCAGAGAATATTTCGCGGCACAGAATCAAAGGCGGCTTTTACATCGATAAAACACACATATAATCTTTGCATCCTGGTTTTGGCTCTCTCACCTAATAATTTTAATAAAATCAAATTGGTATGGGTAGATTCTCCCTTTCTAAACCCAGTTTGGAAATTTGGGATAAGATCTTCCATTGTTGCCCAAGCCTCTAGTTCTTCCAACAGGCAAATAGCAAATATTTTTGCTTCTACATCGGTGAGCATAATTAAATGATAATTGGCCGGATTATCCTGTGGGCCACTCTTGTATATCGGTTGAATAACACTCCCATGCCAAGATAGCGGAATAAGACCTGTTTCAAGACCTGTTTTAAGAACTTCATTAAAGAGAATCATTAGCAGCTCTGGCCAATTACTTATATCAGCGCGGGGGTGACCTCAGGACACCCCCGCGCCGCACGGCCACCAGCTGTAGCGTGTGCGTCCCCCCGCTGCTGTCCTCAGCCTCGCTGAGCCCGCCCCGCCCCCGCCGTCATATCTTGCGTGTGAATTACTTTTTGAGCTGCTTTGTATCGTTTTCCCTTTCTGTTCTGTCCCCCATATTGTGTGCCTTAGCATTGTTCTGTGCCGTTCTCTGTGCCCCTGTGCCCCCCGCCCGCTCCCCGCTTCCCGCCGCCTGCGTGCGGCCACGCCCCCTTTACCTTCAGTGCCCTCCCCGCTCCCACCTCCCAGCTGCTCCTCCCTCCCTCCCACTTGGCCATAAATGGCGACCGTGCAGCGCAGGTGAGTGTGACCTGACCTCAGGACACCCCTGCGCCGCACGGCCACCAGCTGTAGCGTGTGCGTCCCCCCGCTGCTGTCCTCAGCCTCGCTAAGCCCGCCCCGTCGACCCCGCCCCCCGCCGTCATATCTTGTGTGTGAATTACTTTTTGAGCTGCTTTGTATCGTTTTCCCTTTCTGTTCTGTCCCCCATATTGTGTTCCTTAGCATTGGTCTGTGCCGTTCTCTGTGCCCCTGTGCCCACCGCCCCGCTCCCCGCTTCCCGCCGCCTGCGTACGGCCACGCCCCCTTTACCTTCTGTGCCCTCCCCGCTCCCACCTCCCAGCTGCTCCTCCCTCCCTCCCACTTGGCCATAAATGGCGACCGTGCAGCGCAGGTGAGTGTGACCTGACCTCAGGACACCCCCGCGCCGCACGGCCACCAGCTGTAGCGTGTGCATCCCCCCGCTGCTGTCCTCAGCCTCGCTGAGCCCGCCCCGTCGACCCCGCCCCCACCGTCATATCTTGCGTGTGAATTACGTTTTGAGCTGCTTTGTATCGTTTTCCTTTCTGGTCTGTCCCCCATATTGTGTGCCTTAGCATTGTTCTGTGCCGTTCTCTGTGCCCCGGTGCCCCCCATCCCGCTCCCCTCTTACGTGCGGCCACGCCCCCTTTACCTTCTGTGCCCTCCCCGCTCCCACCTCCCAGCTGCTCCTCCCTCCCTCCCACTTGGCCATAAATGGCGACCGTGCAGCGCAGGTGAGTGTAACCTGACCTCAGGACACCCCCGCGCCGCACGGCCACCAGCTGTAGCGTGTGCGTCCCCCCGCTGCTGTCCTCAGCCTCGCTGAGCCCGCCCCGTCGACCCCGCCCCCGCCATCATATCTTGCGTGTGAATTACTTTTTGAGCTGCTTTGTATCGTTTTCCCTTTCTGTTCTGTCCCCCATATTGTGTGCCTTAGCATTGTTCTGTGCCGTTCTCTGTGCCCCTGTGCCCCCCGCCCCGCTCCCCGCTTCCCGCTGCCTGCGTGCGGCCACGCCCCCTTTACCTTCTGTGCCCTCCCCGCTCCCACCTCCCAGCTGCTTCTCCCTCCCTCCCACTTCGCCATAAATGGCGACCGTGCATACATACGCGTAGCGGGCAGCCGATTGTGTGCCGAAGGCGCGCCAAAGGTAAGCCCGTCTGCGCCCGTCCGCGCCTGGACCGCGCCCAGTGCCAGGACCCCTGGCCCCCACAGATGCCAGCCCCCCCGCCGGACCTACACCACCACCGAACTCAACGCACTCAACACCGGACGGATCCCGGGATGCCACCGAGCCACCCCGAGACGAACCCACGGACCCTTCAGCTGCCACTCCTGCAAGTTCACCTGCATCCGGACCTGCACCGCACCCGCCAAGCCGAGCACCAGCAGCAACCACCTGAAGTGCATCCTGCTCACCACCCGCTCCATCCACAGACACTCCGTCGAGCTCTGGAACCTGCTCGACACCACAGCCCCAGACGTCGCCTTCCTCACGGAAACCTGGATGAACGCCTCCTCAGCGCCCGACATCGCCATCGCCATCCCGGACAGCTACAAGATCATCCGGAGGGACCGCGTCAACCAGACAGGAGGAGGCATCACCATCATCCACAGGAACACCATCCGCGTCACGACCAACACCGACAAAACCCTAGCACCCGCCGAACACCTGCACTTCCAGATCCACATCAACCCCAAGACCACCCTCAGAGGCACCCTCATCTACAGACCCCCAGGACCACGCACACAATTCAGCGAAGACATCGCCAACTTCATCAGCCCGCACGCCCTCCGTTCCGCTGACTACATCCTCCTCGGGGACCTCAACTTCCACCTGGAGAACAACAACGACCGCAACACCACCACCCTGCTGGACAACCTCGCCAACCTCGGTCTCAAGCAGCTGGGGACCACCCCCACCCACTACGCCGGACACACACTCGATCCTGTGTTCTCATCCAGCAAGGACATCACCTTCAGCCACGCCACCGGACTCCACTGGACGGACCACAGCTGCGTCCACTTCAGCTTCAGAAGGACCATGATCCACCACCACCAGCAACAGGTTGCACGCAGAAGCTGGAACAAGATCACAGCCGACCAGCTCGCGACCTCCCTGAGCATGAACCCTCCCACCAGCGCAACTAACCCAAGCCAGGCGGCCACCAACCTCACGAAGTGGATCAGCAACTGCGCAGACAACCTCGCCCCTCTGAAGACACCACCTAGCAGACCCTGCAGCAAGAAAGCCCCATGGTTCACCGACGAACTCAAGAGCTCCAAGAAGAACTGCCGAGCACTCGAGAAAGTCTGGCGCAGAGACCCAACACCGAACAACATGACTGCCCTCACGCTCGCCACCCGAAAACACCACCAACTGATCCACACCACCAAGAAAACTGCATTCAAGGAACGACTGGACAACAACGCACACAACAGCAAGGAACTCTTCAACATCGTTAAAGAGCTCTCCAACCCCAACGCCGGAAACAACATCACCCCCTCGCAAGACCTCTGCACCTCCCTCGCCTCCTACTTCTACAACAAGATCGCGGACATACACAACAGCTTCAGCACTCAACCGACGCACGCCACGACTGAACCTCTGCCCCCCACCACCACCCTCTGCGCCTGGACCCCGATCAGCACCGAAGACACCATCCGCACGATGAACTCCATCCACTCCGGATCTCCGACCGACCCCTGCCCTCACCACGTCTTCAACAAGGCTGACGCTGTCATCGCACCCCACCTGCGGGACATCATCAACTCCTCCTTCGACACCGCCACCTTCCCGGAGAGCTGGAAGCACGCCGAACTCAGCGCTCTACTACAGAAGCCATCAGCCGACCCCACCGACCTCAAGAACTACCGCCCCATCTTGCTGCTCCCGTTTCCTGCAAAAGTCATCGAGAAGACCGTCAACAAGCAGCTGGCCGCCTTCCTCGAGACGAACGGATCCCCCGACCTCTCGCACTCTGGCTTCCGGGCCAACCACAGCACCGAGACCGCCCTGATCGCTGCCACCGATGACATCCGAGCCCTGCTCGACAATGGAGAAACAGCGGCCCTCATCCTCCTAGACCTCTCCGCGGCCTTCGGCACTGTCTGCCACCGTACCCTAGTGCGGCGCCTCAGCAATGTCGGAATCCAGGAGAAGGCACTGGAATGGATCATCTCGTTCCTCGCCGGAAGGACACAGCGAGTCCGCCTCCCCCCGTTCAGATCAGAAGCCACCGAAGTCATCTGCGGCGTTCCTCAAGGCTCCTCGCTCAGCCCAACCCTCTTCAACGTCTACATGAGCCCCCTCGCAGCCATCGCACGCCAACACAACCTCAACATCATCTCCTACGCCGACGACACCCAGCTGATCCTCTCCCTCACCAACGACCCCGCCACCGCCAGAGCCAACCTACACGAAGGGATGACAGACGTAGCCAAGTGGATGACGAACAGCCGCCTGAAACTGAATTCGGACAAGACAGAAGTCCTCATCCTGGGATCTTCACCCTCCGCCTGGGACGACTCCTGGTGGCCGCCCGCCCTGGGCAGCGCACCCAAACCAACAGACCACGCACGCAACCTGGGCTTCATCCTGGACTCCTCCCTCTCCATGACCAGACAAGTCAACGCCGTCTCCTCGTCGTGCTTTAACATCCTGCCCATGCTACGTAAGATCTTCCGGTGGATCCCCACCGAGACCAGAAAGACGGTCACCCAGGCCCTCGTCACCAGTCGTCTCGACTACGGCAACTCCCTCTATGCCGGAACCACCGCCAAACTCCAGAAGAGACTCCAGCGGATTCAGAACGCCTCAGCACGACTCATCCTGGACATCCCCCGACGCAGCCACATCTCCGGACACCTGAGAGATCTGCACTGGCTCCCAGTCAACAAGAGAATCACCTTCCGTCTCCTCACCCACGCACACAAAGCCCTACACAACCAAGGCCCAGGATACCTCAACAGCCGCCTCAACTTCTACGCTCCCTCACGCCAGTTACGATCGACCGGCCATGCCCTCGCCTCCGTCCCCCGCATCCGAAGAGCCATCACAGGAGGAAGGTCCTTCTCCTACCTGTCCGCCAAGACTTGGAACTCCCTCCCGACCCACCTCCGCCTGACCCAGGACCACCTTGCCTTCAGGAAGCAGCTCAAGACCTGGCTGTTCGAGCAGTAGCGGACACCCCTCCCCTAGCGCCTTGAGACCCTCCGGGTGAGTAGTGCGCTATATAAATGCTGTGATTGATTGATTGATTGAAATATTACGTTCGGGATACCATTTGGACCAGGTGCTCTGTTGGATCTAATCTTATTTATATATTTTTTTACTTTATCGAGCGACCAGGGCCCCAAATCCACTCTACATTGGGAAGGGGGAATACTACCCTTACTCCCTCTATCTATTATTTTATGCATACCAATTGGACCATTATTAAAACATTTATCATTATCTAGGCATTGGGTATCTATTTTCTTATTAAAGAAGTTCACCCAACTCACTTCATCAACATTAGCACTATTGCTTCTATTATTGACGCTCTCGATGTTATTAATAATGCTCCAAAATAATCGTAAACCTTTGGATTTACAAGCATGATGGATTTTTGCCCATGTTGTTTCATAAAAACCTTGCTTAGCCCTCCAGATTTCCCTTTTATATCTCTGTTTTAACTCTCTGATTTTAAACGATGCAATTTGCAACGATAGCCTGTTTTTGTTCCGGTGCAGTGATCTTATCTCTTTATTAAGCTTTCTTTTTTGATATAGTAGGTGAGAAGAGTACCATCCTGGTTTCTTAGGATTTAATATAATACCATTAGAGGGCTCATCTCTAGCAGATTTAGCCAACAGTTCATCACATAAATGTTCCCATAAGTCAACCATAGCTTTCCCTTCGTCATAAACTGCATGAACATCCTGGATTAAACAGTCAAGCACGCTCAAGATTTTATCCTCAGTTTTAGCATTCCATGTTAACCTTTTAAGATTAAAGGATGTTGGTGCAGTTAGGATACAGGGAATGATTTCAAAGAAGGGGGTTGCCATCTATGAAACAGACTCTGTGTAATTTATTGCACTAAAATAATACAGAATAATGCAGGCTATTATGAAACCCAGAGTAGGCAATAGCTAGAGAGGGGAGGCTGGCAGAGACTAGAGGACAAGGGGAGCTCACCCGATAGAAAGAAAGGAGTAACAGTTGATTACAATAATAATAATAATACTTCTTTGTGACCATGCTTGACGGATTGAGGCGTATTTATTTTGTAAGCAAGTAATATTAACAATATTACTAATACTTCTGCTACTGCTACTATATGAACTGCTACCACTGATAATAATGATATGAAAGGATACTACACCCCGGGTTCAGTGTCTCTCTTTTTTGAAGATGCAACTCGAATGCAACAGCATAAATATATGTTATGTTAATTTCGATTTATATAGCGCCAAATCACCGACAGGTCTCTTAGCGCTTGCTTTGGGAACCCGTCCTGGCTTTCCCGGCGAGATAACCCCTACTGGGAATCCCCAAGGTGAAGACCAGGCATCCCATCACAGTAGGGCCGTAGTGGAGATTAAGCAAGCTATTGCCCAGAGTTGCAGAGTGTGAACCCATGATTCGAGTAGGCACTGAGGCGAGAATTATCAAGTCCATGGACATTTTGAGCTCAAGACCCTGCCGCGTCGGGAATTGAACCCTGGTCCCAGGTCTGGTCTCTGCATCAGGGTCTGCCTCCTCTAACCAGTGAGCCACACCTCTCCACGAATATTTTAAATGTCTGAACATTTAGTATGTCTATATTTGAAATGATGCAACCTCAATAAGAATTGTGAAGGCCGACGAAATGCATTTAATAAGCAAATGCATTTAATAAATATGTATTAAATAATGCAAAATATAATTTGGTGGGAGCCTGGGAAACACTTCAGGAGATGCTCGAAACATCTATTTTATTTCAACTCTTCGGTGGTATTAATGCCTAATGCTTTATAAGGCGACCCAATCTGTTTTTAATGAGCATGGAGGCATTGGTGAAATTGTTTTCTATTCAGGATAAAACAGACCGGCAATGCTACGCCAGGTCTTGCATACAACACCGAGCCCTTGTACTAGGAGGAATGTCGAATTTACAAAGAACACAGGCTGACACAATTTCAGGCTCTTCGCAATAACCTGCATTCCAGTTCCCGTGTGGTGCGTCACATTTTCTTTGCTCTCTGGCTCGGATACAACGTCTTCGAGAACCTTCCAAAAGGGAATTCGAACATTCCTGTCTTGCCGGCGCCAAACCAAAGGAGACCAAGGCTGGTCACTTTCACAGGCTCGCTCGCGCTTCACTATTGCCTTCGGCATTGCGAGTACCGCTCGCAAGGATAAGAAGCAGGGAGAGTTTGCCGGATATATTGACAGGTACCGGAGCTCTGCGCTTCTGGTATTATTGATCTACCTTAAACTCCAGATAGTTTGTCAAAACATCATGTTTTCGTGCCTACATTTTATTATTTCGTCTGTCATACGGCAAGAAATGTTATTTGGGAACATTTAATAAAATCTCTCCAAATAAGTGCTGTGATTATGACTGAAATCTAATAACAAGCACGGGGTACTGACTAGCACCGCCTCACCCACACAACCTCCATCTCCGAGGACTCCCAACGAAATGACGGCACAAACGCAAAAAAAAATGTGGCGGAAACAGGATACTGAATGCCGCCTCTCCAGGACTCCCTGACCTGCCTCATGGTTGCCAAGGTGATATTTCAAGAAATATTGTCGTGATACCGTAAGGCAGGTCATGGAGTCCTCGAGAGGCGGTATCCAGAGCAGACAAATCTGCAAAACAGGAGCTTTTTCCAATGGCAGGCCTCCGTTTCGAGAGGCCTGCCAATGGAAAAAAGGGGTGTGGTTTCATGCCGTATTGAAAACCTCTACTGACAATATCTCTTTGTCTGCTACAGCGCATGCGCTGCTAGCAGGCTCCGACCTAAAAAGACTAGCAGCCAAAGCTGCCGTCGCCATGGTAACTATCAGACGCTCTGGTGAACGTGGAAAAAGGGGGTCATTCACCACGATCGATGTTGAAAAAGGTTAAATCAATGTTGGACCATTTTGAGGGGGTTCATTATTACCGGCAGAGCAGAAATTCAGGCGGTACATATGGTTTGGTTGCTCACTGTTCTGTGCGGTACGTCTATTAGGTGGTGTATATAAAACAGAGTTGATGGGTATTAACACCGAGTCATATGTAGTAATGAATACAACATACAATGTCAGCACAACAAACGCGTAACTACCGCGCAGGGTGTTAAAAGCACTGGTGGGATGCATGTGATCAATGGGGAAAATAAAATAAAATAGAATAAATAACTGTACATCATCTTCTGAATGAATAAAACGTGTAAGAACCGCGCAGGGTGTTAAAGGCGCTGATGGGTTGCATCTGATCATTAAATTAAATGAAATTTATTGAGAGTCAAACAAAAAGGCGAAACCGCCATGCCGAGGGTAAAAAAACGGCAGTGGATAACATATGATCCTTACAATAAATGCAATGGATTAAATTAACCTTACCTCCTCAATTGACAATGACTGGAGAGTTTACCTGCCACACAGGGTGGTAAAAACGCTCAAAAGTTCTAAATGTTGTGAATGAGATAGATGAAAGAGAGAAATGAAGAGCATTCAGAAGGACAGTGTGTCACCGGTTGACCCGACCTTGGTCTGCCGGTACCAGTGTGCAGACGCCTAGCAGTGTCGGAGGCTGTAGTAAAGTTAGGATTATCTTTACAGTACTGCAAGTTGGGCAAAACTGCTGTTTAATTCATTGAGCCCACTGTTGATAGAGTTAAAGTATGTTATCCACTTACGTTCACGATTACTCAGTTGGGGACCAATGTTACCACCTCTAGGGCCAAGGGAGACTCGTTCTAGGACAATCCATTCAAAACTGTCAGGTGAGTGGCCTGTCAATTTGAAGTGTTCAACAAGCGGTGCACCTGTTACTTCACAGCTGATGCGGCTGCAGTCTTGCAGAATTCTCGTTTTTATTTTTTGTTGGGTTTGAACAACATAAATCAAATCACATGGGCAAATGATGCAGTAAATAACATCTGAAGTGTTACAATTTGAGTAGGTTTTAAGTGGAATTTTGTGTTGCTTGTAACAGAACTTAGTTTCGATGCTACTGGTGCAAGCTTTGCAATTGCCACATCTATGGTGCCCAAGGATAGGTGGTAGATTCCAAAGTGACGTTATCGTGGTTGCTGCCGGTGGGTCGAGGAATGATCAAACGACATGGTCCCTGATATTCTTTGCCTTTTGAAGGCGTGCATGGGGGTGTATCTAGTCCAAGGTCGTCTGAGATCAAATTCCAATGCTTATTGATGTTTTTCTTATTTCGTTACTCTTAGTTGAAAAGGTGGTTACACAGATCAGTTGTTGTTCCTCATTATCCTTGTGGTCTCTAGTTTGCAGAAGTGATTCACGGGGGCTAAACCAAGCTCTTTTTCTCGCTCGTTTTACAAGTCTTTTTGGGTAACCACGCTCGATAAGGCGTTCCAATAGGTCTTCAGATTCATTAATTGTAGTGTTCCTTTTTGGAACAGTTCCTCCGGATCCGAAGGAATTGCCCAAAAGGCAAATTATCCCTCAGTCCTCTGGGGTGGTGGCTGGAGTATTGCAGAAGCGGGTTTCGTTCTGCCAGTTTTCTCTATAACGTGGTGCATAGGACGTCGCCTTCCGCATAGATGGATAGATCAAGAAAGTTGAATGTTTTGGGATCAGATTGGAACATGAATTGGATGTCTCGAGATCTCATATTGAGCCATGTATGGAAAGCTATCAACTGTGTTTGGTTACCTGTCCAAATCATTATGATGTCATCGATGTAACGCATCCAGAGCCCTATGTTGGGCTGGAAAGGATTGAATTCATTCAAGATGAGATTGCCCTCTAAGGCTGCCATGAAGATAATAGCCAAATCCAGGGCAAAAGCAGCCCCCATGGCTACTCCCTTGGTCTGTAGATAAAAATTATTCTGGAAGACAAAGAAATTCTGAATCATGGCAATTTTGAGTAGTAAGATGATAAAGTTGGTTGGGACCGGGACTGGTGCCTCACGTTGGTCCAGGACTGAAGAGATGACATCAAGTGCTGCCTCCTGGGGAACACTAGTATGTAGAGAAATAATGTCACAGGTGACCTGTAGCTGTTTTGTAGAGTCGAAAGGGCTGCCATCTATGACGTTAATGGTATGGGTGGTGTCACGTAGATTCGTTTCCGTTGCCTCCGCGATAGGTTTAAAAAAGAAATCGATATATCGGCAGAGGGGCTCAAGCAAGGACCCGCACCCTGAGACTATGGTGCGTCCAGGAGGGTTAGTCGTATCCTTGTGTATTTTTGGCAAGGTATAGATGTGGGTAGTCGGGGGATCTTCTGGTTGAGATATTGGTACTCCAGTTCAGATAAGAAACGTTGGTCACGGCCATCTTGTGTGACACGTTGTATTTCGGCTGCGAGATCCTTAGAGGGGTCTCCCGTAAGCTTTTTGTAGCTAACTCCATCATTTAGTTGTTTCAGGATTTCATCCTTGCATTTAAAGACATCTTGTATCACTTCTTTGTTGTCTTTCTAAGCTATTAATGCAATCCTCTCCATCTTGCTGATGTTGAATTTGGTATACTTCTTTTCAGCCAGGATCTTTTGCACATCCCGAAGCACCACATTCTCATAGGCTAAATTTTTTTGTGTCATTGCATGTGCTGGTGGGACAAAGGTAGGTGGGGTTCTGAGCCCTGTGTAGGATTTCCGAGTCTGAAAAGTAGAATTTCAGAAAAAGTAGCGTAGCCTGATTTTTTGAAAGATTCTATGAAGTTCCGTTTTGATGTTAAATTGATTAGGCAAGGCTGTGGGTACGTACGATAGACCTATACTAAGTACCCTGACCTCGGTCTCCTTGAGGTTGTAGGTGGAGATATTAACCACTGGGGTGGGTGCGGTCCTTACCACCTGTAGTTCTTTCGGTGAGTTGATCTATCTCCGTGTTCCTCCGGTGTGAACCGGACCTGTTTCTGGGCGCGCACTCTCCCACCGTCCCATTCCATGTTGTTGCCCTGGTGCCCCCTCGGGGTGCCTCTGGACCAATTGTCCCCTCTTCCGCATGGTGGTCTCCATGTTCCTTGACCTAAAAAAGATTGCTGTGGAGGGTAATTAAATTCTTGGTAACTAAACGCTGAGCTGAGACCAGCTTGTTCCGTGTCGCCCTCAGAACTGTAAGATGAGTCCGAGAAAGTCGTGTAGTTGCGCCCACCCCTGAATCCACCACGGCCTCGATTAGTGAAACGACCTTGATTGTCTTGGCGGTAGTAGTCCTCCTGTAGGTAGGGATACGTTCTCTTCTTATCGTAGAAATGGATGAACACTTCAAATTGACAGGACTCTCACCTGACAGTTTTAAATGGATTGTCCTAGAATGAGTCTCCCTTGGCCCTAGAGGTGGTAACATTGGTCTCCTACTGAATACCCGTGAACTTAAGTGGATAACATACTTTAACTCTATCAACAGTGGGTCAATGAATTAGACAGCAGTTTTGCCCATCTTGCAGTACTGTAAAGATAATCCTAACTTTACTTCGGCCTCCGACACTGCTAGTCGTCTGCACACTGGTACTGGCAGACCAAGGTCGGGTCAACCGGCGACACACTGTCCTTCGGAATGCTCTCCATTTCTCTCTTTCATCTATCTAATTCACAACGTTTAGAACTTTTGAGCGTTTTTATCACCCTGTGTGGCAGATAAATGCTCCAGTCATTGTCAATTGAGGAGGTAAAGTTCATTTAATCCATTGCATTTATTGTAAGGATCATATGTTATCCACCGCCGATTATTTACCCTCGGCACGGCGGTTTCTTCTTTTTGCCTCACTGTCAATAAATTTCATTTAATTTAATGATCAGATGCAACCTATCAGCGCCGTTAACACCCTGCGCAGTTGTTATGCATTTTATTCATTCAAACGATGATGTACAGTAACTTATTTTATTTTATTTTTCCCATTGATCACTTGCATCCCACCAGCGCTTTTGACACCCTGCGCGGTAGTTACGCGTCTGCAATGCTCATAATGTATGTTATAGTCATACTACATATGACTCGGTGTTAATACCCATCAACTGTTTTATATACACCATCTACTAGACATAACGCACAGAACAGTGAGCGACCAAACCATATGTACCGCCTGAATTTGTGCTCTGCCGGTAATAATGAACCCCCTCAAAATGGTCCAACATCAATTTAACCTTTTTCATCATCGACCTTGGTGAATGACCCCCTTTTTCCACGTTCACCAGAGCGTCCGATAGTTACCATGGCGACGGCAGCTTTGGCTGCTAGTCTATTTTCTATTCCCATCACGTATGGAAGTCTGACGTATGACTCCTCCCAGGGAATTTGATACCTGCTCTGTCCGGTCCTTTTGACTGCAGCTTTTCTGCCGGCAGATTGGATGCCTGACAGAGGTCCCATTCCCCACTCCAGGTAAACCGATGGTTTCAAAAGTAACCATGGGTTATTTTAAATGAAGCCGCTAATGCTTAGCGATCGCGGCACTTCCGCGTACTAACCCTTATCTCTGCTTTCGCTCACCCTCTTTAGGCTACCGCTGTACGTTTGACCGCCTCCCCAATGTCTAGCCCACTACTTTGAAAACGTCAGGAAAATATTGTTGTTTTTCTTATCCTTTAATACGCAATACATCTTCATGCCATTATAATGTGGCCTTGTTCACCTCTAGAGGATTGCGGATTTTCCGATTGTCCCGTGGCCTTCAGTGCCTTTGAATCAGCCCGACTACTTCTTTAAGCGCACTCTATTGATTTGTATGTAAGTTTTTAGGTCGAAGACCGAAGGCTGGCTTGCCAGCCGGAAGTCGGAGATTTAATGATCTTCAGTAGGGCAGTTTAACCCGCCTCTCTCCTCTGTCTCTCCTCCATTGGCTGGCTTCCTAAACGGAGGCCAGCCATTGGAGGAGAGAGGCGTCCCTCGAAAGAAGCTCTGTCTCTTTCGGATTCGGGGGCGTGTTCGTGCTGTACATTCCACTTTTTTAGCCACTCCCCTTTTTAGAACGCCAAACACGCCCCCGAATCTGAAAATGTTTGGAAGCTTGCGGCCGCCATTTTTTTTTCTCGGTGAACGCTGGCACGAGTGGATCCTGCTGCCGCTCCAGAGTCTCTGCGTCTGCCGGTGAGGATCGTCTTGTCTGTGCCGTTTTTCCTCTGCCACCCTGTTTGTGCATCCAGATTTCTCGCCCCCCTTCCCTCTGCCCGCAGCTCTCTTTCCTCCCGCTCTCGCCCAACGGCGCAGTGCACACAAATGCGAGACTTAGTTTTTGGCAATAACTAAGTCCCGCGTTTGTGTGCACTGTGCAGCAGTTACCCAACGCATTCGGCGTTCACGTGCTATGGAGACTGCAACAATGTGTCTGACTTTCGCCGAATACCGAGACAGGACTGGTAGGTGAGGCGCCTGCGGCAGGAGGCGACGGAGCGGCGCAGGCAGTTTGAGATAGATAGTTTTAAAGTTTGACTGGAGCGGAGCCACCCGGTTTCCACCGCTTGTGCCTCCAGTCAGTATGGTGCACGGTGCTGCATCCTCTCAAAGTGTCGCTCGAATCCATATCTGAGCAGTGCTGGAGAGAGGCTTAACTGGTGCTGAAGTCTCCCTTAATGATGCTTCGTGACTCCAGACCGGAACGCGGCTGCCGGAATCAAGTTTGGGGCCTGCAGCCTCTTATGAGCCTTCCGACTCGAGGTACCGTGTCTCTGATAGACTGCGAGTGACAGATTTGTTCAGGTAATGTAAATGGTAACTATATATTTAATTTCATACATGAAACAATCAGATCATTATTATCGCGTAGGGGTACACTATAGCAACGTGTCAATAGCAAAGATAAGGGAGAGTATTATTCTTTGTAACGAAAAACAAATAATCATGATGAAAATCGTGTCAGAATATATTCTGCTCACCCCCAAGTCTTGTGACAGTGAAGACTCAATTTAGGGCGCAGCGCACTCTTAGATGACGAGTGGAAAGGAATATTGCCTGGACAAGAGTGAATCTCCCTCTAATAAAGTGGATATTTATAAACAAGCAATCTATGTTGCATTGGCTCAGCCCCTTGGTCCGGGAGACGGCGTAGGACGAAAACTGTCACTGTCGGCTCAAGTAACCTGGAGACAAGACACTGATTGAGCTTTGCATTCACTAGCGCCTTGACACCGAGGCTCGGAATGAGGCATGCTTTCTACAGAGTAACCGCCGGTGTTAATGCCGGCCTGCACGGAGCAACTGCAAAGGCTTGGACCATATCGTGAACTCATGGCACAATGTAAAAATGTAAACTCATTTGGAGTGCGTGTAGGTGGAGACAATGCTACCCTTACATCATTGGATATCTATCACAACCCGAGCTACTACAGCATGATCATGCCTGTTAGAGCTCTGCGACTTACTTCTGGAAGCAAATGTGAGTCCAGCAAGAGAGCAATTACTGATTTGTGTAATGGGGGCATTGTCTGTGAGAGTGTGGGAGCGGAGCTTAGGTACTTTTAGAACTTAATTTCTCAAGAGGGTTTAATTTCTGATATGTATGTCTTTCAGTGCACTTCATTACTTAGTTTTACTTATGAGAAAGTCTTCAACTGTCACACGTTGGGCAATTGAATGTCACTTATAAATTCACTGAAACCATAAAAATGTCACAAATTAGGCTTATTTGCAAGCAGTAGGGCCTCTCACATCCTGTTTGGCACAGTCAGATCTCAGAGTGCCCTTCCATTTCCGGTGCGTTGCTGCGGTTTTAAGATCTTCTTAGTGTTTCTCATTGCTCAAATGAGTGTAAGTTCTGAATTTATATATTTCCCTCGTCTTCAATGCTTGATTTTGCTTGCTAGAAGGTGTCACTCATAGTTGTAGAATGTCACTCATAATTACACTGAATTTATAAAAATGTCACACATAAGCAGTCTGAAACCTTGGCAGCTATGCTGGTGGATTAACTCAATCCCGCGTTTGTCCTCTCGGACTCCTGGACGGTTGTTGCTCCCCCCCCCCCACCGAGTCCAGGGCCGTCAATCTTGTAGCGTGGGACCCTTCTCACAGCAGTGGTGTTGGCTGTGCGGACAGGGATTAGCACAAGATGTTCCGTCTCCTTGGGGCTATTGACAGTTTTAAATACTAGGTTTTGGTCCCAAACAATTAGCAGCAAAGCATAGAATTTTTATATTGCTGCCAGATCCGCATACAATTTGGCCTGCGTAGAACTGGGCTATACTCCGGGAACACAAATACAACAGGACCCAGACACCCGAGGCTACTCTAATGCTGGAAAAGGCCTGGAAGAGTCTTGCCCTTCGCAACCCATGCCACCCCAATCGAAGAACGTGCTTTTCATGTACAGGAGTAAGTCCCGGGGCACGGCACAGCAGGCGGGCGGTGGACTGTGAGGCTGCGTAGTCCCATTACTCCTCCCGTCTCGACCCCGACGGTGAGTTGTCGGGTCGGGTTCTTCCCGCTAGTGCTCCCCCGCACCGGCAGCGTTAGGGGAACATCTGCTTGGCCCCCACTCCTTCGTTTCGCTTTGCACCTTCTAGGCCTCATTGGCCAACCAGCTCCAGGTAGCAGGCGTGGGTTGGGACATATTGTGAGCCCGTACCCACCTAGTCCCGCACCTAGCCCGGGCCCAACGGTGAGTGTCGGTTCGGGAACCTAACCGCCAGGGCTTCCACGCAGTGGCGGTCATAAGGTGAACATTCGCTTGCCCCCCTCCCCCACTCCCGGTCCGCGAACGTGCCCGGGGCCCTGTTTACTCAAGACACGTTGTGGGCTCCGGTCTCAGCCCTTCATTTATTTATTTATTTAGCTGGCATATAGCGCTGACTTTACCCGAAGGGTCAGAGCGCTTTACAATAGGAACAGTAATGGTAAACGGGGAGAAAATTACAAGTGAACAACATACAAAAGCAAACGTTAAGTTACATGAGGCAAATGTGAGGTATAATACTGCAATAAATGGCAGACACCCCCTAGCGCTGCTTATCTTATGCAACAGCGACAAAGCCGCAGGGAGGAATCGTGACCCACTCACTAATGGCACCCTCATCTCAGTCTCACCCCCAGGCGCCGCACTTAAGGTTTGAGCACGGTGCCCTCTTTGAGATGAACACGAGCATCTGCTTTCTTTGTGACTGCACCCTTGTTATGTGCGAGTGCAACTGTTTTTTGCTTTTTTTACCAGAGCAATGCACGCTGCGCTTTATTTTTCGGGGGGCTTTAGCTGCATGAGAACCCCTGGCCCTGTGCTCTGTTTGTCCCGTTCTCGCCCCCCCCTTCCCTCTGCCCGCAGCTCTCCTTTGTCCCGTTCTCGCCCCCCCTTCCCTCTGCCCGCAGCTCTCCTTTGTCCCGATCCCACCACCCCCCTACCCTCTGCCCGCAGCTCTCCTTTGTCCTGGTCTCGCACCCCCCCTGCCCGCAGCTCTCCTTGCCAGGTCCCCGTTCTCTTGCTCGTCGCCCTAGTTTTTTCATCCCACTTAAAGCCCTAATGTTAATGAAAATGCATTTTGCACTTGTTACTTTAACTAGCATTTATTTTTCATTCACTTAGGGGTGTGTGTGTGTTATATTTATTTACATAAAGGCGAAAGGCCAACAGAACAGTTCTAAAATGTTTAGTAATGTTTTATACACTTTTCTGCGATGTCCCCTAGGGCGTTGCAGGCCGGTACGCCACATTGATGATGAAAGTGTCCTCTTCGGAGGGAGGGGGTCGTTGCATAGATCCGGGCGTTCTTGCAGGATGTGGCACAGCGTGCTCTTTAGAGGTTAAAGACTATGAAACCTTTTAACAGTTTCTAGGCGTTTCCTCCCACTGTAGGCTTTAATTAGTTCGCTGGGAAGTGTGGGCTGTGTGGGCTGTGAGAGCTGTGAGATCTGTGTGGGCTGTGAGAGCTGTGTGGGCTGTGTGGGCTGTGAGAGCTGTGTGGGCTGTGAGAGCTGTGTGGGCTGTGAAAGCTGTGTGGGCTGTGAGAGCTGTGAGGGCTGTGAGAGCTGTGAGGGCTGTGAGAGCTGTGTGGGCTGTGAGAGCTGTGTGGGCTTTGTGGGCTGTGTGGGCTGTAAGAGCTGTGTGGGCTGTGAGAGCTGTGTGGGCAGTGAGAGCTGAGTGGGAAGTGAGAGCAGTGTGGGCTGTGAGAGCTGTGTGGGCTGTGAGAGCTGTGTGGGCTGTGAGAGCTGTGTGGGCTGTGAGAGCTGTGAGAGCTGTGTGGGCTGTGAGAGCTGTGTGGGCTGTGAGAGCTGTGTGGGCTGTGAGAGCTGTGTGGGCTGTGTGGGCTGTGAGGGCTGTGAGAGCTGTGAGGGCTGTGAAAGCTGTGTGAGCTGTGCGAGCTGTGCACTCGTTTTTCTTGACTTCTGCCCCCTGATTGCACTTGTTTTTCTTGCCTTCTGCCCACTGATTGTGCTGTTTTTTCTTGCCTTCTGCCCCCTGATTGTGCCTTTTGTTGTGCCTTCTGTCCCCTGATTGTGCCGTTTTTCGTGCCCCTGCTCCCCTGATTGTATTATCTTTGCCAATGTTTGTTCGCTGCTGGTATTGCCTTTGCCTGTGTTTCTTTGCTACCGTTATTGTCTTTGCCAGTGTTTGTTTGCTGCCGTTATTGTCTTTGCCAGTGTTTGTTTGCTGCCGTTATTGCCTTTGCCAGTGCTTGTTCGCTGCTGGTATTATCTTTGCCAGAGCTGTGTGGGCTGTGAGAGCTGTGTGGGCTGTGAGAGCTGTGTGGGCTGTGAGGGCTGTGTTCAGCTGCCCACTCATCCATCCATACTCTTCCATGCACCTATTTCCCTGTGCATCCACCAACTAACACATCCTCACAACCTCACCCACATTCACCAATCAATAACCAAAATAACAATTAAACAAAGCACTTAAAATGTGGACTCCAGAAGTTGTGGTGATACGCCAAAAAGGCCCCCAGAATCTTGAGATAATATTCTAGAAGTAGCCCATAGAACTGAAGGCAGTACTTCAGGGTAGCCCTCAAAACTGGATGCAAAATGCCAGAGTTGGCCCCCAGAACAGAGCACAAAACGTCACAGGTGATATCCAAATCTGGTCATCATACCACAAGAGCCACTCTCCAGAAGTAGACATATTACTCTGGATGTTGGTTCCTGAAGTGGCCTAAGGAAGGGATTGGTCATTGCATAGTTATCCAACTACTGATCTATAAGTCCAAAAGCTGCCACAATGAACACACTAAGATTTGGGCCTATTGGCAAGAAGTCAGAGGGATTACCATCTGGGATGGGGAGCCACCAAGTACTAGGGAATGGTGGCTCTGTGTGTGTGTGGCTCTGTGTCTGTGTGTGTCTCTGTGTTTAGTGGCTCTGTGTGTGTGTGTTTGGCTCTGTGTGTGTTTGGCTGTGTGTGTGTGTGGCTCGGTGTGTGTGTGGCTCTGTGTGTGTGTGGCTCTTTGTATGTGTGTGTGGCTCTGTGTGGATAGCTTTTTTGTAGGTGGCCCTGTGTGTGTGAGGGGGGCTCTGTGTAGGTGGCTCTATGTGAATGACTGTGTGGGTGGCTCTGTGTGGGTGGCTCTGTATGTGTGTGTGGGTGGGTTTGTGTGTGTGGCTCTGTGTGGGTGTAAATGCAATAGGTCATGCATTTGCGAGCGATTACTCTATTGGCATTGTAAATGACAGTGCCATTTATTTAACGATTAAGCTATTGGCATTGTAAATAACAATGCCATTTATTTATGATTAAAAAAAATCATGAGCAATGCCAATAGCTCTACCTTAAGTAATGCTGAGACCATTGCATTGTAAATGCTTGTTTGACATCACACACAGCAAGCTCTAGATTGTGAGCTACACAGTGCACAACTGCAATGTGATTGCAATTGTCCCATCCTTGATGTTTGGAGACTTCGTCCAGTAGCTGCTTCACAGCACCACATTTTGTACCGAGGTTCAAAGCAGCTCCGTCATGTTTTCAGACCTATGCATTTCTGGCTCAGAATATCCAGAGATATGCCCATGTTTTCCAGGCCAACCATAATAGCATTTTTCACTCCGGACGCAGTGGAGTTTTTCATGCTGACAATGTCACACAGATGCGTAACAAGGGTGCCTTCACAAACAAATCGTACATAAATCAGTTCCTGTTCCTGAATTCCTTTGTCAGTTGACCCATCTGACAGAACACTGAGGAACGGTATGCAACCTTTACAATGAAACTTTTACAACGACCTACCAATACAACGCAACTTTTACAACGCATACCATTACAACGCATTGCGCTGGGGGGCGCTCTAGGATAGGGAATAGGTTAATTTACTATCCAATACCCTTCCCTACTATCCACGGGGACTGGAGTTGGAATAGTAAATTAAACTATTCACTATCCAGCACCCCAAAGCGCTATGCGTTGTAATGGTATGCGTGGTAAAAACCGCGTTGTAAAGGTAGGCGTTGTAAAAGTATGCGTTGTAACGTCATACATCCCTGAGGAACCTAGCATTTTCTATTTGGGATAGAATTGTCATTTTTAGGGTCTCGGAAATTGCTATTACAAAGTTACGGCATGCATGATCAGTCATATAATTTTCGAAATTCCACTCAGGATTGTTCTTTTTCTGCAGTGAGCAGAGTTTTGGAAACTTAATAAAAGCCTCACCTTGTTTTGCAATATAATAGGCTGTATTAAATAAAATGTTTAAGTGCCGGATATTTTTTTCATGCATTTTTGTGATTGATTTGGCTATGCAGGTCTCCTGTGGCTTTTGAATTGCAGCTTCATGTAATATGCATTTTTCATGTGATTTGCTCTTGTGGTGCCATCCCAACGTCTCCCTTTTGAATTTTTCTGTCACACCAACATATAGGGAAGACTTAGTATCTGCAAGATGAGGACATTTCCTGCAAACTCCACAATACAAAACTTAAGATTTTTTAAAACGGGGCTTAACTAGGACAGCAGTAGCTCCGTTACTTTCCTGTTCTTCAATCACTGCCCACTTGAAATCTTCAAGCCATTTCTGTTGTACAACTCTGTGTCTTTTTTTTAGGTCGAGCTAGAGTACGCATGCGAAGCATGCATCTAGCTCGACAACTATTGTCGCCCGTCTCCTGGGAATCTGAGACAGGGGATGGGCACGAGTGCCGATTTCTCCTCGTGGGCGGGCACAGCGCCGTGCCCATCTCCTGTCTCACATTCACAGCCTCTCTCAATCACACACAGCCACACTCACGCATGCGCACAAACACACATGCAGGCACAATGCATCATGACTCACTTACAGACACACATCCCCACATATACACACGCACAGCTAACAGACATACAGTCACACATATACATACACACGCACAGCTACACATGCGCACACACACAGCTACACCCACACACGTGCACACACCCCCATCCCCCCTCCCCTGCCGCCACCCCCTGCTGCCACCCCCACTACAACTAAGCCCCACTTACCGCATGGGCGCAACTCCGGACTTCAGCCGCCACCGCGGGGCTCTCCCTCGGGCATGGGAGCCCCGCCCGCGTCGCCACTGCTCCTCTCCTAGCCAGCCACTCCGGGAGCGCGAGCTTCCAGCAGGAAACGGAAGTCCCGCCCCACGGCAGTGTTCGTCACGCACACGTCTTGGTAAATTATTGTAATCCTAGGCTGGGGACAGCAGCTCTCCCCAGTCACCCGGTGCCCATCTCTGTAATTTCTCTTGAGATGGCTTCCCCTGCCTTGTGAACGGTGCAGTTATCAAAGGTATATATCTTTGACAGATTGATGCCAGCTCTGGCTAGTGAGTGCAGAGTGAAGCAGCAATCCGTTTTCTAAAAGTAACTCTGCTGAATTGACACAGTGGCGACGAGGTGTCTGGCGAGCCGGGCACCAAGCTGGGCAGTCTGTGCTCACGTGTTTTCAGTCGCTTCTCCAGTGCTGTGCCCAGGGACAGCCTGGTGTTTCTGGAATGCAAGCTCTGTCAGTCTGCTGTACCAGACGTCGCAGGCATGTCCTCTCTGGGTGTTATGTTCTGTTGTTTTTTGATGAAGTCTCTTGATTAATTCAGCGTGCTTCAAGTTAGACATTGCTGAAATGTTACTCTTGCTGTTCACAATGGGGTCATTTGTGGACTAAGAATATGACTTATGCTCTGAGCATAATCGTGTAGAGTAACATTTCTAGGAATGTGTTTTCAGAACACTCTTTCTCTTCTAGGTAGTTTCAGGTGCTTTAAGGCTGGTCTGTAAGGTGTTCACTTTTGGATCTCAGTGCGGCTTTTCAATGGAGAATAGAAGTCAGTTTCCCAAAACAGAAGGCCCATATTTAGTTGCATCTATATACATAACAGGCTGTCTTAGTTCACCTTCTGGAGTGAAAGAATGAGGTAGATAAAATGTAACTAAGCAGTCATAAAAAGCAATTGAGGAATCCTCATATTTAAAAGCATTACGAAGTAGGGTAAGAAGTACACCACCATTTTTCCATTTCAGTTTTGGTATTGCTGCTAAATTTTACCCTCTTGTCTACAGGCACATCTCAAGTCACTGTAGGTACAAACCAGAAATAACCATATATTTAATGGTAATGAATTTACAATTATTTTAACAGATACCACTCTCTAGCATTTCTTTTCGTTTATCAGTTTAATGATTGTAACCCACACTGGGTTTTAAATAAGGTAACATGATTGTTAATAAGCCATTTTGGATCTGGCTTTCTTGAAACATTTGGTTGTTGGGCATAGGAGCATCTTGTCGTTTTGAAAGATCTACAGTGCAGATGTTAACTAGGAAATATGGTGGTATATGTTCCTATTCTGTACACGTGTGTTCTTTGTGTACCTAATCCATCCATTGAGCTTCTCACAAGGGACCATGTGTTGAATGTAACAGTTAAAATGGACAAAGTTTCTGTTCTGTCCTCATGTTATGCAATCGTATTCACAATTGATTCATATCATTGCATTCAGATGTGGTAACAAACCTTGCCAATACCTATTGACAAGATGCTTTACTGTATTTACTTGCACATGGATGAATATTAAGTTCCTCTCATTGGTGTGATCCACTTAACTGACATTGGTAATGCCTGTAACTGGGACACTCAAGTGCTTCTAATATTCCTGAGGGTTTTCTTAGGGAGTCCAGTCCCGGCTCTATGCCACTCTGCCTCTGTTTCCCACTACAACTAAGAATTCCAATATTTCTTGACACGGTGAACGTAACTCCTGGTGCTTCCTACAGCCCTTGGGTCCTCTGTGCAAGCTTCTAGGTGCCAGCGCTCTTTCAGGGTCAGCCGGGCCTTCCTCAAAGCAGGGAGCACCACTGACTTTTGTGTCCATGTAGCAGCAACAGGAAGACGTCAAGTTGATCCTTAAAGAGCAATGCCTGGGTACCAGTCGGGGTTTTTGTTCAGTATTCTTGCCCCAGATGTGTCTTCTCAGATACAGGATCTGAGGATATGGCATTGAGGTGCCAGTTTTTACTTGTGCCCTAGACAGTGAATAGGGAATTTCCTGTATCCTGTCCTGACAACGTTCTGATCAAACCTCCATTGCCTTTCTCAGCACTCCCAGTCTGTTTACTGCAAACCCTTCAGAGTCCCTAGGGCCTCGTCCTTCTTTCTAGTTACTTCCAGGGGCGGCTCCTCCGCTACCACATCACTCAGGAACACCACCACATCACTCAGGAACAACACCACATCTCTCAGGGGCACCACCACATCACTCAGGAACACCACCACATCACTCGGGGACACCACCACATCACTCTGGGACACCACCACATCATTCGGGGACACCACCACATCACTCTGGGACACCACCACATCACTCTGGGACACCACCATTCACTCACCCTCACACACCCTCACACCCCCCACCCTCACACAACCTCACACTCTCACACCCCTCACCCTCACAACCCTCTCACCCTCACTCCCTCACACACCACATCACCCAGGAACACCACCAGATCACTCAGGAACACCACCCTTTCACTCAGGGGCACCACCACATCACTCGGGGACACCACCACATCACTCAGGGACACCCCCACATCACTCAGGGACAACACCACATCACTCAGGAATACCCACCACATCACTCCGGAACACCACCACATCACTCAGGGGCACCACCACATCACTCAGGAACACCACCACATCACTCAGGAACACTAGCACATCACTCAGGGGCACCACCACATCACTCAGGGACACAACCACATCACTCAGGGGCACCTCCACATCACTCGGGGACACCACCACATCACTCAGGGACACCACCACATCACTCAGGGACACTACCACATCACTCCGGAACACAACCACATCACTCAGGGGCACCACCACATCACTCAGGAACACCACCACATCACTCGGGGACACCACCACATCACTCGGGGACACCACCACATCACTCGGGGACACCACCACATCACTCGGGGACACCACCACATCACTCTGGGACACCACCACATCATTCTGGGACACCACCACATCACTCTGGGACACCACCACATCACTCATGAGCACCACCACATCACTCTGGGACACCACCACATCACTCAGGGACACCACCACATCACTCAGGGACACCACCACATCACTTGGGGACACCACCACATCACTCCAGGACACCACCACATCACTCAGGGGCACCACCACATCACTCGGGGGCACCACCACATCACTCGGGGGCACCACCACATCACTAGGGGGCACCACCACATCACTCGGGGGCACCACCACATCACTCGGGGGCACCACCACATCACTCGGGGACACCACCACATCACTCGGGGACACCACCACATCACTCGGGGACACCACCACATCAATCAGGGGCACCACCACATCAGTCAGGGGCACCACCACATCAGTCAGGGACAACACCACATCACTCAGTGGCACCACCACATCACTCGGGGGCCCCACCACATCACTCGGGGGCCCCACCAACTCACTTGGGGCACCACCACATCACTCGCGGGCACCACCACATCACTCGGGGGCACCACCACATCACTCGGGGACACCACCACATCACTCGGGGACACCACCACATCACTCGGGGACACCACCACATCACTCGGAGACACACCACCACATCACTCGGGGGGACACCACCACATCACTCGGGGGGACACCACCACATCACTCGGGGGACACCACCACATCACTCGGGGACAACACCACATTACTCGGGGAAACCACCACATCACTCGGGGGCACCACCACATCACTCGGGGGCACCACCACATCACTAGGTGGCACCACCACATCACTCAGGGACACCACCACATCACTCTAATACACAACCACATCACTCAACCCAACAACATCATCACTCAGCACCACAACAGCACTGTCCTTGCTTGCTACCAACAAGCAATGCCATAGCCAATAGGACTCGCATAAGGAAAGTGTAAGCTATTGGCTTTGTGAATAACAATGCTATTAATTTATATATTTTCAAAGCCAACACATATTTTAAAAAATGTGTCATTTACAACACCAATAGCTCACACTTTCCTAATGCGAGACCTATTGCATTGCAAATGCTTGTTTTATCATATTCCCTTTGCTTTTGGTGGATTTCTTCTAATGACTTCCTTTTCCCTACTGCTGAACTCTCTCCTGCATTATTCATTGGAGTTTTAGCTCCAGTGTTTTTTCTGGCCAACCACAACCTGATGTCTGCCATTGCAGCTGCAATCTCTGCCTGTTGTCTGCCTTGTCCTCACTAGTTATTTAGCCAGCACTGACTGACTGCTTCTGTCCGCTTTGAGCTAGAATAAAAAACAATAACTCACTGTAACTTAAAATATTATTACATGAAGTTTGTACAAACTACAATACTGGCTTATAACATTTGCTTTCAATAATTAATTAAGATCATTGATGGCTCCAATATAATTTTTTTACTGATCTGTAACTCACTGTGGCACTCTCAGGTTCGCACAAAAGCACCCCAATTTGGAATGCGCTCTAATCAATGGTACTGAACGATGTGCAACACCAGTGCAGCTTCTGAAATAACTCACTGAGACAGTTTTTTAAGATTGTTCAAGCTTTTTTCAAACCCAGAGCTATCGAGACTGAAGTCACTCCGTCGGAAACACTTTGTGAGGACATCTCAGACTTCTTTGATAATAAAATTTGGAAAGTCTACGATGCTTTCACTAGGCCCGAGCCTACAATTATGACGGATGTGTCGGATAATGTGTTGCCTTCCCTTTCCTTAGCCCAATTCCATCCCATTTCCCTTCCTGAAGCCCTGAAGGAAATACAAAAATGTAAATCAGGGGCCCCTGATGATCCCTGCCCGCCCAAGCTCTGGAAAATGATGTCGGACTCTATTGTTCCACCACTCCTACACATTTGGAATATGTCCATTACAACAGGTACATTCCCTGAGTGCTGGAAACACGCCACACTCCTTCCTCTGAAAAAGAAGCCCAACGGCGCCCCGGGCGACCTAAATAATCTCCGTCCAATTTCCCTACTAGCTGCTCCAGGCAAAATGCTAGAAAAGCTGATACAACGTCAACTGAATAGATTTATCGAGGACAAAGAGATTCTGCATGAAACTCAGTCGGGTTTTAGATCAGGCTTTAGCACTGAGACCGCCCTCATTGAGGTGGCTGAGTCGATTAGGTGGTCCTTAGACTCAGGAGCATCAGCTATGCTGGTGCTCCTGGATCTACCTGCCGCTTTTGACACGGTGGATCACGGCAGATTGTTGCGACGGTTGGAGGACATAGGTTTGGAAGACAAAGCACTGAGTTGGCTCCATTCCTATCTTACAGACCGTTCCCAGAAAGTAGCCTTGGGCACCTTCTCCTCTAAACCAAAACACCTCTGGTGCGGTGTCCCTCAAGGGTCGGCACTCAGCCCTTTGCTTTTTAATGTCTATTTAGCCCCACTCATTACCCTGATTGCAAAATGGGGGGTCAAAGCGATCTCGTATGCAGACGATACGCAATTAGTCTTCCCCTTTTCTGACGTATCGGAGGCAGCTTTCAGCACAATGAGAGGCTGCCTTAGAGATGTGGCCAGTTGGATGAATACCAACAAATTAAAGCTAAATGCAGGCAAAACGGAGGTCGTCTTCTTTGGCAAACACACTCGTCCTCCCTCGAACCTATGGTGGCCTTCGGAAATGGGTCCACCTCCTGTACCCAGCTCCCATGCAAAGAATCTGGGAGTAAGATGGGACGAGAACCTCTCCTTCGCCTCGCATATACAACAGGTCACTACGGGGTGCCTTTACAAACTCAGGAACCTCCGCAAATTTCTCTCTCTTATGCCAGAAGACTGCCGCAAAATGGTAGTCCATGCAACAGTTACTTCCAGATTGGACTATGCGAATGGCCTTTATCTTGGCCTACCTAAATATCTGATTCAACGCCTGCAGATCGTGCAGAATGCGGCTGCGAGACTGATAAAACACATCCCTTTCAGACAGCATGTCTCTCCGCACCTGTGCAAGCTGCACTGGCTCCCTGTGGCCAGTAGAATAAAATTCAAAGCTCTAACTCTGGCGTTTAGAGCACAAAAGGGGACCTGCCCCAACTACTTAAAACTCAGACTCCCCCGATACCATCAGGAGAGGTGCCTGCGATCTAATTCTCTGCTTCAACTACTCGTCCCACGAGCCAGAAAAGCCAGACTTGATGGCAGGTCCTTTTCCACTGGCACGGCAACACTATGGAACGCCCTGCCTTCCTTCATCCAATCTGCCACGACAGAATCTAGCTTCAAGAAGCAACTAAAGACCTGGCTCTTCATCCAGAAAACCTAAGCACTCACCCCCTCCGTGCTCCGCCCAAAAAAAAAACTGCTCATTTAGCTCCGGGACACCTCCTTGTGAGGTAGCTGTTCACGCTTTACAAATTTCAGTAGTATTAGTCTGCTCTTGAGTATTGCGGGTTCTAATATTGGGGGAGGGTTATACCTGTTCAGTAAAACTAAAAGGTCTGCCTGATGCTTCCCCCTCCCAAAGCCTAACTCTGGGCCTAAACTTACTTTTTGGGGGAAACTGGGTGGTAATAAGTGGTCACACAATCTGCACAATCCGAACCTTTGGTGATGGTGACACTGTCTTGCGAGCAAAATCAAGCAATGAAGGTGAGGAAACATACAAATATTCACAAACTACACCAGCATAGTAAACATGTTCTAGTGCAACTTGCATAGCCGTATAAACTCTGGGAAGACATTTAATTTCCATTACCTGGCTTCAGATAATACAGAAGTTCGGACGTTTATAAAAGTGCAAGTAACCCTACGGTGCAACACAGCCAAATCAAACTCTCCACATTGCGCTTCATCCGGGAAAAGGCAAGCAAACCTTTTTTAAACGGTGAGTTTATATGGGCACAGCACAGACAGTCCGACCTGTAAACAAATTTGCACATGGTCTGGCCTGACAACGTAGCTGTCACCAGGCAAGTGGAGTGAGCATTAGAGTTTGGCTCTGCCCACAGTTGGGAGCCAATTGAGTACATGTTTTCAGAACACGTGCATCCACTAAAAAGTGCTTTTTTTGCTCTACACAGTGATCACAGTTAGGACTTGCTTGACAGTGCAACTGTTCTACTTAGTACAGCACCAATGTCATTCTAATTTGTTGCTTCCACAATAATGCAGCATATAAAGCCAATTTGCAAGTAACGCTTTACAGATTCATTACAACATTGACATTCATTTTCAACTCTCATGCACAATATAATATATCAAATCTTATTAAGACCAAAGGAAAAATTTCAGTGCAGCGTACTAAGCTAATTACAGATTACCAATTCAAATGTGGACGAGGCAATGCCTCGGTTAAGCATAACCCAAAACCAGAGAGGTTGGTAAATAACATAAATAATTAAGACAGCGAAATAAAGGAAGTTGCAATGCTACCCAAGTGGCAACACCAAAAACACATTTGAAAGTGCTTATAGATGGGGTAGAGTCAGTGATGTCACTGCTGGTCTGAGAGCTGTGCCGGCGCCTACCTTTAAAAGACACTCTTACAGCATCTGCTCACGGACCCACCTTGACCAGGCAGAAGCCCACCTCCCACCCCACGGCAGGGCAGAGGCACTTGTCAAAGTCAGATGTGCTGTTCTTATTTAAGTTTGACGCTGGGAGCAGTACTAACTCTTGGGGGCCTGGCCGGCAGGAAATTTAAAACATTCCTGTCACAGCTTGTGCCTGAAGGCGCCTAGTCCATCCTCCCTGGAATTATAGATGAATTATTGACAATGAGAGTGTGTCCAGGCGACCGGCTCGAGAGGCACACAGGGCATGCCAGCGTCCATTCAGAATTATTCTTCGGTATTCAGAATGCCCGAAGAAGCTGTGCCGCCGAAAGGTCACTGCCATCGGCACTGGGGAGTGGGGGGGGGGGGTTGGGGGGCACCTGAGTTGCCGGAAAAACACTCAGCAAGAGGGAAGATGCCCTCTCGGTCTAATTTAATTACTGATGCAAGGAACTACATGCCGCTTTACAGACGGCACAAGTGGCGCTGCGGGTCCAACTCCGCTGCTAATCATTGCAGTGAAACAACTCAGCCCACCCTGCAGCGGCACCGAGCCCGAGGTGAGCAGGGGATGTCTACTTGCAGGCACAGGCTGCTAGATTACATTAATAAATCAAGCAGAACACGTCAGTCATGAATGACACTCACGGACTGAAAAGTCTTGCAGAATGGCACGGTGAACTCGCACACAGGCAGCGGCGCGCAAAGAACAATAACTGCCACTAGCTGCCCTACTCAGACAGTGACTAGTTCCCTCAGCGAAATCAAAAAGACACTACTGTGATAAGTATTGCGGTCGGCCTGGGCTGAGTCTCACAGCAGCAGCTGTGAACATATAATGCAGCCAGTCATGACTCGGGGGCTGACCTGTGAGGGTGAGACATGACGGATCAGTCAGCTCAGCTCAGCCTCGTTTGATGAAAAGAAATTTAACGTTGCCAAAACTGACTCACCTCTGCCAAATCGCCCTGCACTCTGTCCTGAGTCCCGACTCCACCGAGGAGAGCGCATGGTGGGGTGCTACGTCACTGATGCACTTTAAGCAGCACAGCGCGGGGGCAGGCCAGGGCCGTCATTGGTAGCGCTTTCGCGCGCTACAAGATTGACGGCCCTGGCACCCAAACAATAGGCAAGTGCGTGCATGATGCATGATGCCCCCTAAAGCCTTTCATCGCGCACCGCACCACCTGCACTCCACCTATCGTACGTGCGTGCATGATACATGCTGCCCCCTAAAGCCTTTCATCGCGCACCGCAATGCTGCCACCTAGAGCCTTCCACATGCTACTGCACCTACCAGATAGCACTCGCCAGGCCGGTCAAGTAGGCCTTGAAACTGACTCGACCTGCACAAAATTCACTCGCATTTGCGAGCGGGCGAGTACATTTGTCGAGCCCTGGAATTGTGCTGCTCGGATTCTCCTTCAGATCCCCATGACGGCAATCTGTAAAACCAGCACTAAGGAGCCTTCATTGGCTGCCAGTTAAGGCGAGGATCCAGTTTAAGGCCATGTGCCTGACTCACAGGGCCTTCTGGAAGAAGGGCCCAGCGATGATCCAATCCCTGATCGCTCCCTACCAACCTTCCAGAGATCTCCGCTCTCTGTCTTCCTTCCGAGCCGCCCCACACAGAATAAGGAAAGCTAGATGGGGCGGGCGCTCCTTCTCTTATAACGCTGCCAACACTTGGAACGCCCTCCCATTGCATCTGCGGAAGGAGCCTAACCTGCTGATATTTCGAAAGCTCCTAAAAACCTGTCTTTTCAATGACTGTACCTAATCTTCTTCTTTCCTATCTCTCTGTGTTCGTCCGCAGCGCTGGGAGGCCGCAGGGTAGCCATCGCGCTATATAAATCCTATTTCATTTCATTTCAGGTTAAACTACATTTAGTAGGTATGATTTCTGATGGATGATCTCCCTGTGATGGTTTTTGTGCCAATCTGCTACATGATCTGTACATCTGATGCTGGCTCTGCCCTTCGAGCGTGAAGATTACTAAATATAATGATAAGCATCTGCTAAATACCTGTGTGCTCAGTCTGCCTATTACAGTAATAGTCAAAAATCACTTACTCCTATAGCAGTGGCGGCTGCTACATTTTAAAAGTGGTGAGCACATAAAAAATGTCATTAAACCTAAAAACAAACATACCTTCGTGATGATCTTCTGCAGCACGCGTGCACCCAAAGTTCCTCCCACCTTGCGCCGCTTGGTGGACAATGGCATCGGAGCCTATTCGAGCACTGCTCTCTTGCTGCTTATGCAAAATGGCATAACAGCAGGGCCAGGATTGGCTAGAGCAGGCAAACACAGTGCTCCATCGGACACCTACGTGGCTGTGCCTCTGCTTCTCAGTTGCCTTTCAGATGTTGCAGGACCTTGAACTGCGCATGTCAGGCTGGCCACAGTGAAAACACGGGCCAATCTGACATGCGTAGTAACGCAGCCCTCAGGTCATCCCTCTGTATTTCTGTAATGCATTAGGGAGGTGAAGGGGTCAATGCCCCCACTTCCCCTGTCTTATAGTAAATCTATTCACGTTCAAGAAATACAAATTTTAAATCAACTGATTCCCACAACATCAGTTTGCATAAGTCCCACCCTCTATGTGGCAGGGTTATCTCTTGAGAGAGATGTACACAGAAGAACACCTTTCTGCTCAGTGCACAAAATCACCCCTTGTAAGGCCCTTTTATTCATAATTCTTGTAGGAGATGATAATGTGTTTTCATATAGTGCTTTCATGGATAGTCTTTCTGTTTCATGGTATTATATATCCCTGTGGTACTGGCTGCATCCACCTACACAGGATGAAATGCATCATCCACTCAGCCGCACGCCCACCTTCCCACAGTCACCGCGACCCGGTTGAATCAGTCCATCATGATCCTCGCATCTGCCTTGGACATTAGCTTTGCTCGTCATTTCATATCTGTGTTCATCTCCCAGTATTGCAGGTCCTTGGAGGAGATAATCTCCATCCCGATGGGTCCAGCCTGCGGCTCCCACTGGTTTAAAAGGTGACTGGGACATCACCCACGTAGCTAACCTCATAGAACTGGAGCACCCCAGGGAAGGGTCCTGAGAGAGAGGTGTAGAAATACCGGAGGGCGAGTGAGGCTCGAGGGGGAGGGGGGATGTTAGAGACAAATAATTAGAAACTGGACCTCAAACGTAGGCAGCAAACCCCGCACAACCCACCTCATGAAACATACCATCACACACCTCTCCCCTCCGTGAATCAATCTCTGCACTCTCTCTCTCCATATGACTGATCCTCTACAGAAACTCCTCTGTCCTATGGAAAATCTATTAATGTACCAAAAATACACATTTAAAGTCAACAGACCTCCACCATATCTTTTTCTATACGTGTGGAGGGTAGCAACCCCGACTGCTCTGTGTACAGGATCACACATGCTAAGGCCCTTGCACTCACTATTCTTGTAAGATCACTGCACAAATAAAAACATATTTTCATACAGCCCGTTCAAGAGCAGTCTTTCCATTTCACTGTATTATAAATACCAGTTGCCATTACTCAAAAGAGTGGAGTTGTATCAAGCCACCTCCACAGGATGAAAAGTGACAACTCCCCACGGCACTCACAGTTGTCTCTCACACCGATCTGGGTGACTCGGTTCATTAGGATCCTCACATATGCCTTGGACACAGCAGCGCTCCTCGGGTCATCTTTGTATTCCTGTCCCCCCACTTAGTGTTCTTCAGTGGTGAGATTCGCGAGCCAGGAGATCGAAGGTGCCAGTCTGCGGCTCTCGCTGCTATAACAGGAGGTGGGGACGTTATCCACATACCCTATAAGAGAGAGAAATGGTGACCCCAGGGAGGGGCCCGAGAGGAAGGAGGAGAGGGGGAGTGTGAGCCTTGAGGAGGAGAGAGGGTCAGAGGGTCAGAGAAGAGAGCACACAGAGCTCACCCGGAACACTGAAAGAATATCGACTGAAAGAATATCGACTACCCAAAATATCGTTGAGAAAATATCGACAGTCAAAATATCGAGTTTCTATCTACAAACAGGTAAGTACAAAAATATCGAGTACAAAATATCGTTTACAAAAATATCGTTGTAAAAAATATCGACTTTACTAAAAACAATGTTTAATTACATTAATATAAAAAATTAATTACTAAAATATAATTAACAATACTTAAAATAACTTTTAATAATTAAATCATTAATGAAAGTAAAAAAATAATTTTTTTTTCATCATATTTCTTCAAACATATATATAGTAACAAAATTTAATTAAATAATAGGCAATATTGTATTTGTACCCCAAAAACCCAAAACTGACCCTGAACCCTAAAAATACCCCTTTACCCAAAAACTGAAAACTGACCCTGAACCCTAAAAATACCCCTTTACCCAAAAACTGAAAACTGACCCTGAACCCTAAAAATACCCCTTTACCCAAAAACTGAAAACTGACCCTGAACCCTAAAAATACCCCTTTACCCAAAAACTGAAAACTGACCCTGAACCCTAAAAATACCCCTTTGCCCAAAAACTGAAAACTGACCCTGAACCCTAAAAATACCCCTTTACTCAAAAACTGAAAACTGACCCTGATCCCTAAAAATACCCCTTTGCCCAAAAACTGAAAACTGACACTGAACCCTA
Source organism: Lissotriton helveticus (assembly GCF_964261635.1). Lineage (NCBI taxonomy): Eukaryota > Metazoa > Chordata > Amphibia > Caudata > Salamandridae > Lissotriton > Lissotriton helveticus. The sequence continues at coordinate 4,756,316 of NC_136065.1, forward strand.
AAAATACCCCTTTTGCCAAAAACTGAAAACTGACCCTGAACCCTAAAAATACCCCTTTACCCAAAAACTGAAAACTGACCCTGAACCCTAAAAATACCCCTTTACCCAAAAACTGAAAACTGACCCTGAAC